>NC_055690.1:4703033-5303033 GCF_017639745.1 Melanotaenia boesemani | reverse complement strand
TGCCAAACACCACAGGACAGGCCCAGAGGGTCAGCGCCCTTGCCCCCATGGGGCAGAACTGGGGCGGGGGGGACATACACAATATTAAGCAGGTGGTTCGGTCTCAGTGTTGAGGCTGATCTGTTAGGCCTGAACGGGCCACAGACCTTGGCTGGGTCTGTGATGAGAGCACAAAATGAGTCTGTGAAATAATATTGATGCTTCACAGCTACCTTCAAAGGAAAAAAGGGTCCTTTAAATGATGTGAAGTGATGCACATCTGGGTGGAAATAATGGCACTGGATTAGAAGCATATTTAAAAGCTAATGAAGCTTCTCTTTCAGCATCCACCCACATCAACATCACTTTCCTTGTTTACTTAATAAAGTCACATAGGAAGGAAATGAAGTTGTCCTCTATAGGGATTTAGCCAAATATACTTCCAAGCTAGAATATAAATCTCTTCTTGTGCTGCCCAGCATTTGTCTAAAACGGTGTAAAAATATGAGTTGTGGAGTGAGCGGAGCCATAATAGCAGCTGTGTGAGAATTTAAAGATGGAGGAAACAGAAAGTTAAACCTCTCATGAGAGACTCGTTCAGGGTTAGGAGGAAAATCAAGAGGCCTAACGGGAGGCATTAGGTCTTTACAAACCTTTTAAACACACTCCACTTTCTCTCTGCTCTCTTTATCTGTCATTAATCAGCTATTTTTTCTTTAAAAAAAAACTACACACTTTTTACTTCTGCTTCATTACAAAGACATTTCTGTTTCTCTCTGCTCTCCTATTACCCCCCCACCTCCTCAGCTTTTACCGAACAAACAAAAGACCCCTGATTCCCAGGTTAACTTGACTTCTAAAACTTTTGTTCTGAAAAACTTTATTAATTTGGCTGCTAACGGGTGGAGGGCCCCCTGGCTGTCCCCCCATCTGCTGCTGTTTATGGAATAAGATATGCATGAAATACATTTCATTTGACTGAGGGGTTTTCACATGTTTTCCCAACAGTCACTACGGTTTGTGGGCTCAAGCAAATATTGTGAGTCTGTGTGCCTCTCCGAGTGTGTATTCTGCACAACATGTGTGTGATACCGATACACAACTGACCTCAAATACCCTCCCATTATTTGCAGGGAAATGTAGAGATCAGAGATGGAGATGAAAGCTGGAGAGGGTCAGAGGAAGATGATGAAAACCCATCTAATGACACTTTACTTCCCCCCCCCGATGCATCACAGTGGTTTAGTGGTAACTTAAAGACTGACTCGTGTTGTTTGAATTTGAGGTTAACAAAATAAAAGTGATGAACAAAAAATAAACTATGAGGTTCAGAAGTTTTCATTGTCATCCAGCACTGAAAAACTGTTCAAAACTGCACAAATTTCTCAATAGCTTTTGAGAAACTGGCCTTGAACTCCACTTTATCATGAAAACCCTTCCACAGCTGCAGCTCGCAGTGTTAAATGGCTCCAATCTGAACTCCCTGTACATTTCTACTGTTTCAAGCCACATTGTAATATTCTCCTCTTTTGTAAAGCCACTTGTGAATGAAATGTACTGTGCAATCGACGTGCCTCAACAAGTCAGAATTATGCATAAGGATAAGTCTTAGATCACCACTGAATCATGTAATTATCACTACAAACAAGTCTTTTTAATGGAGCTCTTGCAATTGGCCGTTTAACTTTTGTGAACTTGCAGCCATAAATTTGCAGCAAAGGCAACAAAAGTCTTGACATTAATGACGCTCGGGTCCAAATAGAGGTTACAACACAAAGGAGCATTTGCTCACACAGTTAGAAGACAAAAGTCAAAAGTAGTAATCCATCTTTTCAATACAGCATGCGATCTCTGTCTATGTCTTTCTGGTCTTTAAGGATTAGCTCATTTAATAACTATGTTATGCAACCACACCCGGAGGCAGAATTAAAAGAAGACATAACAAAAAAAAAGGAACACTATAAGATCAGCTGTGCCAATGTGTCTGTGTTTTTATGAAACAGGACACAGCCAATTAGAAATTCATAAAGCAGCAGCAGCAGAGGGAAAACTTAGAAAACAAAAGGGAATATTATTCTCAAAAAAAAAAAAGGAAAAATCAAAACAAATATAAAAAACATGAAAAAATAGAGGACTGACTAAGCAAAAACTAAAATAAAATATTCAGATAACTTAAAAAAAATCTTTTAAATTTAAGCAGATTTCCAAAAATAGTTAGAAAAATATTTACCCCTTCTACCGTTTCTTTTTATTTAAATATATATATATATATATATATATATATATATATATAGAGAGAGAGAGAGAGAGAGAGAGAGAAACAGAAAAAAATTACACAAAACAGAGATTCAGATAAGTTTTAAATTTAAGTAGCATACTTCCTAAAAGAAGTGTTAAAATATATCCCTTCCACCTCGCACACACACACACACACACACACACAAAAAACATTAACATGTTTGCATTATTCTACTGAATTCACTTTATTTTTTTAATATTTTTAATTACTATTAAGCCCCTTTTCCAGTAGTGAAACTCTTCCCTACCTTGCTCGACTTTACAAGGTTTCTGGACTTTCCCAGTCGGAGTTTTCTGGGCAGAGTAAGTACTTTGGTGGTGTCTACTCCATTGAGGTTCCAAGCGAGGAGCGTCGGACTGAAAACGTGACGACACTGCAGGTCACTGATTGGTGAGGGAGTGGCTTCACCGGACGAGTCATCAGAGCGCCTCTAGGACCACCCTGTCATTTTTAAAACCCCAGCAACGGTGACCTCAATATATCGTTTTCTAATCACCACTAAACACTAGAAGAAGAAGATGGTGCGAGTTTATTGTGTCCGTAGTGTTTGACTGGGAAATGGCTGCACAGAAACCATCACCGTGGCCCCACGAAAGGTGCAGATGTTTCTCTGCTCGGTGGCTGATGCTCACTCGGAGGAAGCTGCATGGAGCACCCGAAATGAGAAGGTTTACAGGAGGTCTCCGAGGGTCCCCACGTAAAACCGAGCCGATTGGGTAGAGTAGAGCAGAGTAGGCACTAGTAGAAAAGGGGCTTTGTTATTTTAAGAATCCCAGTTTTGTCTTAATTGTTGCTTGTTTTTACTTCTGAACTGTGTTTGTTATGTTTATTTTTATTGTACAGCCCTTTGGTCAGCCCATAAATGAAGATGGTACATGTCGCTGATGCATAAAGGCCTCATCTCAATCCCTTGCTGTTTCTTCTGAGTAGGCTCAAGGTTTCTTCAAATCCCTTTTACATTTGGTGTGACAACATGTCAAGTCTGTGTTGAAATAAAAAGAAATCTATTTTTCCAGTTTAACTGCAAAGTATATCATTTAAGTAAGTCATCCACAAGACACAAAACTGTGGTGTCATGAACCACTTTGGGTTTTACAAAGTGGAAAATTTCATTTACAAAAAGACTTCTTTTACCAAAGATTGGATCAAATTTGCCTTGAAAGATACCTCAGTGTCTAATCCTGTTCCTTATTATATAAATACAAACAGGAGGATTAGGACTCATCATCAGAGCCGAGGACTTTGTTGGAAAATATGTAAATGATTTCAAGACCACATCCAGGGGAAAGCACGAGTTTTAGAGGTCATCAGTCGACAGTCAGCATCAAAAACTCTATATGTGCTCTGTAGGAACAGTTTTGTTTTACCTTTGTTTCCACGGTCATCACCCCAGGAGTTTTCCACTCTCCATTTTTCATAGCCTTCTTTCCCATCCTGAGAGACAGCGGGAGACAGAATCAGAGGCGAGAGGACAGAACGTGCCCTGACAGCTGGGGTTACTTACAAGAATTATGAAAAACTGCAGCAGATTAGAGCAGTGTAAACACACAGCAAAACCCTGGGAAACTGACTGTGTGTACCCTTGGTGGTCAGTTAGAGCTGTACGAGTGTGTCACATTCCTGTAGAGCAGGTTTGTGTGAACGCACCTTGTCTGTCACAGCAGTGAGGATCATAGCATGGGTCATGAGGGAGTCGCCGTATATAAGTCTCTCTGCCTTGGAGAGGTTCTTCACTGAAACTCCAAACACAAGCTCATGGTTGAACCTGCGCAGACACACACACACACACATAACCAGAAGCAGGTTAGCGAAGCTTAAACTGCCTCTGATTTCAATTATGTACTAATGCCAAAAGAAAGGGCGATCTTTTGATAATTCCATGCACGACTGCATTATATTCCCACAACCCTAAAATCTATTTTTGTCACGGGAGGGGAGGAAATCTGGAGGCCATAAAAGGCCAAAAGTGCTGCCTTAATAAGTTTGGGATTTTACATGAGCTGCAAGACCGCTCATCATCACCTTTCATCTCCATCTTGAGCACAACTGTGGAGATTAAGCTACATTAAGCCTCAGCCTCATTCTAATTATGATCCACTGGCAAAAAACAGGTCTGTCTGAAAGATGAGCTCCGGCACCACGCTGGTTTGGTTCAGAGGGCAACCGTAAGGCTGGCGCCAGTAACTCAAACACAGATGCTGCTGCACCTTGAAGGACTGAGACGATCCATGATGTTTTTGTGGAGACTAGCTGGGTTTTCGTTGATGTTTTTAAGGGTTGAAGATACTCACACATTCATGTCATTAATACCCAGCTTGCCGTGGAAATGCTTCCCGACGTCACATCCAAACCACACAGCCTAAAAGAAAGGGAGAGAGGAAAATAGTAGTTGGGATTTTTTAAACTTTAAAAACATGAAAATCCATCATGGCCATTTGTTCCCACCCACCTCTCCCTCCTTAATGGACTCAGCTGCTGCCTTCTTAAGCAGCTGGATGGGCTGGTTGTTGTACAGAGTGTTGCGACCTTCAACCATGTTACCCAGGAACTCTACACTGTACAACTTCCCGTAGGGGTTTTGTGGTCGAGGGTCATTTACAAGGCAGACCTGAGGAAAAGGAATAATCCAGAAGCTTAGAGACTGAGCAGCCTCTTATTAGAACATCTATAACTGAGGTGTATGCAAATGGTTGTGTTACATACTTTGTCCTGAATGTTGTATAGGGGTTTCACATGTTCTCTGTAGAACTCCTGGGGGGTGAGAGGTCCCATGCGATGGAAGTTCTTATCCTTATCCCTGTACTCCCAACAGATGCTCTCAGGAGGGCTGCCTAGACAAACACTGGCCACTCGGAACACCTGTACAGGTTACAGACACCCTGAAGATCAACTCCAACACCAGACTTTACTCAAATGCGACACATATAGCTGTGATATTTATGTTTTTGTTGACATTTTTCCCATTTAGCTCCTCCACATCTGTCCTTACATTC
This sequence comes from Melanotaenia boesemani, assembly GCF_017639745.1. Lineage (NCBI taxonomy): Eukaryota > Metazoa > Chordata > Actinopteri > Atheriniformes > Melanotaeniidae > Melanotaenia > Melanotaenia boesemani. The sequence goes on along the minus strand of NC_055690.1, from coordinate 5,297,762 downwards.
ACCCATCATTACCAGCACCTCTACGTGTTCTCTATTCTTTCCTCCCATCCCTCTTTTCACCACACACACACACACACACACACACACACACACACACACACAGTTTTCCCCACCACGTGCCTCTTCCTGCAGTGCAGAAGTTCAGACTGAGTTCCTGTGGGCTAAATCAGGTTGTCAGACTGGGCCGTCTGTCAATCTGGCCCTTCTAACCTTCGATATAGTTATCTGTGGAATTTCCCCCTTTTGCTTTTCACTGCTCCCATCCTCCGTTCTCCTGTCCCAGGACTCAGCACATGCTTCTATCAAAATGCAATTAAGAAGGGACTGAGATTAAGATGTAGTGCGGACTGTTGGTGATGGCAGATTAAAAGAAGAGCAAATAGACAGCGATGTCTCAGATTGACAAAAAGCAGATGTACAGGGGATCTCTAACTGAGTGTGTGTGTGGTAAATACATCACTCACTTCTAATGCTTCGAATATAAACATGAGAAAGGCTGGACTTCCATTTCACGCAGAATTTTTCAACCGACCTGCTCTGGTTAGATTTACAAAGTGAATAAAACACCATCGGGGGATCGTTGTTATTGAGACCTAAAGAAATCCAGTTTTTATTCAATTTCTCATCAAGTAGAAAAATTCCACTGAGGGAACGATTCTCAACCCTGTAAAGATTTCACAAATGCACTAAAGAGACAGAAAGAAAAAAATGCATGAATTCAGCCATGGCTTACTTAAACAAACAGCTCCCTTCTTCATTACAGCAATGCGTGAAGTCACAAAAAGAACAGACACAAACAAAAATACACATGTGCTGAGTCAACACGGACTTCTGAACTACTTTGTTCTCAGTTCAACAACTTTATTTAGACTGCCGTACGGGCAGGACAGCACGCCGAGGTATCCATCCCCTTCTCTCTCCCATGATGCTCCCTCTTTTCTCTAGTCTTCCACTAATGTTTGGCTCTTCCTGGTAACTTTTTTTTCAGATCCCCTAATATGTACTGCAAGCGTTACCCTTTATATCAGCTTAGCCTTGTGTCCATTCGTCACTCCTGATAAGGTAAAATAAGAGGGTGTGAGCTAATGGCTGGGCTGACAGAAAGACCTTAGTCAAGGAATAAAGCAGCGGCAGTGACATCCGAGAAGATCAATATTGGAACAGTGACAGATAAACATGAGTGACAGAGACCAAAAAACAAAAAGGAGATAAAGAGGTGATGAAACACTACACTTGACATGTGGACTTTTTTCCCTCAGTGGCTGAATTTGCAGACATCTCAATGTAAATTATTCAACAGTCACTCAATCAAATATTTTAGTTCAATTTAAAATGCAATGGTTGTTACGAGAGTGCAATGATTTGTAAACCTCGACATAAATTAGACATTTTACTCACAAAAATATCAGCTCTGCTTACATTTAATGGCATTAAAAAGCCAGAAAAGTTGAGACAGGAGCAATAAAAGGATGGAACTCTTACATGGTGCTAAAAAGAACCAACTGCAGAAAAATGTTGCAGCGGATTAGATTAACCAGCAACAAATCAGTAACGTGACTGGGTATAAAAAGAGGACCTGAAAGATGCATAGTTTTCAAAGTAAAAATGGGCTGATTTTCAGCAATCTAATCAGAAGACATCTCTGAATTTAAAACAGAGAGGATGCCACTACAGGTATCACTGCATGGGCTCAGGCACATTTCCAAAAAGTGTCTGAGCACTTTGATGATCCACAAAACCAGCTCAAAAGCTCTATCAAGCAAAGAAACTATAGGTGAGCATAGAACATTTTCTCTGGGCTTAAGTTTATTTAAAATGTATTGAAGAACAATAGAAAACTGAAATCTTTCCAGGGAAATCATGAATGCTGCATCCCCCTGGACTAAAGACGTGGGAGCCCATCAGGCTTGTTATCAGCACAGTTTGAAAGCCTGCATGTCTGATGGTGGGGGAGTTCATAAGTCTATAAAACTGGCAATGTACATTTAAAAAGACATGATCAATACCCGCAATCAAATTTAAGATGAACGAATACGTAAATTGCGAATCATAAATTGTTTACATTTTACACAGCATCAAAACTTTTTGTGGAAACTGATTTGTAGCTGGAGGAAAGTTGCGCGTGCATCTATAAACAACGAAGTGCCTGCCTGGTTCTAAAGTTTACTGTGACCAGTGTTTGATAGCATCAACATTTTAGTGTTGACTGGCTGGCATCCCTCTTCAAAATGATTTATTTTACATGACTAAAGCAAACACATCACTTCAAGTTAGGAGTGAGAGTGAGACACACACAGACACACTCTCTGGCAACATGACATTATATGGATTTCAAAAAGAAAAGTTTAATCTTTCTCAAGGCTTCTTTGATAAAGTCATTGACAGTTCAACCTTTCATTGTCAGTGTGTGTTACAAAAATAAATACAGGGGGAAATTATGCTTGTAATATCCTGATAACAGCGCTGCAAAAAAGCTGTACTGGAATTTGTCAAAATCTAAGTTTAGACCAACCTCTAAACCTCGCTGAACTCCCAGAATAAGACAAACTCAACTCTTGAACCTTCACAGAAAAGGAAAAGTGATTAGATGCTAATTTCAAAACACTATAATTAAATTTAGTGGCCAACACACACAAGACATAAAAAAATTCCGGGGTTGGAAGTGCTTCCCACCCAGCTGGATGCCAAACTGAAGTTAAAAATGTCCGTCATTTCTACTCTAAAGCCAATTTATAACCGTTGTCTAGAAGCTGGACTTGTGAGCATAAGCAAATGACACCATGCAAATAGTTTAGATAAAAACGAGTGAGGTTTTGATTGAACTTCCATGTTTTGTAAACATTCGACACATGTGGTCATTGTTAGATCCCAACAAATGTGGAGTGAAATGCAAGAAATGTGATTGGACGGCTTTAAACTGGCTATTCCTGAATCCCCAAATATTGACACATGCAGGAACCCACCCACATCGAGCCACAAATCAAGCAGGCCAACGGCCCGCAGCACCGAACCCCTGAGCTCCAGCGAGAAGGTTCCTCTGTGAGGTGATGGCTGCCTCATAAATTAGACCCGTCTTAAGAATCAGCCTCTGTGTGTTCAGAGCCAAAACCAGAGCTGCACATGGTGTTTCTGATTCCATGACGCAATGGAGCATGCAAAGGCCAGAGCCGTGGCGTGAGGGATACCATCTGTGTATTTCTCGTGTGTGTCAAATGCTGCATACATGTACAGATTCTAGTGACAGTCAACAGTCTGTACAAGTGATTGAAAGGGAGCAATTTAACACATCCACAACAAAGCATAAAAAAAACATGGACGGGCTATAAAACATGAGATAAAAAAGCTGCAGTGGTTTGCTGACTCTCTGTACAGGTGCCGGTAAAAGCCGGCAGAGATTATTTCACCAAGCTTCTTAGATAAATGTTTTGGGTTTTGTTTGAGCGAGCATGTCTGTCCATTAACAAAAAGAATCGCTTCTTGACACGCAAATCGATTCGTTTCAATCAAGTGCACAGCGGGTACAGTAAGTGGAAGCAGAGACGCTGACCCTGGCTGCCTGTCATGGAAGTGCGCATGGGGCTGGCGTGATGAACACCAGGGCACAATCAGAGCCGCCACACCGGGAGGTTGGACAGCATCACTTTCACACACGCTAAATAGGACTGACACGGCTCTTTGATCCTCAGTAACACACTTACGGACATGAAGAGGAAACACTAGCTTCAGGAATCTCAAGCAAAGACAACGGATGGGAGGCGGATATACACGGTTTTGGACCATTTTATTGATGTAAAAAAAAATCTACTTATTAACAATTTGTTCATGAAAGTTTAAAAAAAAAGGAGGGGGGACAAGCTTTTACTGAGAAGTTATCTGTTTCTGCATGATGGCCATTAGATGTTGGCAGATTTTAACATCTAACGAGATGTCCGTCAAATGAAGTGTGTCATGTCAGGTGTAATTTACAGACTCAACATGAAAAACTGTTGATGAAAATCAAAACAAACCTCAGAAACAAGACAGTTTGTTGTGATGGTCAAGCAATTTCCTGATAATTCAGAACATTTCATCTTATTAAAACTGACTATAAAGATTTACATTAAGATTTAAAAATAGATTTTATTACATCATTTCAAAATTCTGCTTTTGTCTTGTAGTTATGCATGTGTGTAAGATGGATAAATATTTTATTTCTGATTTCTTTATTGTTTTGATCGGGGATTCATGGGTGATTTGGATTTATTTCTTAGGTTGGCAGGGAGGGAAGGTAATTCCAGTGCATAAAGGAGAAAGGAGAAAAATACAGAGTAGGACAAAAAAACAACTGAAATGCCTAAAGACTTCAATCTTCCAAAGAAATACCCAATACATTGGTCAAATTTAAATGTTAGTCCTCATCTGTATACATTTGAAATTTTACAATTTTAAAATGTACAAGCTAACAAATAAGCTGAAAATATATTTATTTAATTAATAACTTAAATAACAGATTTTTAAGAAAGCAAATAAATCCATTAATGTTTTAACTTTCCCTGTTGAAGGAAAAATATACAGCAAACCAAACTATTTGTCTTTGTAGCGCCGTTCTTCTGACACGAGAAAATCCTCCATCTCTGTCGGCCGTGACAGAGTTGTGTTTCACAAAACAAACTAATTCCAGGTGGACAAACACAGCAACAATCCTCCGCCCTCTACACTGTCGTACGGTGCGGCGCAAGCATTCTTCACTGCTGCACAGCGTGTGTGTGTGTGTGTGTTGTGATGACTGGACACCCCTGAAGGTTCAGTGAGATACAAGCAACTGTTTAAACAAGCAGCCAGTCAGCAACACAATACAAGCTAACAGCTGACAACAAAAGCTGCTTAACCAGACCCCTGTACTGTGTGCAACTGTGTCAATGGGAGATTGATTGACTGGCCCCACACACACACACACACAGGAAGCACGAATTAAGCTTCACACCTACACTACACAACCCAGCCTGCCCACAAAAACAAAAACTAACAAGCACATGACTACTTCACTCAACGCCTACATGCACCTGACACGTGTCCCACTTGTTGAGCATGTAGTAGTTTACAAACACACTGCGTGACTTTGCCATGCAGCACCAGACGACAGACTGTTCCATAAACAAGATCACAATCGTCATCAAGATTTATTTTTGTTGGTTTGAAGCAGCCAGTGGTCTACAGGTGACGTATGCACATTAAAACACACACGTCTGCAAGCGTAAGCATTTATGTACACGTACAAATAGGAAGTCTGGAGCACACTAGGCTGTCAGTGTGTGGCAATCATCAGCAATTAAAAATCTAATGTGCTTGCTTTCTTTGTCAGAAAGATAAAAAAGAAAATATTTGCATTTATCTTGTTTACATCACTTAAAAGCAGAAAATCGTGTCCTCGATTAGTCAAGTCTTATAAACACAAGTGCTACTGTTAAAAGAATTTAATACACAGAAAACCAACTTTTTTTTCCCTGCACACCACAGCATAGGCCACCTTATCAATCACACATACTACTATGCAAGTAAAAATGCAAGCTGCTGCCACTGAGTCGCTGATGTAATCGTCTAGAGAATTACAGCGTTGTTATAATAAATCATTATGCCAAATGGGGCTGGCATGCAATGACAAGTCAAATTACTTGAGGGAAAAACTGCTTGAAATGTAACTCATCTTATTTACTTATATCATTTTCTTGTAAAAGTACCAAGTTTCCCTACATTGTAATTTGATGCATCTATTAAAACTTTTAAGCTTTAACTATACCAGGATTAACTCAAACACTGAATGCACGCAGGCTCGTTTTCGACAGTGCATGTCTCAGTTATGTATTATTTGACAGCTCCCTCTTCTGGTTAAAATGCAACTACATCATTTCATCATTTTAGCAGCAAGTCTAAAATCTAAGCTTTAAATCCAGCTCAGTTTAAACAAAAGCAGCAGCAAACACGAGTCTAACAAGAGAGAAGGAGTAATTCTAGATAATTTTTTCCAATCCCTTTAACAAATACAGTTTATCTAAAATGATCAGAGCTGTGGAGTCCTTGGATTTAGTGCAGATGTGGTGAAGAACTTTGAATAGATAGTACAAAATTATGTAGTAGCATTCCATTCAGTCATCTCTTAAACACTAGAACAAACAGTATCAGTTTCTATATAGGCCAACTCGTGTTCCCATGCATCACAACTCCTCTTATAATTTAGATTTTGTTTAATTCTGCCCTCATGAACCATATTTTACTGATTTAAATTGAGGTCAAGCTGGTAAGAAAAGAGAACAGAAGTGTCTGAAGGAGCTGAGAACAAAGTAACACAGTAATGCATCTCCTTCACATCCTTGCATGGAGAAGTTAAGATGCAACCAGTGGACTGTAAAATAAAAAGTAGTCCATATCGTGAGGAGTGAATGGACAAGTGGACAATAAAGCATTTTAAAACAAATAAAGCACCACTGGTTGGAAATAAGGGGAAAGTAACACCTTCTCCAGGTGAACTGCACTTTAGTTAAACACATATGTACAGCTGCCTCCATTTCCCCCCAATGATTCTGTGACTTCCTTCCACTAGTACACTTGTCACGTAGGATATGTAAAATGAGGCAACTAAAGAGACACATCGTTCCTCTTCCATAAAGTGCTTTTGTTTCCGATGCTAGACTAAATCTGTCATTTCCAACAGACTAAAACTCTGTTTGACATACAGTGAGACACAGCATAAGCCAATCATTTCCAGTTATTGCAGTTGAAAAAATGTGGAGAAAAGCACAAAACTGTCAGATGAAGAAGTGATTCCCTAAACTGAGACAGCTGTCTGCTGTCTATTCAAACAAGTTCCTCAAAAAGTTTGCATTGATGACCAAAACATGCCAAAAAAGAAAGAATGTCTTTCTGTCTCACCTCCTCTATCATGGTATCAATAGCATCAGACAGTTCGGCTTTAGTAGCATCACTGGCCACCATGTTCCTCAGTCTTAGACAGTATTCTCTCAGCTGAAAGAAACCATGAAACAAAACAGTAAGCACCATCCCATTCTGGCTTAACATGAGCTTGACTGAGAGAAAATTGTTGAGGAACAAATATACCTTGTGATTGAGGATGTCATTCATTCTGCGCGAGGCCTCTGAGCTGTGTGACTCTGGGAAACATTTCTTGGGAATCACACCATACTTTTCTAGAGACCAAACGGTGTAATATTATTATTATTATTATTATTGTTATATTTCTTTTCAAAACAGGTCAGATGAGTAAAACAAAATCAACAACAGTTCATTATCCTGGGCCCAAAATGAAGCCAAACAACATTTTCAATACAAAGGTTATTCAATCACTAAACATTAACTTTGTATTGCCGTGATTTTGGTTTAAGATAAGAGCTAACCAATGAGATTAACCAGCATGTCCCATTGTCCTCCGTCATTGGTTGGATTGGAGAGGAGGAACTGGACCAGACGACCATCCACCGGCTCCTTCCTCTGTGCCGTCTCCACACAGGCGTGGAGGAAGTAGTAGCAACGCTCAATCTGTAGGAACATGAATAAGAACAATTAAAAAAGAAACTCTATCCACACAGTTTACTGATACTTCATGTTTTTTCCTTGTTTAACACATCAGTAACACTAGAACAGAAAATCTTATCAAAGGATGTGGTGGCCCACAATTACTGATAAGCATGACCACATGAGTCAGGCCTGCAGCAAGACTGCGTATGTGGTCCAAGCCTCCAGTTACAATGAATCCACTGCACCTAGTCATCTGCAGGCTGGTGATCCTGCCACTTTTACAGCCTCCATTTGAGGAACTTGGTAGGGAAATGCAGTATTTCCTCCAAGTATGCAGTTTTAGGAGGGCAACACCAACACTTAAAAGGATCAGCAGCAAGATTATATTTCCTGCATCATATCTAGTGTTTTTGGATTAATCAGTCCAGGTTTCATAAATGTAACTTACATATAAATTTATTAAAAAAGGGTAAAAATAATGTGCACAGCTGAATCATGTACTAACAAACACAAACAAACAACAACAACAAAAAAAAAACTTGATGTAAGAGGTAGTCTACTCATTACAGCAGGAATGTGATATAAAAAATTATTTAAACCTCATTTGACAACTACACTCAAGCTGTGAAGCCCTGTGGGCTTTTAAACCTCATAGACTTTTTTTTTTTTTTTAAATGACTGAAATATAGCAAAGAAGACAAAAAAAACTCCTAATGAGGTGAATAAACATTGTCTTACTCAATGGAGTCACTCTTAATACGCTTTAAGTTCAGATCTCATATAATGTACTGACATTAATAAAACCTATAAAAGAATATTGGATCAGTCTTAAGCCATGGTACGGCTCAGAAATTACTACAATGACGAGTGGATTCAGCTTTTTTGGCTGTGTGCATTCCCTTCCCTGACGTTATTAAAGTAACACAACAAAGTCACTGCCAGATAGTGCTGGAGCCCGTCAGTTGGCATGAGACTGAAAACCGATTTAAGCCTTTACCACTAAAGACTAAATGTAAGTGAGTATTAGATTACAGTCATTTTTTTAACAGGAATTAGAGGCCACAAAGACTTTGGATTTGCTCAGGAAAAGACTTGTGAAACTTGCTTTGATAGATTTACAACTTGATGAAAGACCTCCAACTTCTCACCTGTGATGTTACGCAATAACAAGATTACCAGGAAGAACAAGAAATCCTGCTTCCCTGTGGCTCAACATTCATGTTTCAACATTAAAAAAAAAACTACATGCTACCCACAAGTTGCACTCGTCACATAGAAAATGCATTTTCATGGTGGGACCCCCATCTGTTTAAACATGTGGGAGAAAGAAACAGCACCAGTGTGGGAAAGAAGAGCGAGGTGGCATTGTGACGCAAGTCCTGGAAGAGCTCTGACCACAACACACAAAAGAGGGTTTTAGGTGAACAATGCATGTATAGTACTAGGATATTGCATAGTAACACTGCACCTACGCTCATGTGCGTGAACACGCTGAAAAAACAATAGAAACATCCATTTAACAACATGCTACAAAACTCACACCTTAACTCTGAAAATAAAATAAGACCTACACTAATTAATATGAGTGTGACTTTTCTGTATCCATTACCTTGTCCCAGAAAAAGAGATAGGACTGACTAAACTCAAACTCTTCTATGTTGAACTTCTTCATGAAGGGAAGTCGCATCACGTTGAGGCACGAGAAGATCCAACATCTCCCTATTAAGAAAAAAAAAAAGACAAAAAGGTGTATACAATAATGAATATTAGTACAGACTTGAGAAGAAACTGCATGAGCAGCAGCAGTGCTTTACATATTAAACAGCAGCAGAAAACCGGACAGGCAAGAATTGCTTGTCTTGGATCCCTTTAGTGAACGATAGGGATGGATGGACCCATCTGAAAGCTGCTTCACATCTCTGCTGGGCATCAATAGCTGCCTGAGTAGGAGGATACTAGTCTGAAACATGGGCTGCAGTCAAAATGAATCCATGTATTGGGAATATTGATTGGTATTTGAGACAAGGCTCCCTTTTGTAGCACACACTTTATTATTTCTGCTGCACAACTTTGTTGTTGTGAAGCATTGACATCAAAAGTACAAAAACAGGAATTTCACAGAGAAAATGCAAACGGTAAGAAAGCACAGGAAGTGCAAATAGCCCTAAGAAGCTTGTATAGATATAAGAAAGTGCAACAACCACATTTTACACAACATGTTTTTGAGCCAAGACCCTGAATCAGAACATGTGAACTTCCAAGAACAAAATCCAACACTTGGCTTCATTTCATTCTTCAACATTGTAAGGATAAAAACTGCAGGTGCAAACATAAACTGGGACATTTACTGATGCATGCTGAACTAACTGATGCATCCAACACACTTTTCAGGAATTTACAGATGTAATATGGTGGTGGAAGATAAACAAATCACAACAATTTGAGAATTTAGAGCTCCCAGTTTTTCTGTGTTCATTTACCCAACAGATTACATATACAGTGAATATCTGTTTCCCGTGGAAGGTGTGTGTGTGTGACAACGAATGAAGCTGTACAGCATGATGTCCCACCTGAGTTTTTCTGGTTGGTGATGGGTTTGCCCTCTGTCGGGATGGAGTGCTGGAAGATGTGCACAGTGTCTTGGACAGTCTGCCGGTGCAGACAAACCTCCAGCGGGTCGATGCAGGTCGACACATTCTGGGCCAACAGGTAACGTGGCTCGGCCCTCAGCCGCTTAATAAAGGTGGCAACCTTCTCCTTACTCAAACCTTTCCAAAAAATAAAACATCAAATGAATAAAGGGTGTGAAAAGAAGAATAAAAACAGAACAAGTGCATAGAGGAAACATGTTTTTTTTCAATCCATTAGACAATATGACAAAAGGAGGCAGCTCAAAGAAGGAATTTCCTACATTTATTATTCCCAAGGCTCATGTGTGCACTTCAAGCTAACAAACTTCCCACTTAAGATCTGACATACGAGCACTTACCCACAATAATGCCTGGAAAATACCAGATCAATAATCTTAAAACAACACATACTTTATTGAATACTTCAGCTGCCTGATGCTTCCATTTGTCCATCATCTAAACCGAGATCATTGTGGAAAAGAGCCTATTAAGGATAATAAACAAAATAAAAACTAAAGCTCTAATAAGAAATGAAGAACATTATAACAAAAAGTTAGGAAGAAAACCAGAGCTTGAGAATGCTTTCTAGTAGAGCTATTAGAGGCCCAATTTCAGTTGAAGACAGATAAGTTTGTTGGTACAGCTCATGTGGCTCCATCTGCAAGGAGAACACACTGCAAAGCTTGTCTGGTCCTACTGGTTTGAGGGGAGGAGGACGGGGTGCACACACACTTTGACAGAATCAAACTGGCACCGGTGAGTGGTTTGTAATTGTGTCAAATAATAGTGCAGAGCAATTAAACATTGAGAGGGACATTGCCTAGTCATGCGTGTTGCCTAGAGTTCAACCAATCTCTCAGTTACGTTCTGTTATTTTCCATTGACAAAGCTGAAATGCATCGACCGGCAAATTAGAGCTGCGCCAAACTCTGTTAACTGTCATGCTTGCATTTTCAAACAGAAGTCAAAGCTAAGGTAGAGAACACTTTCAGAGCGGGCCTGCGTGAGGTCCCATGTCAACATAATACTGTTTCGCCTCTGCTGCAACAGCTGGATTGACACTAGTCAGCATTGACAAAGAAAAAAAAAAGAATGAAACTCCAGTTTTGTAACAAACAAACTTAAAAACAAACAAACAAAAAAACAGCCCAAATCATCAATCTGACAGCAGTTCACTCAAACATGACACACCAGGGCTGACTCAAGGGTTGAATAATTAAGTTGGTCAGTCTTTTATTAAGTAACTGCTGAGGGCAGGCAGCAGCATGGTGGTTTTCTATGGAGAGGGGCCAAGCACAGGCAGCTAGGGTATGGTGACTTGCACATTTACACAGTAGTTACACAACTGCTTTTATATTAGATAAGCACTTTATTACACTCATCACTGCTCCATGTGCAAAGCGCTGAACTACAGCTGGAATAAAGCCAAAAATGGACATCCACCGTTGTTAGGGAGGGGGTTAATGCTATAACTCCATTGTCAGGATCTTACTAATGAGTTTATATCAAATGTAGGTGTTTTTTCTACCCAAGTATCTTTTCTAGGTGACATTTGTTTAAAACCAGTTCCACATAAGTACACAGCCGAAACATCTGGTTTTGTCTGCCAGCAGGAAGGGAGTTATAAAAGCGGAGGGAGGAAGCAGTCTTCAGCTGAGATGGGTGGCGCACGGTTAACTTGAAACCACACTGTTTAGACCTATTTTAATCTACATATGAAACAAACATTAAAAGGTTTCTTCTTCGGGTAAAAACTGATCTTATCCCAATAAAAAGTCCACTCACAAGAATAAAGGCTACTTTAAAGAGTTTGACAAGTCCATTTTGGACTAGCTGGCTAGGTAGGGTAACATTTCTAGCACATGTAGCGGCAGTGTATAACAGGCGATTTTATGGCTGTTAGCTTCCTGTGTCTGCGGTCTGGATGTAGCTGTAGTGCTGATAATATGTTGGCATGAACTGTCAACTAAGCTCAGCAAACAACGGTGGAATCGTGCTAGCTGGGTGGCATGCTAACCAAATGAATGCTAACTTAGCTTGTTAGCTCCCTCAGCTGTCATCCTATAGCTGCTAAAAGACACGCCGAGCTCAGCCGGGTGGCGGCACAAACGACTGTGACTGAAACAAGAGAGACTGACACTCAACTTACCACTTTCCATGTTCCCGGGAGCTTGAGGAGCGTTAACTGTTGCTGTGATAAGTCGCCGGCTCTTTGTTTATGCCATTCACTGAGAGTCAGTCAGTGTGATCAGAAGGTGCGCTCGTTAATAGGCTCATTGTCGATTTTTGACGTGGCGGATGGGCGGAGTTTGTGAGCAATTATCAACTTACAGACGCTGTACATTGTGCTAGTCCTTAGTGAACGTAAAATGATTTGGGGAAATTCATTCATTCATTCTAAACGAGGTTAATTACACAATACATTAATAACCTTTTTGTTTACAAAAACCCAGCAGTTTGGAGCCTTTTCTAGGCATTTCAAAATGTAAACGAAAAGTATTGTAAGGCTTTAGGTTTCACTTCACGTGTCCAAAGAACACTGCCGCTTTCACTGCCTCTCTATTTAGGGAGGGTCGCGTAGTGGCATTAAACAAGCGCTTCTTCGGGCAACTTTGAGTGATGGAACCATAGATATCTACAATACCCCCCACAACCCATTTCGATTAACCGTGTTAGAAATACAGCTATTTGTGGTTTTAATTGCCCAGACTGTGGAAAAAATGGAAAGCAAGAGTAGAGTGGAAACTAATCCTCAACTCCTCAATCACTAATGGGTCGCATTTCATATCTCACAGATCCATTGATTTTCAAAGATTTTTCATATATATATATATATATATATCTATACATATATGTGTGTGTGTGTGTGTGTGTGTGTGTGTGTACGCTTCACCACTAGGGGGCATCACACCTGCAATCCTGCTCCTTTTTGGGAGGGGTCTGCCAGAATAGAGAGAGTAAAAGCAGAAGCTTTTAATCAAGTGATATTAGCAATGCTTTGCTCCAAGTGAAAGTGAAGCCAAGTCGTTGGCTAATGAAATGCAAAGCTTTGAAGTTATCATGTCTACGTTGATATGGTATGATATTTGGTTTGCTGTGAACACCATCAGTAAGTCAGTACAGTCAAAGGACAAGCAGCTTGACGTGGCTTTATCACAGCTAGTTGATTTAATTGACTTAATGCAAAAATACAGACACTGGATTTGTGTCTGCAAAAGCTATTGATTGCTTCTGATATAGACACTGAACCTGTAAAAAAAAAACAAAAAAAAAAAAAACAACATGGCGAGTGAATGATGAAAATGAATGTACTCCAGAGCTAGAGCAGGAGTTTATAACAGATCATTTTAATATGATAATGAGAAGAGGTGGCGCAGTGGTCAATATGGTGTAAAAAGAACTTGGAGCTTAATACCACCAAGATCAGTCCAATTCAGTCCACCTGGGTTTCCCAAATTGCTACTCGGCTTCTCTGTTGTGACTGCACTACTTAATCACTCTTCAGTCTCTCCTTCTCTGCCAGATTATCAGCAACAGCACGGTACCAAGTTGAAATCCAGCATTCAGGTATTGTCTCCAGATTGCCTGCCTGTTTACGTCCTTGGATTACCCCTCTTGCCTTGTCCTTGCCCTTGTCGGATTCCTCTTGCCTGGTTTTTTGAATTTCTGGATTTTGATCCATGCTTTGCTTCTGGACCCCGAGCCTCGCCTATCGTCTTAGATAAGTACCCCATCTGTCTCAGTGTTCTGACCATTGCCTGCCTTCTGACCTTGCCTCTGGATTTTGGATTTTTTTTTCGGCTCCTTTCCTTCCCCCTCCAGGACTAGACGGCTTAATTTGGGTCTCACTGGACTGTTGTCCCTTTTGTTCAATAAATCTGTCTTTGTTGAATTCCTACTCCTGTGTGTGGTTGAATTTCCGGGTTCTCAGTCAGTCATTATAGAAACTATTTAATATTGTGAATCTGTGAGTACCAAAAGTATGAACTTTTTGCTTTCAGTCTCTGGTGTGACTCCGCTGTGCAGCAAAAAGTGCTTAAATGTTTCTGGTCATCGTTAATTAGTCTTTCACAATGACTTGGAGGAAATTAGGTTCCTTTCTCTGTGCAATGTCACATGCTTCTGGGTTTACTCTGAACAACTGCTGATTTATGGTCCTCATACAATTTCTTTTACATTATGTACCATTGCATACCATCATGTATATAAAGTACAGTAAGTGTGCAATGTTCAGTCAGTTATATTCTCAGTTTGTACCTGTTTTTCAGGAGAAACAGATCATGAGTCTAATACCCCCTTCGGGAATAGTGCTTTACCATGTCTTGAGTTACCTTTTCATGAACAGATGTTGTAGCATTTTCATTTTAAAATCAAGGGTATAGTTAAAGAGTCATTGCTCCATCGAAGATGGGAAGCATCCTGCTATTGTAATGAATCAGAGTCATGATTTTGACCTAAAGGTGAATTCATCTTGCCCCAGAACTTGCATATAGGAATGAGTTTTGAGTAGACTTACTACTGGCAATACAAGGTGCTTAAAAATTCATTATGCTGCATTTTGCAACTAAAAACAGATTAGACTTTGTCAGATTTAATAAGATACAAACTGAAATGGTTTATTGTAGTAACTATTGCTACTTTTTTAATGGACAGAGCAGCCATGTGAGATTTTGAAATTCTTCCAACTTTCTGAGTCAAGTCAGCCACAGGGCGTGTTCCTATAGAACTTTACTACCAAGTTCAAGTTCCCTGTAGTAAAGTTCAACTGCAGGGAACTCGGATATTGCAATTTCCTGCATTGAATTGGAAGTACCATTATTCCTCTTAAGACATCTTTTGTGTTTGGGTTGTGTTTTTTATTTATTTATTTGTCAAACCATGTCTTGAATGTCCTCTTATGAATTGTTTCAGTGACATTTTAATTGTAAAAATGGTAAAATCAATCATTCAAATTTCATTATTCCATCAAAGAAGGCTGCTATCCTGGCCTAGAATGTCTAAACCAGGGCTACTCAATTCGGTCCTACGAGGGCCGCTATCCAGCAGGTTTTCCATGTATCCCTGCACCAACACACCTGAGTCAAATTAGGTGGCTCTAACAGCCAATCAGGTTCTACACAATGACTCATTAATTTGACTCAGGTGTGTTGGTGCAGGGATACATGGAAAACCTGCTGGATTGCGGCCCTCGTAGGACCGAATTGAGTAGCCCTGGTCTAAACCATGTTACGACCCCACAATGTTTCACAGAAAGTCTTCTTTTCTTGAAACACAAATCTTTATTTTTGTACTCAAATGTATGCAAAACATTCTCAGGACAGTCTTGTTGGGAAACAATGGCTCTCTCCTTGCAGTTCTGAAATACAAACCAGGTGGTCAGGTGTTTTTAGGGTGTTTTCCTGATAGTGGACACAAGAACATGAACGAGAACCCTTTATGTTCAGGTTTTTCTTTTTTTTTTCATTAAAACTCAATGCCCACAAATCTCACCTGCAGCTCACAGATATTAAATATAATTTGCTTAATAAATTAAGTATATTTGTGTAATTGGAAATTAAGGCTTGTGTGATGTTTTGGTCATTATGATGCAGAACATTTCTACAGGGTTCACATAACTGACAACCAGAACACTTTTGAGCCATTAAAAGTTAGTATCAGCATGCAGCCATGCAATGCAAAAAGGTGACGTTAAGGCCCATTATTCAGATTTTTAACAACATGCACACGTTCTCTTCCTCTGTTAGCCTTATGATGGATGTATAATGTCACATGGCACTGCAGTAATTGCTGATAAAGTCAGCACCATGTTGAACTGTAAAGTTTTTTTTTTTTACACAGAAACTGAGTAAACACTGTTTGCTGAGAGCAATGAAGAAATAAAAGGAGAAAAAAAGCTTGTAGAAATGAGGGAAGGGAGATTGTGTTTCAAAACTGTTGTAAAAGATGAACAGGAGGCACTGGGCTAAATTTAATGTCTCTTAAAGCTTCCAGGTCGTCAGCTTGATGAGATCCACATTGGCCACCTTAGAGACAGAAACTGAGAAAACAGTGGTGGAAAGATGGTTTTATGTCGTCTACACCAGGGCTGCTGCCAGCTATTTGGGTGCCCTAAGCACAACTACTTTGTGGTGCCCCTCCCTTTTTTTCACCTAGTCATCTTTACTCAACTAATGCATAAAATGCTATTGGATTGGATAAAATATTTAAAGTTTGAAATAACAGCCATTTATAGGGAAAATTGGCAAAATTGACAAAAAAATATCTACAATGATGCACAGTTTAAAATTCTCACAATGTAATTCAACAGCTAAAATTTAAGCCAGTCCCCTTTATTTTACAGCTGAGAAGTTAACCTCAAGCAAGCATACATCTCAGCAGCTGTAGCCTTGAGACCATTTCTTTCTAATTCATAATCTTTGTTTTTTTTTTTTTTCAAACACAGTTATCAACACGATTCAATCCCTTTAGTTACTTTTCACTCTCGCGATGTATACAAATGGTAATTATAATGAAATTATTTCTGTTTTATATAATCTATTCTACTAGTCTACAGTCATTTAGCAGATGCTTTTATCCAAAGCGACTTACATTTGAGAGTAAGAACAACACAAGCAAGAATTCAAACAAGATGGGACGTCATAATGAAGTGGTAGTCAGACTGCTGTGAGTCCATTTGGACCCAGGTGCTGTCATGTAGTTCTAGAGGCAGTGCACATATTTTTTTTTTCCTTTTTTTTAGTTTTTATTGTTTTTGTAAGTCATTTTGTTTACATACAAGATCACAATTTCATCATACAATATCAATATCAACAGCACAAGTTCACACAGCTTATTCAGGACTTGGTTGAGCCAGAGAGCAGGACAAATCTTTCTAACTAATTTTGTTAAGTAAAGAGTTAAGTGTGGAAATGCTCCTTAAACAACTGAGTCTTTAGCTTGCTTTTAAAAGTGGATAAGGACTCTGCCAATTGGATGGAGTTTGGTAGATCGTTCCACCACCAAAGGACAACAGAGGAGAAGAGTCTAGCTACTGATTTTGAGCTACGTTGTGGTGGGAGCACTAGGTGTTTTTTGCTGCCAGAGCGTGAATGTCGAGGAGTGTGTAGCTTTGGAGTTTAAGGAGTGAAGGTAGACCGGAGTTGTTTGGCTTATTGTTTTGTAAACCAGAAGCAGAGCTTTGAATTTGATGTGTGCTGCAACTGGAAGCCAGTGGAGAGCGATTAGCAGCAGAGTGACATGAGCTCTTTTGGGCTGGTTGAAGACCAGATGTGCTGCTGCGTTCTGGATCATCTGTAGAGGTTTAACTGAGCATGCAGGCAGGCCAGCCAGTAAGGAGTTGCAGTAGTCAATGCGTGAATTGACCAGAGCCTGGACCAGGAGCTGTGCTGTGTGTTCAGTCAGGTAGGGTCTGATCCTCCTGATTTTGAAGAGAGCAAATCAGCAAGATCGAGCAACCGAGGCAACATGGTCCTTAAAGGTCAGCTGGTTGTCTACCATCACACCAAGATTCCTGGTAGAAGATGTAGGTACAAGTGTGATAGTCAAGCTGAACGCTTATCTGTGGCGATAAGGAAGGATTGGCTGGAAAAACAATGAGCTCAGTCTTGGACAGATTTAGCTGAAGGTGGCGATCCTTCATCCATGCGGAGATATCAGCAACATGCTGATATTCGCATTGAGACGGTTGTGTTGTCAGGTGGAAAGAAAGGAAAAGCTGAGTGTCATCTGCATAGCAGTGGTAGGAGAAACCATGAGAGCTAATGACTGCATCGAGTGAGGAGGTGTGTTGATGGTGAGGAGAGGGAAATATTCACAATATGCACAATAACTTCCATCCATGCACCTTTAGTGCTTTATTATCCAGATTTCTGTCCTATAAATTCTCCAACCTTTCATTCTTAGCTTGACTGTTTAGCTTCACCTCTGCACCTGCAACCTCCACTATCGGGAGTTAAGGGGTTAACATCTTGTTTCCGGGTGTAGCGTCAGGTCTGTAGATGTAACTGTAAACATGTGTGGTATCCACAGAAAGTCCAGAATCTCAGCTAAGGGCTCAGCAAAACCATTTCTATCACCAACAAACAGTTAAGAAAACAATAATTAAAGACCAGGCAAACAAAGTCCAAAAAACATGTAAACACAGATGATGTCTCCTCATGAACATGAACCAACGACTCCTCTACTGAAAGCTCTCATCTCTCAGATTCCACAGCTGGAAGTTTCTCACGATGGCCAAGATTCACCGAACCAGAAGCAGAAGAAGGCCCGATTTATGCTTTATGTTTGTAAAAGTCAGAAAACAATTTGCTGTCTTACCTAAATTAAAACTGCATTTATTTAAAAACTAAATAAATAAATAAAAAAGTTTGTCATTGTCTTTTGGAAGCAGTTTCCCATCCAAAAATAACGATGTTCTGCCGTCTGCATGGGTTTAGACAGACAAAGGGAAATTTCAGTTCTTCTTTCTTAAGTACTAGACAGAAAACGTCTCTTCATGTTAATAAACCTGCTCTCTCCTGATTACATCATCACCGCTGCAGCAGGGAAGAGAGACATGGACGCCATGTTTCTGTCATCAAAGCAAAAAAACAAACAAAAACAAAACGATGCACGATTTAAAAAATTAACCACAATCAACGCGTTAACGTGCCCAGCCCTAATTTATATATGGTTTCACATTAATGTTAAAGATAGTTTTTTGTTTGTTTGGCATGTATCATGTTTTGTAGAATGATTTTGACATGTCTGGAGTTAATTAATAACATAAATAAAAAATTAAATTGAAAATTATAACAAGAGCATGACACTGACAAGCATAAATAAAAATGATTATATTCATAAATACTCTTCAAAAGTGTTAGAGTAAAGTATGACATCATTTTATGCACACAAAAAGATAATTTAATGTTAGTGGTCTTTGCTTTCTGAACAAGATTGTTTGTGAAAATCGGCCCTTTCCTGTTGAAAAGAATATGTCACTGCTTTCCTGTAATTTAGCATGTGAGCCTTCTAATGTAGATGTATGTGCTAGGAAAAGCATGGTGGGGGTGGGGGAGGTCAGATGAGTGGGTCACTTCCTTCCCTTACTTCCGTTTGGTATAGGGCAGGAAAGCAAAAGCCTGGCTTGGTCACAGAAAATAGGAAAAGAAAGTGAGAGAAAGGACTTCTTGATGGGAGGACTGCTATTACAGCAATCAGAGGTGTTTTCCAACAAAGGAAAAACAGCCTTATTTCAGTGAGCCAAAACATGCAGGCTCAATCAGAATAGGGGAAGTATAACCAGCCTTAGATGAGCCATTAGCACCACGTCGACCAGACATGTATAACTTCTTCCTCTCTACGATCAGTTGTGTCTGCATTATTTGTGCTGGTGAGTAACACATTCAAATCTGACATCTTGTCAATGTTTTTGTTATGAAGTAGAGAAATGTCTTATTCTTTCATGGTAAACCAACAACAAACAGATTAAGTTTAAACGTGTAGAACAATCTTAAATGAACAAACCCTCTAAGTCTGCATGATTAAACTTATTGGTATTAGAGTTTTCCTTCAATTAATATGGACTATTTTTCCACAAATAAGCTGTGGTAATTGCTATATGATTGTGTTGTATGAGCTCTGTTTTTAAAATGATTGTTTTATAGTTTGACTACTCCTTGTTTGCTTAATTGTGTTTCGAGATTAGGATCTCCTCTTTAGTTTCCAGATTATATGGTCTTCTGTGGGTCTAGGATTTTTTCTTGTTGAAATTTTGCTTGATGTCTACAACAGTTTTAATAAAGTCTTATTAGTTGTATAATAGTTTTATTAGTTTCACCCTCTTTCAATTCTAAGGGTTTAGTTATCAGGGCAAGTCCAATTCATCTGGGTCTTTACCAGTATTTACTGGTACTTTGCCAGTATTTATTTACAAAAGGAAAAGTGAAAATCCAGATGCAGTGTGTGGAAAAACTAAACACCCCCTTACTTCTTCTGTAAAAATTATGAGGATAAGTCTGACCAAATAAAGCAGCAGCAAGTGTAACCACCACTAAAAGCAGAAGTTATTTCATGGTTTGTTGCTCAGCAGCATTAAAGGTGCATTATGTAACAATAAAAGTTACATTTTAATATATCAGTAAAAAATGTGTTTCTCTTGGTATTCACAAAAATAATTATGTTTTTATTATCTTAGAAGAAGCAACAGATGTCAGCAAAGTTTGCACACTATACCTGTAAAGAGTGTGTCAACACGATGCTTGAAAAAAAGACATAAGCACTGATCTTACTGAAGCAATAGCTTTTTTCCCAAGTGGAAAACATAAAAAATGAAGTTGCACAGGAGTGCATGTCCCAGGAGATTCACCAAAACAACAAACTGCGCAATGCTCAGAGAAACTGAAAAAAACAAAACAAAACAAAACAAAAAAACAATAGTTTTTTAAAATGATGCTCTATGTTAAACCATAGAGTATTTTTATGTAACTGTCTGTAATGTGACCCTAATGTTACTGGGATAGTCACCATTTTACCATCTAAAAACATGTACAGTTATTTTGTGTGCTGTAATGACCAAAATAAACTTCCCTATCTAAGGTCTCTGTGCTGGAGAATGTGTGAAGTCTGTTTTGGCAAGACGTGAGACATTTTACGTGCCTGCAGGAAGCAGCTTGTCTCTGTCCTGTGTGGTCGTGCATTGTGAAGGCACCTGGAAAGAAAATTGGACATGGGAAAATACAACAAATCAATCAGAGATCACCATTGTTGAAGAGAGTGCAAGGCACCATTTGACCAGCGTGACAATCAGCGGCAATGAAACTCAACTGAAGTTTAAATTTCTGCATGTCGACCAATCGGATGAAGGCAGTTATAGATGCAAAGTTAATTGGAGTGATGGTAGCACTGGAGTGGGACATTGGATGCAAGTGAATATCACAAAAGGTATATGAAGACTGTCACACATGCTGACCAAATTTACATCATCATGTATGTCCTATCCAATGCCATTTGTGTGTGTTCTTCTTTTATCTTTCCCATCATACAGCTGTCCCCTCCCAGAGACAGTACTTGCACAGGGTTTTGGTCTATGCTGGTGCTTCCCTTTGTCTTCCTGTCATTCTGGGGTTGGCTCGCTGCCTGAGTTCACGGATCAAGCCTCAGTCACATCCAAGGATACAGGTCACATACACAGCTGTACAGAGAAACCAGCCACACATGGCTCCGAACCCTCCACAACCTCCACCTCGATGTCCGGTACCACAAAAACGAAGCATTCCCACTCAAAAAGGTGCTTCTTTTTCTTCCTTTTAATAATCAGTAATGTGGTTTTGATTACAAGATACTGTGGTGTCAGATATTAACTTTTAAGTGTATTTACTATGTTTATATTTTATAGCTTTTTCAAAATCCCAGAAGAAAACTGAGGTGGGTGGATGTTCTATTCTATCACTGGAATATGGAATTTGTGTGAACTCATAAATGTTTTATTAACCTTCTTTTTCCTCCACAATGTTATAGGTGGTGTATGCAGACATTTCCCAGGAAGCCCTGGGGCAGCGTGAAGCCCTGAGAGAATCTGGTCAGGCTACTGTCTACTCATCACTCAAATTTTCTTGACTGCAAAACAAACATAATGAACACGAGGACCTCTCCGGAGAGGATCAAATACCATATCAACTGCTTTTTTTGTGGATTTCTACGAAATCATAGATGCCTTTGGAAAATGCCTGATGTTGTCTGACTTGCAGGACCACATCTTTGACACTTGCTTAAGCTTCTGAATTAACTTGCATTTTAAGGGGAGCAAATACCAAGGAGGTAATTCTTCTATGAGTTAACTTTCCTGATGTTACCACTTATTTGTGATGAAAAACATGCCAGTCTTGAAAAAATCCAACAAACTTGCTTTTTGCCATATCAGTTTTCCTAATGTAGTTATGTGTATTAAAGTGTAGATAGTTAAAGAAGACTGTATTGTGTGAAAAACATTCAAGAAAAAACACAAATGACACAAAAAATACAACATTTTATTTTAGAATAAATTTTCAATGGCACATTACAGAACCAAATATACATATACATGTTCAGACATCTCTTAAATTAATATATTTCCTTTAATCATTTACTTCAATTAGCGTACTCTGCAGTGACATTTTGTACATGACATCAATGCAAAAAAAAAAAAAGAAAAAGAAAAAAACTCATTTAATAAATTAAGCATGTCAGAGAAAAGAGGCTGAAGGGGTTTATGAGGATACCTGCTACAAACTACACCACATCTGAACATCCTGCTTTTGTTCAGAAGATTTCTGTCCCTGCTTCCCTTACTCGAGGTAATCACTGGTCCACACCATCTGAGCATTTTGTGTAATTGTCAGCACATGCATTTTTTTATTCAGGCATATGAGAAAGGTACTACTGAAGTAGCTTATTTTAGAATAGCTTAAAAGATAAATGAAAGTTGAAACTTGGGCAAACTGAGCCTGTAAATCTTTATACTACTAAGTCAACATCAATAACAGCACAGTGAGAGTACACAGACAATCCTCCAAAGGCCCCTAGGTTTGGTTGTTTGGTCACACTGGAAACTCGTCTATGCATTTAAAGGGATTCTTTTACTAATCAGTGTTTTTTCTGTCCAGTGGCGTTGGATGAAGTACTTTTGAGCAGTTAGGCTGAGAATATACTTGTTTTTTCAGCCTTGAGCATAACTGTTTACTTCATTTGTTACTAGAGGATTCCACTAGGGGGCATGTTAGAGAACTCGATTTAGTTGTTGAATTTATAGAACGTCAACATAATGACAAACATGGTGACAATAGAGGAACTTAGTATTTGGTTAATTTTGAGATTAGGGTGATTACAGATGATATGTAAGGCCCCTAAAACAAGCAAACTGTTGTGTATTTCCAACTTTCCATCATTTTTTCATTTTTAATGCTGTCGACCCTTTTACTTTACAGCCAGTCAGATTGGTCCCTACACTGCCCTTACTGGTCACTCACATATAACAGCTTGCAAACAAATAATATTTGAGGATGTGCACAAACACAAAACTCACGAGTCAGCCATGATAATGATGTGCATGAGTAATTAAAAGCAAGGAGATTTTTGGTCTCAGTGTATTACCTGCAGTAGATAACAGCGTGCTTAGTTTGGAGAAGCGGAGAGGATTTCTGATAGAGGAACTAAGCAAAGGGGTACTCAAAGGGAAGCTGCCAAAGGTTGAATTTTTACTATCTAAAACAACTCAAACTTCAAAAATGTCACACCAGATTCTTTCTGTAATTTCACTTTTGCATCATACAGTTATTACTTTATTTTCTCAACAGTGCGTGTGTGTTCCGAGCTTTTCATCCATCTTCATGGTCTCACAGTTGTCATGTGTGTGATTAGACTGGCAGGATACAGTATAATATGCCACCAATTGCATGCAATGGCAAAGAGCAATGTGGATGTTGATTGACTGAGAAAATAGTACAAAGTTAAAAGAACTGAGTGGTGCAAAAGCAATGATGATTCCATAAACCACAGTGATAATTTAATCAGACTCTCTTTGAGTTGTTTTTAAAGTGAAAATGGCCTCTTCTATGGTCCTGCTCTGAGTAAAGTTAGTTTAGCTCTCCGTCAGGATTAATTTGTTATTCAGTGAATTGATGGTGCTCTGACTGCAGTCTACTGCACATACGATAGCAGCTGGATTTGTATTGTCATTTGTTATTTGCATGTGGAAAAAAGTTGAACGGAAGCATAAAAAACAGATAGCCTACTTTCACTGATATGCAAAAAGGTTTAAATTAAGTGGTAGCTTTATGTGGTTTTTGCATGTTTAAATGAAGACTTATAAATTTACCTAAATGTAAAATGCTTTACAAATTTCATCTCTTCTAGCAAAAGAACCACTAGATGTTTTTGCTTAGAACAAACATATGACTGACCACCATATGTCCAGATATTACTGTATGTCTCTTTGTATTTTCACCTAGTAGATGTCCACCACAGGTGTTGTTTTCCTCTGTGACTGCTGCTTCTTCTGAACTCATGCCACTAACAACATTAAGTGACATTGCAGCTCAGTTTATTCACTCCTAACCGTTCAGTGACTGATTCATATCTCTTACTAGGTTAAAACCTCATTATCCAGGTGTGTGAAATCCCCATTCATAGTTGGAAACCAGCTGGGCTCGGGATGAAGACCAGCTTGTGCTCAGCAGTGAATGGGATTAGAAACTTCCCATTACTCTCACAGTGCTTTGATCTGGAAAGAGCAGAGCTTCCCAACACAGAAAGAAAACACTCCTAGCAGCAGAGTGTCAAGAATCTGAAGTTTTCCGTTCCAGATACAGCTGAACACGTGTCCACTTTTACCCTGAACCTCGAGTTTCCGATCATGAATGGGATTTAACCCACCCAGTTTTTTTTTAAAAATGGTCAACTGAATCTCAAGTATTACTGCTCATTAGTACTTCACATTATACCACAAAATAAATCATAAAATTTATTTGAAGTCTTTGCTGATTAATCCCAGTTTGTGCTGTACTGGGCTAATAATGCCGAATAATTGAAAATTAAAGAGGAGAGATGGCCCTTTGTGCTTGTGAGTAACTGGCTTTGCAATTTTTGACTTTGAAAAGACTAATAAGGCAGAAAGCTAAACATTTGGAAAAAAAAATCATTTGCATTCAAGTGTTTTAGTAAAAGGAGGTTCAAAGGTTCACTGCAACCTGAAGCATCTTTTTTCAAGTCATCTTCCTCAGCTCCCCTGCTGGGAAACTAAAAAAAAAAAAACCTGAAGAGACTTTCCTTTTCAAAAGCACCACCAGACAAACACACTGTTACACTAAGATAGCAAGCTTCAATGGGAGGTTCAAGGAGGTGAAATGTTTTCACTAAGTGCAACGTCTATTTTCAGCAAATGTGGGTGTTGTTCAGCTACCCACAACTGTGCTGTAACCAGATCCCGAAAAATTCTCATCCTCTCACATAGTGAGAGGCACATAGAGACAGAACACACAGACGGAGAAAAGGGCTTTTGATAGATTGTAAGGCGCAGCTTTGGCTAAAATAAGCTAGTGGCAAAATGTGTTGGCAGCTGTCTCCAACTGTTCCCCAGTGTACTAATTTTTACTAACCAGGGCTTTGAGGTTACCCCTACAGATGCAGAAATGATGTGCTAGGAGGAGGCATGTCAACTTTATAGTGCTGTGGACACAATGCAGCAGCTAGCATGGTTACAAAAGCATCTCCAAAATCATAATTGTCCTCTAGAAAAGCAATAATTTACACAAAGAACAAGTTTGTATCCCACAGTCGAGAAAAAAAGACATCCAGTGTTGACACCTTCAAGGCTTTGCCATTGTGTCTATTGGACATTAAGTTCTGTGCATGTTTTTAATTTGTCTTTGTCTCTGCCTTGTTTTTTTTTAGGTAAAAGAGAAACTTTTACCAAATGTACCATTCAAAGACAAGGGTAAAAAGGAACATCCTGTTGTCTGTAATTATTTCCACTGAGTACTAAACAGTCGACTAACAGTTCAGCCATAAACTTGTGTCTCTAAGAAAGAGGATGTTTAAGAAAAAGCAGAGGCGGAGTCTAGCTCGGCCTACACAGTATTACAGCCACGCAGGGAACAATCAACAATTATGATGCAGCAAGTTTTTAGTCATTTCAGCAGCTAAGTCAGTTGAAAAGAAAGTGAAGATGTCGGTTGCTTCCCCTCATGTTACACTCACAGTATTTGTCAGTAGGTTTATAGTATGTGTGGGGGGGTCTCTGGTGTATAGCTGGTTGCCGGATTATCCTTTGCTCGTGGTTATAGAAAGTAGCTGTGTTTTTGTTGTTGTGATTTTTTTTAAGTTTCCTTCGTTCGTCTCGCCTCTTCATTGTGCAAGTCAGTTTTTTTTCCAGTTCCACATAACTACTCAGACTGTAAGAGAGAAGAGAAAACAGTTAGAGGAGAGTACTAGAGGAGTACTGACACACAGATAATAATGTCTTTAAGAAAGGTCGAGGATCAAAAACAGACCAAGGAGTTTTCTGTCAACACTCTATGCTGCAATAGTTCGGTTCAACTTTAAAAATGAGAGACAAATTTAAAACTTACAGTTGTGGATGAGTGGCTCATTTTGTCAAAACGAAACTTCAAGTTTGACCTGGGTGATGTCTTACTTTTCCCATCTGCACAATACAGAGGAAGGAACCAGAAATGGAGAGGGTGCCCATTAGGAAACCAACTGCCATCCCTGGGATGCCGTTCAACTAACAGAGAGCTCTGCACGCTCCGCAGATTGTTTGTTACCTGTTGGACTGCGGCACATGATGATGGGTGTACCAGATCCCTGGCTGTCAATGCTGAGAGCAGGGCTGAAGGCAGAGGAAGAAGCTACAGATGGATGACCGGCCTGGAGGGTGGAAAGGGCAGGGAAAAGTGAAGTTAATATGAAGAAGTACAAGAGGGGAGAAAGTGAAAGGCTCACTAAAACGGATGTGCTACAGTCCTTTAAAAAAAAAAAAAAAAAACTCATTGTAGTTATTTAAATGATTGTCAGTGTAAATATTTAAAAAATGCTGGGAATTTTTTTTAAATGAAACTATAACCAAATGCCGATTAGTTAAATAAGCATGAGAACTTGAGAAGACTAGACACATTACTTTAACAGTTCACAGGAAAACAATATGCATAGTTCATGCAATGCTGAAATCTTCCTTTAAAGTTTACTCATTAGACATTGAAAACAAGCAGATGTCACGGAAATATACCAGCATTTGAGACCAGAACCAAAACTAGACTCAGTTCAGAGCGCCTTAACTTTTATGTTGATTCTGGTTTTATCCCCTACTTTTTTTAATCATCACAGATTTAGTGGATTAAAGTTCTGTAAGACCTTTTCCATGGCTCTTCCCAGCAGTTCTTCGGGGGTGGTTTGAACAACTAATCCAGGATTAGGTACTTTTATGACTGGTTTTCAACTCTAAACCAATATGCTTTATATTTAACAACTGGCAACCAATCAGACTGCTGCTCTCTGAAACATCGCCACCAAAAAGGTCAATTTGCTATCAATGCTGATACAACAAACAGCAGTGAAGCAGCCATCTGGGCTCCCTCCATTGCAGTTGCCAAGTTTTATCTTACAGATTTGTTGTTACATTCATTCAGTTACTTTTTTGTATAACCGTTGTAGTCAAAACTGTCTCGTTTATCTGATCCCAAAATGGATCTTTAAAAGCAAAAAGGAGGGCTGATTATGACACTGTTGCTGTAAGGCTTGTGTCTTTCTTAAACTTCTTACAGTCTAAAAGCAGTTTATGATAAAAGCCACTTTTCCTGTAGTAGCAGAGGGCTCCAGATTAGACCCCTGCACACAATTATTTTCTCAGTTTGGCTAACTCCTGCTCATTCTGACTGTGTCTGCTCACTAATGCATGTCCTTACACTCAACCAATAGTTAGAACAATTTTCTGCCTTCTGTTATCTTCCATTAAATGTGTTATGTTCACAAGAGGGAAAGATTGAAAAACATGTATAGCTTTGTTTTTAAACTATAAAGTCCTGCTTTAATTTTTCCCTCAATTTCCTTTGTTGACTCTACTGGAGATGAAGCTAGCTGAGTACTGCTAGCTTTATTCAAAGTAAATTAATTTTATACTGACTGTCTCCAGTTCCTCCAGGGCTTCTGTTTCTCCTGTGGTGCTGCTGAAGCTGCTGGTGCTGGATGAAGAACGAGAGATGTTGGGCCTGCTGCTGCTGCACTCCTTCAGCTTGATGAAAGGCCTGTTGATGAAAAACGTAGAGAAACAAACACAAAAAGAGGCAGAAATTTACATTAGCTTTTGACTACATATTTATGCTTACTCTCCAAACAACATTATTTAAATTAACCTTTCTTATGACAAAATGTCATAAATCCCAGCTCACCTCTCTTTATTGGGGCAGATCTCAGGTGAGCTGGGATTGGATGATGTCTCTGATCTGACTTCCTGGGAAAGTGGACAGATCTCTGCTGGCTTTTGGTCGCTGCAGAAAAGAGACATTAAAATAAAAACATCATTTAAGTTGCAGAAGCATGTAGCGTAACAAGCAATAATTAGGTACCATTTTAGAAAAAGTGAGATTTAAAAACAGCCTGCACTGACCTGCGCGTGTGTTTGTCTGATGGGGTTTCTGTGCTGGAGTGGAGGCGAGGGAAGAGACCTGAGCGCCTTTTCACAGGGCTCTTCAGAGGAGACTTGGCTGACAGACCGGGAGGCTGAAGATAACAGTTATGCTTTTTTTTTACAGGAATTTAAAGCCTTGCTATAAATAAGTTGCACACTAAAAAAGTAATTTTCATTCATTGAAAATTCATGACTAAGTTAACAAGAATCAATATTACAGTTTTCCTAAATAAAGTCAAAAACTCATCTTTATTAGTTTCTTCTGAACTCCATGGAAACTGCAAAAAAGGTTGCTAAACTCTGGTAGAAACGGCAGTGTCTGAGTATGACTCACAATGAAGCTATTAAGCAAAGTATTAATTCAGTTGTTTGCTGATTCAAGGGCAACTCCTCCTCAATGTTTTACTCACAGTAAAGGTGCTCTTTGTGCATTCACTGGTGCTCTGAGGAAGTCCTCCACCACTGAGGCTGGCTGGGACTCCACCTCCAACCCCAGGGCTCCGGTGACGGTGAGACCCCACCACGGTCTCCATAGAGTGGCTCCTCACACGCATGGCTCTCTGAAGTAGGAAGACAGGGCAAACAATGAGTGGAACAGAGAGGAGAGCAAATAGAGGGCTGCAAAGGGTGAAAGCTCTAAAAAGCAAATAAAATAGAATAAATAATAAATAAATTAAATAAAATAAAAAATAAATAAAGATTAGTTTTTTATAAGATTAAAAAAAAAGTTTTAAGGTGTTTTTTCATAAATTAATTAGAAGATGTTACTGCACAAAGCGACCCCCAGAGGGCGCAGTTCTCCTGGAAACAAGAAAAACATGACGGCGACTTTGTCGTGTAAAATGTGTTACACAACTTATTTATATGGTTGAGTAAACTGATAATAAGCAAGGGTCAAAGTTCATAATTTCTTCACTTAATATTCAATGCAATACAATTCTGATTATTTTTTTTTTTAATTAAAAGGTTTGTATTATCTTTTTTTTTCTTTTGGAAAAGTATAAACACAAACAGATTTCACAAAACAACCTTTATTATTATTATTGCACGGTAGTCTTCTCATTCAGTCACAGTAATACAGAAAGGTAATACACAGCAACTGCTATGACAGCAATGAGAACAGCGCCCCCCAGGGCTGACTGCAGAAAGTGCAAAGCAGCTGTCCATAATGCCTGCAAAGACCAAAGTTGTCTAATTAATAACACATTTCATCATCTCACACACATACAGATGAAAATACACATTGAAGTGGTCCTTTTAAAATCAATTAACTGAAAAAAGAGTGTGTAGGCACAATAAGTGATAAAAGAGAAAAGGCCAAAGAGAGGGGAAGAGAAAATGACACAGAGTATGAGCACTGCAGGGTTTTGAAATCATGTTCACACACTGGTATAAACACAGATACCTGCACACCTACTGTGATGTAGTCAGAGGTCTACATCTCAGAGCACAGAGAAAAGCAGCAGCAGTCGTGATAACAATGGTTTAACATCTCAAGTCATTTTACAGACACATGACATTTACCTAACCCTGTGTTATAATGGTAGTGATTAAATAAATGTCACAGAGCTGAGCAAAAAATCTTTAGATTTGTGTGGGTTTATGTTCACCTTGAATGATTCCAGCAGACCACCGTGTCCACCGTTCTCCAGCTTGTCCTCCTCCCCAACCTGGCCCAGACCCAGAGCGGCCTGACTCTGCCGGTGCAGCTCATCGTGGAGGTTGTCCAGCAGCGCTGCTCGCGTGCGCCCCTGCACGTGAGCGTCCACACAAAACCCATTTAAGGAAGCATCAGGAAAATGATTATTGGAGGAAACTGAAAAGTGTTTGAAGACCTGCTGTAGTGTTTGAGTGTAGCGTGTGTCACCTCCAGTTTGGCGAATTTGTCAGATTTGTAGCAGGCGTTTTCAGCATTGATCAGCTTTGTCAGCAGGAAGTCACGAAACTCAGGACCCTGGAAGGGGAGAGGGAGACAGACAAAAGGAGAGGGGGTTCGATAATGAGTTAGAAAGGACGGTGAAGAGGGTCATTAAAGAGGAAAGGTGACCTTTATCAGCATCTTATAGATTACAGTGTTGCATCATGCTGTGTCTAATCAGGAATATCAATGATTTAAATTCCCATCTGTCTCAAGCTCTCTCTTTTTGTATTTATTTATCTAAGGATGTTAATGTGCCTTGTAGTCATTTAACGTTTTTGTTTAATGCTGTTTCCATTTAGTGAGGATCTAAAATAAAGTAACTCACTCCAGCTAAGTTTGGTCTATGAGATCTTATATGTGCAACGAGTTGCTGTTGTGAAGGAATGATGGTGCACAATAATAAACATTAATTTAAATATTCCATTTAATCCAGTTGGCTAGTTAATTTTCCTGAACTGGTGAAATAATATTCGTTAAGATGCAGCTGTACTCACAAGAGAGCATGCTTTAGAAAACATACAAAAATATATATAAAGCAAAAAACAGAGAGGTGTTTGCATATCTGATGGTATTTTAACAACGATTTAAAATGAATTCAAATGAACCGTGTCACATCTTTTGTAAGTGTTGGCTCGCTGAGTGATGCTCACTGAAGAAGCTGAGAGTCCAAAAACAGTCCACCTTATAGGTGTTAAAGCAAATTCCTCTGAG
The DNA here is from genome assembly GCF_017639745.1 of Melanotaenia boesemani. Taxonomy (NCBI): domain Eukaryota; kingdom Metazoa; phylum Chordata; class Actinopteri; order Atheriniformes; family Melanotaeniidae; genus Melanotaenia; species Melanotaenia boesemani. The sequence goes on along the minus strand of NC_055690.1, from coordinate 5,266,855 downwards.
GAGGAGAAGAGCTATGCAAGATCTTACAGACAAGTGTTTTATAACAGTGATAAATGCCCGAGGAGGTAGATCATGATGCATTTGGCAGTGAAAATGGTGTGAAGTGTTTGCTACCTTTTGCAAAACTCTAGCATGCAACACCTTAAATGTCTGTTCCGGTACTGGACTGAACAAAAGGCCTGCTTTGACTTTCCTAGCAGTGACAAAAATAGTCTTACAATAATTATTTAAGTAGTTACAACATTTTAACATGATGGAAATTTGACTCTTTACTGTGTTTGCTATGTCTATTTTCTCTTTTTTAAATATACAAGAATATAACTAATTGTCCTACCAAGATATGTTATAAAAGACCACATTAGTTTTTCTGAAATATACAGTATCTCACAGAAGTGAGTACACCCTTCACATTTTTGCAAATATTTTCGTAGATCTTTTCATGGGACATCACTATAGAAATTAAACTTGACATACAGAATATCAGAGTTTAGTTTCTATAGTTTGATATTCTGTATTGATTAGTATTAGTATTATGATTAGTATTTCAGAGCCTATTCATAATTTCGCTCACCACATTAATGGCACCTAAATAATCAGACCTGTATGGAAAGAAAATTGACTCAATAATATTGTGTGTATGTAATACACCAGTTGTAAAGTGTGTAAACTAATTTGTGTGTAATTTTCTCTCCATAGACCTGTGTCTCCAACATCTGCAAAGCACCAATGATTTAGAGAAGAGGTCTCCTTGCTTCCTTCTGCTGTTTTACTCTCCCTAGACATCTGAACCTGATCTATCTTCATAGGTGTGTGCATGGCTGTCTGATGACTAGTAGATTTTACAGCTGTGTCACTAACAAACCTCATTAATACTGAAAAGTAATATTAAATAAAAAAAATCTTACTGAAATAGGCTGCTGTTATAAATAATTGTCATTCTTCAGCTTCATGTTACAGTGACATGGGTCTGATTGACATGAGACTGATAATTGCTACCTATTTTTGCTAGAGTGTCCAAAAACATTCAATAAAAATGTGCCGAGTAAACCATGAACCGCTAGTTTCCTCCCTCTCAGCTGAACAATAAACAAACCCAACAAGGCAGACGGTACTAGCAACAGAAAAGCTGATCAGCTGATCACCGACAGTTGTCATTATTCGCAACAGGAGAGGGAGGTGGCGAGAGAAGGAGGCGGAGCACTACGCAGACACAGAGATGACCGGAACAGAGATGGTGCGAATCATACTGGAGTTACATACTGACATGTTCCTCACCTTTTTGAAGACTGCTGGGTTTGGGAGAGGTGGCCCAAAAGAAGGGACGTCTTCCCTTGCTGTAACAGACACCTGTTGACATACACAAATAACAGCCAAATACAGTTAAAAGATCAGAGTTAAGTTGGGAGTGTGAAACAAAGTCTGGGTAGATATATGGAGAATATATATGATTTGTCATTTACATGGAAATTATTAACAGTGTATAGCTTACTAGCGCACATAGTGCTGAGGCATTACGTCAACACAAAGATCGGTTTCTACCTTGTAGGTTGTGTACTCTGTACAAGGGTTCTCAGCCTGCACCAGCACATAAGCATGCAGGAAGTTGGAGGCGATCATGTCCGGAACAAACGGTGTGGGCTCTTCCTGGAACACTGCAGCCACAATATCATTTCCTATGTGCCTTTTCCTTTGGAGCTAAGGAGAAAAGATTATTAGTTAGGCATTAGATGTTTCATTTTTGAAAAGGTCAGAGAACACAAAAGCCACAAAATCCCGCAAAAGGCTTTGTTTGATTCCTGGACGGTTTATAGACACTTCACACCAAAAATATTATTAAAGCAGTATTATATCTTGGTACCTGCTGAACGTCGCCCTCAGTGAAGGGAAGCTTAGTTGACACATGGAACATAATCTCTCTCTGTCTGAAGACAGTGTAGACAGACTCAGACCCCGTCTGTCCATGAGATACATCCAACCCACCACGGAACCTGTGACATTTTTAAAGTACATTGTGAATGTATTTCTCCAGTATTAAATCAAAAGATTATGTTTAGTTAGGTTTAGCCCTAAACAAAGAAAGAAGTGCATTTTGCCTGGTTTCAATTTAACTTCCTTAAAAGATAAAGTGGCAAGGGGTAACAGTATACTAAAGGCCAGCATGACAATAAAAAAGCGTTTTCAAAGCTCCGATTACATGCCCATGTGGCACTTTCTTTCCTCAGATCTGTTTTACTAAGCAGTTTATCCCAGTTGCATGCTGAGTCCAAAACAGCAGGACAAATAGCTCCAAGGTTACAGTAATTAAACCCTGCTATTTCCCTCCACTGCTGTGAACCTAGTGCATCTTTCTTTTTTATCTTTCTGCTGCTTTTTCCCCTCTATTTATTTACGTATTAATGATTTCTGCCTCATTTCCCCCTGGACTTCCCCCGCCAATTTTACCCTTTAAAATCCTGAAGTTCAATGTTGTCTCCTAAGATACTGAGAAACTCCTTGAAAGCAGGCGTCTCCTCATTGTTCCCAAATAGCTCTTCCTCAGATGTCTGAGAAGAAAACAGACAGAAGGAAAGAAAAAGACTTAGAAGGTGAATTCATGTATAAAAACACGATGGTGGGTGTGTGGCGACCACAAGCACACAACAAAGTTGCTTACTTGTCCAAACTTCTGGTAGATGACTCCAAATTTGAATGTGTTGTTCACCTCATGCTCGTCATAGCCCACTATCAAGTGGGATCCCTGTATGTAAACACAAACAGTAGATTTACAGTAGCTTTCACTATGATTATTACTGAACTTGTACACTTGCTGTAGCTATTAATAAGAGCAAGTTTTTCTCTTCTTCAAAATGTCTCCAGGGCAAGTTTAATAGAGCCATATTGCAAAAGGCCAACATGCAACAAACTGCCATGGCCCCCCGGCGATGGCCGCGGATCTGTCACTTTCTCTTGCTTTTTTCCTTTCCTGAGGCGCAGACACACAAGAGGAGGAGCAGATCCATCACACCCAGTTTAGGAAGTTATTATACCCTCGCTTTTTTCTCGAATAATGAGCTCACTGAACAGGGCAGACGCTAGGGATGTAGGGAGCTTATGACAGGCAAAATGTCAAAAGCGCCGTGATATTTTTCTGGTTAAGACTCAGAGGAAATCAAAAAATTAATGAAGTGTGAGGACAGGTGGGGGATGCTGGCTAAAATAATAACAGGAAATAACAAATTGGCTGCAGGTTTATCTTGCAATAATACTGGGTATGCACAATTATAAAAAGTAATCTAAGAAGCTAATAAATATCACTGACTCAGGCCTTAGTCTTTTGACAACATTGTGCCCCCTGTCTCTCTGCTGAGGCAAGGATAGGAGAAGAGAAGCCAACTTAAAAGAGTTGAGAAGGTTAAAAGAGTTGAGGTCGACTTTATTATGATGAGGGTTAAAGAGTAGAGGATAAACTCACCCGAGGGTACAGGACTGGGTTGAACTTCAGCCCCGTGGCATCATCGCATAGAAGCTGGAAGAAAAGGAGTCACAAGATTTGACTGAAAATCCCTCCATTCGCTACTGAAAGGAAATAGTAAGTAGTAAAAGTACTTTTACAGAGAGTTTACAATCAATAAAGTGAACCTCCAATTATATGTCTTACTTTCTAAAATTCACAGTATTTCTCTTTTTAAAACTAACATAATATCCAGACTTCCATAAATCTGTACAGACTGCAAATGCTGATGAATAATTCATGATGGAAGGCCAAACAGAGGTAGAAACCTCCCTGCACTCATAATATGACAGTGGAAGCATTCTGGGTTGTAGTTGTAGAGAGTCACAGTGACTCATGTTTAAAGTCTATTAGAGACTGTCCTGACTGCCCTATCTATCAATTAACAGCTGATTTTAACACCTGTGAGGATTATTACTGGCAAATAGATGAATCTTTATATTTAGAAAAATGCATGACAGATTCATTCAAAATAATCCATACATGGCCAGCCATGGTGCAGGTTCAAAAAAGCTATAATGTTGATATTTAGTTGCTGTATTGCCATGCCATAAAACAAAATGCAGCTGTCACGTTTTTCCAGGCTGGAAAAACTCAGAATACTGCAGGACAATGATAGCTCCAGGAATGTGCATGATAAATGTCAGTGTGCCACCAAAACAAGTCAGAAGCACAAAGTTTAATGAATTTAAAATACATATTTAAAAAAAGAGTATTGTTTGATACAATATAATTAAAAAGAACTTTATCTTAATTAAGTATATTCTTTATAAAAAATATAAGAATCATAGGGGACATTTTACCTGATGTGAGTACCCAACTAGCTTTCAGTGTGTGAAAGCCTCTTTGTTTGATTACCATTCTCAATAGACTTTTAAGTACTTCCTCTGGGAAGCATGAGCACTTTTGTCTATTAGTGATGATTGGAAATATGTCAGTCACCCCAGGAAGCTTCATGAAATGTGGCTTCACTTATTTCTAATGTACAAAGCAAAAGAAATATAACAGGAAGTGAATATTGAGTTTTCCTGACTATTAGCATATCTTCAGTGTTTGTTCTGTCACATTGACTCTACTGACTGAATATGATACTGTCTTTTTTTTTCCTGGGTATTTTTTATCAGTATGTGCAGGAAGAGTTAAGTGCTGCTGTTTGACAGGATGAGTAAGCAGCTAAAAGATATATCCGCCCTCTTTTAGCTGAAAAGAGGAGTCAATGTATCAAATTAAGCTTTTACAGCTAAAATTACAGCACGTTTTGATTTTGCAAAATGTCCAGTTAAGGGATTTCAAAAACTCACACTCACCTTTGCAATTTGAGGTACACTGGGCAGCTGGTTGAGCCCAGCTAAAGAGATTCTGTCATGAACTGTTTTGGTCTTTGATCTGCAAGTTGAACAAACAAAACACAAAAAGCAATGCTTGTAAGACTCAGCAATTTGGTCTTGATTTCTTAACTTTGTGTTTTAGATTGGACTTTATTTATGTGCAGTCCTCTATTTAAGTGAATCAAGGAAAAACATTGGGTGAAATTGTCTTTCAACACAAACAAAAACAGATGCATTGATATTATTTACATCAAATGTTAACATTAGTAGTGATATTAGCAGCATTATCTCTGTCAGTTGTGCAGAAAGTATTAGCAATCACTTGGCTACAGCCAAACAGAGGCAAAGCAAAAACAGAGCATTATGTTATTGTTTTTTCTCTGCTGTTAATGAAAATGTCACCAACTGTGATGATGGCAAGAAAAGCTGGCTTCCACACAGTCACAAAATTAATTAGAACTAAATGTGACATAGATTACAAACACCTGCCACATAAGAGAGAAGAAGGGGAGAAGAAAGAGCCAAAGCTGTTTTAATGAGGGGCACTGTGCAGTTATTGTAAACCTTAGCAACATTTAGATAAACTGACATGAAGTTTAGTGAATATATCTCCATCCATCCATATCTTTTCTTAGGTCAGGTCAAAAAGGCAACATGTTCTGAAGGAAAACTCAGACTTCTGTCTCCACAGCAACAATATCCACCTGCTCTACAGGAAACCTAAGATGTCTCAAGCCAGAGGGTATATATATATATATATATATATATATATATATATATATATATATATATATATATATATAATCCGTCTACCATGTTTTAGGTCTGCTCCATGGGCTTCTTACACCTGGATGTGCCACAAAAACCTCTAAAAGGGAGGCAACCAGGGGGCATGAATCAGGTGCTTGAACCACCTCAGATAATTCCCTTAGATTTTTGGGAGCAGCAGCTCTACTCTGAGCTTCCACCCAGATGCTCAATCTAATCACCCTCTCTAAGGCCTGGTACACACATAGAGATTTTTTTAATCTTATGAGATTTTTATCTGGTCGAGACCTCACACGTGAAGATAAAAAAATCAGGCATTAAAAAGTTTTGATTGTACTGTGTGTGCTGTGCTCCAATAATCTAATCACAGAACAACACACATAACAGTGCTGTCCTGTAAGTGATCTACAATCTAGTCCTCTGAGCCAGACATCTCACGTGACCAAACGTCATCTAAAAAAAACGTAGAAGAAGAACCATAGCAACAACCGGCAAAAAAACGAAGAAGAAGAACCATAGCAACAACCAGCAAAAAAAAAAAAAAAACGTAGAAGAAGAACCATAGCAACAACCAGCAAAAAAAAAAAAAAAAACGTAGAAGAAGAACCATAGCAACAACCGGCAAAAAAACGAAGAAGAAGAAACATAGCAACAACCAGAAAACACACCACACACAGCATGGAAGAGTATAATAGGACGAGGGAATGATGGTGGTCTTGGGACTATTGTTAATAGAAAAAGCCAGAACTGAAAAAATAACAGACTATAGACGGCGTGAACACAGACTTTATATCCTTCCTTGTTCCCCAGCCAGCTCACAGCTTGGCTACATACTGGCCCATGCCACCATCCACACTGTCAAAATTCATGAGTCGTTAGCTTTCCTCACACACATGAAGATATCGAGTCGTAAATGTTGAACATGTTCAACATTTACGATTGTCGGTTACGACCTGTTTTGGAGCGGATTATCGGGACAAATCTGCTTGTAACACACCTCAGACCAAATGATAAGTGTACAAGGAAATCCTATAAGACTCATGATAATCAGGTGTTTGCCATTCTTTGTCGAGAAGAGGCAAAGTCGGGACAAAAACAGCCCGAAAATCCTTAAGTGTGTACCAAGTCTAAGGCTGACCCCAGCCACTCTTCTGAAAATAAACACTTTTTAATTATCCATATATGATATTTGGATAATTTTCTTTACCCAGCTATCATGACTGATGGGTAAGAGATGAAACAAGGATGGACCAGTAAATTGAAAGCTTTGCCTATCGACTCTGCTCTCTTTATGACACCCAACCAGTCAACTTGTGCAATGCCCTCATTACTGCAGACAAAATCTCTTACTCCATCCTACCATAACTCCTCTTCTTGAAACAAAGACCAATCCTTGACCCCAAAGGTTCATTCAACTGATTTACCAATAACATTGCTATTAGCCTTACTAGGCTTTATTAAAAATGTTTTTTTAAGGCTGACATCAGTTATCGGTTTTCAGGATTTTTATGGCACAACCATACTTTGACAGATCCAGACAAGATGAAGTAATAAAACTATATAAGATGGCAGGAACATTGACATACATGTAAAGATCCCTAATGTGTCAGTGCAGTAAAAAAAATTTGTGACATTGCATTTGTGTCTTTGCACCTGAGCATGATGCGTAGGAACTCCTGGCCCTCAGCCTCCTCGTGTTTCAGAGACATGATGAGGTTGCCTATGCTGCTGCCAGTGCAGTAGTAGTTCATGTGCTCCTGGGAGAATGAAAGTACAGGGAAACATTTTAGGTCAAAGACAATAACAGATTTGCTGAATACACAGTCAGTGTGACATTAGCACACACACACACACTTACTAACCTTTCCTAGGAAGTGTTTGCGGTAGGCTCGCGCTGTGCTGTTACACTCCAGGCGGTAGCTATGCACCCCACCGGGGCTCATGCCCTCACCTCCATCCTCTTCCTCACAGAAACTGGACTCTGATGAGGAAGGGGTTCCAACGAATGCCTCAGCATCCTCAATCCAGTAGCCACCAAACTGGGGCAGGATTACCTGGGGATACGGACCACCTTTCTCCAGGATCTTTTACATAAGGGTTTGGATAAGAATAAAGTGACAAGATAAAGGCCAAAATGTAACAGATTCAAAACAACTCTGACAGGCAAAGTTCATCTGCACTGCAGCTTCATATCATGCAATCCTAGGAAGGTATTTCTTAAAAGAAGAATGCCTTAAAATTCTGTCTCTATTGTCAGGAACACTTTTAGCTGAATGCTGCACATCAAAAGGGTGTAAATGTATGAGAAATGACTCACGTCTTCTATCCGTGGGTAGGGGATATAGTCGTCCTGTAAAACAGAAAACACATATTTCTAATAAAGGAAATTTTAGCTTTTGAACTCCTTTGACTTTACCCACAATGATAAAAAGTTGCAAGCAAAGTCACAAACACACGTGAAAGGTAATGCAATTCATTATGCCAAATAGACTGTCAGGCAATGATGCAATAGCCTGAAATGCACTGTCACTGGCAAACATCACTGAAGGTGTGTCACCACTTGATGATGTCAGAGTTATTTTGATTCGGTAGTGCTTACGTGCCCTTGGGCAATCTGCAGCTCCAATATGTGACCCCTAAATACTGCCGAGGCCTGTCTGCACTACGGACAGCCGGTCATTTATATTCTGAAGTGGTAGGAGTCAGGATGCTGGCAGGCCAGAGAGGATCAATTGACAGCTGGGGCTCGTTCAACTTATAATCAATCAGATCAAGAGGTTAGTGATTTTACATTTCAAAAAGCCTTGGCAAAATTTGGAAAACGCTAACAGAAAACTCAGAAGTGCCTCATAAGCAAGACAGGTGGGAGAAGAACAATCACAGAGCAAAGCAGGGGGCATGGTGAAGCCATGACGAAGAGCAGAATGCAGATGGGTGAAGATAATAACAACACCAACTAATGAGATTCACAGAGAAGATATGAACAAGTGTGCATTCAGCCACACCTTCCATTTTTTGGTCTCTTCAGGTCTAGGGACCTTATTAGTGTCCGTTTGCAGCATGAGGAGGGAGAAGCACAAGGGTCAGAAGGGATGTTTTGTGCATTTGTGAAGTTTCTCGAAACATAGTATTCTCATTTTCAGAGCTTACATTCTCTGTAACCAGATGACAACTGAATGAGTCATACATACACTCTCCTGCATACACTCACACGCATACATACACACAGGTAATACAAACACTTAGTCACCCTCTATGAATCAGAACTCCACACACTGAGGGAAGCTTTTCTCAGTTTATCATCGGCTGTTGAGGCACAGCAGCACTCACATGAAGGCTGAAATGTTGCTCTGTCAGAAGTGCTGAAAATGATCTATTTGCACCAATGATAAATGTTGAATATCTAAATCAGTTGATGCCAACTCTGAACCTCTTCAGCCAGTGTCCTGCAGGTCCTGCAAACTTCACTTTATTGATTACTATTTTTTGTTCTATTAACTTTATTTAGCCAAACCATGATTCCGAGGCCCAGCATCTGTTATGTTGCAATTGAGAACATTTATAGGATTCATTTTTATTCAAAATACTCCTTCTTTTTCCCTATCAGTTGTTTTTGTTCAGCTTAAATGTCTTGTCTGAATTTTCCACGTAAAAGTACTTGAAATCCTAAACTGCTATGGGAAAATTAAGCTGTCAAGCCAGATTTATTAAGCTATGACTTTATTTTGTTTGAAATGAATTACCACACACATCTGGGTTTAATTTATACACAGTGTTAGCGTTATAATGTCGGCACAGCTGATGAAAATTATGCTTGAATAGGAAAATGTTTTTTAAGTTTGTGAATTTTATTATTTTATTTAGCAGCCATTTAATTGAGTGGCTGTAATTAGAGTACACTTATCTTTTTGCAGGATATGTTGCCAATTAAAAACAGAAAACATCAGCAGGCTTGTTGTAAGTGTTTGTGTTTATAGGGTGTGTATGAGCTAAACTAATGTGCTGCATTCATGGCTTTTTGCAAAAAGAAATGTTTCCCTGATTTATTCTTTGCCTTTGCATCTAATGAATTTTTGCAAACATACAGTAACAGTAAACCTGCAAAACATGCTCTGTATCTTTCTTTCCGCCATTCTCCTTCCCTCCTTTTCATACTCCCATCTGTCCTCAAAGCCTGTGCCCTGAGGGGCCCGTTGGTGGCACAAAGTGGTCGCACACTGGGAGAGACAGACTGTGCTCTGAGGAAATAGAAAATCAATGTATTCCTTGCAGAGAAGGAGAAAATAGTCTGTCTAGATCTTTCCAGAGCTTTTTTACTTTTCCCCTCAGAGCCTGCATTATCCAGTAGGAAAAACACTCTGAACCCAGCAGGATGGCATATACTCAAGTCTCACTCTGTCCGACAGTGGTACCGGGTAAAAAAAAAAAAAAATTAAGAGAGACAAAGAAACAACACGTCTCATGTCAACAGTGAAAAGATACCTTGTTCAGTAGTGTTAGTCAAAGAGGAGAAGGAGGAAGAAGGAAGGGGATGGTAAACAAGGAGGACAAGCACTACAGCAGACATAAATACTTTTAAAGGAAAGAAAATAAGTATTTCCTACCTGCATCCTTTCCAGCATATCGAAGAACTCTGCAGACTGAAACAGACAGAAATTGATTACAAATAGAATACACATTGCTAATCTCTGAGCATCTACGCACTAAGATTTACTGACACCAAACACAATAAATAAGCTTACTCATCGCCCTTAGGCTGGCCCTCATTTACATCTCCTGCGGGTGTTTCAACACTCAATAAAAAAACCCAAAATGTCTGACTTTAAAGGTCTTACGCTGATAACATGGGTCCTGACAACAGCAGCAGATCTCTGTGTGCAGCTCTCCTGCTTTACTGTGTCAAGAGGGCAGGGTAGGGCATCAGTCCCACATGCACACACTGATAAGGAGCCACTTCCTCAGACAGCAACACACCCAAAAGCACACGCTCGCATAAACCAAGCATGCGCCAGTGCGTTTGCACGTTTTTGTCCCCCAAGTCTTCCACCTTGCCACACAAGCTAACTGTGGCCTACACATGGTCAGATTATGTAGCACTTATGAAATGTAAAGGTTGTGTGTGTGTGCAGACTGTAGGTTACGAATGCAGTGACATTGTGAATCACGTAAATTCAGTTGATTGCAATGTAATTACTGAACTCATACTTTAATGCTTTAATAAACTAAAAACACTCAGGGGGCACAGACCTCTGCCAAGCTATTGTATTTATCTTTTTTGCCGATGATTGGGGCCATTATTTTTCAGTTAGAAGCAAAATTATCCTTATCTCTTTATAGTAAAGAACCATTTAAAAAATTCATGTATTGAAAGTCAAAATCTAATCAATTTTTCCTTATTCTATTTCTGAGATTTCCTAAAAATGATATCAAAATCTGTCCATAACTTTTCAAGTTATGTTGCTAACAGGCAGACAGACAGACAAAATACATGACATCTTTGGTGGAGGTAAAAATCTCTCTCTCTCTCTCTCTCTCTCTCTCTCTCTCTCTCTCTCTATATATATATATATATATATATATATATATATATACATCATGTAAATCTATCATCACCACTCCTAATTTTTCATTTCATTTCATTTCATTTCTATTGCTAACACACACACACACACACACACACACACACACACACACACACACATACACACACACACACACACACACACACACAGGCACACACTTACAAATGCATCTCTTATCAAAGAGTTAATATTAACCCTCTAAAGGTGCTGTTAGCTGATATGGTGCTGCAGCCAGACCTGCAGAGTCCACAGCCGACAGCTAAACCAACAAGGAGTCTTGTGCTTGTCTCTCTGCTCACAATGCAAATAAGACTAGAGGTCATTCAGTCTGTGAGCAATAAAAAGTGATGTATTTTAATGAATATAATTTTAAAGTTTTATTAAATCTTTAGGCTCAGACTAGAGAGTAGGATGGATTTTCAGTACAGACCAAATCTCGTCTATTTTTGTTGTGGATACCAGATGGATCAAATTTTCCTTATCTTATAATTTTTTAGAAGGCCTTGTTCAAGTTTAAATAGGTTCTATTTTTCCATGGCAGTCTAGTGTGTTGACTTTTGCAGCCTTGTTTATTACTGCCTTATTGTCAGTGGACATTGTCAGGATTTCCTTTGTAGTACAGCAAGAAGCAGCAGGAATGCCTTTATGTTCTCCTGAGCAAGAGAACTATTGATGAAATGGCTTTAATCAGTGATGGACAAAGAAAAAAAAAGTATATAAAAGCAGCAAAAAAAAAAAAAAAGGGAAAGAAAAAGTTTTAAAAGTAGCTCGACAGTTATGAAAGTAGAAAGTGAGTTATGCTAGAACTGACATCACATCCAGTAAAGTTTTCTTGGTATATTTTATTGTTTTTGTAAAACCAATTGATTAATTCTTTTGCTTAAATGTGATGTATATTATTTCCAGTCCTTACAATAGACAGTAAATGACAGAACCAGCCACAGTTGTATCCACACATACACACTGACTGAATGTCAGTGTTCTTCAACTTGTTTATTAAATGTAACACTTTAACTGCAAACCTTAAAAAACACAACAAAATACAACACAATTGAACCCCACTTGCATCACTTATAAGCAATATGAATTTGAATTGAATGCTCCAATGAATTTCTGCACAAACCAACATGAAACTGACCTCGGTCTGACTCCTTGCTTCATAAATAAATTATGAGTGAAATAAAACAACATTCTCTTAAAAGAAAGAAAAAAAAAAAAAAGAGAATCATTCATGGTTATTCACAGTTACAGGAATTTTATGATATTTTGCATCAGTCATGCAAGGTCACAGTCCTTTTATTGTAGTTTCATTTACATATTTGCAAGAACAATGTTGAAAATAGAGAATCTTGTAAAACTACAGCGATAGTTCGCAGAGCAGCATATTGACTACCCAGTGATCATTACATGATTTCTGTTTTCATTTTAACCTTCATTGGAAATATCAGAAGCTGATGAACATTTCAAGCAAAATCCATCTGGATACTAGCATTCTACTAAATATCATATCATAACCTTACTATTTGTTGTTGAGATAGTATCCTGCTGTTCTCTCAGCAGTCAGGTTTCTTACAACAAATTCAATGAGTATGGTCGTTATCAGAACGGATTTGGTTATTTGTGGCAGGAAGGCAAAGGGATTTCATAAAGGGGTGATTTCATCACACTTGTAGTTAGCTTGTAATTGTAATTTAAGTTTTTAACGATTTTTAAAACAGCCTATTTGCAGCTAAATGGTAAATAGTAAATGGACATCTACTTATTTTATTTAACTGCCTATTTGCAGCTATTTCAGTCCTCTTTGTCCTCTTGGACTCAGAAAAGCAAACAGTCATCAGGCCTCTACTGAAAAAACCCACCCTGGATCCAGAAGTTCTTTCCAACTACAGGCAAATCTCTAATCTTCCATTTCTGTCAAAAGTTCTGGAAAAAATGGTTGCAGCACTGCTTCTTGCTCACCTCAAACACAAAAACGCGTTTGAAAAGATTCAGTCTGGCTTCCGCCCTGGCCATAGCACAGAAACAGTCAGGGTCACAAATGACCTCTTGATGGCAGTGGATAATGGCTCCCCATCCCTACTCATCCTCCTGGACCCAACAGCTGCATTTGATACAGTCGACCACAACATCCTCCTCCACCGTCTGCAACACACTATTGGTCTCTATGAAAATGTCCTTGACTGGTTCAAATCATATCTCACAAATAGAACAGAGCATGTTCCTCTGGGAAATTCAAAATCTCTTACTAATAATGTCGACCCACCCTTTTCACCATCTACATGCTCCCCCTTGGCAATATCATCTGCAGACATAGGATATCCGTTCACTGTTATGCTGATGACACACAGCTCTATCTCAAAACAACCCCCACCTCCTCTGCTCCCCTGCTAACATCCACACTGACCACTTGACTGGAGGAGATAGAGGCATGGATGAAGCTAAATTTCCTCCAGCTGAACAGTTTGAAAACAAAAGCCATTCTTTTTGGCACTGCACACCAGCTCCGCTCCTCCACCATCACCAGCATCACCTTCTCTGGCCAAAACATCTCCCTTTCCACATCTGCCTCTAACTTGGATGTTATAAATGGACCCTCACCTTACTTTTGACACCCACATCAAACACCTCTGTAAGACCTCATTCTTCCACCTCAAGAACATCGCCAAACTCCATCCAAACTCACCCTGGCAGATGCAGAGAAGCTCATCCATGCCTTTGTCTCCTCCAGGCTAGATTACTGTAATGCACTCCGCTTCGGGATCCCTGGCAAGAGCATGCAGAGACTGCAATACATCCAGAACAGCGATGCCAGGATCCTGATGAAGATGTGCAAGCAAGATCATATCACCCCCATCATGACAACTCTTCACTGGCTCCCCATCCCACTCAGAATAGAATACTAAGACTTCCTCCTCACCTACCAGTGCATTCATGGACATGCCCCACTTTACCTACAGGAACTCCTCACCCCTCCTTACGAACCCTCCGTTCTACAACCACAAACACCCTCCAAGTTCCCAGAACCAAGCTTTGTAGCATGGGTGATCGGGCCTTGCTCAGTCTAAGTAGATCTATAAGAATAAATATAACATATTAACCAAGGATGTGACTTAATTTTTTGTGCAATTTAAACTTGTGTTACAAAAGTATGAGGTACTGTAATAGGGTAGTTATAGCTACTTTTTAAAAGTACAATAACATTAAATAATTATGCTGATTCAACAAAACAAAGTGAAATGTATCCATCAGAAATGCAATTTAATTACCTGTTTACCCTCCAGCTGGTGTCAAGTTTGGAAAAGAGAGAAACAAAGACTGTACAAACTGTATATTTAAAAAAGGGGGGAAAAAAGTAAAGAAACTAACAAGCTGGGATGCCAAAAAATAATGTGAAATAACAGGGAAAAAAAACTTAATGTATAAACCTGTACAATCTTTACTTTTACATGGGATCTTTTGTTTTTTTTTTTTCAGTAGAGGATGTTCTACGTTTCTGGTGGTAAGGCACAGGATGTTAATCTTCATGTACAAGAAAACTAATCAGCTACTTCAACTTCGCCTGTGTTTAAACAGTCCTCATCAGATGGAGATGACACCCACTAAAATGTCCTACAGTCATTATGTGATGTAGCTCAGACGGCAAGGCATCCGACTCCCATATGGGTGAATTGAATTTAAACATGGTATAATGTGTTTAATAACCCAAATACACTAGGTCAGCCTAGCCTAGGCAAAATTATTTCTAACTATTTGATTTTGGTGAAAAAAAATTCTTATAATTTTATTATGTTCAACTAAGAATTCATTTTTTAGTGTGGGAAATATCTGGTAGCTTTATAAATTCAGTTGTGTCACCATCAGACAGCTTTCATTTGTAACCCCTGAGCTCTTCAGCTCCTCTTTTTTGTTCTGGTGGAAGCGGCCAACCAGCAATGCTCCAGACTGACCATTGCTAGATGGACCCACCAGTGCACCTCATCCAGTGTATGTTTTAAGGAGAGCCTCTAGTCCAGATATTGTGTTCTATCTTCAGCTATATCACCCTGGTGTCCAGACACGAGAAAGGTCAAGAAAGCTCTTTCTGTGTTTGTTTCACTGTCAGTCTATCAAACAGCACTTGAACATGTCGTGTCTTGTCCTTGCGATTCTGTTCTCTCTTATCTCAGTGTCCCATCCTGCTAATTCGTCCTGTGTTCTCTTCTGTGTCTTTTCTTTCTCTATCTCTCTCTTCAGCCCAGCAACATCTGCATCTCTTATCTCCCATGGCAACCCACAAAGAGGCTCCCACGGGCCACAAGCAGATTAAATAGGCAGCCCCCCTGCATGATGAATGACTGACAAGCTCCATTGGCAGCATGAATTCACAGATATTCATGTTAAGTCATGAACATAATTGGCCACAAATTGACAGAAATGGTGAAAAGCAACAGACTGGGACCGCAATCTCCATATCGCAACATGTTATCTAGAGGATTAATGGAATGTCACAGAATCTAGCTTTATCAGACAGAAATTCAAAGATTACCAAGAGGGGATCAATGGAGACTAAGAAAGATGAAGTTTTTTTCCCCTCCTTCAAATTCTCTTTCAACTTTCTTTCTCTTGTATTTACCATTAGTAAAAACTCAAACATCATTATATCCACTTGCATGGCATTTCTAGTAGAGCACATGCTACCTCTGTTTAGAAAACGACATGCCAATGCTCAGGAAGCTCACTCCCTGGATCAACGGTGTGATGGCAGGATGATGACATAAACTGAAGTCGACAGCTATGACCTTAGTGCTTTAATACACAAAAGTCTTTCCAGTGTTTTTGCACCGTTTCAGCTTGGTCATGGTTATGAAATATTACTGTAAACTGTTTCACACGTGGGAGTAAATCTGCTATAAATAGTACATAAAAAGGTGGAAAGTTTTAGGGGACGACAAATCAATCACAGCAACTACTGTTTCTTTTTTCTTTATAGTTATTTTACCTGCATTGCTGCGCCTGATGTATCATATAAGCTGTACAGTTTATGAATTTAGCTGTGTGGACTTTCCATAAATTTTACACATATTAGCAGCATTATCATAATGTTGTGTTTACAAACCAACACAGTCCAAATAATCATAAACCAAAAGCAAAGCTCTGAGTGTAATTTGCTCAACTCTTTAGAGGTAGATATAAAAAGTAGATTTACCTGTTGAAAGTACATTCAGGTTAATTTACACATTAAGCTGCACACTGTGATCTACAATATTATAATTAAATGTTATAAAAGCATTAGCACACACTTACCAATGCAGCAGCAGCAGCTAACACATCTTGTGCACCTTTTGTCTTAATCCTATCCTCACTCACTTTTAAATGCTTTCTGCCTCAATACATAGAGCTAAAACAGGACAATCAAGTCTGGCGACTAACTGAAATGTTGTTTGTCACATTCAAACACACAGTAGGTAGATTACAGAAGCCAAGCCAGAATAGTTTTGTTTTGCTGTCTCAGCTACTTTGGCCCTGTTCCAGTAAGCCAGTTATGTTGAACCTCTGAGTATGTTTACCTTGAGATGAGGGAAACTCTTGGTTTTCTATTCTAGAAAGTGAGGTAAATCTTACCTCAAGTCTGTTACCATGGTAACTGACTCCATGAAATGAACCTCCTTGCTGGCAGGTTCATCATAATAAAAAAAAAAACTTGAGTTTCTACCTGTCTCCTGCCACCTCAAGCAGCTGTCAGACGTTGGTCATCCGTACCAACATGGTTCCTGAGATTCAGAAGCTAAATTAATACTAGGGGTGGGTTAAAAAAAAAAAACAGTTATTTACAGGCATTGTAATAATTAATCTTGATTAATTGCTTAAAAAATTTGCCTCAAAAAGTAACATTTTCTTTATTTAAATGGATTTTAGTGGACGACTGAATCAAATAATAGACACAAACACTGATATTGTACACTCATGCTCTAGTAATGTCTGGAAAAATGCATTTAATTGCATTTCAATTCAAAATAGTAGAAAAATAAATAGAACAAGTCCTTGCCCAAAATTTAACAGACCTACAGTTAAAGTGTTGTACTTCAACTAGCAGCTCCAGCTGTTCTCTGATTTACAACATGTTATAGTATTTTTAACTTTTAAAAGGTTTTCATCCACACTCCAGTGGTATTGCTCCAATGGATGGCTAAACTCCATGAAAAGGGACCAAATTATACGCGTAACCGACGCAGAAGACGGATGAAATTGTCCGTCTGTCTGCTTCTCAGTCTTCTGCGTCAAGCATAAATAGGCCTTTAGTTGTCCCTCCTTTATGGAGAAGGCCCAATATCTTTCAAGACTGTTGACTCAGCATTTTACAGTCTGCCTCATCATGAGGTACAAAATTACAGAATGATTAAAATTTTACAGAAAGTTTAAAAACTTTGAGGACTTATCTAAAAATTTAATTCTAAATATGTTCATTGCCAAACATTGGAATGCAATAGTAGTGCAGGAATACATTTACATTACAAAGTTATTTGTTAAAGTAAACTGATCCAGTCTATACCTGCTTTATCTACTACTGGAGTTTGGCCCTGCTGACATAAGGTTATGCCCTGGATGAGCCTACAGTCCATCTCAGTACCATTACAAGGAGACAGACAACCATGCATGGTCTCATTCAATTTTTAAATCACAAATTAACACAAATGTCTTTAAACTGTGGCAGGAAACTGTAGCACCTGGAAAAAACACGTTCAGGCTTTGGAAGAACATGCAAACTCCACACAGGAAAGTCGTCCTGCCTTGAGACAACACTTATAAAATGCCTACTCCTGACCAAATGATAGCAAAGTCAAAAATTAAAAAGTCGTTGCCAATATTTTACTGATGGGTCTTAGACTTTTTTCCCCTCTCCTGCTAATCTACAAAGTAGTTACACTATCAACCCCTTCCTACCTTCTTACAGGCATAGCTGAACACATAATATGTGCATTTTCACAATTGTGACACTTAATGCAAAATGTTAGCATGTTCCTATTTGAAAAAGGAAATGTGAGTTTGAACAGTTTTTGGAGCATTGACAATGAAATCAAATATAAAATGTAGGTATGTTACAACAGTAAAAGGGATATAATGATTCATGTTTCTAGATAGCCAGAAGATAAGCTGAATATGCTGAAGTAGCTTCATTGTACAGACTTCAGAGACCTGTACTAAGAAGTAAGATTTTCTCATATTGAGGTAACTTCAGGGTTTTCTGTACTGCATGCTGGTTCATGTTGGACTAGGGTATTTTGCCATGGTAACTTATGCTGAATGGCTAACCTGAGCAGGTTATGTTCTGGATAAGGGATAAACAAGTACAAAAGCACCACCTTCTGACCCATCAGTTCTCTTGGAAAATGGCTGCCCATTCCTAGAACGTCCTGTTGACCTTGGTGTGTGGATTCGTGAGATCAGCGCTCTGAGATAAAGAGTTTTAGGGAGAGATGCAATCTTTTTGATGAAGAAATAAAGCCTTGTCACTTTTCCCTTGTTTTTGACTTTTTTCCAAGTCTGTTTAGCTGCACTAGGGTTGCATCTGAAATAATGAGGTTGATAATAATGGTCACACATGGCAGAACTGCAGAACCATGAAATTTTGGAACACACAACTATTTGTGCCGTCATAGTGAGAAATCAATATTCACACACAAACCACCCTCATGCCGGGGTGCTGAGCCTCTAAAGAACTGAATGGAAAATATAAAGGAAAGGAAGGAACTGAGGAAGCGCTCAGACTGAAACATCTGGGATGTAATAAAGTGAGATTGAGTGATCAGAGTGCTGTCCGTTTCTATTGGCCCATGAATTAATATTGTATAATCTCACAAATGTACTCATTAAAACAGTCGGCAATTTTCTGCCAGCATTCCTTCCTGGCCGTTGCTGTGGCAACAGTGATGCTTTTGGCCTGGATGATGTGTTTGAATTCTTCATATTATTGAAGAATAATGATCTGCTTTTCCATGGTAAAGTAGGCTGCTCTGCAGGGTCTTTCCATGTTTGCAACTGGTCAGATGCTGCAAACACCACCACTTTTATGCGAGCGCACACTGATTGAGAAAAACCTGGGTTAAATTACCAAGTTGATATCCAGCTTCTTCCTTATCAGCATTGCAAATGACTGGGTAAATTAACTTAGGTAACAAAGAGACATCCCAGGTATGTTAATTCTGCTTCGTAGAACAGGCCTCAGGTCTTCTAACTTAAATTCTTTCTAAACAGGAAATGGTGACAGTAATGCACTGTAGTACTGACACCCTTTCTGCTGGAACAGGGATAATACTACACCATTGATAGCACTAGTAAAATTTATTTCATTAGCTTGTCTGAGAAGGAAGGCAAATATTTGTTTTTCAGAAAATGCCTAGATTTAATTTATACATGAAACTTCCACTCTTGTGTGACATTGATGGGGACTCCCTTGCCATTAGACCACTCGAGCTCACAGCAGAATTGCAGGTTGCCATTTGATAATTACCAGAAATCAGCCACACATAAATATTTAAATAAACGTTTGCTGACTTGAAAGTATATTTTTCTCAACTATTTCATATTCCTTCATATATTATGGTCTTTTCTCTGTCAGACCACATTCTCAGCCAATCCGATCTCACTCCTTGTCTCTAAGCTATCTTTTTTTGTGTGTGTTTTCAACAGATTTAGGAATAGTGGCTCGCTTCAAGGTCACTACACCACAAAAAGTGGCTCCCTCCTTGCCAGAGCAATCCTCTATTTCCTGTGTATCACCCTGCTGATTATCTCCTTCTTCAAAATGTATCCTGTCTTTTATCATACTGGAGGAAAACAAATTAAATAAAGTACATTTTCAAGCTGTATAACAAGAGATGTGTAGTGTGGGTAATGAATGTCTGGAAAACATCACATCTAACAATATCTTACAATGAAAAAAAAAAAAGCTTTCTCGATATGTGTAGGATGATATATCATAAAATGAATCAGTGTGACACACTCTTCATCTCTGCTTTTCTTTTTTCTCATTTTTTTTCTTTTGCTACCCTTTGACTTCACAGTTTGATTGACAGTTTGTGATTGGGATACTATCAGTCTGAGCGTGACACCTCAAGCCATGTTCTGCTGATTTGGTCTACTTGCCAAAAATATCCCATTGCATTTCTTTTTTCATGGCACAACACATAGAGCTGTAAATACAAGTGGATGTTAACAGGAATTAAAACAAGCATGACCAATTTAAAACCTTGCACACTGAATTTCATGTGCAAGTCAAGGCAACCAGAGCAAAGATTATGTGTCTGCACAAAAGCAAAGAAGGAAACAAAAGCAGAAAAAGAGTAGCTGTTTGAGTAAGAGGTACGCGGAGAATGTAAACATATAAAAGGAACTGCAGACTGAAAAAAAACATCCTTTTGCTATTTTCACTTCTATGTAAAATGAAAGACAAGATTCAAAGATTTAAAAGATGGCAGTGATGCAGAGAGCCTCAACTTATTGCATGAGCTTCACATCTCAGCCTCTCACTTTCATTGCCTCACGGATAATCCTTGTTTTAATGTCAAGCACACATATAAAGAAGGGATTACCACATTTCACGCCTGGAGGAGCAGGCTTGGTTTACACACTGACGTCAGTATTTACTTTCTTTAAAAGCAAAAAATTAGATAAATTTAGATATAATACAATAATAATATGAGAACCTTCCTAGAATAGAAGATGGACTAAGTTCAGTTTTTATTACCTTTATGTCCTTGAATAGAAAATGATAGAAACCAAAGTAATAATGCAGTCTGAACAACTGCTTTTACATTTCAGAGGACATGTGTGTCATACCTTCATGCTGGGTGGGGCAGTGCGGGGTGGTGAGGGGGGACATTCTCCTAGAGGGACGTTGGAGATGTTCAGCAGCTCCTGCTTCCTGATGAGAAGAAAAAAAAGAAGAAGAAAAAAAAAGAGGAATAAATACATTTTATTTATGCATGTTCATGATCAAGTGTCCATGGGGTCGAACATCCTTATTTCTGCATGCAGTGCAGTTTAATTAGCTGCAACCTCCACTGGTTGAAAATTAGCTCAACGCTGAAGTACAAAAATGCAGTTTCTTAAATATCCACTTGAAGTCAGCTTTAATATCAAGTCAGCCTTCTAAAGCCTCCATGTTGAATTGCCAAACTAAACAGAAAATAGTGTTTTATTATTATTATAAGATTTATTGTCATTGTGCACAATTTCAAACAATAAAATTGTAAACCAATGTGTTTGTTACTGCTATGTAGCCATTACTGATGTCAGAGTAGGCTGAAGACATTGAGACATTTAACAGGTTGCCCAGATTTCGGGAGTACTGTCTTTAAATTGGCATGGTTAAAATCACACACAGTAATGCGAAAATTCCTATGAAGATAATTTTTGCTGTCATGTCCATTTGTTCAAATGCAGAGTTAGCATTAGCATCTGGTGGAATGCATACTTCAGTAACCAACACAATAGTGAAGTCATGAGGAAGGTAGAAGTGTCTGGTAGGCACACTAAATCCGGGGAGCAGTGGCTAACATCAGTTATTGTATCTGTGCACCACCCGGTTTTGGAAGTTCATTTCCCCTATTTTTAACCTATGCGAAATATTGTGTGATTGTGCAACCTGTACAACCCACAAAAGGCAGAAGGGCACATAAAGAATTTATCCCAAATCATGATTTTTGTCAGCCTTAGTCCCATAATTTGGATTCCTAAACATAACAAAGTAGTTTTATTGTCCAAACCTAAACAAAGGATGAATCGAAATAAAATAAAAACAACACTTCAAAACCATCACATGTTTCAAGTTTATAAAAATTCCTTGCACGTCACAAAGCATGCGTTTTGATTTAACTATGTCCTGTATAAATGTCTGTACATACTCCGTAAGAACAGAACTCTGTTCTCTTTCCCAGGCGGTGTGAAAAGAATAACTTTTTATTTCTTTTAGGCCTGGTTTGGGGTTATTCCAGTTTGTTCTTGACACATAATCTGGGCAGAAATTTTTTCTCATGTGTTATTAATCATAAATTTGAAATGGGTGTGGTTAATGTGGAAAATCAGGAAGGACAAAGTTGTAATTTCCTCTTTTGTGCTCATGAGAAACATTCAATAAGATTAAATGTGTAGTTTTGAGCAACAGCTGGCAGAGACAATAAGGAAGTATGAAAATACACCACATCATGTCAGGCATATAAAGCACAGACACCACCCTGCCCAACCCTCTACCCGGGGAGGTGCCACTGGTGAGATTTCTTGAGAAGTGTAAAATGTCCTGGCCAGAACAAACCTTGTTCTGTTTCTCGCCACCTTTAGAAAAGGACCAATTTCTCTGTTGTTGTGACGTATGTACAAGCGTTAATTCTTGAAAAAAGTCTGAATCTGTTGATTCTAAACAAACCAAGTTAAACCTGTTAAGATACCTTTACATAGCGTCTTGTTTAGCTAGCTATGTTGAAGCTAACAGCTTAATAAAAGTTAATAAAACAGCTGCTAATATAAAATTCAACCTATAGAAAAAGTTAGCTGTATTTAAAAGAAAGGCAGCTAATAGTTTGTGTACTAATTCAGCCTGTTCTATTAAAACTTTGTTTTCAACTTGAGACTTTACTCTTTGTATCTGACATCAAGAAAATGCTGAATTTGTTCACAGATTTATGCTTTTTAGTACCCTTTATCTAGTCGCCCCATTAAGTTACTAAACAGTACAAGTTTGTTTGAACATTTAATGTACTTCTAATTGAAGGTTTACAGTGAGGCAGTTGGAAATATGTAGTTAAGTGGCTCTGCTGTTTTTATATACTCACAGGAGTTCCAGGATCTGAAAGGGAGACTTTAAGAGGTCATTAAGGGCTTGAAGATTGTTCTCCTTGTTACACTTCTCTGTATCATAGCCTACTCATGAAGCATGAACGCACATTAATGATCCCAGATGATAAAGGTGGAGCTGTTACTAAGAGACAGCGAGAGGATTAGCTATCCCGATAAAATCCTGTTTGAAGTAACAACCCCAGCTTTGATGCTTTGTAAAGAAGAACCTCTTATACTTAAGATAAGATCAAGAAGGTTTAATAATTAAAAACAAAAAAAGCTAAACCCATTCTAGCCCTGCGTTTTGGAGTGCACTTAAAACCCAAGTTTCTCTCTTCATCTACCAAGACATCTGTGGCTTACACTCCATGTAACCTAGTTGTCAGCCATAACATGCATGCAAGCCTTTTGTTGTAGTTCTACCTTCAGAAATAATGTGAAACTTTTCAATATAGCCTCTGAAAATGCTAAATACAATTTAATGGCCATTTGTGAAAGGACCATGTCATGTATTGATTTGTGGTTATGAGTAGATCTGTTGCTGTATAATTTATGAATCTGTTAGCAGAAGATTGAGCTGAATCCCCACATGAAAACCAAAAATGGAAAAGATATCAGATTTTCAAATGCCCCAAAACAAATCCAGCATTTTGCTGCTGCATTAGACAGGACACATCAAATTTATGTCCCATCTGCTGTTGAGGAGTGACTCGTCTTAAGTGGAAAGCTGTAACTGAACACTTCAGATTCAGTGAATGGAAGGACAAATGTAAGTTTAAATACAGTGCTTAAATGTGAAATTAATGTGCCTCCACTTTCCTTTCATTAGCTGGAGACATAAATGCTGCTTGCTCTTTATTGCCCATGTCAAGTGGCTACAAGTAGTACAAAGCAACAATTGACTCCTACTTCTTTCTTGAAAGTATCTTGAGGATGACAGTTGTTTTCTCAGGTTTTATGAGGCTCACAGACACCCAATCAAAGATAAAGAAACATAGAAAGAGCTCTATTAGCTATTTCAGGACTAGTCCAGTTCAACCTTTTTCATTCCTCAAAGCTGTAAAAGACTCCAAACTGTCCTGTTCCAACAGGCAATGCACCACTGTGCTCTCTGTGTATGTAAGGCTGTGTGCTACCTAACAGTATAGACAAAGCTGGGCAGGGTTTGAATAAATATTATTTAAAAAAAAGACAAATTGAGAGAGTTGACAAGACAGAAAAAAAGGTTTTAGGTGGACATTGCTCATTGTCCCTTCTCTTTGAAGAGAACTTCAGACTACAGGTGACAGCAGTGGTTTTCTACAACTAATCTGTGAAAAGGAAAAGGTTGTTCAGACAGCTGTCCCTGGGGCTGCCCCTGCTGTGCTTCTCCACAGCTGCCTGGTATGTGCACAAGGATGACATGCAGTTTTCTGTTTTATGCACTTTGACACATCTGCACAAAGAGATGCTTTTTGTTTTAGTGGGAATTTTGTGCCAGTGTGAAAGAGCAGGCTAAGGACAGTACTGCTCTCCATTAGCCATACGACTAACACTAAAGCCCCACACATTCACTTTTTTCTTTAAAATTTAACTTTTCCATGACTATTACCATTGTGGAACTGTTTAGGAACATTTATGTATTGCTGTCAACTCAGCACAAGTCTGAAATACATTCACAAAGTGTTGCTTAAAGGTACCTGCTGCATAGTTTTCCCCTTCATGAGATGCACATGAGCATTTTTTACCAGTTGGTGAGCTAAAAGAGAGAAAACTGTGCTCAACAGTGTGCAGCCTCTCCCCTCTCTCTGACAAACACACATACATCAAGCAGTTTTGTCTTTAAGAAACACAGTGTGCTTGTTAGGCCAATATGGATTGCCACAGCAACATGACATACTGATGACATGTCAGACACATCCCCGACTTCATGCGTTATCACAAGCCAGACATACACCCCCTTCTTTTCACCTGCCTCCTTTTACCCCCTCAACAACCTCTTCATTTTGTAAGAGTAAGATTCTCCTCTTCTCATAGGGATCACGTGATCACCCACCCCTTCAAAGGAACTATTGGGGGTCATTTGGATGGGTAGATGAGCCCTGCAACTTGACCAGAAAGGGGGCAACAGCAATACCCGTTACATTGCAACATGGAAGATCAAGGATAATAAGATGCATTTGGATTAAGCTGTACTAAATACTGTATGCTCCACTGTGTGTCACAAGTCTGAAAAAGAATTACATCTGACTCCCTCCTAGGTAGAAAGGGAAGAAGGAAGGGAGAGCATGTACTGGAAAAGTTGGAGGAAGGAAGTACAGAAGAAATTTAGAAAGAACAGGTTATGGAGAAAATGAGTCAAAGGGAAAACCTGAAACAAGAGTTTGCAGTGTGGCAATTCTTAGTAGGTGTTTAGGATGAGAACTGGAATATGAATAGTCAGGATCAGACTGTGATGTCAAAGCATCAAACCAAACAAAGGAAGATTTCATATCTTGTAGCATTTTCTTTAAACTAATTATTACAAAATGATGATCTCTGAATGACTTGCAGAAAGAAAAAAACAGACTTTCTGTCTTTTTTTTTTTATCTATTTCAGTGCGTGACTTAAATTAAAAACATTCTTGATGGATATCTTAAAGGAGAGTCTCCAAAACGTAATAATTCCTCAAAAAAAGCTTGATGTTGTTGAATGACCTGTTGGGGTTTTAAAGAACTGCTGGGTATGTATCTTCCAGGAGCCCAACTAAATTATTGACTGAAGTGGAGCAATTAATCTTGATTGTCAGTTTTGTATCAACAAGGACTCTTTTCTTTTCTAAACATCACTTGTGCATTAACTGTCTAGCCCTGAACCATATTCATTTGCCCTGAACACAAATTAGATTTACTTCACAGCCATTTAAAACCACCAGGACTTAATGAGATAAAGAATCTAATAAAAATCATGCAAAAAAACAACTTTTGGCCAAATAAAAGCCAAAGTACACACATGGACATAAAACAAAACTAAAAGGCTCCTAGACTGTTTGCTTGCTTGTAAAGGCTCTGATAAGATTAAATTTTAATTAAATATCTCATCAGTTCTTGTTTGTTCATGCTTTTGTTTCTGGCTTTGTGGAAATGAGTACCTAAACTGTGACAGAAAATCACAAGTCCCTGTCAAATTCAGTTCTCTCGCCTTAAGCTGGCACAGACAACGTGCAGCAGGAAATTCCCGGCGAGCCAAACTGCAGCGGCTGCCACAGAATGACATTACTTTAATACAAAGTGAATACTGGTTGTGAGGACCGTATTGCAGCTGTCGCTGAACAGGGAGGTCACTTCTGAAAGAAGAATCAATCCTCTGATTCGCTTGTTTCAGATTCATTTTATTTTGCGACTGAAAATAAAGTATGAACTCCAACTATTGCTAAGATTAAGAGGTTTTAAACTTGCAGAGAGAAAAAAAAACATGACAGACGATGCCAAACATTTAAATCACAGTGAAGACTAAATCTATTCAGCATTTTATAGTTGTGTATTGAGGTGGCGCTAATACGCTGATTTAATAGTCATTACATCTACACACTCATCCTGTTTATTTTATGATGATATATGTGTGTTTGTTTGTGAGGAAGCTGGATAGATATGTATTTCTGCTTATGGACTGATCACATGCTTCACATTTGGACAGGAATAAGCTGGAATACATAGTAGGGAAAGAGTGTGAGAAAAAAGAGAAAAAAAGGGAATAAGATCTTCACACATGACTGACCAATCACAGAAAGAGCAGATAAGGTAATAAAAAAAGGAAATCAGAATGATGGAAAGATGATAGAAAATAAAGATGAGCACACAGAGACAGAAGGATTGGGGAGAGAGTGAATTGCTGGTCTCTGTTAAAAGGTGCTTATTGCACAGCCTTATTTTCAGCTGATCTTTATATTTGTTATGAAACTTGATAAGGAGTCAGATCGTCAAGCTGATTGGCCAATTACACAACTAATGGTTTCACTAATGGATTTAAAACATGAGTAATTGGAGACAGACAAAAGGAGAAAGGCGAGGGTCATGCAGATGTGAGGAGAGTAGAGGGCAGGGGACATACAGTAAGAAAATCTGCTGTGAAGGGCAGACTGATAATAAAGATAAACAATCCAGTCCAATATCACATATTAGACTTGACAGTTACAGCTCTGGTAAGCACTCAAAGAGGCTGATGTTACAGGAGGCGGAAATGTAATGCCTGTTGCTTAATATAACCACAGTAAATCCAGTTCGAAGGATAGAAACTCACCTCCTTTAAGGTATAACAAGCATTTAATGAATGTTGCTTTAAATTTACATTTGCAGTCATGAAAGCAGTCAAAAATACATAGTACAGCGCGCTCAATTAATCTATAACACCCTTTAAGCACCTGACTGAATTACAACCACTTTGTCTGCCTCCACTTCCTCTTATGTTCTCTACTTTATATCAGGCTTTTAAACAAGGTCCAATCCACATGTAAAGTAAAAAAAAAAAAAATGACTACAAGTATCTGTCCAACAGAAAAACACAAGCTTTCTAGATATGCAACAATAGCCAAGAAAGGTCAAGGGAGCAATAATTAGAAGGCCACTGCAGACCAAAGTCACCAGCTGTTTCCTGTGAGAACATCAGGCCTTTTCTCTTACTGTGATATGAATAGAGGTGACAGCGGGCAGGAGATTAGATGGTCCAACCAACCTGAAACACTCATTATCAGTGAAAGGGAAAGACAGACAGTTAGGCAGGGGCTGATGAAGAGCTGCATGCCTCTGGTGAAGAGGTTTACAAATTTGGTAAAGAAAATACAGGTTGGTCATCTGCACAGCTGGCGTCAGAGTGTGGAGGATTTAAATAGCCTTTTCATTGAGCTGTTGTGCTGATAAAGCAGAGTAAATGGAGTTTCTGTTTGTGTGTTTTTGTGTGTGTGTTCAGTACAAGGGTTTTAAGCTGCAGGTAGAGATACACAGGAACCAATCAACACACCTCTGAATAAACACAGTCATTATCACCCTCAGTTGTTCATATAATGTTCTGAAACCCATGTCAACAAGCAGAGAACTAAGCTAAAAGCTTTTGAGCCCTGGCGGACAAAAATACATAAACAATATTTATTAATTAATGTGCAAAATAGCCTCTATTCATTTTAAATGTATGGTACATATGGTATATGTATATATCTATAACCCATATATATATATATATATATATATATATATATATATATATATTTATATATATATGAAAGTTCAGATATTTCTAAATTATTTCCTGCAAAATGTGGTCCACAATATGCACAAGTAAAAGAACAGATCACAGAGTAGAGGACTAAAAAAGGAAGTGGGACCCTGAAGTTACAACAACTCCGCAGAAAAGACGATAAAATAATTCCAATCTGATCTTTGAGAACATGCAGCGCCCTGCCCTTCGGTGTATACCACCCACACAACGAAATACAGAGCCTTTATGGAGCCAAGTTGCTAGCAATGCTAGATCTTCTTCACAGTTTCTGTTTTCATCTCCTCTTCCCTTTTAATCATTCCTGTAATTATGCCAAGCACTAAACTGACTAGACATGGTTGAAAGTCTCATCGTCTGAAGCACTCACAGGCCCACACATGAAAACTATAAATATTTCATTTCACGAGCTGTGTGGAAAACCAGATTACTTGTACTGGATGAAATCCCAAAGGTTGACCCCTTACCTTTAACTCTTGTGTTTATCCAAAATTGTTGACTTAACTGGCTTTTATGATGAACAGGCTAAATAAGAAGCCTCTCTGACACATGAACACACACTGTCTTGATATCAGATTTAGGAGGAAAATACTCTACATCCTAGTGAAAGGCTACATTCTGCAGCTTTTGTCTTACCTTTGAAATGTCAATGTTGTTCGCTGTCTTGTAGCACAAATGATGCCAAGAAACCGTTGACAGACACATACAAGTATTTACCACCTAACAGTAAGGAGACATGGATGAAGGCCACCAGCTAAATCACCTTTGGAATTTTACCTCGGATTTTGCTTCATGCAGGCAATTTGACTTTGACTGCCGTAGATAGGTGGCTATAATTAGTGGATGCATTAACATACAGCCTCCTCATGTAGTAAACACCTGAAGGTCAGCTCAATTTAAATGACAAAATGTAACGTCCTCCTCGCTGACAGAAATGTCAGTCCATCTGAGTTCAAAAGATAAAAAGGTGTCCATACTCTTTTCAGTTATTTTCTGGTTTCACTGTGTTCTGGGTGTTCTGAAATTCCCAAGAAATATGCCTCAATGACTATTTCATTTCTTGGTCATTTGCAAATATGATTAATAACATTTGTTATTTAGTTTAAGAAAGTTTGATTTAAGAGCATTGACATATGAAGTTAGTCTGCTTAGAAGGATATGAAAGCTAGTGAGTGCATTTTACATTTGTCTTTGTTAATCATTTAAATTTGCCCGAGTGGTTGACCACTTTTTCTGCTGCATGAGAAACATAGAAAACATATTTATATTTGTGTTACACAGACTTAAAATGAGATATAAGTTATAAGTTAACACAGTTTACTCCACTTCACCCTATCAACGAGCTAACTCTAGCACACAAACAACAAACTGAGCTCCGACTTCCACTCACCACACTTTATACGTAAAAAATGCCAGACTTCTATTCTAAAACATTTACATTTCCATCATCTGCAGATCAGCCATGGAAAACTGGTAGTGATCACTCTTTTATCCAGCCTATACTGGCTCCATGAACTCTAGGCTTTGTTCGCTGTTTATTTCTTTGTGTTTTGTTTAGGTTTATAGAGGCTAACGTTATGAAGTGTTAACAAAAAAATGGCCTAACTGAACCAGTTACAAGTTTGTTCTTATAAAGGCATGTTCTGGCATAGTGTCACATCCAATGACAAATCTCAAATCAGAATTTTAAGCTTTTGACCAGAAAAAAAAAGAAACAAATGCCAATAAGTCAGAAATCCTAGTCAGGATACAAAACATTAAACAAAGATCATTGCTAGCTCGAATTTGTCTTAAGTGAGCTATAGAATTTCTAATGATTGTTGTTTAAAGCAAGATTAAAGCAAGAGCAAAAGGTTTTCACTTTCAGCTTCAAGGTATAGCAAATACAGTGTGATTTAAAGCTTGAGGTGGGTGGAGATAAAATTGGTGAGGCTAAATAATTCTTCTCTGATTACACTTACAGTACTGTGTTTTCCAATCTTAACCCAATGTACACTACCAGTCATAGTGGTGCATTGCAGTGTAAATAATCATAGCTGCCTATCATCATCAATTTCTTGTCTTATCAGTGGAAATGCCATAAATCCGGCCTAATCCTATTCGTATTTCTGGCCTCCCCTGCCTCTTTATCATTGCTCAAACTCACTCGGTCTCACTGACTTTAGTCAAAAGGAAAAAAAATAGAGTCAAGCATCTGTCAGATGACAATGAATATCTCTCTTCTCAACTAGCTTCACCACACCAGGCTACTTGATAACTACACCGCAGCAGAAAGGCTGTGAAGAAAAAAAGATGTATGAAGACAGACAGCAAGAGGAACAGAAACAATGGTCGACAGACAGACTGGTGGAAGAGAGAATGCTACAGAGAGGTGTGGGGAGAAAGAATAAATGAATCTCTGCCAACTAAAAATAGCACCCTCAATCCCTTGTGCAGAGCTGGGTAAATAGGCCTGTCTTGGGTGGGTCTCTGGGCACTTGTTAGAGACAATAGCATCTCATCCATTAGACTCCAAGACAAGGCTGTGTATCATCCATGCACACATTTCTAACAAATAGTATGTATAATGACATATTTGCACTTTCTAAAATTGTAATTATAGGGAGGAGAGAATGCTCAAGAGAAACAAGAAGAAATTCAAAAAGATTGAGTAACTAGACAGGAAAAATTAGGGGGAGAAAGAGGAATGGAAAAACATGAGTGAGTGAATAAAAGCGGTTGTGTTAAAAGGCAGGAGGAGTAGGGTTTGGCCATAAGTGGAGGGAGGAGTGAACAGTCAAAGGAAAAACTGTGTAAAGTGGACAAGAAAAGCAAATACAAGAAGGTTTTTTTTAAAGTATCAACCACAGCTCATCTGTCTAATAAAGTTTTTTGCTTATATATTGCATTGCTTGCCATTGGCTAATGTGAAAAAAAAACATTATCAAAGGTTTATTTGCATAAGTTTTACACTTTTATACTAAAAAAAATAAAAAGCTTTTTAGGAGTAAAATATACTTTTTTCTTCAACAGCTCACTAATAATCAATAACCATTTCTAAAGCTACAACTCAAACACTAAAAAAGTTAGTAAGGAAATTGTGGCTATAGTCTGCCCTTTACTATGCTGTAAAATTGTTAGCATGTCAAGCTAACTAGCTTACTTATTTTTTACCTGACCAGTTCTTCTGTACATACAAATGTCTTCTTATTAAACTTGACCTTGCATAGCTGCTAATGCTAATGCATCACTGTCAAGCTTTGTTTTTCTTTATGTTTATCAAACTATGCAAAGCACTTTTAGAACAAATTCTAGTTTCTCTTTTGTTCAAAAATCAAGTTCTTGCTCTATAGCACTTTAAGTCACTGGAGTTGCTAACCTGCAAGTTTAAAGGGTGTAAACAGGTTCTAAGGGTGGCAAAGCTTAGTAAACTAAGTACCTGAAAAGTCTAGCGAAAGAAAAGTAGATTTGCTTCACACTATGACATGGCTGTGTCTGTCTGGACAGCTAACCCCCAGGCTGCAGTGGCTGAGTACATGCCAGAGAAAGCCAGGCTTGTTATCCCTAATGGTTTTTAGCTGTGACCAGCAGTAAGTGTAATTATTTCTGTCAGTTGTTCAATCCCAAATATTTCAACAGCCACAAGACCCCTCCCAGATATAGTTACACCAACTTCATGAGCCAAAGTAAATGTGTTTCAGTGCGTCATGGTCCTTGTCTGTTGAAAACAACTTTTCAAAAGCATGCCAAACTCTTCTATCGAAGATGAAGCTCAGTTTGTGTCCCACGTTTCTGCTATCTGGCACCTCAAACAACCCCTATAGTATTTCATGAAATGTGTATGAGACACAGATATAACTTTTGATTATAGTTTACTCACTGTTTGAAACATTAATACAAACATAGTTTATATGTCAGCCAGCAGTAAACTGAGGTGAGACATCTGCACTCCTTGAGAACCTTTATTGATTTTTTTTAAGTTAAAAAAGCATTTTGTCTAAAACAGAGTCCAAATATTGTTGTTTCACAAGCTTCATTTCCTCACCCTTAATAAGCAAGCATATCAACAGGGAAAAACTTTCTGAAATCAATACTCATGTCCTTCGCTTTCTTAGATTTAGCAGGGTGAAGGACTTTCCACAGCCTGACACTATGTCCTCCACCACAGCACAGGAATCTGTTCTGTCTGTGTGGGTTGATAACTTAGCAAATAAAGCACACAGTCAATTACATGTCTGCTTTATTAAAGAAGTATATATTTTATTCAGGGCTAGGCTGTATATTATATTAAGATATTTCAACCTGAAGATGAATATTTTCTATATTAAAGTAAAAGTTTGACTTTTCAGAAACTACAGTAGTATTATTTGCTACTTACTCTTATTGAGAATTAAGTGAGAATATTGATATAATTGTCATGTTTGTTTAAGAATGTCCTCCTCCCAAATACAACACCTTGGAGTGTTTGTAGACTGGAACACTGTATATTTACCTTTGGAGAATGAGATATTACTAGCTGTTTGAGAGCTACTGCATATGAATTGTCAAGAGGAAGGCATGTTGTAGCCCTGACTATGATCATCTATTAACCCTAATCAAGAGCTTTTGATTTACAACCTTGACTGAGTGAAGTTATTATCTAAATCAAACCTGAGCACACTAATGATCAAAAGTACTGCACATTACTATTCACCCTTTTTTAACCTCATTTTGGTGATTTAAGACTTCTTACACAGAACACTAGAGAATGATGTCTCTTATTTCATTATACTTTCTTCCACCCACCTGTAGGTCACTGTTAGGGTACGAGGAAATGACCTATTTGGCTGTTTCTAATGGAGGAATTGTAGAAGCCAGCAGCAGAAGGTGGCTAGCAAATTATTTCCACACCCCTTGGTTTTATTTTTGTGTTTAAAACTTGTAATTTAAATGGATATTTTAGAAGAATTTTAAAGGGAAGAAAAACAAAAACAAACAAAAAAAATAATGGATGTGGTTCACCAATATCTTCATGAATCTTCTTAAATTTGTTCTGAAGTCATACTAAAAAGTTTTGTTTTTTACAAAAACCCAGATTCATTAACATGTTCAAAAAAACTGTTTGATTTTTCCTCTTAGACTGGTGAATAACATTTCCTCTGTGAGTGAAAAAGATGTGACAGCTGGCCCTACTTTCCAGTGGTAAAAGCCTGAAAATGAACTTTGACAGCAAGCCTACAGTCTGGCCCCATGAGCGTGTCAGGATGCACATCCTGATGTTGCAGTGACTAAGGGAGTGGTACACTGTAGACACCTGCTGTGTCCAAACACATCCAGCTTCGTTTTAAGATGTGATGCGCTGATGAAGCATGGACTGGTTCATCTGATGAAATAAAACCTCTTGAAGGTTGGTCAGCGGTGTTATCAACTAGCAGGTCAGGGCATCTCCTAGTAAAACTAATCATCAGTTTTAATAAAAAGACACTGTTATGGTAAATTTTAATTGTTAAAAACCATATTCAGCAGGTGGTTCTGGGAGTCGCAGGTGACTTGGTCATTTATGGAGGGATGTTTCTTGAGAGAAACTGAGTAATTCTGAGTGATTTTTTTTCAGCTAAGAAAAAATTCAGGATAAAAGATTTTCATGGGTGCCACAATCTATGTAAAAGTTCTTAAGTAGGACTCACTGACAAATTTGTCCATAAGAATGGTAAGTGAATGAGCCCTAATGATCGCAGCACCTCTTCTAAAAAGCCACAGAGAGTCTGCCACAATAATAATAAGAGGCATCACCAAGCAAATGACACCAAGGAGTTCTCCAAACAGATCAAGAGCAAACTTGTAGAGAAGTTAAATCAGGGCCAGGCCTTAAAAAATATCTGAAACTTCAAAATCCCATAGAGCACCATTAGATTCAATCATCACAAAACAGAAAGAAGATGGCACAATAACAAATCAGGTAAGAAAGGGCTGCTTGAGACATTGTATTGCACAAATATAAGAAAAAAAGTGCCACAGGGGCTGAATACTTTCGAAAGGCATTGTATTGTCTTTTCTTGTTTGCCCTCATCACGAACTGAATCCTCATTAGGATTAACTACTGGCATACTGATTTGATGGTGCTGATGCTTTTTCTGGTGGTGACCTCTGAACTGTGATGTGCTTAGCAGATTCAAAAGTTACTGGCCCATTTAAAATGGCCTGCTAAGGTTGGACAGAGCTGCCGCAGAAAACCTAATGAGCTGAATGTTTTTTGATAAAGAAAACATATTTTGTGTTCTTGTCATGCCTGTTCCTCCTCCACCAGTACGCTCATCTTCACCAGCCTACTGATCACTGGTCCTACGACTACATCACCCAGGATTCCTCTGTTCTCATCACATCAGACTTCACCTGTCTCTTCTCCTCATCAGCCTAATGAGTCACACTTAAGCCTCTAGTACTCCTCAGATCTTTGTAGGTCTTGTTGCTACTACTCTGGAGAAGCCGGATTAAAACCGTTTTGCACATTTACGCCTGCATCTGTGTCTGCCTTTCTGCCGATCCAGCCATACAGTTCTTTATTATTATTTAGATATTACATTTATGTTAATAATTGAAAATAAAAACTAAAGAGTGGGTCCAGCCACAATAGGCCCACCCAAGATGCTGCAGATGGCTTCGATGGCCCGACCCATATTCATCCCCGGGTTGTGGAAATTGACATTAAAGGGATACTTTTGTGTCCAAAACGGAGGCAAAATGTTCTTGAACAAGCTGCGGTTTGTAAGAAGTTGAATATGTTGATTTATGATTTCAGTAACTGAACATATTTTTCTCAATAGAAATTTAAACGCATGCAATTCTGACACTATACTAGACATGTATTGTCCCTCCAGCTATTTTGCAAAATGCTATATTTTCAATTATAT
Source organism: Melanotaenia boesemani (assembly GCF_017639745.1). Taxonomy (NCBI): domain Eukaryota; kingdom Metazoa; phylum Chordata; class Actinopteri; order Atheriniformes; family Melanotaeniidae; genus Melanotaenia; species Melanotaenia boesemani. The sequence continues at coordinate 5,231,780 of NC_055690.1, read as the reverse complement.
TTAAAAGCTTTTTATCATAGAGAGGACAATGTTGTGTGTAAATAAGAAACCGAATGCTGTGATTACAAATTAAGGAAAGAAGATACTCATTTTCAGTCATGCACAAATACATACACAAAGGAATCACACCAGAAAAAATAACATGCATAGCTACCATAACCACACATGTGCTTCTATAAGACCCAGATTTAGAAAAATAGAAAAGAAAACTCATGTAGCAACACACACCATGGGGTATACACAAAGGCAGACTAAAGATGTCTGCAGCTGGAGATAAATTAACTGTTTAACGACATTAATGCAGAGAGGGTAGTATGAACTTCTGAATAAAAATAACAAACTTAATGATGTTCAACTTAATGTAGAGCAAATTTACAGTCTTTATCAGGCAAAAAGTCTAGTAGCAAAACAACTCAAAAAATCCCTCTTTTCAAGCATTGTATGCAACTTCACCTGAAAGACTGCTCTGATAACAGTCAGTAGTGGAAAGAAACATGATGTCTGAAAGGATGCATTCAAGCATTTAATAACCAGCACTTTGAAAAAAGACTCCTCGGAATTATTCCTGATTGTGTCTGGATCATCTCATGACCCAGCCACAGTAATCCCATTGACAGCAGTAGAACGTTGTAATGGCAGTACTCTGGACAATTGAGCCAAACATGACTGTTCACTAGCTGTTTCAAGAGGCAAGAAAACATAGATTCAAAATCATGCTGAATTTGTTTGTGTGTGTGTGTTTTTGTGGATTTTGAGGAACAATGCAGCATTGTTGCATACATAGCCAACCACAGCCTACAGGCATGCCTGCATTAATCCATGTGAAGTTGGCCCTTCACTGACTTTGCTGTCTTCACAATCACTGTGTATGTGCCCTGTTGCTTTCAAGTTCATCTTGCCTAGAGCTTAAAAAGAAACTAGCCTCTTATTCTAATCTTAAAAAAAAAAAAAACCTGACCGTAGTTCAAAGACACGCTGACATTGGATTGTAAAATGTAAAAGGTCTTCATACTCCAGCAAAAATTAATAGAATTGCCATGTAAACCTGCAGCTTTCATCAACCCTAACATGTCTGGGTCAGTCCCCTGATTTGCATGGATGATGATCCACTTTTGCCTGCAGGAGTTCATTTTACACCATCTAAACCAAATTACACACACACAGAAGTCTATTTTGGTTGCAGCTATTAAAACAAAGTGGCAAAGTGCATTGAGAGCTGCAATGTTCAAAGCACACACACACACACACACACACACACACACACACACACACACACACACACACACACACACACACACACACACACACACACACACACACACACACACACACGAAGACTTAACTCAGACACTGTATGTCCTGCACCATGACAACACTGAATACTCAGCCAGCAGCCGCCTCCTTAGGATCCAGTTTTGCTGTACATGCATAGCTGCTAATGTTAGCTCTGACAAACAGGTCTACAGATGAGGATGAAGAGGAGGAGGAGGGTGAGGGGAGGTGTTGGCAGTTTAGATCAAGCCAGCCTCATGCACTGTTTGTTACCAGGTGGGATATTCTCAGGGGTTTCATTGGCTGCGCAGTCTACAGTAGTATTAAAGGTAAGACGATCTGGCTACAACACATCAGGAAAGTCCCTTTGCATTGACGCTTGGAGTGGCAGTTTCTGTGGAAGCATAACATCAATGTACCAAGTATCAAGTATCAAAAGTCATCATGTAGGTTTGGTTTTCTTTTCATCAGAAAAATGTGATCAGCAAGCATTCACATATACAGACCTTAACAGTTAAATGTTAGGATATTCTCTCTGTACTACATTTTGCTACTAAACTCAGCCTGCAAATGTGCGCTCATGCTGTCCTTGTGCTAAATGGATAAGCAGTAACTTTAGCACCACAGGCATCAACAAGTGCCCACTAATGCTTGTATAGCTTAAACTCTTAAAGCCTGGACATAGAGACTCAAAGAAAGAAGTAAGATTGAAAAACATATTTTTTTTTCCGGCATGTTCCACTTTCTCTGCACTGCAGCTTTATTTCTTTCATTCTCTCAATCTCTCTCGTCGGCTCTTGAAAAGCACTCAGGACTCACCTCTATTCACTGCAAGTCCTCAATGCGTTTCTCTCTGTTCCCTGTGTGTCATTTCTACTGACCCAGATACACACAAGTGTGGTCAAAGAGAGTGTGGACACACTCACTCAAAACACACTCACACAAGCTCCCTCTAATGAAACTGACCTAAAATAAAGCTGCAGATGCAAAGTCACTGAACCATTAAAAACTCAAAGTGCTCCTGGTTTCTTGAATAACAAAGATGTTACAAGCTAGTAAAGTTTTCTTCACAATCCAGGCTCCACACTGCACTGCAGAGTGTCTGCTTGTCTCTCATCAACACATTGGCACAAACTTTACCCACCCTTCGCTCTCCTCTCTCTCTCTCTCCCTCTCCTTCTCCTTTTCCTTGGCTTTGCGAGACTTGTGCAGGAGTCCGATCAGGATGACAGCAGCCCGGATGCCAGCTTTTTTGTTGTGGTACCGTCCTCTGGTCTGAGGCATGCTGGATGCTTCTGCTGGTGCCAAGAGGGGTTCAGGCGACAGTCGGTCTAAGGTCAAGCTGGCTCCAGGGTTCCTGGGCTGCAGGACCTGCTTGGCTTTGCGGGATTCCAGCGTGAGTGATGGATATCACTGTTTAGATTTGAAGACAACAGACAGTTCTCTGCCAAAATATACAGCTTTTTCAATTCAGACCTCCTAGTGGAAGTCAGCAACAATCCAAAAGTTACAGACTCAGATTGTCGGATCTAATTAAATCTCAGTTGCCTCTACCTGCAGGACCAGTATGCGTTATTTGTAGTCCAAAAAAGGTCCAGTGAGCCACTGCTGGACTCCGGCTCAAGGTGAACTCCTATCTGCATTCCCTGCTCCTGCGGTGAATATGCACAGCACAGCTCCCAAGCACATCATGGTCCTTGATGAGAGGATGAAGAGCTGCAGCCTCGCGGACACTCTCACTGTAGCACTGCATCTCTGTGTCTGCCTACCTCTACCTTCTCACCTCTCCCTCCTCCTAACATGCTGTGCTTCTTCTCCCTCTGTGTCTGCTGCCGCTCTGCTCCCTCCTTCCTGACATCTGAGCCCCTCCTTCCTTCATCTAATAGGCTGGAGAGAATAAGGTACCTCCTCCTGCTCCTCCTATTTAGAATGGTTCCTCCCAGCTCTGCCTGTCCTTGTTTCTACTTTTGTTAATAATTACACATTAATCTTTCTGACCTTGTTCAATCTATGATATTCATGATATCAGTCCTGGACACAAGCCTACTATCCCCCACCCTTAATTACACACATGTACACACTGTTACACACATCCCATGGTGTGAAATCTTAATTCAAACAAGCTTATCAGCCTGCTGTGATGTTGCCAAGGAAATCAGAAATGTAATTTAGCCTCAAACAAAATTAAAGGAAAAATATTTTAATTTTACACACACACACAAATATCACATTGTTTTTGTTGCTATGTGACTCCTATTATTCTATTGGCTACATCTGTTCTCCAGTTTATCTCTATTTTTACTCATTCCATTAATAAGCTGTCTGCTTGCCTTGTATTCCTCTACTAAATATCCACGGTTATGCTAGTGTTACTCTCCAACTCCAGCCTGAAACCATTTCCTTTTCTTGTTGTTTCACTTCAGCAAACAGAGAGAAAACATCATCCTCTCAGAATATAATGATCTTAAGTGTTCTCTCGTCATCTGTGGCCACCTGTTGTTCTTTGTTGAGCCAACTAACCCACCGGTTGTGGGTGAGTGAGTGAATTCATAGCTGCAACCTTCTGGGCTCAGTGGAGGCTCATTGGCTGCGGTCCCTGTATGGCCCGGTCGTGGGGGGCGGACTCTCCTGGCCTGTCTTGCCCTGGGAGACCTTCCGTGGAGAGGGGTGCCTAATGCCACTAGAGGCTCAACATCCAGAGCGAAGTTCGCTTCCCTCTGAACATACATCCCCAGACCCCTCTTCTTTCCCACTCTCTCTGTCACACACATACACACACACACACACACACACACACACGTAGGGATTTGGGAGGTGTGCACGCCATGGCAGCTCACCTCTCAATTTCAATTGCACTTAGACACCAAAACTTGGGGCTCGGGGCTAGCCTTCCTCTGGTCCGCCTGGGGTGTCCCCCACGGGGCATGGTGGGTGGGTTATGTGTGACGTGACGTGACGTGACGTGACGTGACGTGACGTGACGTGACGTGTGATAGTGAGTGCTTGTGTGCACAGGGGAGGGTGTGAGTGTGGGGCTATATGGGGTGGAGATTGGAGTAGGTGGAGGGTGGGGGGAGAGGGTCGATGGTGCCCTGGTTCCCGGGGTGAGCGGCTGGAACATTGGGGTGTGTGCTGGCCTAAGCCAGGTGATTGTCTGTGGGGGGCCTGGTTCTCCCGGGCAAGGTGCAGTCCCTCTGCCTTTGGGGGTTGGGGGGGGGGGGGGGGGGGGGGGGGGGGGGAGTTAGTGCTCCGGGGCTGCTGCTGGGGGCCCGGGTCTCTGGGCTGCCCTGGTCTGACTCTGACCCCGGTAGAGGCGTGGTCTCATTTGTATGACCTCACTCACCACTCCTCATCACTGATCACTCCTTATTCCTCATGCTCTGCATTCTGACACAGTCACTGAGTTGCCCAGTGGGTTTATATATTAAGAGATAATTTTTTTTTTTCCAGTGAGTTTGTATCTGGTTATTGTTGTGCTACTTTCATGATATGACTTTTTGATTTGGTTATTATTTAAAAACTCTTAATGACTAGCAGCTCTGTTTTTTTGTAAAAGTTGTAGGAAATTTTCTGGTGTGTTCATGTACAGGTGTAACAGTTTGTTGTCTGGTGATGATGTGGATTGAAGGGTCATTTCCTTCTGTCTGTGATGTTTTTTGTCTTCTTTCTTCTTTCCCTTTTGCTTTATTTTGCTATTTTCCATCTTTTTCTGTCCCCTTCGGTCAGGTCCAGCAAGATCACAAGGATTCTGTGATTAAAAGTAAATAAATAAATAAGATTATCAAGAGAAGCTTTACCCATAGGCCTCCCCTTGGCAGAGCAAATTTGTTCAGCACGATACAGCAAGCTTTGAGCCCATTGCTATTGCTGGAAAATTGGACCAATGTTCATTCTGGTTTTATTGCTTTAATTTGAGGAGAATTTTTAGCCAGATTACACAATCTATTTGATGAAAGTAAATCTGGGAGTCCCTGCATGAGAAGGCCATTATATTTTACTAGTTCACTATGTTGTTATGCTGCAATTTCAAAATCTGCAGCATAATAAAGTTAACTGTCTTTCGTGTCCAGTTCCATTTATTCAGTTTCTTGTCATTTTAAAATAATCCTGAAAAATAATTTTCCAGACTTTCCAAGGGTCTTTTGTTGATTTTTCCCTGATTATCAATTCAGTCCTTGTACATTTGTACATCAAGGACCTTTTTCCTTTTATGCCACTCATCACTGATCTATGAACCACTCAAGTGTTAAACAAAACTACCCAATGCAAAAGATAAACCAGAGCTGTCTACACATACTCTGTAAACAGTGTTTTCCTGACAATATAAGAGGAAATGGAGCATGGGTTAAAAAAATTTCAAAGAACTGTAAATATTTTAAACACATAACTTTGTAAAGTGGGAAATTAACATGCATGAAATTAATATATTTGTCATTTTCCACCAGCTCATGTGTACTTGAACTAGTGGGGAGGGGTGATATATTTATACTTTACATATTTGTTTCTGTGCAGCATTAACCATGACGATGCAACACTTTACATAATGATGAACTATCTGGATATGAATGATGATCTAAAGAATAAAGAAAGATTAATTATGATCTTGTATTCGTATTCGTTAATATAGAAAAACATAATAAACAAAATTAAAAACAGAACAAATATTGTTTGAAATGTGAATATCTTCCACATGTCATATGCAATATAGGGCCTCAGTGCTATTGATTAGATGATCACTGTAATGATGCTCTGATTTGTTGCCTTTTATGTGCCTCATTAATCAGCTTTACCATCAGGCTTCTTTTGCATTGACTTTCCCATTTTCTAATGAGTTCATGTTGAATTGATTTTCCTGTTTGGCTGGAATATGAAACATTGTCCAATGAAACATTTTCAGACAGCAACAAAGAGCTTGTGCAGAATCAGAGGTCACGTTGCAGCATTGAAAGAAGTTTGCAGACAGACAAGGACACAAACATAAAACTACACAAGCTACATGAAAGGCTGAGGCAGCAGAAAAGCATGGTGATTCATACTGCACATCTGGTGCAGCTTGTCTGGGTGAGAGTGCATGGACATAATAATAAAAAGGTGAATGTTGTTCTCTAACTAAAATAGTGTCTCAGGCTCATTGTACAGAACATAATTACAAAAGTGCATCATTCCAGACAAGGAACAAAGACATCTGAGTTGATGAGATGCTTCGGTAATTGTCTGACAGCAGCCAGGGAATAGATTAAGCTGAGAAAACAGCAGCAATAAACACAGCAATTAAGTGGAAGCCAGCTCTCTGTCCTCATATATAGCTTTTTCTGTGTATGATAGGCACCATAGCAACCACACAGCTGCCAGAGGATCTGCCTGAAGAAGCCCAAAGGCTCTGTCTTCTTGACATACAAAAAAACAAGACCTCGTGGATTATGGATAATAATAATCTTTTCTGGAACTTGCTTTCAAAAACTGCCATGTGGGACTTTTTGATTGATACAATCAGCAAACTGCCACGCTTGAAGCCACCTGAATATTTTCCCAAGAACGTTGTTGTGCCAAACAAATAAGCTCACAGCCAACTGGACTATCAAACAGCCTCTGGGGACAGACTGTTACAAACACATGAAGCACATACATGTAGCTTATATCTACTAACACAAACATGCCATTCCACCAGGGTCCTATTGTGCGTCATTGGGATGAAGAGTGATGACACACCTGTATCGAGTCAGTTCTAAATACACAAACACTCTTTCAACCCCCCCTCTTTCTCTCTCACTCTCTCCTTCTCACACACACACAATTTTTCTTAGTATCTTTAGAGGGACATGCTATTGACACAATGCGTTCTCTAGCTTCTTATCTTAGCCCTACAATCACAACTGAAAACCTTACCCAAACCTAACCATAAACAACTTAACTCTCATAGTTAAACAGATCTCAGAAACACTTTAAATTATGGGGATTATAATTTTGTCCTTTTAATGCCATAAGAATAAACACACACAGACAGGTGTCACAGTTGTTGTTTTTTTTGTGTTGCATGAACCTACAAAGTACTCAACAATCAGATGAAAGTTGGGGCACATTCACACAAGGATAGTCCATCGGACTCAGTTCGATTGGATGAAGAATGCAAAGAAATATCACGCTTTTCTTTGGTTTGACTTGTTTTCACACTGCATTTTACTCAAGCGAACCAAATCACCTGTACAACGTCATGCTGTTACAACTGATTACTAAGGGTGAAATTTCCCAAAACCACCACTGACCATGAAGAACAAAACACTGGAAGACAAAAAACTTGGCTCACTGATTGACCAAGACTGAAAACAGCTCGTTCACAGCAAGTAAACCAAATTTATGCAATCTTGTATTTTTTTTTTTTTTTATTTGGTGTTCAAACCTAATGCGGTTTTTACTAGAAGCTGTCCAGTATGAGCAGCAGGGGAGGCAGCAAGCTTTGCAGCATGTTCCTCTACAACACATTCTACATCACTAGCTCTCTTTGGATCATTGAATGGTCCACTTGCTTTCACACAGTAAGGGACCTGCTGTAGGGTTCACTTGCAAATGAACCAATACCAGTTTACTTCTTTGGTCTTCGCCAGAGTGCAAATGAGTGTTCACACTACTCCAACGAAGCCACACTATTCTTGGAAGCGGGCCAGGATACAGTTAAAGCAAACCAAATGGTGCCAGTGTGAAAATCTTTCCAGCAGATGATGAAACATATTTGTTAATATGAGTTACTGGGAGTCTTGACTGAACAGTGCCTTTTAAAACAACCCCCAAGGGTATTTAAGCTCTAGATACAACCCAGAGCAACAGTTGTATCCATTTGTTATTTTGGATAACCTGAAAACAAGGTAAACTTTCATTTTTGTTGTTTTGCATCATTGAAATTAAAGCCACTGCACAGCTTGAACCAGAACAGCACGGCAGTTTCAAAACAAAATTCGAAAACATATGGTGCTTGAACGTTCTGTGTTGCAGACAATATCTGCATTCACAGATATGAACTTTCTCTCTTTCTCTCACCCTCACTCTATATCTCTGTCTTCTTGTTGCAAACACATGTGTCACTTACTTGTGCCAAGCAGCCTTTCCTGTCACTTCACAGCTCCTAAAGTGTCTTGCAAATAAGCAGATGCCAGTCTACCAATATCACCCCTCTTTAAAGGTTTGCTTTTTATTCACCTGCATGACCACACACACTAATGCACACATACACACACTGGAAAACAAAGTGCTTGACCAAGATACAGGCCTGCTGAGGAAAATAAAAAATTGACCTTCACAGGGGGCGCAGAGTAATCCCCAACCACCCACACACACACACACACACACACACACACACACACACACACACACACACACACACACACACATAAAATCCCCACTTGCAGTCTGTATCATATGTGTGTGTGTGCTCTGTTGCAGATGTCAAACTGCAGATGTGTATCTTCACAAATTCAGCTCCACCATACAGTTTCTGTCAGTGGCACAGTTTTAACTGAGATGACAAACATGCCATAAATACAAGATTAACCCTGAAATGCCAAGTTGTCATAGAAATTAATCAATCATCCCTCAGAGAAAATACAAAGAAATGCCATCTTTCATCACGGCACACAGATCCTCTGGATATATATATATATATATATATATATATATATATATATAGAGAGAGAGAGAGAGAGAGAGAGAGAGAGAGAGAGAGAGAGAGCGAGAGAGAAGAGCGAGAGAGAGAGAGAGAGAGAGAGAGAGAGAGAGAGCAAGTTGAAATTGATTGCAGTGACTTTCAGTTCCTTTTTTGAAGCAAGTCTGTGTGCAATACATTTAAATGCTACACTTAGGGCTGTCTGAACAGCATATAATGCTTTGCAATGAGCCTCTGAAGTGTCAAATATTGACGTGATTTATTTTCTTGTTGTGTGTCTGTGACAGGTTTATTTAATGTGATTTTCTTTGTTCTGTTAGTACTTACATGATGAGAAAAAAAAATCGTTCCCTGATTTTCTTGCTGCTGGTTTCATTTTGGTAAGGTTATTTTTAGTGAGATCATGTTATATGATGGACACTGCAACAGATATATCTGGGTGGCTCAATGTGAGTAGTTAGCAAGAGGAGACTTACCCTGCTTGTTTTTTGAGTAAAGATTCAAAATCACCTTAAAAGAGTAAATACATTTGTTTTGGGGAAGATTTTCTTCAAACCTTATAATTTCTATTCATCATGTCTTATTCCCTCTTTTAAATGCAAATTAAAAATAGCAAAGGAAACCAACCTTCCCATTGCTTTCCATTGCTCCTTTACATTTGTGTAGAGAAAAAGGATGTGAAACACTGCTGTGCTGAGTCTTGTGTTTTGGTTTCTTGTCTTATTTTGTAGAGCCACATATAATCTGTTCTCTTTACTTCCTGTTCAGTACAGACCTGGTATTGCTTTGCTAATAGCTCCACCTGCTCCTCCTTTAGTTAATTCTGCTTCTCAGTGTTTAAATACCCATTGGCTTCTTTTATTCTCTGCCATGTCATCATTGCGTTAACTGTTTCAGTTTAGTTTGATTCTATTATTTTGGTTTGAGGTTTGGGGTAATACCCTATTTGAAGCCTGCCAGTCAACCAGCCCCAAGTACATGCATTTCCCAGAAGTCAGCGTCCAAACCTCAAGTTCCAGGTCCACCAACCTCCAGCTCAATAACATCCTGCCTGGCTCTTCCATTTCCACACTGCCCAGCTCTCCTTTATCTGAGGGTTCTGGTGTTGTGGTTATCAAGGAAGTGGGGTTTGACACCTAACATCCAGTTCTATGCAAACGAAGCATCAGTCAATTCTTCTGCAACCACGCAAGTGCTGCAGGAGGAATCAAGTCAGAAGGCTATGTCCCCACACGGCGTCTCCTGAGCAACAGTCGCCCTCCTGTGTTTTCTCCAGCAGTCCAGAGTCCAATGGCGGCGCCCAGGTCCTCTCCAATACGGCAGCGTCCCATGGCCAGGTACCTCACATCTGTGCCTCCCTCCCTTAATCTCTGGACCCACTTCAGTTCGCTTACAAGCCAAATGGATCCACGGATCACCCCCCTGGAAGTGTACAGGTGACTATGTAAGGATGCTGTTCATTGACTTTCGTTCTGCTTTCAACACTATAGTCCCCACCACGCTCCACTCCAAGCTGCTCATCCTGAGGCTGAACTCTACCCTGTGTACCTGGATCCTGGACTTCCTGTTAAACAGAACTCAGGTGGTGTGGGTGTGCAGGCACATCTCCAGTCCCCAAACCCTTAACACTGGATCTCCACGGGGCAGCATCATCAACCCTCTGCTCTTCTCCCTGTACACTCATGACTGTGGCCATGGACAGTTCCAACATCATAGTGAAGTTCGTGGATAACACTGTGGTGGTTGGTTGCATCAACGAGAATGATGAGCGGGCGTATACAGAGGAGGTGGAGAAACTGGCAGAGTGGTGCCATGCTAACAATCTCCCTCTAAATGTAGACAACACTGAGGAGATAATTATTGACTATGGGAGGAGACAGCAGAGGAACTCTGGTGGAGAGGGTGTGCAGCTTCAAGTACCTGGGTGTGCACATCACCGATGATCTATCCTGGACTCTTCACATAGACAGCCAGGGGAAGAAGGCGAGGCAGCACCTTTTTCACCTCAGACAACTAAGGAAGTTCAGAGTTTCAATGAAAAAAACAAAAGGATGTTCTACACTGGAGGATAACAGCCAGAGTGAACAGGATCAAGAGAGACCCTCATTATCCTAACGGTCTGTTTGAGTGGCTGTGCTCTGACCGGCGCCTAAGGCTCATTAAGGCGAACACAGAGACTCAAGAGGAGCTTCTTCCCTCAGGCCATGAGGGCTGTGAAACCTGCTCTGTAGTGACACTGGTACAGTGTCTTATCTTCTGCTGGAAAACAGTCATGTACTCATGTGACTTTACCAAGGTATATTTTGCACTTCTGTTTATGTTGTAAATATTGTGTGTATGTGTGTGTGTGTGTATATATATATAATTTATATATATATATATATATATATATATATATATATATAAATATATATTCGCTGCACTGTCGCTTATATTTTTTTTTTTAGTCTTTTTAGTTTAAGATGTTTTTTTGTTTTTTGTTTTTTTTTTTACTAGTGGTAAATGGATGTGCACAGCTTCTGATACATGTATGCCTGCATTTCACTGCCTTGCAGCACGTGACAAATAAACAATTTGAAACTTGAAACCCTTAGGCACTTCAGTGTCTCACACCGGTACCCAGGTCCTCTCCAGCACAATCTGCGTCTCAACCCTGATCTGGCTCCTGTCTTTTAAGTGGTTTTGGAAAGGGATGTTCTTCTGCCTTTGGTTCTTGCTCTGGAGGGGGTCCCAGAAAGGGACGCTCCTGCTTTGCCTCTAGTCTTTGAGAGGGGTGCCATGAGCATGACGCTTCTTCTTTGCCTCTGGTTCCATTTTCGAAGGGATCCTGGAAAGGGATGCTCCTCCTGTGGTTCCAGTTCTCAATGGGGTCCTGGAAAGGGCCTATGCTATTACCCTCATATATGGTCTCGAGGTGTAGTTAGTGATTAAAAGACTAAGATTGCAAGCAGCCAAAGAGAGTTTCCTCTCTTAGGGAGAGGGTGAGAAGCTTGGTCACCAAGGAGGGTCTCAGAGTACAGCCACTAATTCTTTGCATTTGGAAAAGCCAGATGAGTTGGCGCATACCCCTTGGATGCCTCCCTGGTGAGGTGAACAGGCAACTTCCCACAAGGAGAAGACCCTATTAACCCTGACCTCTGCTCTGTTTCCACATCCAACATGTACCCTTACCCGGTAGACATGGTATAAGCTGAATAGTGACAGATGTGTTGGCAACATAATAGCGGGATGTCTTAGTGGTGCAATACCCTTCTTAAATTAAAACAAAGAACGCAACAGAAACAAAGGAGAAGAATAGTGGGCATCCACCAGTTTGTGTTTTTTCTTCTTGGCATGTAGGTTTAAATAACAAAAAGTCACAGTATATTTAAACAGGGGGCTGTTCCTGCTATGTTCATGTTCCTTAGTCATGCAGGAAGGGAAAAAAGAAAACAACAACAAAAAAATCAAACATTGCATTCCTCCGAGTACTGAGCCAAAGTGGCTGGGGAAAGAGAAGTCTGGGCATCCTTGCTTATACATCCCTTCAACCCAAACTTAGATGAGTTAAAGAAGATGGATGGATGGATGGATGGATGGATGGCATCCTGCAACAATATTGTTGCTATGGCCTACGTTTCCTAATCAACCAATAGGAATGAAGCCTGGAATGACATGTTGTCTGTGCTGATGTCTGTGTATAGAACAACAGACCAGTATAGTGTAGATGGAAGTCAAAACAGAAAAATGTGACTTTATTTCCAACAAAGAAGCAAATGTGATTATTTTGTGGCATGAAAAGCCTTGTATCTAAGACATGTTCTCAGGCTCATATTATAACTGAGGGAAAAATAGCAAAATATATAGAATAATTATCTACTCTCAAGTAAGTAGCAAATCAGTGAACATATGCACTAGTACACAGGGCAGATGTTTTCATTCCATCAGTTCATCAAACATGATGCTACAAGGTGTAGCATGCACTAAAAAAAAAAAAGCTAAAATTGTGTGTTTATTTTTGATTTAGTGTTGTAAAAGTCTGGATTTTAACTGAAAGGACATTATGTACAAAGATTGGGTAAAACATTAAATCTCTATTTATGTTGGTTCTCACATTTCTTTTTCCTCTTTGTCTTCTTCATCTTTATAACAACACTTCATCTCTTCATGGGGCTCTTGTCCCTATCTGTCACCATATGACTTGTCTCTCACATTCTGTCATCGTTGTAATTTTCCATTAACCTCTCTTTTTTTCCTCTCTTCACAATTTCCTCCATCCCCACCCCCACTCTCACTCTCCAAATTCTTCTTATCTACAGGACTGCACAGCCAATAACAGACTGCAAAAACACCCAACAACTGTTGTGTTGGGAATACAGTAACCACACAGATGACTTCTAAAAAAAACAAAACAAGAAGAACAAGAAGAAAAACAACAACAACAAAAAAAAAATTCTGAATGGTAGGACATGTATTTTCAGAAAAGAAAAAGAAAAATTTAATGGAGCTCCTAGTAGCACTGTTTGGATGCAGAATGAAAAAAAAAATCTTCTTTAATTCATGTAGTCATTAGATATTGGCAGTAAGTAATCAAAATGTAATCATTACAGCTGAATATTTCATCACAGATAATGTTCTGTTTAGATAATCAGTTATCTGGAACTGATTGGCTCCATCCGTTTAGAGTCAATGCCTCTCATCCACACCTATTTGCCTCTTAGTGTCACATCATTTCTCACCCCGTCTTTATCTGTGCTCTCTATGTGCTTTCCTGCTCTGTACATTACAGGCTTCCACTATACACTAGACTCATTTTCTAAAGAACAATAAACAGCCTGACTAAAATACTGCTAAATATTCATGCATTAAGTGCTACAATTACTGGGTACTTTGTTAGGTTTAATTGCTTCTTAACACAAATATTTAATCAGACAATCACATGGTAGCAACTCAGTACTTTTAGGCATGTAGACACGATCAAGGCTACTTGCTTAACTTTCAAACAAGCATCTGAATGGGGAAGAAAGAGAGTTTGAATGTAACATGGTTGTTGGTGCCAGGCGGCCTGCTCTCAGTGTGTTAGAAGCTGCTGATCTACTGGGATTTTTATGCACAACCATCTCCAGCGTGCATGATATGAAAAAGAAAAAAATGAAATGATATGAAAAAGAGAAAATATCCAGTGAAAAGAGAAAATATCAAGTGAGCAGCAGGTGTCTGGAACAGAATTCCTTGTCAAAGGTCAGTGAAGAATGGGCTGACTGCTTTGAGATGATAAAAAGGCAACAGTAACTTGAGTAACCACTGGTTACAACCACGGTATCTAGAAATCCATCTCTGAACGCACATCATGTCCTGAGCATTTTGGCTACAGCAGCAGAAGACCACGCATGCTGCTACTCCTCAGCTAAAAATGGTAAACTGAGGCAAAAATGATCATGGTTTCAAGGTTTTGGTTTGATTCATGTTGGATTTCTGTTCTCCACAGTCACCAGATCTTAATCTAATAGAGCAGCTTTGGGGTGTTGCAGAATGGAAGATTCTCATCATTTGGTCCATGTCAATATGGAGCGAAATCTCTGAGAAATATTTCCTGCTGGAGTCCAGCCGGGTACTGAATTGGTGTAATCAATAAGCTGCCCAGTAAGTGCACATCTACAAAAGAATAGTTGTACATAAACAACAACACTCAACAGTAAAAGTGTGGATGTAGCTGTGTTCATGGTTTTCTGAAGCTGCTTGAAGTTAACATAAATTCATAAAAACGTCCAATAATTAATGTAATCCTAGAGTTCCTCTTTTTGCTTACATGTAATTTAACACTTAAAACAAATGTGTGAGTGCAGTCAGGTCAGCAGTGGCCTCTTGAAGTTGCTCATTCAGCTAAAATTAGCAGCAGTGGTGTTAAGTGTTATATGCTGTATGTTTAAAGGAACGTTAACATCGAAGAGATGAGTTGAAATAACTCATATTAAAAAATATGTTGATATTTTCATTTCTTTTCTAAATTCTCAACAAACACTATAACATGGCAACAATTAGCTAATCTTGTTAGGAAAAGTTGTCTGTGTCTATTATTTCCTTTTTCAGGCCCTGGTCTCATCCCTATTTTAAGTTTTAAACAAAAGATTTCTAGCTGTACTTGTATCGTGTAGTTGTGTTGGATCCTTTTTCTATTCGATAACTAATCACAATGTCTTCAGATTTTATGCTTGAAGTGTTTGTAAATATTGGTGATTTTGTTGCATAACTGTTCAATGTCTTACATTTGTTTGTACTCTGCATTTTGTCTGTACTGTTGAGTCATCTTGGACAGCCAGGACATCCTAAAAGAGATTTTTTAATCTCAATGGATCATTTCCTGGTTAAATAAAGATTAATAATAATTTCAAATTCCTCAGAACTTAAATATGTCACAAAAAAATTTGCTATAAAATTATACAACTCACATCTGAAATGACAGCTTTACTATAATGAGCTGCTGCAGTTTACTGTACATTTATTGTACTTTGTCTTCCTTTATTTTAGAATAATTGCAGACAATCTCTTACAATCACTTGCAAATGAACAGTTAATGTGAGTTAATTAATAACAGTAGAGGGCTGTAATTTACCAGTGTGAAGCAATATTTTTCTCTCAAACAGCTGCCCACACTCACTCACTCACCGACAGTGAGTGCAGTAGGTTGCTGCTTTAAAGCCATGACTGGTTTAACGCAGATAGGTATGTGAAAAGTGGTGCTCTGCTCCTGAGGAAATGCTGGATTTAGAGGCAGAAAATAACCTGATGAGCAAACTTAATTCAGGGGAGACTTAACTTCTGCAATGCTGGCCTCAAGCAGCTGAGTGATAATGAGTAATGTTAGTGCACAGAGTTCATTTTTGCAGAGAGATCAGTTACTCATTATCAATGTTCCTCTAGCCCTGTATGTTTAAGATGTTTTGCCTGCTTCAACACACCTGATTCAAATAAAATGACCTTCTCGACTGGTTGTCATCAAGGATGTTAATGAGCAGTTAATTTCAGGCTGAAGATAACAGTAAAGGGCTGTAATGTAACCCAGTATCTAAAACGGGAAATACTGGGTTATATTACTCATTAATTGCTTGTTACTCCCAAAACAAGTCCTGGTTACTGTTACACAATTATGCACATTTTGGACTAATCTGCATTTATTATTACCCTGCTAACTATCACTAATAATTACAGTGTCCAGTTTTAACTATAAGAGACAAATTCTGAATAGATTTTTGCGACTGGTTTTAAAGATTTTACAACTTCAGGAAGAACAGATACGGATGCACACAAACAAAGAATTAAAAAATGATTTCTTTTCCTACAACGTTCAGACTATGTTGTTTTTTTTTGTACAACACTAATCTGCACATTTGATTACAAGTCCACAAGTAATCAAAAAGGACAAAAACAAACTTGCTTGTCTTGGCTCACTTGAGCAGTTTCTTTAGTCTTGGTTCTAACACAATTAGAGTGTCTCTGGGTGGCGCTCCTACGTGTCTGGTAGGAGCTGCTCAGGCGAAATAACCATTTCCTTAGTAGGCAACATAAAATGACTCATCAGCTGTGTGATAAAGGATTTTCCCAGACCTGCTTGACAGCTGTGTTTGAATGTAACAGCTTCATGAATCACTGTTATGCCATATCAGTGTCAGAGCAGCAAAACAAACCATAAAAGGTTATGAATTATTACTTTAATATAAGTTTACTCTTCTTTTCATGTAGGGGAACAGAGTGAGTTATATATAGAATTACATAGACACACTGATAGAGACAAACATGTGACCATAAGTGTAAATCATGTTAAGTGACATGGGAAGCTCTGTGGTGAATCATGCAAAGTTAAAATTGCTAAGAAAGGATGAAAAATGCATTTTAATTTGAGAGCAACATATTCAACTCAACCTCAGTGCTGTTGTTTAACTGCACAGCACAACAGAGTAAGAATACTGACATATTTTTAAACACTGTGCAGTAAATGAAACAGGGTATTTGCCTACAGCACAGAAAATTTTAAAATGGTCTAAATCTTCAAAACTATAATTCACATCAATAATATAAACTTGACATGTAAGCCTATAAAATAATGGTGCTTTTGAATGATTTCCTTTAACACATTGAGTTCAAAGTGAGGAGTTTGTTTTGTATTTTTCTGACATTGCTGGGTGAATTACTTTTTTAAATGTCATGGTTCTTAAAAGGCTAAATGAATGACTGCTTTAGAAAAAAGCTGCCAGACAACCTGAAAAATCAATCAAGGATTATATTTTGCTTATTGTTATGAAATCTAATACCTGGCTTTGCTTTGTCTCTCCCATCTATAGCTGACCCAGGTATTAGAGCGGGGGAATGAAGGGGGCTTGTCACGTTATATAAAAATCTTTCTTTCCCTCTTTTTTAAGTTTTTGCTGCTTGTGTTTTTGGAAAACATGAAGCATGTTATGATAGTTACACTTGTAAAATGAATATATTAAAGCACCTACAAGTCCAAGATTAGCTTTGAGAAATGTTCTTGATGTAGACATGGAAGAAATGAAACCCTACATTCATGGATGAAAGAATATAAAAATCTTTCTCCAATATTTGCAGCAAGATGTTCCACATCTCCTATCAGCCTGTGGTGGAGAGTGTGATCATTTGTTGAGGCAACATCATTAACGCCAGTGACTGAACAAAACAACACACAATAACGAAGGCTGGCTCTGTGGTGAGGACTGCTCTGGACTTGATTGTGGAAAGCAGATTGGTGCAAATGTTTTAAAAGATAATACAATGTACAATACAGAATGCATGCTGTGCAGAGGGAATCAATGCACTGGGGGCCTGCTTCCTTTCACAAATACAGTGTAAATAAGTTCACCTCAATGTTGCTGATGCAAACAGTAACAAGACCCCCAGGTCATAACCAGTCATATCTTCACATAACAAGTCAAATTGGATGATTGAGTTACAGATGAGAGGCAAGAAATGAGCTGGGAGTCTGTGATCTACAACCGTGGTACCCAACCTGGGGTCCAGAATCCCCAAGGGGGTCCCCTAAAGCAGACAGAGGGTCCCCGAGGCTTTCAACGTTCAGAGCAATTATAATCAATGTCCACACATTGTCCCTATGCTGTTAATTTAACTTTGGCTCTATTGAAGGAAGTGACTCAGCTAGAATACCTTATTTATGGTGAGAATCTCACTTTTGAAGGCATAAAACCAAGCACAGTTTCAGTGCGGGGTGGGGTAGGGGGTCCATAGCTTTTGAATATTTGAATGAAGGGGGTCCTCAAGGAAAAAAGGTTGGGAACCACAAGTCTACAATACCTTATTGCTACAACAATATTTGACCAATCAGTGCTCAGAGACCGTTGGTTATTCAAATAGATAGAAGGTGACTAATATACATTTGAATCTACAGCATACCAAAAGGAAAAAGAAAGTAAAATTAGATAATGCTCAAACTTAACTAAGAGGCATAAATGTCATAAATGACATAACAGAAGTTAAGTCTAGATTAAGCATTTCGCAACACTGACTTTTCTTTAAGGTTAGTGTATTGGTATTGTACAACAGGATAATGGTGGTGGTGTTAGGGATTGGGGTTAGGGTGGGCATATACCTAAATTACCCTTACCTAATTTTATTTTTTAAAATTCTAGTCACGTAATTTGTCTTGGGTGTAAGTTTTGACAACACAGCATTTATGTGAATGGACTGTAATTTAATAGCATTTTTCTAGTCATGTGTTGACCATTTAAAGCACTTAAACATAAATGTCACATTCACTCATTCACATACAGCACTGCTATGGTTATATACTAAGTGCTTTTCTCCTTCACACATTCAAACCTCGATAGACACGTCAGGAGGCAACATGGGGTTCAGTGTCTTGTCAGAGAAAAAACAAATACAAAACTATACTACAGCATTGTAATTTCCCTCTGGGTTAAATAAAGATTTTTTTCTAAATCAAATCAAATCGAATTTATTTATAGAGCACTTTTCATGCACAAAGCAACACAAAGTGCTTTACATAATAAAACAAATTATGCATATTTAAAACAACATTTAAAAGCCTTCACTCACCAAAGAATGTAACAAACAATTAAAGCACACCTTATAGTAGTTCACACACAATCGCACACACATACAAACTGCACATACAAACTGCACTCCCCCACCCGCCCATACCCCATTCTATACGAACATGAACTCCCATCCCTAGTTACTCTGAACTGAAAATAAGTATAAAAATAATAATAGAATGAAAATGTCTGGCTTGACGCTGCTGTGAGGAAACAATATCTTGGAGATCCAGTCACACTGGATCCAGCCCACTCATGACCACAGAGGGTGCCACCACATGAACCACCCAGGTTAGGGCAGGTCGGGGTCCACACCACAGCCACAGGGCTGCAGTGCAGGACCTCCGAGCCACCCAGTCAAGGGCAGTCACCATGGCAACAACCCCGCAGACGGGGCAGATAGAGCTACCGGAGGATCCCCAGGAGGAAAACACTGGAGTTAAAAAGTAAAAACAAGATTAAATAAACTTATAAACAATAAGAACTGATAAGAGTGACAAGAATAAAATACAGATTAAAGTATTCAACTGAATTCCAAAAGAGGCAAAGATGTTCACATTTTATTAAGAAATAGAGGCAAAAATAATTAAAATGTGTATAATGTACTCTTTGTTTTCTCATTCCTCAGTTTCTGTCTCCAACTTTCTCAGGAATCAGCTGTTACTTTACAGCTCTAAACCAGACCCTCAGTGCACACATGCACAGCATGATTCCAGTACACATGACATCAGCCTAATGCTGTTCGGATGTAAAATGACCATGGTGATATGAACTAGAGTACATGACACAGCGTGATGACTGTGTTACAGCACATGCACATCTACACGCTGCCCCACAGTACTGCAACTAATGTAATTACTGGTTCACAAACAGGATCTGGCATGTGGGTGTGTAAGCATATCTGTGTGTGAGTATTAACGGATGTTGTCACTCTAAAAGTTCAAAAAGGTCATAAAGTGGAAGATCTTAAATGCTGATGGGCTTAAATTCTCAATTATTTTTGGAATCGATTACTTTGGTGGTTATTCTACTGATTGATTGAGGATATTTATTTATTTATTTATTTATTTATATGATATAGAATTGTGGGATTTTTCATCTCAATTAAAAAACACTGATATAAATTTAAGAAGTTGCTAAACCACCAAGCCTTAGCTATAAACAATGTGTGTCATTTGTAGTTGTTTAGTTATTTTCAATAATTTCACTTTTGAGCTTTAAAATGTCCCAAATTTCAGACCTTTTTTTGTTTGATTGTTTTTCTTTTTAATTTTACTCTACTTAGTTTTCTCTTTTCCTTCATTGCATCAAATCAAGTCAGCTGTAGCATCTGTGACTGATTAGGGTTGGACATATTGTACATGGTTTGGTTTTTGCTTGACCAAAAACAACAGTCTACATATGATTTCCCATCTTGCAGTTTACAACCACTGATGCTCAAACTGGAACAGTTTTGGACAAATGTACATTGTGGTGAAAAATAAATAAATAAATAAAAAATTCTATTGCATGTTTCCTGGTCAGATTGCACTGGTTTCACTCAAAGTTTTGGATGAATGAAAAGCTTCAATAGCCAAAGTTAAGAATACCACTTAACATGTGATGCATATTACAGGATACACAATTTATAAGCCAAAAAAGAAGCATAAATACTTTATATATAAAGCCAAAATGAAAATAAATCTGAAGATTATCAATTATACTGTAAAAAAACTTTATGTACTTGTCTTATACATCAGCTTTAAGCAAATTATAGCATTACTAATGTTTTGAGTTTCTTGTTTCATTGTACTTTAGGTTTAGATCATCTGCATTTTGTTGTGCACAATCACCTTTTATGTTTTTACTTAAAATGGTAAATTCTTTTCTTTAGAGCCCTTTAGATTGTGAGATTGGTGTTGAATCCTCTCTAAACTGTGTTAAACCTGAAATATTAACTGTGTAAAACCATTCGGTTGTGTGTCTGTCCATCAGCAGATGTGACAGATAAATTTTCTTTTCTGCCCACATCCAACTTTATTTATGATAGTTTGCTATTTTCCATCAACCTTCTCTCCTGCTTTCTATTTCAGGTCTAGCTTCTGTTCCTTTGTTTTCTCTCTTTACGTCTCACTGGACAATATTAATACTCTGGCACAGTTTCAGGGCACACAGGATGAACCTGCTATCAGTCTCATGTGAATGAACCACAGTCTGCTCTCTAATATATCATTATTAAGGTTTGCCACTTTGGATTGTCTTCCTTTGCTTGCCTTTCTTCTAAATAATGTGCCCCATGATTCATGTCTTCATTTTATTTGCAGAACTGCAATAAGGTCCCTGCATTTCCTCTTATGATCTCCAACAGAACAATGCCTGAGAGATGGCGGAGAGCAAGCATGTGTCTTTGTGACTATACATGCAGCCCACACAGCCAGGGGGTGGGGGGGCCTTGCTGAGTCAGACTGTACAAGATACCATGTGTTTGTTAAGAGGCGACAGATGGAGAAGGAGGAGAAGAGTGGCAGAAAGAAGGAGGAGAGGGACAGAATGTGTGACGGTCAATAAACACACACACACACACACACTCAGGCCTGGCCTGAAAGAATGACAGGCAGAACATATGACTATTAAAACTTAGCACAAATCTGTGTCTCATTTGCCTGAACCCACAAAAAACAGACACAGGGGTGAATGTACAAGCCCAAGAAAATCTTAAAACCCAATCTGGTCCATCAAAAATAAACAAAAGTCTTGTTTAGAGCAGACTGTACCCCACTATACACAGCCCATCTGTGGGTGAACTTTAAAAAATCTAACCTACAAATACTGAAAGTTGCCTAAAATGATGCCCTGAGGCTTCTGTTAAAAACCTCCAGATGGACGAGTGCTAGTGAACTGTTTGTGAATCACAGAGTGAACACACTACAAGCGATTCTAAGGAATCTAATGTTTAAATTTATGTGTCATTTGAATGCATCAGAAAATATGATGATTCTATTGTTAACAAATATTAAATACAGTGCCATCCGCTATTTCTCTGATCGAGGAACCTTTTATTGGTATTTTTATGCCCATGTTGTACATTGTTATTTGTCTGTCTATTTGGTGTTTCTTTTTACTATGGACCACGAGTCCGCAATAAAGAAATTCTACTACTACTACTACTTAAAACACTCTTTTCAAAGTCTTTCTATTAACATTTTCTGCCTTTCAAATATCATTCCAGTCCTTGTGCTGTTTTCAGAAAATTGTAGAAGGTATGTATGGAATATTTTTATTTTGTTTGCTAAGCCACTTTAACACTGACCTGTAAAACACTCAAGCATAAAACCGGCCTGTTAAGTATCTAAACACGACAGACAACTTGACACAGAAAACACAGAACCAATTTAACTAGTATAATTAGGCACTATGAAAAAAAGCCTGAAAGACATAATTTGCTCCTGCTTTTACTAAAAAATGCCAAAGAAAACAGTTTGATAGACATGAAATAGTGTCTTAAGCATTAAGACTATGAAATATATGCTTTAGATATGTTTTCAATTTTGTCCTCTAGTTGTCAGGTTTAATCAAATGTAATCACGCCATGCTTGTTAGCTGATAGCAGTTTATAAAATCACACTGTTTGTGTAAAATAATGTTCTGTCAGACTATCTTTGTATCCATATGCATCTATATCCATTAGTTCAGATCCAACTAAAGAAATGGGAACCAAAGTGCAAAAAGATATAATTTAAAATAGTTTCTAACCTATATTAGTTGTTACATATGGACACAACACTGATTAATTCCCTGACATAGGAATTTTATATGCATTGATATGGAAAGAAGTATAAACTAAAAAAAATACAGAGAATCTGACTGGCAGGGAAGCTTGAAATAGAGGATCTAAGACATAAACTAAATCAAGAAAAGAAGACATGTTGGCTTGTACATCAAACATCTAATTACACACTTAATCTTCCAATTAATGGCACAAATGGGGGGTCATGTCAGTCTCACTGCAGCTTCCTTTCAATCTTAAAAAATGCTTAGAATTTAGAAAAGAGCTACTGTTTCCAACACTGTAACATTTAGGATATTTGGAAATACAAGATCAAAGCAAATTGTCCATATTTTAATAAAATGATAGCTGAAAATTCAAAATTAGGAAAAGAAATGAAGAGTTTTTACTCTTGACTGAGTTATAAAACATCAAAGTGCAACCCAAGCTCAGAATTCCACTTTGTGGCAGATTCAGCCAAAAAAACAGTGACTCTGAAACGCCACCTGATGTCTGGAGTAATAACAGTAAAAGCTTCCCTTAGCTGATAATGAGATTGATCACAGCTGTGTTATTTCATTGGGAAATAGACTGCAGCAAAGGTAATTTGTACAAAATTGTTCCGTTACTACTTTAATTTGAGCCTGAATGTGCTTAAGTGCTATGACTCATTCATACTGCTGAACCTAAAATTGATGACTCTCATTTGTACTGTGGCAATAATTTGGCTTTAATTTCTTCTCCATTTTAAATTCATGTGCAGCAAACTGGTGAAACACACACAGGCATTGAGCAATGCACTGCAGGACCAGTGTTGACAGCTGCAGATAGTGGAAATGATTTCTGCACAGCACAACTTTGACAGAGCTTGCTTGTTGACAGTTACTTCATCTCCAGGAGCTTTGATGGCCTTCAGTGATATTGACACTGAGCATATTGCACTCGATGAGGAAAAAGCTTGGTGTCAATAAAGGTGACTTCCATCACATACTGTACATGAACTTAGGAAGTAGAGTTCTTCGTGTCCCTGGCTGTAGGATATAGAGGCAATAAACTAAAGAGGAGACAATGATAAAACTGTCTTTGTGTGTGTGAGATGAATGAGAAGCAGGACTAGAGGGTTCTGTGAGATTCATACCAGAACAAAGATGGAGAGGAGAAGAAGGTTTTTTTCAAAGGCTAGATGACACATACAGTTATGTATCTGTGACCTCAGAGGACTTTGGACATTCTTAAATATCTTTGCAAAACTACCACTTCCAGGATGTTGATTTTTTTTTTTTTTTTTCTAGCTTTTACAGTAATTTTGGAGAGACAACATATCCAGTCTAATATATTGAGTGGACTACACATATAAGATTTTATACACCTTTCAGCAATGTTCTGTTGCAGTGATTCCATGTGGTAGATTTGCATATTTTACTGGACCACAAGCAGAGTTGAAAAAATAAAAACAAAACTGATCTGATCACAGCAAAGCAGCAAATGCAATCATTTTATGGAAGCTACAAGTGTGTAGATTGATCTATTTTTATCACAGCCTTGCTATCTGTCCCCATAACATTAGTAACACCTCATTCAAGCTGGGACACATCCATACTGTGCTACAGCAGCCCAGACAGCTATAACAAACTGCTCTTTCCCCAGATAGTCCAATGAGGTTTCTGATGGATGATCCATCAGCAGTACTACTGGTGCCTGGTCTGGAGATAGGCCGTGACACAGACAACTCAGCCAGCATCTGCACAACAGAGACTGTTGGTAACAAAAGTAACACCAGGGATCGTTTGTGAAAGCTCTTATTAACCCATAAGAGCCCAACGTGACATATTTGTCACATACAGTTTCTGAGACATTTTGCTTTAATTTATGGTACAAACTTTGCTCAAAACCATGTTGAACACAATCTGATACTTGTCTTCTGTCCCCTAATAGATACCCAGAAGCAGAAAACCACATTTTAATATTTTTAATATATCACATAGTAATAAATGTTAGATATCCCACCCAAAAAAAATGTAAATTTTTTGTTACATTTTGTTAAAGGGCCAAATAAAGACCTCATATTAAAGAAAAAATTACTTTTCTTACCATTTTTTCATGTGTTGGGCTTTAATGGGTTAAAACCTATAGTTCAGTTTCAAAAATAAGTGATACACTGCCAGCTCTGTGGGAAAGCACATTTGGAGTCTTTGGTGGAGTAGTCACCCAAGCACCCCAGAAGTTTTATTATGGAGTAAATGTTGTAAGAGTTGTGATTATTATAATAAAATGGTATTTTTGCTGAATAAAATAAATCAGATAGTAACAGTAGAAGTAAAAAAAAGGACAGCAAAAGAATGTAATGTAACCAGAAAAGACCCTACTTTAGTCTTAAATCAGCCTTTTCAGCGGTGGGATTTGTTCATTTACAAACCCGGTGACCTCCTCATAGACTTCAGAGCACCTTCTGAAATGTGTCTGATCCCATTTAGCTGCAAAGTGACTTTCTGCACAGTATTGGTGATTTCACAGAAAAGAAAAAAACTCAGAAAAAAAACATAAAGAGAACTTGTTGAAAGAGTTTTTCAGGATTATTTTTTAGCTGTCTACATTGTGATGGTCATTTATGTGTACAGGTTGTGGTCTTGTTTATTCTGTGGAGGCAGAAACAGCTGCGCGTTCACCTGATCACTCATGAGTTTATTCTCAGTAGGCTTTTCCCTCTCTGACCTACATGTGTCATGTCTTTTGGTAAACAGTTTGGCATTTTCATGAACCTTTTGTAAAATACAACTTAAAAAAACAAAACAAACAATGGGCTATATCTAATGGTAAGAACAAACAGCCTGTGTTAATGAACCTGTTTGCAGAAGTATGGGCTGTAAACTGAAGTCAGTCTGGATTAACTCAGCTTAATTTACTACCCTCTGTAATCATGGAGGACAAAAGGTTCCACATCCAGAAAACTGCTGTGAATCTTTAACATATTAGATTTTTTCTTCTGCAAAACCCATTTAAATAACTTCTGTCCTGCTCAAAACTACATAACATTCACATATTTTGGGATTTTAACTAGCTTGATTATTTAATGTGACGGTTGTTTTTCGAAGAAAATAACACAAAATTTTCCACAAAACTAAGAGTAGTAACATTTCCTATGAAAACAGAGAACACGCAGAAAATTGTTGTTTTTCATAAAACAAATTTCTGGTGGTTGGGGATGTTTTTTTTTAAATCCATCTTGAGTAGGTCAAGGATTAGCTAAAATATTACAGACGTGGACAAAATTGTTGGTACCCTTCGGTTAATGAAAGAAAAACTCACAATGGTCACAGAAATAACATGAATCTGACAAAAGTAATAATAAATGAAAATTCTATGAAATTTAACCAATGAAAGTCAAACATTGCTTTTCAACCATGCTTCAACAGAATTATTTAAAAAATAAACTCATGAAAGAGGCCTGGACAAAAATGATGGTACCCCTAGAAAAGACTGAAAATAATGTGACCAAAGGGACGTGTTAATCCAAGGTGTGTCCACTAATTAGCATCACAGGTGTGTACAATCTTGTAACCAGTCAGTGGGCCTATATATAGGCTACAGGTAGTCACTGTGCTGTTTGGTGACATGGTGTGTACCACACTCAACATGGACCAGAGGAAGCAAAGGAAAGAGTTGTCTCAGGAGATTAGAAAGACAATTATAGACAAGCATGTTAAAGGTAAAGGCTATAAGACCATCTCCAAGCAGCTTGATGTTCCTGTGACTACAGTTGCACATATTATTCAGAAATTTAAGATCCATGGGACTGTAGCCAACCTCCCTGGACGTGGTCGCAGGAGGAAAACTGATGACAAATCAAAGAGATGGATAATACGAATGGTAACAAAAGAGCCCAGAAAAACTTCTAAAGAGATTAAAAGTGAACTTCAGCCTCAAGGAACATCAGTGTCAGATCTCACCATCCGTCATTGTTTGAATCAAAGTGGACTTAATGGGAGACGACCAAGGAGGACACCATTGTTGAAAACAAATCATAAAAAAGCCAAACTACATGTGGACAAGCCACAAAGCTTCTGGGAGAATGTCCTATGGACAGATGAAACAAAAATGGAAATTTTGCCAAGACACATCAGCTCTATGTTTACAGATGGAAAAATGAAGCATATGAAGAAAGAACACCGTCCCTACTGTGGAACATGAAGGAGGTTCTGTTATGTTCTGGGCTGCTTTGCTGCATCTGGTACAGGGTGTCTTGAATCTGTGCAGGTACAATAAAATCTATTTGGCAATTGTTCAGTGTTTTGAAAGACTCATGTTGATTTTAAGTGTTATTTCAACTTTTATCGTATAATCTGAGTGCTGTGCTCACAAAACATTAGAGTTCACTCGTTGCTCAATGAATATAGAATATTTTGTTAAAAGATATATTTTCATCTATTTGTTATTCTTTAATTAAAAAGAGAAAAACAAATGTAAAAGCATAGTGAATGGGCCCTTAAATTCTTCAGTGCAGTCACCCATCTCTGCTATGAAAATGGAATGTTAATGGAATGAGCCTATATTGCAGGGACGATGGAAAGGATATGTTTTCTTGACCACTTTCATTTTTGGCTGGCAGAGCCTGAAGCCAGTCCCAGCATGCGTCTGGGGAGAGGGAGAATACACCACGCACAGGTCACCAGCCTCACACGAGGCTAAGAGGATGTGTTTTCCCAGCTATTAGAAACTGTTGGTGCCAGTTCTGGATAAGAACTCGTTTGGCTAGGGGCAAGTGCATGACAACAAGTCCTTCCAGCTCATTAAGTCCAAAGCACACCTATGAATCTCATGTTTATGCCGAGGAAATCAACTGTTTATGATCTCAATAAATCATCTCTTCCCTTTTAACACTCATCCTTTTTTCACTATTGAAAATAAATGTGCAGTTTTGTGATGAGTTGTGTGTCTCACTTCAGGGAAAGGAAATCCAGCACGTGCTGTAAAAAAAATAAAAATAAAACATTAAGAGCTAAAAGAAAAAATGAACGTGAGAAAACAGGCAAATTTGGGGAAACAGGATGTGAGTGATGAAGGGCAATTGAAAATAAGATATATATTTATTCCTTTTGTAAGAGCTGATTATGCTGTCCGATCACAGCCAGTTCGAGCTCGCCAGCTTTGACCAGCTTTTAACTCTAAGCTTCGTTTAACTGCGACAGAAATGTCATCACTTATTTTAACATGCTTGGGCCAATTTCCAGCGTGACAGCATAGCTTCTCTCTGTTAAGTGTCAGTCAGTTAACTTTGGAAAATGTTATGTCTCTCATACGCACATAAAGTTGTTTAAAAACTGCTGAAGTGGCTGTTAACAGATTCCTGCCAGGCATCTGCTTCTGTTCAGATCTATTTAGTAAATTCTTCTTCACGTGACACAACAAGAAATCTTCATTTCCAGTTTTAAATTTTTCTTTTCTTTTCATTTCAGTCAACCTTCCTCTTACTCTTTCATCCTCCTGTTTTCCCTCTGTGTTTCCTCTGGGACTATAATGTCACGCGTAACATCACAGAGGTAAATCAATTTCCCGCTTTCTCAGTGTGCTTGGCTGACTGATGCTGGCTGACAGCTGCTTGCCCCAACGTTTGTAGAGAAACTCACACATGCATGTTTAAATACACACCTTTGGATTTTTATGGGCCATGAAGAAGAAAAGAAATTTCACTCTTTGGTAGTTTATTCCACACATGTACTATGCATCATCTGCAATATCCTAACACTGAGAAGCAGTTGTCAGCTTTCAGATCAGCCCAATGCAAGTCTGTTTCACTATAAATGCACAAATAAATACTAACAACTGACTTGTTTTAGGTGACAGTCTCAGACATTGTCTAACCAGTAATCAAGATGGTGGCCCCATACTGAGAATTGAGATATTTACTCATACTCAGGGACTAAAGTATAAAGGAGAAGCGGTGACATTAAGCTGTGACAGGAGCCACACCTCTGACTTCTCTGTGAGGTAACCAGCTCTTTTAATTGGGCCATCCTGTCTGCAGACTTAGATTCAGAATGGCTTGATAAGTCTGTTTATCTTTTGACCTCTTAATAGTACGCTTTGCTGTCCCAGAAATCTGGGTCTTTTGGCACAAAATTGCACCATAATTACAGGCATCGCCTCATGTTCCAGAACAGAAATTGTAAAGATTTTAAAATTGAACAGGTGGCCCTGGAGCCCCTTAATACAACAGACTGAAAGCCTACGGTATGTTTCCATGGCAGCTCTGCTTTATAAACTGTTGTAACTTCTGTTGAGCGAATAGAATATTTTTCTTGATTTTCATATTTTGACTTTTTAATTCTCTATAAAGGTGCAGTATGCTGCCAAAGGAAAGTAACTGGCTTCGTGCACTTGGCATTTTTTTTTTTTTTATAACGTCATGGAACAAAAACAGCTGGTGAACAGAAATTTGATCAACTGCTTGGCAAGGTAATGGTAAATCAGTGTGATGTCCAGCTGCGTCATGCTGTGATAAACTTTCTGGTTAATTCCAGGTCAAAGCCCAGGACAGGAACTGTCTGTTAGTCTGAGCCCCACCAAAGGTAAATACTGTGTATGGTAATTCAACTTTAAACCACAGCACTTTTTCATTAATCCAACAGTTAAAATAGTTATCTGGTATAATTTTGGTTGGACTAATATTTTCTTTTGCATTATAAAAGTCTTGTTTAAGATGGACTTATCCTTTCTGGGTTCAGCATTTCACTGTGTCTTGTTATCTGAGTTTTGTTGACACTCCTCCAGGTTATTAAAGTTTGTTATTATCATTACTGTATTCCAGTTTTAATGTACTGTAGGCTCTGATGATGTAACTCCCTGTTTTGTAAGCTGTTCCTTTGTTACACCGGGTTTCTGGTTGTCACATTTGATCTTTTAGTCATTTTCCCCCACCTCCGTCAATAATAGTAAATAGTCCTTGGTTTCCTTTGTTCATTGACAGATCCTTCTCTGTTCTGTGTCATTTGGCCATATTTTGTTGCTGTTCTGCTCACCTAGCTTTGGGGTCCTGTTTTCTTGTTTTCAACCAGATATGGACTGGCATACCTGGCTTTTCCTTGTAGATTGGTGGTCCAACTTAGAACAGTTTAATAATGTTTTAACACCACCCCCTTTTGCTGTGGTACCCGTGCCTGAGTATTTCATCATCCAAATAGTCAGCACAGAACTTTCTTTCCTGACCACCTGCTCATGAAACACGTTGATCTGCAACCCCATTGGCTCTTTTCTGAACTGACACCAGGCGGAACCAATGACATACATTAAACCCTCTTGGTTCTGTACCAGTGGATCCAGCTACCTGTCAGAGGAGGCGCAGAGAAACTGATCTGTTTTTTCAAGATGCCGCCAAATGTCTAAAGATGATTGACATGTTTGCCACAGCAGGACCTTCACCAGCTGCTGTGGATGATGATGATGATGGCAGAAGTTGTGGTAGGCTGCACTGTTTTAATATCACTGAGGTTCTGTTTTGAGTAAAGAGACCCAGTAAACCCAGTAAGTCTGATCCATACCAGCTAGCGGTGACATGCTGTTTACAAAGTGATGATAACACGTCAATAAAACAGCCGTTTTATCACCATGTTAGTTTATCTTGTTAAATTTATGAAATGAGTTGATGATGTCAGAGTTTCCAGCAGGAGAACAGCTGGTTAACTGGTTGTGTTCAGTGGTTAACTGGTTGTGTTTACTAGTTAGAACAGCAGTTTATGTCTTCCTAAACTAAATCATCCTTTAAAAGTGAGAAAATTATTTATTAATTAACATTAACAGTGAGTAGTAACTTTCTGATTTTATTCATTAGCTTACTTGTTATTGTTTGCTGGCTGATAGTCGCATATTTGTGGGTCAAAATGTGTTTAGAGAGAGCTCTAAACACATTATACAGAAATAAAACACTTTTTATGATTATTTGTTTATCTGTTTTGTTTTTTTGTTTTTTTTTGTTTTTTGTTTTTTTTGTTGTTGTTGTTATTTCCATATGTTACACTGATGAAGTTTTTTGTCTCTTTATCAGAGAATCCAATAATTCTAAACCTGACTGAATCCTTAGGTTACAAAAAAAAGAACATTTGCAGCCATTCAGTCTTTTGGTTGAAATAATGTCTCCAGTAGAGAAGAGCAGCAGCAGAAACTGAGACACTGTTTTTACACTTTGTTCAGGAACAGTTTTCATCTGATCCATATTACATATTTCCGTTCTTTCTGTTTTCTTTTCCTCAAATGCAAAGTAGGACAAATGCTGCTCTAATATCCATCAATGTGCTGGACTATGGATTTTTATTTCATTAACAAATGACACTGATACTGATTCCTGCTAACTCACTGCCTGGTTTTAGTAGTTTTAAGGAGTTGCACGGTTGATATTTACATTCAAGAGAGCCCGTAGATTTGTTGTGTGCATGACAGCACATGGGCTGGTCTGGGACAAAATGCCAGGGACAGGTTTTTTTCTTTTGTCCCAGCCCACACCCCTGTTTTCAACTATAGGTTATCACAATACATAAAAACTAAACCTAAACATGTACTTTTTAAAGTAGTAAATGTACCACCATCAAAAAGTGACATTTCAAATTAACTTTAAAACATCAGTGGCTGGGATTCAAGCTTGAGTTTTCAGTCCTGTGTGTAGCTGTGTCCATTAAAACGTCTTTGAGATTGGCTTGTTTGTCCAGAACTCACTCTGTATTAGTATTTATTCAGATATGTCAAGAGCTAAACAGCTTTAAAAACCTCCGACAGGTGAAATTGCATAACTCTACCCAGTGCAATATTTATCTGGAAGGGATAAAAAAAAAGTCTGAAGCGTTCATCTGGACTCCCTAGATACTAATCTGACTGGATCTGATAGTATTTATGGAAAGTAAACCCAATCCACTAAGACCATCAACCCACACACTTCTAAGGATGTATTGCTAACATCTCAAAATCCAACACTCCAGAAAATCCTCAGATGTTCTTATATGTATAGCTCACTACAGATTTGGATTTCTATCTGTAGTAGTATATAATTTCATTTTCTAGTGTAGTGGGGGTAAAATGCAAGGATCCATCAACATGAGCCATTACCATTTTAGCTGTTAGCGACACTGTATGGGACCCAACTGGCAAGGACACACTGAGGCGGGATCTGCCCGTTGCTCATATGGAGATGAATTATTCTTTTGAAAGAAAATTGGGTTTGAGATAAGCTCTGTCAGAGCGAGACGAGGCTTTGTTCCTTGCCTGTGATGTATGTACAAAATGGATGCACTGAGAGGGAAAGTGAATGTCTGTGTGAGCGCATTCATGTGTGTATGCATATAAACAGGGCTAAACAGGAAACGGTGTTCTGATATAAGAAAAGCAATTTAAACATTGAGAGTGGCAGTGAGAGAAAAACAATTTGATAAAGAGCTTTAAAAGGCTTTTGAATCACAGTTTGGACATCAGTGCTGGGTCATCTGTCAAGATCTATAGATGCTTGACAACGACCAGGTCACAGTGGAGGCACTGACACACTCACTCTCTTATAAGCACTTTCATCCACAGAGGTCACACTTTGCATGAGGGGGATGATGTATAGAAACATCCTTCACAACCCCTGCTCCCCTATGTCATCTTCTTACTATTTTCTTACTGCTGTTTTTCTCATTCATCTCAAAATAGAGACCATGTACTTTTCATATCCCTACTTTTTATTTTTCTCTCCCATCAGGGTTCTCATCATCTTTTCAAATATGAAGAGTATCTATGCTTCATGAAGTAGACAGCAGTGACAGAAAGAAACTTTCTCCTCACTCTGTATTTACTGTCATTTTCCTGCTTTATTCTGTCTCCCTTTCACTCCTTAAGACCAACAAAGGGGTACCAACATCTCTTCACTCAGCCCCTTTTTTATTTTCTGCCCTCTCTGATGTAAAGGAAGTCTCTAATCTGCTGCTAGCTTATGTCAAATGTCTGTGTACAAATTAGCAACAGAAGCTACCACGGAGCTTGACTTTAAACATCCTCCTAAGTTGGTTTCCAACGGCAACACTACCAGACCTACTTCGTTTTGCCAGAGACTCCCACAGACACAGAGATTGCAGGAACTTCACATCATGGAGAAGAGAGAACACAAGGAACTCTTTTGCAGGTCTTAAAAATTAAAGACAAGATTCATTAGCTAGGGTGATGCTGTAACACACTTGTGAACTTCGGGCCAAGACTGGGTGGTTTTTAAAGCCTAAATTAAACCAAAAAGAAGGTGGAAGTGAAACAAGGAAAAAAGAGACAAAAGGAGTAACGGTCCTTGACAGGTAAATAAACCCAAGTTGGGATGAGGATCGATACTTAAAGCTGTACCAACTGTTCAGCCATGATAAGTACTGGAGAACTGATGAGTTCCAGAAGAAATACACCATCTGTATTTATATAGCATAAATTAAATTCACAAGAAGTGACCATGTTGATAGCATCTGATGATTACATCTAACTTTATGTGCTCTTGATGGTCAAACTCACTGAGAGGGATAACAAATGCAATATTAATCCAGATAAAAACAAGCATAAAGGGGTAAAGTGTATGAAAGGGTTGTCTGAAGGGACACTAATCTAACTCATCAGGCGGGCGGGCTCTGTGGTTGGCATGAAGCTGGACTCCCTGGTGACAGTGGCAGAGAGGAGAACACTAAAAAAACTACTGGCTATTGTGAATGATGCCAGTCACCCTCTGCACACTGTCATCAGTGCACAGAGAAGCCTGACCAGTAACAGGCTGCTCCTCCCCAAGAGTAGGACCAACCGGCTCAGAGACTCCTTTGTCCCCCGAGCCATCAAACTGTACAACTCTGCATTAGGCAGGAGGGGGAGAAGGAGGGGGGAGAAGGAGGTGTGCAGTCCGCCTGATACAACACATGCACAATAACCCATACAAACAGTTGTAATAACTTATACGTGCAATAGTGAACTGGGAATCTGTACCACCTCTACTGTGTGCAATGCTTGTTTATATTGTTTTATTTAACTTATCTTATTGTTATTATTGTTATATTTATTGCATTCTATTTGCCTCTATTTTGTTTTGTACCTGTATATGTTGTGTCTTGTGCTTGTCCTGCTTTACTGTTGGTGTTGTATTGCTGCTGGTACCCAAATTTCCCTGAGGACTCTCCAAAGGGATTAATAAAGTATTTCTATTCTATTCTATTCTAATACAGCATTGCATAACTTTGTAGTTTCACAATTCTTAATGAAGGACACAAATGCAGGACTAATAGCCAGGAGCTGACCAGGTGACCAGGGTTAGGTAACAACAAGTTAATTTCAGGCAAAAACACATGAATTACTTACAGATGGACAGACTAATGAGGAGCTACAATAAGGCATCAAACAAAGAAAAACTTGGGGAATTTGTACTGAAGAAGATTATCACAAAGAAGGAGCAGCGTCTACAGAGCAGCCTCCTGCCTCCAGCACCTGACTGATCACTGAAAACATGACCTCATCAGATTCAAGAAACCCTTAATGGCTGCTTTTTACAATTCTTAAAAAATCATCCCACAGACTATTTCAGTCCATTAGCAGCCAAAAGCTTTTGTAGAACTTTGACAACAACTAGTAATTATCCATCACAAGACATTGGAATAAAACATTAGCAGAACGTCAGAGAGATGTCAGCAGGAATGCCACCATTCAGCCCAATGAAAGTTGACTCATGTGCCAATGTTTGTAATAGCTACTAAATTTCAACTACTACACTTTAAAGACAAGTTTGGGTGTATTTTGACAACCATGAATATCTGGTGTTTTGTATTGCTAGCCTGGATCTGTCACAAAATCCGATTTTCTATTTATGGTTGTAGAAAAAAGCACATATGATATTATAGCAAAATCAGAAGAGCACAAAAGTGTTGCCATCACACTTTAATTATTTTAACTCTTATTTTTGTTAGAAATTAATTTAAATCTTATCAAAACTCAAATTTCTAGAAGATAGCTCAAATGTGTGACTGGAATCCATCGGTGTTCCTGCAATTTTCTCCTGAGCTGAGATTGAAGAAACAACTTAGAACAAGTTTTCTTAATGAAATTGAAATGTTATTCATCTGCCTCGCTCCAAACATCCTAGGAAAAGTAGTGTCCAAAAACACAAAGCAGGTACATCCTCTGATCCTCTCACCTCCGGTTTTACATCCTACTCCCCCTCGCCTTTAATATGAACATGCATGTAGGTGGTAGTGTTTACGTGCGACTCTATTTGTGTACGCAGAAGTAAGTGTGTGTGTGTGTGTGTGTGTGTGTGTGTGTTTGCATGCTGTTTGCTCATCCTCCACAATTTGTCATGCACATGAAGCCCTCTCCCTCTAAATAGGTGAGGGTCTGTTTTATAAGCCCTTAACAGCCAGCACTCAGGGCAGATGGTGCGCTTATCAGTTACTCTGTGCACGCCTCAGTGTGTGTGTGTAGAATCAGGGAAATGGGAAGAAGTAAATATTTGTCAGAAGCAGAGAGGCAGCTGGTTGTCTGGGGGACTTTAGAGTAACAAGACTGTTGCTTTAACGAGAACACTTACAGTAACACTACATGCAATATGTTTTATTGTCTAAGGGGGGTGAAACACAGACATGATGTGTGTATGCTTTTTCGTCACGATAAGAGTGATGATACACATTTTTTTTCTGCTAGAAATATATTTTCCTTTATTAACAGTGTATTATCATCAGGAAGGTAACTGGAAAACCCTTCTGTAGCAGCTTTGCAGAGCTTTTCTTACACCTCATTCTTTTAGTTTAAAGTGGTGTTAGATTGGATCAGCTGAAAGGACAGACTGCTGTGATGATTTCCACATTTGAAAATATTGGATCAGGTCAGTTGCTAATGCAGTCAAATGCCTTGTGTCATGGCCTTTCTCACTGCTTTGCAGTAAATATGGTTCAGGAGCCTCATAATTGTGTTTTTAGACCTCTGATTGAGAGCACAAATGGCCTCAGCAAGTGTCTGCATTTACCTAAAAAAGGAATATGGTTTGTAGAATAAAAAATTAAATAAACAAACTCAGAGCTCATGGTGACACATCACAATGTTAGCTTAGTCACGCCAACAACCCAAACCTCACACAGAAAGTAATTCACATATAAAAGTCATCCACACAAGTTTTAATTATTAGATTATTTTATTAAAAGAAAATTGTCTTGTATTTCTCATACTTCAAATTTATATTTCTAGTCCATCAGTTGTACAACACCTTGGTCAACATGTTTTTTTTAAAAAAAAAACATGCTTATAAATAAAGTTGACATGACTTGACATAGAAGTGTTTTTGGTTTGTTGTCTGCAAGTTCTGACACATGTCTAGTTAGATAATCCAAACAACACAACAACCAACCACCAAACTCTAATTTAATGCAGGACCAATGTTATTAATTTGTCCCACTCTCACTTTTCTTATAATTTTCACATCCAGGCAGCAGCTGTTTACACACATCTTGCCCGTTGTTGCCAGGTTTGAGAAAAATTGGTCTGTAGTTGTACGACCTGAAATGTTTGCCTGTACACCTTTTTGAAAGCAGCTTACAGTACGACCCCTGCTTTCTGTCTTGGTGCCATCAAATTCCAGCAATTACCATATTTTGTCAAACGGATGATTTTGCTTCTACTACAACTTAATTTCCAAAAGAGTCTCCTGTTCAAGTTTTTTTTTAAAATGTAAAACAATTGAAAGGGCTAGAACTAACAGAGAGAGACAGAGAGAAAGAGCTTTTATCTTGTGTCTTCCCTCCTGCTGTATTACTCCAGTAAAGTCTCCTCTGTTCTGATACACCCCAACAATTAAATCAGATTTAACCTTGGTCTGAGCAGAGACTCTTGTCCCCACTTGGTCATCAGCCAGCATGAATCACATGACCATCCTCTAATAGAGCTGTCTCTCCTCTCCCTATCTGCAAGCCTCTAAGCATCTTTTTGAATCAGACTTCCCTGCATGTGAACACTGTTAGCAGTGCTGTCCCCCATTTACCCCACACATGTTCCTTGATGAACACACACACACCCACACACACACACACATGCACTGAAACCATTGTGATGAAATATTGTGGTTGTTAATGTGAATCAAATTCTCCTTCCACTGGTTTATGTTTTGATGCTCTGGCACTGAAATCTGGCCACAAGGTGAGACAACCGGGGCAGTCACCATGGTAATGAACCATACTGGATGACCATCCCTTAGGTGATCATCAGTTCTTGCTGCTATGGCAACAGCCATGGCTCCCTGTAGTCTGCAGTCTACTGTATGGCCTAGAACACACAGTGATGTTGTTTTGCAGAGAAGACCTATAGTGTAGACGTAGGCCTGCAGGGTATAAGGAACTGAACATCCGATGAAATCATGAGGGATGATGCTGCCCTGCAGAGATGCCTTATTCAATTTTGCTGGGATGGAATAGATTTAATAAAAATAAACAGGGAGAATGTTCTAAAAATAATTCTACAAATGAAATGTTTGCTTGTCTGTTAAGTAAGATATCATTGTCTCAGTTTTCATCTCTTCTATTGGTTTCATTAAATAATGTTAAGTGTAGTGAAAACTGCATTCACAGTAAATCCCAGTTATGTGGTCATCGTCAACAGGTTACATGTGAACAGGTGGTACTGCTCTGGACGCTGATTCAGCATAGGCAATTATAGACAAATTGCTCCCTCTAGTGAGCATGTAGCTTCAGGTGAGCTGCTGCTATTGCAGTGCACTGATTTTTTATTAGTCTGGGACTTGTTAGTGTGAAACATGTGCACTTTGCTCCCCCTTGTGGTTTAAAGCAGGTATGACTAGTACAAGAGTGAAGAAGACTTGTTGCTCGCACGTGGGCTCGTTTTTACATGAGAAGGCTATAGATACATGCAAAACAAGAAACCAGGATTTTAGTTACAAAAACGTTTTTTTTTTTTTTTATTAATTTACACTAGTAGCTGGGTGTGGTGCTGTAATCAGCTTAAACTTATAATTTTACAATGTCTTTTAGTGGAGGCTGAGTATAGAATGCTACTTGCTGTAAAGGAATAGTTATTATCTAGTGTCTTATGAGTTTACTGAGGCTGGAAGTGTTAGAGGAAAGGAAGTGTGACATCCTCCCTTGAGCTGCAGAGGATGGGTGGAGTTCAGCCACTTCCCACGTGCTTCTACAATGAGTCCACAACCTTGTGGTCATGGTTTCTGTACCATTTTCTCACACTCAGCAGCAGAAACATAAACTCAAAGGAAAGCCTTAAGGTTGCACTTTCTCAACAAGTCTAATCAACTGAATGTGTGTGGTCACATTCAACTAACCGTTCCCAGAATTAACCCTGGCTGAGAGTCATATTCACCCTGGGCAGTTGTGTATTAGATGTATTTCTGCCCCTCATTGCTGCCTGCTCCTCTGCTTTATCTGTGCAGATGGCTGTAGGCTGATATTAGGTTAGGCAACTGGGTGTGACTGCGTACATGAACAGCCACTTCCAATAAGCAGAACACAATAAAGCTGACAGCTCATTATACAGCTTCTGTCTGAGTAATCACAGCTTCTTCTCCCTGTGCTGTAGAGCAAAGCTCTACCTTGAGCTTTAATAAGCCATCACTTAAAGTAAATTTGATACCAGCAAACATTCAGACCCATGTTTGTTTGGTGGTCACTACTGAGCATAGTTGCCTGCAATATAGTAGGTGCACAAGGAGATAGAGTAAATGCCAGGCTCCAGAAATAGCAGCAGCCCATTTGCTCTTTTCCATGATGCTGGCAGACAGATAACATTTACACCTGGCCTCAAAATCAAACCTGTGGAGGGCACTTTAAAAAGAAAAAAAAAGGAAAGAAGGTACTTTTTTGCTCTTCTAAAAAGGCCTAGTTCCTGACTTTATTTTGAATATAATTTCTCCTGAGCCTGTCTTAGTATAACCCCAATTCCTCCCTTGTCTTAATGGTCAGCATGCACTTCTATCTAGCTCAGGCAGACAATAATTTAACTTCATCCACTTTTATATTTGCAAAATTCAGTGACCTAGTTTTAAAACAGCAGTAAAATGGGTTGCAAGCACAGGTGCCTGTGCATCCCCATTACAGGCCTGTGAATGTGGTGTCTGAGTGGGAGACGCTCTTAGATGTGAGCAGCTGCTCTTTTTGAACTGAGCAGAGAAAGGACAAGGTGAGAAGAAGAGGAGAGGGGTCTGAGGAGGGTGGAAATAATAAATGGCAAGTGTCAGTGTCTTATTAGCCGTCACTGGCTGCAGAATCTCCCTCATCCGCACACATGTTAACAAAAGCAGGACAAAGCAGCCACGCAGGCTGCTGGATGATCAGAAAATAGCCAGTGAAAATATTTTGTAGTTAAGCCTGAGAATCTAAAAGGACATGATGCATGATGATTAAAAACATGCAGCTCTTATAGTATTAGACTGTGACACAGACATGCAGCAGTTTTCCTTATAGAAGCAGAGTGATTAATTTGTCAGCCTGACACTCTTGTATTTGTGCATGCACCTCACACAGACAAAACCAATCATCTGATCAGCTCGGTGATGAAAAGCTCATGACTGGAGTATCAAATATCCTGAAGACTGGTGTTTTATCCCTCGCTTCAAACGACTTCACCCACTTTGAATCAGTATAGATTTGGTGTGCCCCCTCTCATTCCATGCTCTGTTACCTCATTTTACAAGGTATTTAAACAAAAAAGTATGAACGCATCTCTTTCTAAATTGGATGATCATCAATGCAAATTAGACCTCAAAACTCACAAATGTTGCAATGAAATTAATGCCCAACAAAGTCATAAAATATTCTAGCATTCAGTCCAAGCCTTAAATACACACATACACACAGGGATCAAAGCATAAATCTCCTTTTAAGACTCATCATCTCCAGTTCTACTAATATCTTCTTTTTTTTTAGTAGGACCGGATACAAAAGAAATCAGTATTATTTGAAATGTAATAATGAATAACACGCAGACAAGATAAGCAGACAGTTGTTACTCACCACAGTTTGCGCGGCATCGTCACACAATATTAAGAAGCTGATCTGGTGCAACTGTGCCCCCCTCTGTTCCCTTTCTCCTCTGTTTTCCCTGTTCATCCACTTTTAATATTCATCCTCACCTCCACTTCAAGACTAAACAGATGCATGTGTTTGCTCTAACACACACACACACACACACACACACACACACACTAAGATGACATGGACACACAACTTTGATTATGCAGTTATTAATGAGGTGTAGTGCATGCGGTGAAGGCGGGGAGAGCAGAGGGATTAATGACAGAAGAGAGAGGAGACAGCTGTGGAAGGATGGAGGACGTAGTTGGAGCAAGAGAGGAATAGAAAGCACACCAGCAGCGGAGGACATCCAGGACGGAAGAGGAAGGTGGAGGACAAAACAGAGTCCTGACGACAAACTTTGAAGTGAGCAATTCATCTGATGTTTTTGTTCCTTTGGCCTTCCCATCAACTAGCCCTAATTTTCGTCTTTCACCCCCCTCCTCCCTTCCTCCAGTGTGGCTTTATATGCTCCTGGGTAATCCTCCTTGAACATTTTTTTCATTAGAAGTTAAGCAAAAAACAGCAGATTCAATTCTCTTTCTCTTTCATTTGGAAAGAAATGAGGGTCAATTTAAAAAATGTGTTCTAAATTATTAAAATGTTAGTCATTAGCATTTGATTTACTCTCATCAAAAGTATAATCAAGTTTACCATCACATAAATTAATAATATGTCATCCTTTGCACCTTTCAGCCTGTGGTCTTTTTTACTTATTTCCTTTTCTTGTCTTTTCTTTCTTTTTCCTCCTCATTTTCTTCCTTTATTTCCTCCATTTCTTCTTTCTTTGTTCTCCTTGCTGCTACACTCTTTTAATACCCAAATTGAACATCTGGACCTCATGCACACACAAATCTGTGCTGTTCGGTGTCCCTGCAGAGCAGCAGTTTCAGCAGGAGTCACGACTCGCTCATTCATATTCAGAGCCACTCCAAAGCAAAGGCTCTGATGACACCTGGCCAGGAACCCGGGGAGACACTCGGCGCCCGTTTGTTTGCTTTTTATGTTTGAGAACATCCCAGAAAACTGAGAGGTCTTACTTTTGGTGTGACACACTAAGCAGCTTTTTCATGTTTATCCTGAAGCGTTATGTCTAAAACAAAGCTACAAACCTGACAGGTGCAGCGTTGTTTAATGTGGCACATCCTCCATGCAGCACTTTAATAGTTTCTTATATTAAAGCATGTTCTGTTTTATTAAAGAGCTTAACTTTGACCAGTGACTTTCACCAATAGAAACACAAGCAGACAAAGTGTTAAGTAGCACATCTGTGTACTCAATGCAAAACATTTGACACTCTCTTGAATCTTGAAAATGAATAACTTCATATAGTGTTATTATTCAAAAGAAAACCTAGAAAATATCTTGATTTTAACACAATATCAACTAACATACAGCTCACTGAAGTTAAAATGTAGAGCAGCATGGTGTGGAATCACATCATCTATGATTTAAGTTAAATACAACTGTCAATGTTTAACAAAAACAACTTGCTTCATTTAGCCATACTTACAACTTGAATCTCCTTCCTCAACTCAGCTTTATCTTTAAAGTACTTTATTAGACACATAAAAGTGAACCAAAGCAATTACAGTACAAAACAAAAAATTAAAAGCAACAGAGATTAAAAACTGACAACAATCAATGTAAGTTGCCAATGATAAATAATAACAGAGATAGAAGCAAAATTTTAAATAAACAAAAGGTTAAAAGTCTGGCATCAGAGTACCAGAGAGCACAAAACAACAATCAATGTCAAACAGTTAAGTTTCAACTCTTTTAGATCTGTGCCTATTTTTTAGGCCTTTGCTCAAAAATCGCATTAAAATTGTGGAATAATTACATCCCTGCGCACACAAGGTCTATTTGAATACTTTTGGTATCACAGTGAAGAGAACACTTGTGGGATTTCCTAAGTGTACGTGTTATTGATGAAGAATAGTTTAAGATGGCATATGGTACAAATGAAAAACTATGAAGCTCATCTTAATGCCAGCATCCAAACCAGCAGCTGGAAAACTAAAGGCTCTGCCTCCCATTCTGGTCGATTTAATATTCAACTCTAAATTTTTCAGGGAGCCAGTGTAGGGAGGTTCAAACTAAAAAAATATGATCAAACTTTGCTTCTCAGTCCCCTGGCTGCAGACTTCCGGATCAACTGAAGGATGAGGTTTTTGGACAAAAAGCTAAAATTGCAATGCAGTTATCTAGCTATGATTATATAAAAGCATAATAAGTATTTCAGTGTCATTTTGAGACTGAAGATTTTCAGCAATATTCTTTAAATGAAAAGAAGCTGCTCTAAAAGAATCAATAATCTCATGATAGAAGTTGAGACAGATTGGTCCACAGTCCAAAATGCTCCTTAAGAAAGGCTCAAAAACTAA
The DNA here is from genome assembly GCF_017639745.1 of Melanotaenia boesemani. Taxonomy (NCBI): domain Eukaryota; kingdom Metazoa; phylum Chordata; class Actinopteri; order Atheriniformes; family Melanotaeniidae; genus Melanotaenia; species Melanotaenia boesemani. Next base: position 5,189,604 of record NC_055690.1, on the reverse strand, counting down.
AATAAATGGAAAGATTTGTACTAAAAAGGTACACAGTTAATGTTTAATGGGCGTGCATTACTGTCTGGAAGCACGTCAGCTTCTTTCCTCATAAGACTAATTTTCTAGGTAAGACATGACGACAGTCATCAAAGATTTTAAGAGAAATGAAAATATTTTACTTTGTTTGTATAAACTGTACATGTCTTTTAACTAATTAGTCTGAAAGTGGCAACAGAAAGGCTTATATATAAATATATGTACATAAATACACACAAATTTGTGCAAAACCCTAACCACTCATCACTACGGCAACCTCCTTCAGCGAGGCTTGCCAGCAGTTTGTTTTAACAAAGGGAAGCTGTGCATACATAATAACCCTAAAGAGCTTCCCAAGAAGAAACTGTACAACAATGGAAATGATCACTTGTACTCTCCATGCCAATGCAGCATTAATCACACAAATACAGCTGCACAAATCAAAACCAATGTAATTTGTTGAAACAGTCTATTTCTTGCTCACCAAAAATGAAACATCCAGTCTGAGAGTGAATAATGCCATCAGCCCAGTAAGTCAAACATAAATAAAGCATCTGAATCAAGTAGTTTTGCTGCAACAGTGATTGGTCCCAGCTGAAGGAAAGCATGTTGTTATACAATATTGTCAAGTTGAACAAGACTTTCTCTAACCCTGTGGTTGAACTCCACCGATGTGGGTGATCCTGTTACAACACCAATGCAGGATGCACATGGATGGATCAGGAGAAAGCAAACAAACTGACAGCATCCTAAGTTAACCTCGGCATGGTTTGAACCAGCAAAGAGCTTCTGGCTGAGGGGCTGACTTTCAGAGAGTCACCTTCTTACACTGAATCTGGTTGTGGGCACTTGGAAACAATGCACAACATTATTCATCACAGCATCAACCTTTAGATGTAAGCTTTAACAACTGGTCAAAGTGGAAAATGAAATATCCAAACAAGCGCCAGCAGGGGGATTTTGCAAGGTCAGAGCATTCAGTGTTTCTTATTAAAGAAGGAAAATTCACAAGGAAATTTCAAATTATTCATCCAGACAAAGAAAAAAGGTCATACTTAATTAAATATGTGAAAGAAAAATAATACATGAATAATAGGGTTCTTTAAAGTAGAAAGTAGTAAAGATAACAACATAATGTTCATCCCAATATTACAGCTATGGTAGAACCATATGAATAAGACTTGCAATGTCATGAATTTAGAAGCAATTTACATTCAAAGAACAGGTTATCTATCTTGACCCTCGTCCACGTTGCAGTGTTACTTCCAACACTCCCACACAACATAAAACAGAATCACAATAAAGACTCCAACATGTCAAATTAATGCACTTCCTGGGTTATAAATTGTTATAAGTCTTTGTCTGCCTTTCAAAACCATGTTCTGTATCACATCAAACCATCGAGTATAATTCAAAATGGTAAAATTGATACATTTACAAAGTCACAGTCCTTTTTTATTACAGATAACATTACAATGTTTTGCATTAAATAAAAATGTGACAAATGTGATTAAATGTTCAGAAGTAGGAAGACTTTGTTTGTGATGTTACGCTGTGGACTGTCATGCAACAGACCTGAAATTGAATCTGACACAATATTATCCAACAACTATTGACTTTTTTCTATGCTGTCAGCCTCAGTTGGTTATGGCTAGGAACAAAAAATACATGGTTAGGCTCAAATAATCCATATAAGATAACAAGTTTACATCACATTGTGATAAAAAAAATGGTTTAGCCTGTATTATCATTATGACACTGCTATAGTTTGAACATGTGGACAAACAAAGAGCCTATATGATTTGTTTTTATTTAGTTTATTTATCATTACTGTAGTTTTTGGAAAAGAGATCTGACAGAGACCAATAAGCAGGTATAGTCAATGGATGGATGGATGGATGGATGGATGGATGGATGGATGGATGGATGGATGGATGGATGGATGGAGTTTCGGCATTGTCATAACTCATAAGTCACATTCATGGTGAAACTACGATCTTTACCTGTGATCAACTGACTCAGAATCAGGAAGTATTGCTTTGGCCAAAAAAAAAAAAAATCATGTTCACCCCTGTTTACACTGTACCTGCAGTATTACTTGTACCTGATGGTACTTAGTTTTCCATCAAAACTTCAGAGGGAAAATAATTTAGTTCATCTTTCACTGTGAGCGTTTACTCTGAGTATTTGTGTGCTGCTCAAGGTGATGATCCATAGTTCAGCAATGAATAGACTGATGAGGTTTTAGTCACAATGATTATGAAACTGAAGATAACGTACAGTGTAGAGATTGAAAGTAAATACAGTGTGGCTAAAATTTTAGCTTTCTTTAGTGAGCAGTTACACATCAGTGCTTTCCAGAAATATTCTCCACAAGCCTATTTACACACACTTTACATGACTGACAAACACTTGAAGATTACCTACAAACAAGTCTTATGCAAATATATTTCGAAAGGAGGATATGAAAGGGAGCTTACCGGGCTTTCAGTGCAGACAGAGTAGACTTGTCAATCCTTTAGAGGAAGCAGGAGAACAAACAGACATACACACATAAACACAAAGAGAAAGATTATTGATTTTTTTTCAAAGCAGCAATTAAATTATTTTCTGTAAGTGCTTCTATTTCACAGTAATGAGGACATAAACAGTGGGAAACGTGCACTTAAACCAAGAGGTCAGGAGTGAGATATATGACTTAATCTCCATCTGAGTCCCAATGGTGCTCCGGTATTTTTAAAACACGGTCATGTGATGGTTTATTATCGACAGTAAATCTCAACCTATTTGATATGGATCCCGTGTGTAATGCACAAGGTGCCATATAAATTTGCATGAGTTACGGATATCATGCCACAACCTTGCTAAGCAGGTCACAAAGGCCAAAAATAAATGCACTAATTTCCAAAGGTGCAGCTAAGCCTGAGGCACAGCTAATGCACAGGTCAGATGAGTGTCAGCATAAAGCAGTGGCAGAGAGTAGAGCGTGCTTCATGCCAGCCGCCATCATTTAACAAGGTTTGGTTCTCCGCAATTTGCTCAGACTGGTTTGGAGAGGTCTTTGTTTATATGTTTCTATATTCATGCATCATTACACAGTGTTCATACTGTAAACATGGACAATCAGAGCGCTTGTTTGTCACAACTTTGCGGTTCAGTTGCTGTTCAAAGACGTGTTGCAGGTCGAATATGGTTTTTCTGGTATTTGTGTGCAGAAAGAAAGCACACCCTCTTTCAGTTCAGTTTTCATTTTAACATATCTTGACACAACTAGAAAATGATCTGATCTCTGCAAAGACATAAAATTGGGTAAATACAACATTTCATGACTTGTTCAATCATTTCATTATTAATAATACTAAAACTAAGACCAAACGCATAAAGTAGACTCGTGCTTCCATAAAAAGTCAAAGAGCAAGTATCGGTAATCAAATGCTCCTGACTAACTGATCATCAGCAAGTGTGCACCTCTATAAAAGCAGACATTTTGGCAGCTTGCAGGTCTGGAGCATTCAGGCGTGAGTTAACTGTTGTCCATCAATCTGAGATGGCTTAAAAGGACATTTCTAAACAATGTCAAGCCTATAATTCTACAGTGAGAAAGATCATCACAGGTGGAAAACACTGAAGACAGCTTCCAACCTTTCCAGGTGTGGACATCACAGCAAGTTCACCCCAAGGTCAGATCATGCAAACCTCTGAGAAACTGCACAAGCAGCAGGAGCTCCAACTTGTCAGACAAGCTGTGAGGAGAAAGCTTCTTATGTGCTTAACATAAATAAAAGAAACATTTTAAGAAAAATGAAAAACAGATTACAATACGGTATTAAAAACTAATTTAAAATTCGAGACTTACTGGATTCACTGTGCATGAAATGGCACAGGGAAAGAAGCAGGAAAGGAAATTTGTTTTTAATCTGGAATAAAAATTCTATACTTGGGGCTGACCTAACCCCTATTAGAGGTTTGTTCCAGTTTTTTGGAGCATAACAGCTAAATGATGCTTCTCCATTTTACAGTGGAGTTGTTCCAGTTGACCTAAAACAACAGATCTTTGTCCGACTTAGATTGTACTCTGTTTACATGTTTTGCAAATATTCTGGATCCAGGTCATTTAGTGATACCATTTAGTAGTACCAGCACTTTAAAATCTATTTTGTTGTGAACTGGAAGCCAGTGTAAACATTTCAAGACTGGCGTGATGTGTTCTCTCCTCTTTGTTAAAACCCTGACAGCAGCATTTTGTTGTTTAATGCTTCTTTTAGCCACTTTACCTAATATGTTTTCCAATTAGGTCAAGGAAAAGATAATAGGAAAAGACAATAAGGGTAACTTTATTTTTTAATTTTCAATAAGAACCAGTGTTCTTTGGACAAATGTGGTCAGAGTTAAAATGTTTTGTCCAAACAGCACCATGTTTGATGAAAATCAGTACAAACACCTCAAACCAGCTGGCATGCAGGGTTGAGATGTGGTGTATTGTTGTTTTGCTGCCACCGGATTTAGGTATCTAGTAATCACTAAAATCCTCTGGATGTTAAAGTTCTTAAGAGTCAAATGTGACATCTACATGTTTGCCACAACAGGACAATGATCCAACACACTGCAGCAAATCTACAACAGAATGGCTGAAAAACATTGATTTAAATGCTGTGGGGAGACTTTCAGAGAGCTGTGCATCAAGAAATTATTTCAAATCTCAATGAACTGAAGCAATGTTAGACTGACATGGTGTCATGTCTTGCTCTACCTCTGAGATTGTATTTAATCTTAAGACCTGGTAAGGACAAGATGATTTTCAATTATATCCTAATATGTAGAAGTTTAGAACTGAAAGAGGGTTTATTTTCAGTACTTATGTTCCCTCTCTAGGGAAGGTGTTCTGACATTTAGTCTTTAATCTCATTAATTTGGAGATTGAGCCATGTAGAACAGTTTTATAGAGAGGCACATACCCATGTAGCAGATGAACCACATTAGCACAGAAACACACAATGGAGGCTATTTTTAAGCACCAGAAAAAACCCAAATGCTTTAAATATAATTTGAATCTAGCATTACTGAAAGACATCACAGACAATGATTACAAGACACCAACAGATGCAAAGACGGCACAAAGACACAAATGTTAAAGACCAAATTGCTACCACACATTAAAATGTCAGGAAAACAACTGCACACTTGTGTACAGCTTGTACAACAGTTAATTTAGCTACAACTCTTGCTGAATTGGTTCCTCACATTTCATTTTCTGCTCCTCTGCAGTGACATTAAACTGCCACAATCGTATCTGATCGTGCACCAGCACATATTACATGATCTTTTTCATGTATTGTAAGGAAGCTGTTGTTTGTGCTCTCATAGAAGTTATTTCTAGGCTAGTAAAGATATTAACCGCCCACCTTCTGCCTGAATCTCTAGCATATTTTAGACAAAGAAATATCACTTGTGTGTGTTAATTTTTTTGCAATGATTGTTCCAATAAAGAACAGTTTGCCATGAATGTTTAATATACACTTTATTCTACAAACTACATATTTTCTTTTCTGCTTCTAGGTTTAATTCTCTCTTGGACTGTATTAATGGCTAAAGCTGTAGAGGTCTTTGCTCCAAGCGGGGAAAAAGGTGACTCAAGTGAATGAGACTTTTTCTAAAAAGGGTCTAGATTTTGAGTAATAATAAACTGATTACTATAAATCAAGTGGTTATCTAAGAACAAAGTAAAGCAACATTTGTAAAAGCAAATAGTCAATGATATTTCTTCCTATTATCAATTGTTTACTTATTATGATCCTACGATGCATGGCTTTAATCACTGTTGCATTAACTCATATAATACACTGATAAAATCACAAGATTTTTCAACCTTTCTTCCGCATTATTGACCAAAATTGTAAATAAGAATCTGTTTTTATGTTTTATCTGGTAAAATGAAGGTTGAATTAAAATAAGTGTTTGTGTTGAACTAGAGATAGAGGGACATTACTTGTTGCTTTCACTTGCATTTGTACATCTGAGTTTTACCCCAGCAAATGTCACTTTATATTGATTATTTGTTTGTATTCAATTGTCTTTCCGCTCCTGGGGTGGCACTTGGCAGAGGGAAAAGTCAGATTTCAAGCCTTTTGTTTTTATCACTTTGATAGACAATCGTCACTAATCTGCCCTCTGACATGTAACGTGATGCTCCTCAGCTCTGCCTGTTGCAGGTTATTGCAGCCTATCAGGAAGGATATGCTGCTTTGGCCCAGCTGGGGAAGGTTAAGTGCTCTGAAGAGGTTCGTCAGTGTTAGAATAACTACCAACAAGGGAGCCTGCACAAAAACACTCCATCCGAGTATGTCAGCGCATTAAGCGCTAAATGGGCTCCCTGGCAGCTTCTGAGGTGCTGTATGATGGGAACACATCTCTGCCAGTAGAGCAAAAAAAAAAACATGACCAGTAAGAGCTGCAGCAACAACACACAGCAGGCAGAGACAAAGCAGCCTGTTGATTGTAATCCTTCCCTCAGTGGAGACAGCACAGGGTGAAACTGTACAGTTACACACAAGCACCCACATGGGTAACAAACAACAGGACAAAGTGTTAAAGGTGTGACACAGAGAAGAAGTCTGAGCCCTCCACCCATCCTTCCTTTTCATGAAACAGTTTACATTTGTGCACCACCCATAACGTTATACACCAGCAAATGTACATTGTAGCAGGCTATAAAACTAAATGCACCATTTAAAATTTACTGCAAAACTTTAGCCATAGCAGTCATGAGTATGCACATGCAAAACGAAATCTCTAAGTCACACATTAGCATCTAATGTAAAATCAACGTACCATCCAAATCCACCAAATGAAACACTTCGCTTCCTCCTCAGCATTTTGTCAGTCTGACCTTCTCAGCAGTCTTTTTTGCTCTCAGCCTCCCTCCGTTGGGGAATGTTTGCTCTGCTGTCAGTCTCACCCCCTCTCTATTCTTTGTGCACTTGCACTTTGTCTCTATCTGACCCAATCTCCCTGCCTCCCTCCCTCTGAGTTCTCGTCCTGTTTGCCTTCTCTCCTCCTCTCACTTCTTTTCTTCCACCTGCCTCTCCAGAGCTGTTGTTTTCCACTTGACCATTTGACCAGTCAACTACTTTCCTGAAACACTGCTTGCTCTTTGGTTTCCACAGGCTGTTAAACACACAGAAACACACGCCTGACACAGACATACAGGTACACACATGTCAGCAAGGGGGAGGAGTAAGGTGAGGAGGGGCCACAGTCTCCCATCTGACTCTGAGGGTTTGTTTCCCACACAATCAGACAAACACCCACAGGCAGAACTTTTTAATCATCTCCATCATCACAACAACACACTTGTGGTTTGCTCTCCTGCATTCAATCAGGAAACGTTAACACTTCCCCCACTGTGGTTCAGGGTTAATGAGTGACTCTGCGTTCACACTCACTCATAAAGATCCTAAAAGCATGAGGTAATATGTTAATACGCTTACAATCAAATCAACTGCTGGCTTATGTTTCAGAAACAGCCCTGATATTGTATTTTGATGTGAATTGTGTAACCTCAGATGAAAGTTGCACCATCCAGTTTAATTTGTAAGAGTCTGTATTGAATGGAAAACATATTAGCTGATCAGCAGGAACATAGACTGGTGTAAGTATAATATTCTATTTAGGGCAAAAGATGGAGATGAACAGCCGTGTAGTCAGACTGCAGCATATACACAGAAACCTCCCACACTGTGGCCAGAGGGAGTGTCCTTCCTCACACCCTTCCTCTTCACCCCAGAGTTGACAGGTCTCACTTTCAGAGAACATTAACACTTTCAGTGTATGACACTGGCAAAAGTGAAATGGATAAAGACAGCGTTGATCCTGCAAATCTTTTGGGACATGCTTTCAGATCTAGTTGTTTGATACTGGGAGATTGATCCATTTAAATCTAAACCATATTTTTTGATAATTACATTAAACTGTTATAATGATATGTACCCCTGTACCCTGTGATTATACTGTCACCTCCGCAGCCTTCAAGCAGAATGCACAAGCAGACACATATTTTACTTTTAATATATACCCAGTCTGCTGGAGTAATACTACATGGTGTCAGCTTTTCTGGTAATTTGATTTAAAATGAGTTGAACTGAAATCTAAATTCAAATTTTATTAGAAGGAAACATTTGTGTGTGTGTGTGTTAGAGTGTGTGGCTGAGTGTTTGCATTAGTGGAAACAGTGTCTCAGCTTCGAGCCTTCAAAAGAGTTTATTTATTTTTTGTCCCCAAACGTCAGAGGCATGTGCTGCTATCTATTTCTAGTCCTGTAGCCTTCAGATATTAAAACAAAATAGTTTGGTTTGACTTTTTCTTTTCTCTTAGTGAGCTATATAAAATTCTGCAACGTTAGGAAGAGGCCATCATGGTTTGTATTCTAATCATTAAGCAGGAGCAGCAGAGGAAGGTTAAGCTGGTCGATGAAGGTGGAATGCATGCATGCATTTCGCTCATACTTAATGAGTAAGAGCCTCAACGCTGTTGTTGATGTTCATGAGATTTTATGATAAAAATATATGTATTTTGACCATTTTTGTTTGTTTGATTTGGCTATGGCAGTGGAAAATTACAATATCTAGTTGCCCAAACTCAGCTCAGACAAGTAAAGACAAGATACTAACTCAAACAGGTGCACCAACTCAGAGGCATCTAAACCATTCCACAAAGCTGGTTAACAATCTGTGTGGCTACAGCTGAGGTGATATAATGATCCTGACTCCTGAATGGAGAATGTGAGTGTGTGTCAAGATTACATTTTGGGAGGTGAGACCCATCTTGTGAGGAATGCTGATTGCCTGCACCTTGAACTCTTGGTACCTGGTTAACTTTGGCTGAGTTGGTTGTCAGATTTGATGGCAAAGCAGAGAGATAGAGATGGAAGAAGAGGGATTAAACAGAGAGAGAAGCCGCACACTGTCAGTTAAGTGATTAATTAACTGATTCCTGCAATGAGTAAAGTAAACCAATTGTAGCACTTTCAAACCCATTCAGCTGTGTGCTCAGCTTATGGTTTGGTATCAGTCACCATTTTGTTAATAAAGACTTCATTTTATTTTATTTTCCATGATTGTTTCATCTTGAGCAGAAAGTAACTAAGACATGATTGTAGAGACATAAAAACCTGAAGGTTTTCAGAGTCCCTGCAAGTGCAAGACAGCCGCGATGCAAGTGAGATTCTCACAACGCATCACATAAATAAACTCAACTTCCCAAAATACAACATGACCTGACGTCAACTTCACGTCCTTTACTTTATTGCTTTTAGCAATAGCTAGCTAACATCTTTGTACATAGAAATGCAAATGGGATCCAACATAACAGGAAGGTCAAATATTGCCTTGAAAGTATATTTTCCTTATTTAAATCTCTTTACAATCATGTTGAGGGACAGGTAGAAAATGAATGAAACAGTAAACGCGGCAAAAGGCTTTTGGCAAGCAACAATTAGAGAGTAGGATGCCCAGGAGACGTGCAAGCCAGGGTTTGTTTTTAGCTAACATAGGCCAGTGCCTCTCTTGCATGCTAGTTATTCCATTATGCAAACTGGAGTTCTGCCCCCAGGCCTCAGCAAGCTAAGATCAGATAGATTAAGTAGATCATCATGCAGAATGACTGATTATATGATTCTTACACATTAACTATATCTGGTGGTTCCTCACCAGTTTGTATTACTTTAACATACCTATCACTTTCCATTCAAGCTCTTGCTAAATAGCTTTTGTTCTGTCTTTTAAAGCAGTTTTAATATGCTACCATTCTCTATTCAGTTTGCCAGAGAAGAAATCATGAACCACCACAGTCATGGAAATAGAGCAGGTCACAGAAACTTGAAGACATAATGGCAGAAAAATCTAAGCTTTGAAAACTTCGATAAGCTCCAGATTTGGCGTTTTCCTCGTGATAAGCATGAAAGTCATCTGTGAAATGGCGCAGCAGCGCATCTCTCACTCAGTTCATAGCATCACATGCAAACTACGCGTGTATGATGTGTGTGGGAATACATAGAGACGTTGGAGCAACACCACAAACCTCCTTAAACATCTGAAAGTCAACCATAACACAGCATATAATTAAATTAGGATGAGGAAGAGGAGGCGAATAGAGGGACAGGTGCTGCACGGGCGAGGCACGTCACTCTTGAAGTCTTTTGATGCTGCAGGCAGGTAGTAACCACTATTCAGAGGAGGAAAATGTGGAGCTGTGGAGCACTGATGCTAAATTTTGAGAAAGCGATTTTCTTCTTTTCTAGGTTTAGGTTTTTGTGTTGATGTTCAACAACAAGCATTCCCCTCATTCTAAAGATTTTTGCATCCTGTTTTGTTATGTAGAGTATTAAATATGGTTATGAAATAAAAAAATGCTGCAATAAATATTTCAGATCAGATCAGAAAGTTCAGCTTGGAGTGACGTGTGTCCCTGAGATCAGCTTACATCAATTCAACAGGCCCAGATTCAGTTGGTAAGGATGCTGCAGAGGCTGGATGTCATTAAAGTATTCAGTAAAATAGTCATCGTGGGGTTTTTCAAAAGAAAATATTTAATTGGATTAAATATTAGACTGACTGTTAACTAAATATTTTAATATGTAGGTGTTGACAAACATATGCAAATATTGTGGCTTGCATATATTTATTTATGCATTTTACTGATAATTTCAGTCTGATTAAAAATGTATTCTGTGAAAGTGTAACTACCACTTCCTTTCCCTATGAAAGTGATTTTTCAAAAACATCACGTTTCTGTACAAAATACCTGTATTGGATCGCCGATACTGGCTTGTATTTTACTTGGCATTAGATTGGAAAGAAAATCAGTGGTATCGCACATCACTACTGGCTGCAGAACACAGAAAGGGGCGGTGTTGGATATTGGGCAGGGTTTTATATCTGACTCGGCCCTCAAACCATTTTGATTGGGTTGTTCTTCTCTTTCCTTCCTCATCTACGTTTGAGCAGCAGCACCAGTTGTAAAAAGAGAGGAATCATGGAAAATGAATCAAAACGAGCTAAAGTAATATAAATATGCGTAACATGGACTTTTTTTGTCTCTTTCTTTGAAAGCGTAAAACAATGTTTCTCCTGTAATGTTTGCTGCACGGAGCCTGACTTTACATGTTTGCAGCATGAACACAATGTCATGCTGCCAACAGGTTGTATATTAACCATGTCGGTATTAATTTGTTGTGCTGTTAAGTTGTGCTGCTAGCTGGCTTCAGCCACATAAACTTCATATATTCACACAATTTCTCTCTAGTTCTTATATAAATGGTATTTTTCTGTCCAATTCTATGTTTCTCTGTAGACACCAAGCGTTGTCTGTACCATTTATAGCTATTGATCCTTAAAATTGATCTACTTCCTTTTAAGAGTGGAAGGACAGGAAGCTATCTGCTCTCTGATTGGACAGTTTCATTAGTCACCATCCAATCAGATAGAAATAAAAAGACAAAAATTCGCAACTTCAGAGTCTTGCAACCAGTGTTGTGCTTCGCATCTGTGGACAGGATGTTTGCAAAAGAACTTCTATTTTTTTTCCACAAAATACAAATCTTTATTACAACCATGCAAATCCTTTTCTGCACATTTGCAAACTTGAATTTTTCAGGCAGATTTTTTTTTTTTCTTTGCAAGATGACAAAACTTGATTTACAAAGACAAACTCTGAAATTATTCGCAAACATTCATTTATAGCTGCAAAATCTTTATGACCTTATATTGAGCCCATAATGCTCCACTGACATACTTTCTGTGCATGCACATGCAAATACACAGGTGTGTGTATCTACACCTTTCCAGCTCAGCTGAGTGTGGGCCAGACTCTCCCTCTAGTGGTTTAGAGATGACAGTGTTCATTTAAGTCAGTCTAAAAGAAATCATGAAAGTTAAAAGGGAAGAAAAAAACACTGCAGACCTCGAAAAGTGACATATCTTGTGTGTCAAAGCGTTTCAAAAATAGGAAATTTAGAAAAACATTTAAACAAATCAACTTAGCATTATTCTAAAGTTCTTAATGTAGATGAATATCAGGTAATATTTTTAATTGGGCCCTGCGACTTGCGACCTGTTCAGGGTGTACATCATGTTACACTTGAGATGAGGTAATTGTGGGGGGCACTTGCATAGTGAGTTAGACAGCAGTTCTTTGGCTCTTTATTGGACTATTTGCAATCAGATTTAAAACAAACAGTAACAGAGTCATTTTATAACTGTTTGCTTACATATGTGTTCTACATGAGTACAGATGTACCATAGTGTTAAAAATGTGATTGATCAATGCAAATGTGAAACATGTGATCACACCAAAACCATCACTACATTTCCTGTTACCACAAATGACGGTAAGTGGGTTGGGTGATATAATCTAACATCAACTATTTGGAAGGTGTCATTGGGTCAAGGTGTCATCTCTTGAAGCAGCTGCATTGTCGTCAGGCTGTTAGAAGTAAATACTGAAGCCAGCCCTGCTCTGTTATGAGCATCTTTGCTAGAAGCAAATGAGGTTTGATTTTCATACACTTGGAAAAGCACAACAAACTGTCATGTAATTGCAGTTTTGTTTTGTAGTTTCATGATGTCTTGTCAGCGTTGGGTGCATTCTGCTTAATGGGCCACGGTTTTATTTGTTCAGAAAATGATGTGATCACTGTCAGATGTCACAACAATATTTTAGCACATGTAAATGCTTGTTGCCCAGTGCATCTCTGTTGATGCGTTGCAAATGAAACGTCTTTGACTTTGGAAAGCACCGAAGTGTCAGGAGGTGAAATAAGAAAGGGGGGATTGTATTTTTGTACTTGCACGGGTGTGTGTATGTAGGTGGCAGAGAAAAGTGTGAAAAATATGAGCCAAAAAAATATAGCTATAGCTAAAATACAGCTTCAGAAAAACACATTGATTTGATGCTGTTATCACAGCCCTTCAGGTGCCAGATTGTATGCAAATGTGCAGTGAACAAATTTTACATATTTTGAACTCCGTAAAAGTAAAAAGCATTGCAAGCTGCTTGTGTTGAATTGGATTATACCATCTACAGTAAGTTTGTTATACGTATAATCACCAACTTGCAAGATAATTTGTGATATTAATCCCTTAAATCCACATTAATCCTGTAAAATGATCCAGACAAAAGGTTCAGTTCACTCAACTACTAAAATCCCATTTTTGTTTTATTAAAGATTAGTAATGTGAAATTGAAATATTTTAAAATTACAGTATAATTAGTCCACCTTAATACAAAGTTATGTTTGATGTGTTTCTCAGTGATTTACTAATTCATTTCTATAAAAGAATCAAACAAATCTCTACTGTACACTGCATCTGTGCAAACATTCTGTATTTAATGTGATTTATTTGTTCTCAACAACAGGCTAGAATTTAAGTTTCTAATAATAAATAATAAATAAAATCATGACCCTCTATAGAAGTAAATGTTTTGGCACTTTGTTGTCTGGACCATCCAAGTGGAAAGGAGGAAAGACATCAGCAACAATCATCTTAGAGAAGGAATTGTTGCGCCTTGTCTGAGGTTGTTTCCAAACTATTTGTACAGGGAGTAATATTAGTCACAAGTGGGAAATATTCAAGACAATTACAAATTTTCACAGGAACAAATACAAAGTCCAAGTCAGATCTTTTTCTGCTCAGATTAATTATGAAGAACCAAGAGCTACATCTTAGACTCTACTACTCTACTAAAGGGGTGATATGCAACAGGGCAATGATCCCAAACACAGCAGCGAAGAATAAGACGATCAAGACACTACAATGATCCAGTCACGGTTCAGCCTGTGACCTGACTGAAATGCTGTGGTGGGACCGGAAATGGTTTGCTTCAGGTGGAGCAGCCGACTGGATGATGCAGAGAGAACAACCTGATTATTAACACATCAAAGACCAAGGAGCTAATCATTGACTTAGGGGTAAAAAAAACAGACATTCCACCACTATTCATCAGCAGGGACTGTGTGGAGGACTTCCACTTTTTGGGAGTCCATATCGAGGAGGACCGGACCTGGACTGTGAACCCCCCCCGCCCTCCCGAGCTACTGAAGAAGGCTCAGCAGAGACTGCACTTAATGAGGATGCTCAGGAAGAATAACATCACCCAGAGGCTGCTGGTGTCCTTCTACAGGTGCACTACGGAGAGAGAGCATCTTGGTGTACTGCATGTGTGTGTGTAACCCCAGCTGCACGGTGGCTCAGAGGACATCACTGCAAAGGGTTAAAAACATGGCCCATAAAATCATGGGCTGCCCTCTCCTCACAATGGAAGAACTGCACCGTTCCCACTGCCTCTGGAAAGCCGGCAGACTTCTCCAGGACTCCTCTTACCCCGGTCACCACATGTTTGATCTGTTACCATCAGGCAGGCGGTACAGATCAATCACTGCAAGGACAAACCGGTTCAGGGACAGTTTTTACCCGACAGCAGTAAGAACTCTGAACAAAGAGTACTTGCAATTCCAGCTCATGTTTTTGAATTAGTAAGCTACCTCAGGTTTTATGTCCTTTTTATTGCACTAAACACCTGTGCCTTAATTAAAATAACAGGGCGTTGCAATATCTATATTATATACTATATTATATATCATATTTTATATGTTATATGTTATAAATTATGTTTTATGTTGTCTGTTATATATTTTAAATTATACATTAAACTCTGGCAGCTATTACTTACTTATTTTATCTTATATTATCTGAACGTGTTGATTGTAGCACGTTGTATTTTGTTTTGTTTATGTTGCAATTATTTTATTTAATTCTATTTATTATTCTGTTTTGCACTGACTGGAGGACTTAGTAATTTTGTTGCACTTTTTGTTGCAATGACATTAAAGTTCTATTCTATTCTATTCTATTCTATTCTATTCTATTCTTAAAAGAGCCGTCTGGAACTGAAGCAGTATTGTAAAAGAACAAAGAGGGGACCAAAATTTCTTTTTGTGAAAGACTGATAATATTATCCAACAGCCATGACGTCTAAATATTGTTGCTGGTGTTTAGCAGGATAGTGAACCATTCGCTGTAGTAGTTTGTCACACAGTGCTTTTGCGTTTTGGTTTATATGTTGGTACATAAATAATGAAACGTGCAATATGTGATGTGTTCTTTAAATGAGGTTTTATTTACCTGATTTTAATCTTCCTTAAATACTTTATGTGAAATGAATGTCCTTGGTTTGTCATCAACCCCGCTTTTCTACCGTCTCAACTCTCTATTTCCTTTGAATCAAATTTTGTCTTAGCTACTGATCTCTTCCTCAATAACATTTTATCATTTCGGGCCATGAGACTGCAGGAGAGATGTGATGTTGCCGTCTTTATTACTTGGGTTTCCTCCTAACTGCCTCTCCAGTCTTTCGACTCTCTTGCCACCATGTAATAAGGCCTTAAACCATTAGATGGATTCCCAGAGGGTGACATCTGCCCATAAAGACGTGGAGACCTTTCTCTTTTCCTTCATTTATTTCCCCCTCCACTCCCTTCTGTGTTTCTAATAGGTTACTCATTCATGTGAGGTTTTCCAGGAGGGATGCTGAAATAGAGACAGAGCTGATGCTCAGATTTAATGGCTCCTGTCTCATCAACATCCATCACCATCAATTATAGCAGTGACAGGGATGCACAAAAGCAGCACAGAGGGAGAAACCCGATGACTGAATCCCTACAGCACAATATTTCCATAAGTATCTTGGCATTTCATGTCACATTATTTTCACAAATGAGGGATGTAATGCTAATATTTTAAGACAGGTTGGCATACACAGTAAGTGTACTGGTTGCTCAGAAATAAAGAAATCCTCTAATTAATTTTTATCCAAAATGTTGTTATACTACTGTTACAACTTTATATTTTATTCCAAACCTTGTCATAGAGTATTTCTGCAGGATTTCTAGCCAATAATTAAATAAATACCTTTATGAGATTAGATAAATGCGTGTTTAATTTGAAAATGTTCTAAATGTAATTATATGAATAAAAATAATAATAATACATTTTATCTCAATTGAGGTGTCCATTATCAAAATGAGTCAAAAAGGTTTGTGTGCACATAATAAAATAACATAGTGATAAATCAGTTTAATATAACTAGTTTTCCAGTTTAGTTCCTGAGGCTAAATGGCAAATAAAGTGCCAAGTGTCCAAATTTGGTGTTTACAAACCTGTGTTAAAATATGTTTAAACTGCTCAGATGACATTTTTAGCATCTATTTTTACACAGTTAAACATCAGATATTACTTCTCTAATAATAGAAATAATTAAACTGCTATTCTGGGATTGAAAGGTGATTTTCCCTCTTGTTTTTTTTTTTACTGTGTAACAGTTGAATTTACCCTGACACATTAACTTCTTTCTTGATCCTTGACACTTTTATTGTAGTCTCATGTGTCTTAGCTTTGTTTTAAAAGACCAAGACTTCGCATACAGGACTTGTAGTTGTGAAGATACTCTACTATTTATTTTGGGTAAGTCGGGGAAGAGGCAGAAAATATAGACCTCTGATTTGTGGCAAACTAGATATCTGAAAAGTAATTTTAAGATGTGGACAAACAAAATTTTTTCAGACATTAAACATTTTTAATGAGGTAAATGGCTTAAAGGTTTGCGTGTTACATCTGCAACCATGACTAAGATAGCTGTGACTAATAAAAGAGCGCTGTACTAAAATTTCAAAGAGAATCAACCTATGAGCACAGATGGATTACTATGTTCAACAAGACAAAGCTATCATCATGTAATAAACGAGTGCTTCATCAGGAACTCTGTTAACCCCAAGAATAGAAACTATTAATCTTTTGAACTCAAAGAAAAGTGCACAACAGTATTTTTATATGCATTGTTTTCATGTGCTGCTTTCATTTCCTCCTAAACTCATATCTTGTCCTCTTTCATAATCCTCAGTTTCTGTTCTCTAAACCTTTGCTTACGTTCTATTTTTATTTTTCTATTTTTCCACCTATAGCTCTTCTCTCTGTTGGTGGATTTTAATGAAAGTGACAGCGAGCCCACCCATACACCCACTCTCTCAGATCACCCACTCACACACACACACAGACACACACACAGACAGATGAAAGTACATATTCATAAACACAGTGATAGACAACCACAGTAAAGTATAAAGTCATGCACAAAAGTGCCCAAGAATGCAGTCACTCATGCTGATGTGTGCATTTTCGTACATAAAATGAACAAGCTGTGGCTTTTACACACACACATACACAAGCTGCACAGGCAACATTGATCAGAGTCAAACATCCAGCTAATTTACACACTTCCCCTTCACTGCAGCTCTGGTGAGCTATAGAGAGCAACACACACAAACTCCCATAAACACTCTATGAGAATCACCCACAGCGGGGGAAGCGTAAACACACAGCCCGAGGTAAAATAGTTTAATCAGGTGTACCCCGAGAACAGGGCAATTTCCTCACAGCACTTCATTTTCTGCTTAATGGAAACACACAAATACAAACATGCCGCAGCGATTTAAAACAAATCCCCTCTGCAGCTGGTGACTCATTTGTCACTGTACCAGAGTTTGCATTGATTTCATCACAAAAGTTGATGAGAGAATAGGGATGGAAACTCTTCTAGGCTCAGATTCTATAATAAAGGTTGATGAAGATGGAAAATTATGGAGACAGACAATGGAGGGAAGAAAAAAATGGTTGGAAAGTGATCTACATGAAGGATGAGAACAGCACATTCAGAGAATTGAGCTTTAATGGCAAATAAACACACAGGTGCAAGAGGGAGATAAGAAGGTGGCAAGGTGAGGGAACTGAGAAGTGGAAGTTGGATAATGACAAGCAGAGGAAAGAAGACAAGAGTGACCGTTCAAAGTAATCAAATAAAACAAAAACACCTTGTTTTCCCAAAACATTGGCACAAAAAGTCACCACAAGAGTGAATGTTTGGACATTACTTGCATTCTTAAATCTGTTTACATGCTTACATATTTAGATGCCACAAATCCTGAATTCACTCGACCTGCACGGCACAGATTAGCCAACGTCTATTTTGAGCAGGAATCAGCAGCAGATAGTACACGCTGCTGCCGACAGGATGAGATGTCCACACAGGTCCGCAAAACAGTCATTTGTCGGTCCTTTCAGTCTAAAATGCTGTGTCAAGAGTCTTTTTCTACCTTTTTGGATGATGTGGCGTTTCAGATGCTTTAAAAGCTAAATTAAAACTCCAAAAGTCAGCAATCACAGACCAGAATGCTTACAGTTACAGACTCCCAACCTTAGCTCAAGACATCCTTAATTTAGAATGACACAGATATGTTAACAAGACGAGCATGTTATTGTAATACTTCGCTGAGATTTTCAGTCAAGGTTTATTATTTTCATTTGTTGGTTGAGAACACAAATAAAAGAGGTGAAAAGACAACAAAATGATAAATAAAAATACCATCAGCCCTAATGAATACAATTAGCTCTTCTTTCAGCAGATGTCTTGAAAGATGTTCAATGTCTGACATTATGAGACTAGCAGCTATTTTCTTCAGGATAAACATATTTGTGACTCAAACAGCATCTTTATGAGTTTCTCCCTTGCCACTACATATGGGAGGGATTATGTTTCCTTCAGGGGGACTTTAGCCTGCACACAAAAACACACCCACCCTCTGCTGCACATTACCATGAATGAGCACACACTACAGCTGGAAAATTTGTGTATCATCTTAAAACGGTGACATTGTACATATTTTTATAACATATTTTTAGTATAACAACAAACATTCTGGCTCCAGTGTTTGAATGTTATTGTGTCTTTTGCCTGATTTGGGATTTTCTCTATTGGCATTGATGTATTGCTTGGGATTGATTTATTAAAACAAAAAATAATAAACACACACACAGAGACACACACACACACACACACACATGAAGAAACACTGCTCCAATCCACCCACTCACATATAACCAAAGCTGTAACTTCGTGCCCCCACTCACAATCCTTCAACACACACCTTCATAGAGATTAACACAGCATGGTGTCATAAACCATCAAGGGATGTAGCACCATAATAAGACATTGCAGCACTGTTGCAGCACAACAGGCATGAAAATTTGCATGACACCAGGCTTCGAAAGGCTCTTTGCCAGAATGCATACATACATGCTTATGCATACACATGCTTCCTCTACACACAACACAGAAATAATCAACCAGGCAGTAAATTTTACTCTTAAGTTAAAAAAAAAAAAAACAGAAGACGCAAGAAAAAAAACTGGAAGAAGAATTTCACTACTCTGAGAGTATGCCGATAAAACATGTCACAGATAACCTCCAACTGACAAAAGCTGTCCACTACAACTGGGAGAGTTGTCACACAAATCTTCAAATACACACATGCATGCTTCCCATCAGTCACTTGGCTTTCCAGTTAGCTGTTGTCAGCAGCCAACAGCAGCAGCTGTAACATCTCTGCTGTGTTTCTGCTCCAGAGGGAACAAGTGTGAAAGCCTTACCTTGACTCCCCTGCAGATCCTTTAGAAGCTGGGGTGAACATCTCGCAGTCAGTGAATGGTGCAGCATCAGCAGCAGACGAGCAGTTAGAGGGACAGAGCGCGAGTGTTTTGTGTATATGTGTAAGAGGCTGAGAAAGAGAGAGGGTAAGGGGAGCGGCAGCACATATAGGGGGAGGGTACAGCACTGAAGAGAAGAGCAGAATTATGAGATGAGAAGCAGTGAGAAAATGTGTGTGTGTGTAAGAATGGGAGGCAGTGTTACCATGGAGAAGGATACACCTAAACTCCTTCAAAGCTTTTAAAGACCAGATATAGAGAAATGCATGAGAAAGTCAGGCTACAAAAGAAAGATGTTGGTAGGGTTTGGTTTTTGGTAGAGGCAAATAAGGACACGTGTAGAGAGCAAAGTAGAGAGTTGCTACATAAAGGAAATTAATGAGGGTGAAGAGGGAAGGAAAGGTCAGGGCACTAAAAAAGTTAAAACACCATGACCTGAGCCGAGGCAAGCGTTTGACTCGTTATTAGTGGCAGCATCACCAACACCACATAATCTTTAGCACATATACCTTGATTTTACTTGCCACTAACAAGTAAAAAATCTAAATAGATTTGCAAAAGTTGTAAGCTGTAGTCATGAGAAAAAACCCTTATAAAACCTCCAGCTTTAAACTAGGCTTTAAGAATGTGTTATCCACAAGCAAATATGTATTTCATCTTTCTTCACATTTATGTGCAAGCAGCAAGCATGAATTAAAAAAAGATTAAAACGGCTGCTAGCAGGAAGGATCTGTACCTTTATGTCTTGCTGCATACTTGAAGAGGCCTCTGACTGAACACACTATGTTGTTGCTTTACAGTGTTGTGTAGAGGGTGTTAGGAATTCTCCAATGTAAAAACCTTTTTAGCAGGGTAAGCACCAGCGCTATCTTAGCTAGGTTTGCTATTGCAACATAAACAAGGGAAAGATCTGAGCATATTTGTGATATTAAACCTAATAGATGACAGCACATAATCTGAAATCACAAACCAAAGTCTCAGTATTTTTTCCACTAGCCAGTAAAAGTTAATAAAAGTGTAATAAAAGTTTTATTACCCAAACACTGTTTGCTTGTGGATGGTGGGTGCAGTTGAACTAATCTGCATTTATCCAAAAACCTGAGTGCAATATTGAAAGAATAAATTCTGATTGAATAAATCAAAATTTCTGACTTTAATTTCTTAGAGCCACTAAAAAAAAGCAATTGTGTTCAAAAATAATGCTGCGGGGGTGCTCTTTACCTTCAAAATGAGTGAAGAAGGGTGAGAATGGCCAGCATGGAGAACAGCAACATACACAACTTTCAACACCAGAGACACCTGAGAGACCAGACTTCAAGTTAGAAATCTACTCTTCCACACTTTATTTACCTATTTAAAAGTTATGTGTCATTCACAAATGAGCATGATCAGGGAGACATCTAAAACCTGCTGGACTGGGGCCCTCGAGGACCAGAGCTGGACACTCCTGAGCTAGATGCAAAAAGCGACAGAAAGTTGAGTAATTTAAAAAGCAAACATGTTGGGAAAAAGCTAATTTATTTGATTAGTTTGCTATAGATCTGTATTTAAATGTTAAACAATAACTTGTTTTTGTGACACAGCAAAAGCATAAACATAAGGCTTTATGAAAGCACTGAATAAAAATAATTCTCACAAAAAACACAAACCATTAATTGCTAAATTAGACTACAATAAAACCTCAGAGTGATAATAAATAAATAACCATTTAAGAGCCATGAGAGCTCAGTTATGTCTTTATATAATTCTTCCCAACATTAAAAAAAAATCTAATTAAATGAATAATTTATATTACATGCATACTATAGCCTTAAAATCATATGCTTAACTAACACATGGCAGAGAGTTATTAATCTTTTCTACCTACTAGCAATTCATTAATATATCATATTTCAATATCACCAGGGTCCGTAACTTTAATTTCACTGTGATTTTTTTCCCCTTTTTGTTCTAACCTTGTTTTTGTTACCAACACACCAACACCATTTTATTATGTAGTGTCAGTATCCAGTAACTTTTAGTCTTTATAAGGCTGTGGTTTATTTTAAATTGCCTGTCATCCCTACTTCCCGTTTAGATTCCCATCTCTGTGATTTCCTCCCTGCCTAATTGTCCTCATCTGCGTCCGATTGTCTCGCTTCCCTCCCAGCTATTTAAGTTGCTTGTGTGCCAGATCATCCTGTCCGTTTGTCATCGGTCCAGTGTTTGTCAGTTCCTCGACTTTGAGTTCGGAAATCTGAAATCAGAATCTTCTTCTAAATAAAAACAGCTGTTTTTCCCCAGTTCAGCATGTAGCTCTGCACTCTGCACTCAACCTGTCTGAGCCTGATAGTCTTGGTTAGTTTTTCTAAGTTAAAAACCTAAAGCTGCATCGTCCTCGGATTCAACACTGTATTTTGATTTGTCCTCCACCTTTATATTACTGGTGAAACTTAAAAAATATGTCAATTTAGAGTACCTGTCAAATGTTTGGACATGCTAACCCATTAAATCTAACAGGAAAACCTTTTGACTGCTGGTGTGTTTTATTTCCTGGCATTCAAATTAAGATGCTTTGGCAAATAATCAATGCAAAGTAAGAATGTTAACCTAAAAAAATACCTAAAATTTTACATGATAAAATAGTCATCAAAACATTTTTTCTAGTTTTTCATTGAATATAAGATTGTTTTGTTAGAAACGGTTAAGTTGAATAAAACCTACTCTCACCCCGGAGGAGTAAGCTAAAAGGGATTATACTAAAGGTCAGTGATTCTGATATCAGACAAACAACAACCTCACACCATGGGATAATGGGTATCAGATATTCAATACGGCAGATCCCCCTGAAGTACAAAAGCTACCAACTCGACATGCACATACAAACGCATACACACAGTAAGGCATGTGACTGATGTGAAGCTCAGAGGCCAGAGTTTTCCACTCATGGTTTTCAACAGAATGAAACATCAGCCTCTTCAAACTAATTCTTATTGATCTGGCTTTCTGCCTGCAGCTCTAACGACACACGCGGACAAACCCAAACCCAACTGAGAGCAGAAGGCGGGCAGTGTGGGGGTGTGGAGGGTGGGGATTGCAGGTTTAATTAAATCTTTCCTCTCTAATGAATAGACTGAAGAAGACATGAGTAAGCCCACAGGTGCATGCTTATGCAGAGATGTTGTCCCTGTGCCCCACCCACACATCCACCGTCGCCCACAGATCAATACACACTTTCTTCATCGCTCTTTTTTATCTATTTTGAGGATGCCTCTTGTTTTCTTCTGATCTCCAGGCAGTTTAATGCCTGGGTATCCTTTCTTTGTCAGCTCTAATTGGTCCTGGTGGTTGGTGTTGCCTTGGAAACCAGTTTAGAAAGTCCTGGTTGGAGGTTCTGATAAGATTAGCTGTAATGACCTGCAACCAACACTAAAAATTTCATGCAAACAGAAGGAAGTTAACACACCAAAAGCCGCAAGGCGATTGACAGTTTTCTGTTTTATGTCAGTCACAGATATGAATGCCAGCATTGTGTGAAAGGATGACTGAAATCAAAATCATCTATTGCTTGTGAACATAAGAGAAGACTTTGTAAAAGCTAAACTAGAGGAGTCTTGGCAGGCGTTGCTTTGTGACAGCGGGTAACAGTGTTGCATGCCGTCTGCCATAGTAATAAATCCCTCCATGGACCTAAATCTGTCTCACTAACAAGTGACGTGTCAGAGTGTGGGTCAGGATGAGTTGATGGTGACTGCAAGAGCCTATGTGTCCAATTATATGCAGGAACCTTTTCAGTCAGTCATGAAATTTCCTCGACTTAATGACTAGATATAAATATATATCATGTACCACAGGTAATGTATAACAGATATATATGCTGGTGACTAATGGCTGATGTGCTTTAAATGAAAGAACAGCATCTTTTTTTCTTTTTTTTTTTGTTTTGAGAAGTGCATCTTTTCTTGTCCTGACTTTACAAAACAAATAATGTTTTTGTGACAGACACACATCATAAGTGTTCCCATCACCAATCTAATATTTTACAAAGTATTGGAATTGTTCACCTTTGGACCTACTGATATAGCAATATTTTCTTCAAGGGCTGGCTTGTAAACAACATGAAGACAGGGCTCTGAAGCTCCACAGCAGCTGAGTTTAAAACCCTAAATTAAATCTGTCACACTGGATGCATTTGTCCATTTTCTCATGCAGGAAAAATCAACGCAAAAAATTATGATATTGCTTCAAAAAAGATGACAAAAACACCACAAATGTTGACAACATGGCCATTTACATCCCTTAAAGAGCAATGCTGCATAGATGCATTGTGTTGTTGGTTTTTCACCTTGAGATACAGAGTCTTTACAGCTGGACACTTAAAAATGTGCTGCACATGCAGGGAATTTAAGAGCGATATACGTTTTTTATATGTATTGTTTTTTAAGGGTGGGCAAGCATCATTTAGAATTGTCAAGTTGTGTGTTGATATTCTATTAAATCAGTCTAGTTTTTATTATATTATCTACATGGAGTCTAAAAACACTGAAGCCAATGTTTGTTCAGCTTGGGATTTCAGACAGTAAGCACCTGTAGTAATGCAGAAAATCTAATGAAGTATATTTTATTCCCTCAAGGAAAACTAGGCCAATGCTTAATAAGGGACTCCATAAAGCATTGTATCAATAATAGCATTGGTATCAATAAAATCATCCTCAATCAATCAAGATCTTTCTGCTTCCATGATTACACGCCATTACATGAGTCTGCTTATTATTTTTTAAAAAATGTGTTGATCTCACATTTAATTTATTAGTTTATTTGATATTTTTGTACAATTATAAAATAATGTATAAAATATGACATGATTTTAGAATGAAGCAATAAAACTTAGAACAATCTAATTTGTATTTAGGCTAAAGTATTCTGTCTGTATTGTGTTGTACTGTGTTGTTTACTGCTGTAGATTCTGCTGCGATGACTTTCTGTTGGCAAAAGCCGACTTCAGGAGGCTCGGTTGCGTCCGCCAAGCTGAGCAGACTGCGGCCGCTGCCCATCTGATGACTTCCACCGTTCACTGAAAAACAAGAAGTAAAAAGGGATTAAGACGCAGTCAGCATATTTCATCAGCAGAACTGTACCATCTGCTAGGACAAGAATTTGAGAAACATGTTTTTCTTACAGTTTTATTGGACATTGGTCAATTGCAAAAAGCACCATTGTGTTAAATACTCAAGAGAGAATCAGACTTTATGTCTGTTCTAAAATATCTAATTTTAACACATGCACGTTTAACATGTTTGTCCTTCATCATGTTCCTTTAGAATACTGTATACTAAAACTGTTATTTTGTCTGGTATAAAACAGGAAAAAACTTGGCTTTAAAACAGCAATGCAAGTCCTGGCATTTCCAACAAGGATTTGAGCTTTTTACAAACAAAGAATTTCAAAGACACAGATCAGTGTTTGCTTATTCCTATCACTAGGAGTGTTTTAATAATATAAAAAAATAATAAATAAAAGTAAACATTTTTTCATCCCAGAAAACAACACTAATCAGGGTATCATCTATTTCTTTGACAGTATGCGTTTTGAATCCCAATTAGACCTCTTTCACATCTACAGTGTACCATCTAAACAGGTTAACGCCCTGGTCAGAGTCATGTAGATGGCGGGAGCATGTGTCATGGCAGGACAGGACAAAGGTCTGCTGCATGAAAGAGCATATTAACATTAAAGGTCACGGAACCACAAAAGAAAGCATAATATTCTTGCCAAATGCAGAGAAAGGGAAGTGAAGTGGGGCAGAAATACAATGTTCAGCCAAAATTCAATATTTTTGTTGTTGTTGTTATAAAAGTGGGACAGAGGCATGTCCACCACTGTTGCATCACTTCTTCCTACTAATATTAATTTTTAAAAAAGAATGTAAGCCCTCTAAAATAAAACTAAGGCTCTGTACATCATTTACTGCATTTACATTTAATTTTGGCAACATTTGGTGGTTATTTGGCCACAGCCTTTTATCCAAAAGTAACATCTGACTTTTAACAGTAAAGAATATTATGACCTTAAAATTTGCATGCAGACGGTTTTGAAACACTTTCAAGTTTTCTGCATTGTGCCTTTATCAGTCTCATCTTAACACCAAAGCAATGTTTTGGGTTTTTTTTTCATCCAATCTACACATTATTATTCACTGAAAAAAGTTAAAACATGTTTTTGCAGTCTTTATGATAAAAATAGATTTTTAAATATTAATTTTACAGATGTATATGGACCATTTATTCCTTTCATATTTGGCAGACAAAGACAACCGGACTTATTTCTCTTTGTTCTTTTTCTTTGTTCTTAAAATGTTTCGTCTTTCATTTAAAAGGCTTCTTCAGTTCTGATCTGGACCAAGAAAAAGAAGTCTAGTTTCCTTTATTCACACAGTTTATTTAAGGATTACTCTTAACCTGAATGAATGAGAATCTACAAGAACACTTTGACAGCGGTGGCAGCCTCAGGTCTTCTTGGGAATAAATCTATAAGTTTGATGCGCCTTTTCTGCTTTTCTGATTTTCATCCCTACTGTTTCACACTCGGGTGCAAATCATTCCAGTGAGTAAGATCACGGCCCGATGAAGCCAACAGAACCACATCATCTGCAAGAAGCAGAGATGCAATCCTGAGGCCACCAAACCGGATCCCCTCAGCACCTTGGCTGTACCTGGAAATTTTGTCCATAAAAGTTATGAACAGGATTGGTGACAAAGGTCAGCCTTAGTGAAGTCCAGCCCTCAGTGGAAATGAATCCAACTTACTGGAAACCAAGTTCTAGCACTGGTCATTCAGCAACCGGATGACCCTGGTACCCCATACACCTGGAGCACCACCCTTGGGAGTCCCTGGGGGACACGGTCAAACACCTTCTTCAAGTCCATGAAGCATATGTAGACTGGTTGGGAAAACTCCCATGCCCCCTCCAAGACCTCTAAGAGAGTGTAGAGCTGGTCCACCATTACGCAGTGGAGACGAAAACTACACTGCTCCTCCTCAATCAGAAGTTCGACTATCCAACTGACCCTCCTCTCCAGGACTCCTAAATACACTGAATACTACCGGGGAGTCTGAGCAGTGTGATCCCCCTGTAGTTGGAGCACACTCTTCAGTCCCCACTTTTGAAGCAGAGGACCACCACCTCAGGCTGCCATTCTAAAGGTAGTCTCCCTGATGTCCCTGCAATGTCTGCGTTCCTCCCATGCCGGAGTTTTTGCCTCAGTGACTGCCGAAGCTGCGATCTGCTTAGTCAGACGATACTTTTCAGCTGCTTCCAGAATCCCACAGGCCAATAAGGCTGATAGGACTCCGTCTTCAGCTTGATAGCATCCCTCACTGCTGGTGTCCACCACTGAGTTTGGGGATTACCGTCGCAACTATACTAATGACCTTATGGCCACAGCTCCAGTTAGCCCCCTTGATAATAGGCATGGAACATGATCTACTTGGACTCTGTCCTCCGCCTCACTCAGGACATTGTAGTAGCTCTGCTGGAGGTAGGAGTTGAAGCTCCTTGTGACAGGGTACTCAGTCAGACCCTCACAGGCTGGCATCATGACTGGCATCCTCCCCGACCATCTGAGCCCACCCACCACAAGGCTGTCATTAGTTGACAGCTCTGTCCCTCTCTTCACCCGAGTGTCCAAGACATGCGGTCACAAATCTGCCAATACTACTATAAAGTTGATTATTGGACTGCAGCCTTGAGTGCACTGGTGCCAAGTGCACACGTGGACACTTGTATTCTTGAACATGGTGCTCATCAGTGTTGGAGAGCACTCCTTCTGGGGACTCCCTCATTCTGCTGGAGGACTTCACCGCTGGGCAATGACGGTGAGACATGGAGAGGAGTGATTGCGCTGAACAGCCTCCAGATCAGATCATTATGTGATTGTGCTAAATCAGGCAAATTAGTTGGGTTTTTAGGCATTAGACTGTGAAAGTAAGTGAGAGTGTGTGTTTGTGTGTTTTCTTTTTATTTTTTTTCTTTACATATACAGCCCAGAAAAATAAATATTGCCTTTGAATCTACATTTGTATGTTTAGATGGTGATTTGGGCATGTTTTGCAGCATCAGGACCAGAAAACCTTGTAGTCAATAATTCAACCATAAAAAAAAAAAAAAAAAAAAATTATTTATTAAGAGGAAAAGAAGACATACAGTGCTGAACCCCATGAGAACTTACATTGATCAGTCAGTCATACATACTTTATTACCAGTACTGGGGAGTGTACACAACCTAACCTCCTCCTGCACAATAACCACACACCATTGTCCTTTAAAAATTAGAAAAGTTAAAGAACTTCCCTGCTTCTCACACCAGCTTACAGCTGAAAATAGTTTTGTTGTTTTTTACTTTATTTACTGATCACGTACTGTATGCGTGCCTTTCTTTTTGTGGGTGGCATTATACAATCATGTTGCATAATGCTAAATATGTTGACTGAGTGCTGGAACTTTCTTGTTTAGAAGAGGACCTTGAATGGCTTTGCCATCAGCTTTGTTGACAGCAGTGAGGGCAATGAAAGCGCTGCTCAGTCCTAACTGGATGCTGAGCCCCACCCCTTTCTTCAACACTCCTTTGTGGTGTCATCTTCTGCGTGGTCTCTATCACCATCTCATCAGAATCAGAGTCAGAGCAGCTAAAGCTGCAGTAATACGTGGTAAAGTTGGAGCAAATGGGTAACAGATTGGTTTTACGTTATTTAGAATTTGATAGCATAAAATGTATAGCATAAAAATTCTAAATACACTTAAAGGATGCCAAAAAAAAATGTACAAGCAGTGTTGAACGAGACGTGTAGTGATAGTGTCATTCTCTAACCTCTCCTTTTGTTAAAAACACTACATGTTTAGGAACTGAGGACACCAGCTACTTCAGCGTTGAAATGTTTCCCAGTTTTGCTTAATAAACAGGATATCTACTGTCCTTGTAAAGCATGTGTATATTTAGTTTCAAAATGAGACAAACATTTTCATTGGATGACTGGGCTTTAAATACCTGGATGAACTCTTTTGTTGCCATGGCGGCATACAGACATTGTCTGGCTGAAAAAATGAAGTATTTCTCTGCAAAACAGTTATTTCAACATTAACTAATGCAAGAACTCTATCAATTGTATATAAAAGATAAATATAGTCAGTGTTACATCACCCATGGGTTTGTGTAAGTACTGTTGCAACCTCACCTTCAGTATTTCGATTATTTCTATCATGGATTTTCTTAGAGGTGACATACGGTGGATGTGCCTCAGTGAAAACCATACGCAGATCCTTTGATTTATTAATGTCAAGGGTGCATAAACATTTTTCTTAGTCCTTGGCTTTATTTTTTAACAGTGACATACTATTTTAAAACCAGTGTGCTGTAAACTAATACCATGTGATTTATTCTAACACTGTTAATAGCTACACAAAGACCTAGACAACCCTCACCACTTGGGGGTGAATTATTTTAGCATTTAGCAGTTATTTAGGCTTGTTTTGCTTCTTTTGTTGTTAAGCAGCCAGTGTTTAGCCAATGCATTACTGCATTATAGCTTATAAAAACCATATTAAAGTGTCAGGAGAGAGAGTTCAAAGTTTCTTATGCCCAATAATTTGTCCATCATTATTAAATGAAGTGGGGAAAAATTGAAATGTAGGACAAAGGTCAGGCAAGTAGTGATAAAGTTTATCAGCCAGCAGCAAATCATATTACAGGGCAAAGAGGTTGCAGAAATTTGACAAATTTTACTGGTTGGGAACACTTTTGCATTAAATCCAGTGAGTAAGTCTTCCCAAACTTATGACCTGTAGTGTATGTAGATCCAAGAGGCCCCATCCAAAGTGACACATAACTAAAGTAGTCTGAGTTTGCAAATAAATTATAAATCATATAAAACTGAACTCTGTCATAATGGGGAAGATTTCTTCAAGAGACCAAAAGACCTGTAAACAAGCTAACTGTTTCTATCTCTGATGTGAAACTGGGCATTGTAAGGATCAGATTTAAAGCAGTTTATTAGGTATTGGACCTTCCCTCAAACAGCCTTTTGAAAGGAACTGTAGACTTTGGCACTTTCCAGTCCCAGATGTTAATGTCGCCACATACTGAATCACCACACATGCTGAGCTTACATTATGCACCAACAGCAAATCCCAAATCATTTCTAATATTGTGGAAATTAGGTCAAATTATTAAAAAAAAGAAAAAGGAAAATGCACTGATTCTTTTAACATTTTTAGATCAACAGGCATTAAGGCCTCAGTTTTCCATGACTGCTTGGAAACACTAAACTTGCCTTTTCCTCAACTCTGCGGGCAGATGGCTGTGGATTGATATCCAGGGCATTAAATCAGAGAAATAACACCTTATTACCGGATTGATTTAGGTTCCTAAGCACAAAAGAGCTCTCCATATCATCCTTTTTCAGATTTACACAGCTGATCGACCTCAGCAATCTCAGTGACTTTTAATTTAGTGTTCTGGCATTTAGTGACTGCTGAGTTTTAGAAGTTGGTGTTGCTTCATGCAGCATCTCAAATGCATGTCTACATGTTGTGAGATTTTTCTCTGGCACACACCGTTACCACCAGGCAGTAAGTGTTGTTGGCAATGGTGTGACATCTACCAACTGGCTCAAATAAATGCGTGGTAGAATGTTATGCCAAATACAGCTGCAACTGTTTCTGTTAATGGCCATGGTCTACTCCAGAAACAGAAACAAAATTAAACAGAATGTCGTCTGTTTCTTTATGAATCCAAACTTCCTGATCAATGCATTTAGAAAACAAACTCCACAGGACATTACAGACTGGAGGAACTCAGTATAAAGGCTCATCATCACCACTGTATCATCCGTCAGAGAGCCTGAAACTTGAAAGTGTGGATCAACATTTTATTTTTTTATGCAAACACATGTTAGGACATACACGACAAGGCAAAAGTTTTGAAAAGACATAAATCTAATGGGTAAGTTAAAATTTTTGCTTGGTAGTGTTTATCTCACTAAAGATTAAAAGTTGAACTATGAGTAATCTATTTCAAACGTTTATTCTTTAATCAATTGGACATTGTTATTCTACACTTTATAAATGTAGCAATGGTTCATTTGTACCATAATGAACCACTGAATTATTGACCAGCAGTTTTAACATTTAAGAAATTAATTTAAGCGTAATCCTGGTACGTAACATGAAGGCCAACTAAAGGTTTCCAGTATTAAATTATTTCTTTTTATTCAGCAATCTAATAAATTGCATTTGTTTACCATTATCTTTTCATTCTTTTTAGTGTTTAATGCTCTACTATAACAGGCTGCTTTCAAATCACATCCATTTGACAACGTTAGGCAAGGCAGTTTATTTGTATAGCACATTTCATGTACAGAACTATTCAAAGTGCTTTACATAAAACAAAGGCATTACAGATATTTAGAAATAGTAAAAGGCATCAACACATAATCACAATAAAATAATAAATTACATTAAAATGATTAAAAGAAAGATAAGTTAAAAAAAGAACAAGTTGCCTGCTTATCAGTGCAGTCAATCTTTACACAAAAAGCTCGCAGGACATGTGACAACCACAAAGCCGCACTTCAGTGAAAAAGTTCATTTAACTACTAATCTTACATTCAGTTTTAGGTTTGTTAACAGAGGAGAGACATGAAATGTTGATATAGTCATATGAAATATTTATTCAGGTTAAAATTTGAATAAATATGTTATAAATATAAAGCAATATTTAAAAAACAGGAGAAGTTTATGGATGAAGTATAGAAGTGATGGTGAAGTGTAATACAAAAGTGGGGTAAAGCATCTATGCACAAATCGTGAAGCAGAGGTCACTTCAGTGAGAACCCTAGAATCCAAGAGCATCTTTCTGCACACAACAACCCAGCAATGCATTTCCAGCTTCTACACACTCGCTCATGCATGCTCCTGGAGAAAGGAAGCACACACAAAACACACATCAAACAAGACTGAGTAAAGACAAGGAGCAGTACACATGGCTACAGCATTTATTTCTTATTACCTCTCTGAACACGGAGCCATGACACAGCCTTCAAAGCCAGAAGCTCCCATTCCTCCTTTGTATTCACCTTAAAACCATGAAGCCAGATTAGAGCCAGAAGGGTGGCCCACACTTCCTTGGTGGCCTAATTCATCAAAATAAATACATGTAGAAGCTGAATGGAGATCTAGATAATATTGTCCTTGTTAATACACAATTAGATTAAACAAATTCTGCTAATTGTATAATCTAACACTTCTATATCTATGTGACAACAACATACCGATTCAGGCTTGTTTTTTTCCACCTCTACTTTGGTTTTCCCCAGAGCAGCGGCCAGATCTGGATCAAGCCTCCAGCAGCCAGAGGCCTCCTGCAGGGAAACAAGCTGCAGCAGTGGCTCCTTCGCAAAGCCAGTGTCTGCATCAAAAACAAAGATGTTTTTAATGAAAATCAAACCTTTAAACACAAAATATCCAAAAGTAGGTGAAAATTGAAATTAAAAGTAAGAAGAGCCCAGCAGTGAGATGCATGCAGTGGGTTATGTTCAGCTGAACTCTTGTTAGCTTACCTTTGCTCTGAGGTGAGTTGGTCTGACGTTTTTTAAAGCTAAAGCCAGTTTTTCTGAAAGCTGTACAGGAATAAAATATAATTTTAGCAAATAATTATTATCTCACACTTTACTTTTGATTAAATTTATCTATGGTGAGGTACTTGAAAGTAAACTGAAAAAACAGATCACTACAGCATTTGAGGAGACTGCTCTCAAAGCAGAAATAAAAGTATATGTGAGGAAATTAGATTTGATAATTTTATATTAATCGAGAATGAAAATCAGTTTACCTGATATTAGTTTCTTCTTTACAGATGTCCCTGAAGAGAACCCAATAAAAAAATAATAATAATCGGCACTGATTTAACTTCAAATATGCATTTAAACATTTTAGAGAAGACTTGTTGAAACAAATCAAGCAGTGCCGTAGTTTGCTCTGCTAATCCTACAGCGCACCCTGCAGGCCAAAGTCAGGTCCTACAAGAATGCAGTTTCTACCAAAAGGAGGGGAAAAAGAAAAATTAATCCTGCCTAGACTTACAGCCAGCAGACATCCATATTTCCTAAAGAACGAAGCTGTTTTGTTCAAAGAAGCTGAGGTTTACATCTGTAAATATTTTATTCTGCTGTGAACTTTGGGTTTGCTTGAATGCTTGAAAAGAGTCACACAGATAAAGCTGAGCTGAACTGCTGCTTTGCTGCTGTATTTATGATAAAGCAGCATTATGAAAAAAAAAAAAATATATATATATACAACATACACACAGCCAAAATCAGCCAGAGCATGGCTATTAGTCAACCTGTAAAGACAGAAAAAAAATAATACAATAATCATCCAGGTCATATTGATCCTAATCAAAGGCAACTGGACTTCTTTTTTTTCCCCAGTCCAGATGCCTTCAATTCAAGCGCTTAGAGATAGACAGCACAAATAATAATCAACTTCTTTGATTTAAAAGTGACTATCTAACTATATGTCTATCTGGGAATACTTTAATGGACAGACATCTAACATCCCTCCATGAATCAGGCTCTGTGGTGGAAATGAAAATCTAAATGCGAATGCAAGAGATTCCACACACAGCAATATCTCTGAGTTTGGGAAATAAGAAGTTTGTTGAATGCTGATCTTGTCGTTTACGACTCCTCATTTCCACCGATGGATTCAGTTGATGGATGGATGAAAATGTACACTTTGACCATCTCACATCACATCACATCTGCTGCTGCTGCTCTCTCCACCAGCCTCTTCCTCATGGACACTTGGTTTTGTCATTTTAAAAAAGATTTTACATATCTTACTAAAAGTTTGAACACTCATGCAAAAGTTTTTTAATATATTTACACTTTTTTCTTCAATTTTACCTGTTTTTCTCTTTATTCCAAAGCTGCCTTATCATCATCTCTTGGTATTTTCTTAGTCATCTTCAACAGCACAAATTAATCTGAACAGCACAGAACATCAAATGCCCTGATGTGATTGGACCATCCCAGAGTTAGCATTACTAGCTAGATAGCAAATTAACAGCACCTCTGATTATGAGAAAACCTCACAGAGTTCAGCTGGCAGACATATCTAAATGAGAATCAGGCTTTGACAGTTAAATTATTGTGCCCAGAAAAACATTAAGTGGAATCCATAATTTGCTCTGATGAATCCATGAGGTGTGATGAGGTGGAGGTGTTTTGCTGATATATTGCTGATCTAAACAGCTTCGTGACCACTGCTCTTTGAAGCAACCTGTCAATTTTTCTGCTTCACATTTACCTAAGAAATAAACTGTTTTGTGAAGTGTTTATGCTGAAAGCACATTATGAATAATGAACAGAAAAAGAAAGTAAAGAAAAGGTAAAAATATACGTACAGCTGTTGTTACTGTATGAGTCTTTGAGACAGTAATCAAACAGCGAACCACGAAGCAAAAGGTCTTCACATAAACCTGAAAACATTAAATCCATAGCATTAGCATTATAGCCAGTAAACATAAACTCTCAATTTCTATCATTAAAATATGTAAGTTAACACACGTAGAAACATTTGAAACATTCCTCCGTGTTAAAGTAGTCATTAAAAGCAAAAAGGATAAAAAAAGAACAAATTCAGCCGCATTTCTGTCGAGCGCTTACTGGCGTTTAGAAGGTCTCTGCGGACCAGCGGTCCATGTATCACCTCACCGCTGCTTTGGTTGACAGCGATGAAGGCGGTTAAGGCACTGCTCACTCCTGATTGGACACTGAGCTCCACCACTTTCTTTTTTACTTCTTCATCAGGCTCTGCTTTGTCTTCCCTGTCCTCCAACTCCAGGGAGCGAATCAGAGTGCGTGCAGCCAACCTGTGGATGGTTAATCTGCAGACAGAAGCGAGATGCAAAGCACCTGTGACTAGCCTGTCATATTAGCCACAGATACAAATGTTAACTATTTTTAATCTTTTTTTTTCTTTTTCTAACAAATCATTTATCACAGAATATTGCCATAAAAACAACATCTTCAATTATAAATTCAGTACCCAGAGCACGGCACCTCCTCTGGCTGATACGAATCTGTTTCTGGCCCAGAGTTCCTGGCAGGCTGGAGACTGAAGAGCTGTTTTTCCTGACAGGGATGACCCGCAATGCTGTACTTCACCATCACATATCCCTCTTCTGCCTCTGAACCCTGATGAAGCAGACGAACCATGTTTGGTTTTGTGTGTTAGACTAAAAAGCTATTATAAAGCCAGTCACTCAATTTAATATTCATTCATTCATTCTCTGAACCGCTTGGTCCATTAAGGGTCGCAGGTAACTGGAGCCTATCCCAGCATTAACAGGTGAGAGGCAGGTACACCCTGGACAGGTCACCAGTCCATCGCAGGGCCAACACATAGGGGACAAACAACCATTCACACTCGCACACACTCCTAGGGAGAATTTAGAGTAATCAGTTAACCTAACATGCATGTCTTTGGACAATTTAATAAATGAAAAATAAAGACTCAGAAGCTCCTACTTGTCCAGTGAGCTGGGCATAAATCAATGACCGATGTCCTTGGAAAAACCCTTTGATTGGTGGAGAGAGGACACTGGCTGACACTCCCTTTGGTAACGCCCATGTGACCGATATGTCTTCCACAGCAGGCTGTAAAGCTAATTTCAGTGACTGCATCACCTGATGGAGAAAACAAATGATCAAAAGTAAACAAGCTTGTTCTTTAATTTTTTTCATTAAAAAAAATGTACATTTCTAACTATAACATCTTACTTTTGGCTGCATCCTGTCAGTCCCTGTGATGAACTGAGCATGACCGCCTCCCTCCAGGGCCATCCCACTAATGAGGGCTGAGCTGGCTCCTTGACCAATCCCAAAAGAGAAACACCTGCAACACAGCATGGCCGTTTTTCTTACCTTCATAAGAGACACCTGAAAGAGCTACATGTGCATTCCAGCTGTGTTTTGTGTTACTGCGGCCTCACCTGTGTGAGTCTGAGTTTTTCTTCACCAGATCTAGAATTTCTTTAGTGTTCCACACCTCAGCATCAGTGAAGACAAACAGCTAGGGATAAAAACAGATTCATTTAACAGTATGAACTAAAGAACGAACTGAAATCAATCAACTGAGCCTATCCCACTTAGTATGTTGTGGGAGTTTCTGCACAATTGTGACATACGTGTGGGCAAACTGATTTTTAGCTTTTCTGATAAAGTTTAGCTATTGTTCAGCCATATACAGTTTATACTTGAGTAAATAATTAAAACAGACACTAAGCACAATGTACACTAAACATGAGGCGGCATTATATTTATCCTGATGTACTGAAACTTCCGATATTACTTGACGAGGCTGTTTGGGAATGTAGCGTTGTCTGTAAATATGTTGGAGTGGCTCCAGTATCTCTGTTCCTCCCAGATTAGCATCCATCTGTGCAACTTTTTTCAGAGCATGTTTCATGGTCTTCTGGCTGTACTTTAAACTCTCACTGTCAGTAAAAAGAAAAAAGAACTCGTCATTGCATGCAGATGATTTTAGCATGGACAAGTGAACAGATATGCATACACCAGCTTACGGGAAAATATGCTCATAAGTGTCTCCAAAGCTGTAAATGTTGAAATAGCAGTCCATGGTTAAGCTCTTCAGCAGGAGGAGCAGCGTATCCTTGAGGGAAGATCGATAAAAAAATGTTATTTGATTTGGACACCATGGGAGATAAAATAAAGTATTTTACTAAAACTGATTACCCTGGCACAGCTGATGCGACTCTGTTTACTGCTGTCACCTATAGGATGTTTCATACTTTCCGATCGGTCCAGTAGAAACACAAACTCTCCACATGAGGTGAATGAAGACATCACAGGCTGGGGGAGCTCAGGGTACAAACTAACCATCACCACTGGATCACCCATCAGAGTACCTGGCTCACAGGAAAAAGCAAGAAAATATTTGCTATTCAATCTAAGAGATGTAGGGTGTTTAAGAAGAAGAAGAAAAAAAAGCATTATATATTGCCTAATGTAAACCTCGGCTTCTTTTAACAGAAAAACTACATTTTTGCATAGTTATCCACTGGTCTCTGACTGACAGCTGAAACTTTGGACCACTCTTTTATGCACAATTATTCAGATACAATATGTTTTAAAGAGATAAATATAGAGATGTACATAATGATACCATGTTACTTTTTAATTATCTGAATGATAAAATAACAACAAAGTTAAAAATGTTTTGTTTGGTCTTATCATTGTCTCAAAGATGATCTGATTTACGTGTTCAAATGTGTTTAAAATGATAATTTCCTCTTTAACACAACTACAGTCAGTTAGATGATGAGGCTGAAGAGGCTCATAATAGGTCAATATACACAGAATTTGACAGAAAACTGATCTTTTGACTAACTTGCACTCACCAGGCTCTGCAGAGGCCTGTCCTGCCTCCACCACAGCAGTGGGCTGGTGGGCATCTTTGTAATAAATTAGAAGTTCAATGTCTCTGTTAAATTTATGTCCTGCAGCCAACTTAACCTGAAGTTCAAAAGCACAAATACACAGTTAATAAAGTTATTTATCTTCTATGTAACAACCACACACAGCAGACACGTCACCACTCTACCTACCACGGCCTGTGTCTGAGCAGTGTTGAGGTACTGAAGAGGCTCCAGGGAACAGCTGGACTCTACTTTAGAGACTGGACGAGGAGAGGAGACTCTGGCAGAAAAGGACAGACTGTAGGGAACCAGAGAGGCTGGAACTGAGGTCATCTGGACACTGACGTCTTCACTACCTGTAAACAACATCAGATTAGGGAAACTGACATCACTGAATCTTTTCACACTGGGGTCACTTCAGCTGTTATAATGTCTAGAATAGATGATAATCAGGGTGATACAAGACTGATAAAAAAATAAAATTTCTATTGTAACTTTTTATCTTTTGAATTTAACATTTTAATCTATACATTTCACAGCATGCTATGAGGCTTAAAAGGCACAATCAGCAGCAACAGGAAATGCATCATTTTAGTTAAATACAAAACAAGCCCAACATTGCATGAGTCATAAATGTTAGCAAAATAAAGAAATCCCAAAATATTGTTAGTTCTTTCTCCTTTCATTCACAACCGCAGGAAAGTTTGTATAAAACTAACCACTGAAAGTCATCCATCATAGACTTCTTATAAATGTTTAAGGTAATCATCTTAGAGTGTATATGACAAACACAATGCGATGAGAAGAGATCAGTGTTTCTACAGGAGAGTCAAGCTGAAACTTGATCTCAATAGTCTATTTCTTTTAGTGACTGTCTTTTTTTGGATGTGGCAATAGCTGCATGCTTTTTGTGTGTGTTAGCCCATCTGTGTTGCAATAGTGGATTTCAGACTTTCCCATACTTCGTATTAACTGGTTCTTCTACACCCGAGGTTGGTAGCGAGGACTGAGCACAGCAGGCAGACAGAACCTCAGCCCATCATAATCGGCTCCACATGAGTCTTTTGTCTGCTAAAAATGTTAATATATACTGTCTCTGACCTTCACCTAAAAAATTATGTTGCCTTTGGTAAAAGATGTTCAACAGTATCTTAGAAACCGTTGTATGAGTTTGGTTATTAAGCACTGAGTTGTAACACCTTTGCTGGTTCTCCTACCCTGAGGTTGGTAACGAGGATTGAGGACAGCAGGCAGACAGAACCTCAGCCCATCATCAGCCTGCACAGTTAGCTCAGTGACATACTCCAGCCTGATGGAGGCGCTCTCTCCTGGAGGAAGTCTGCCCACACTCAGAGAGAATATATCTGGACTCTGATCACTCTCCTCCAACAGGAAGGTCTGTAGACCAGAGCTCAAAGCATCATCATACTCCTCTCGAGCCTGCAAAACACATGAAACATGTCAGTAACATTAACTTCACTGTGTTTCAGCTCCTTTATAGTCGCTAAATCTTTCTGTTCGACTCACCTGCTGTTTCTCCTTCACTTCAGCTACAATATGTGTCTGTCCAACCTTTGCACTGGAATGACACACAGCTGCATCTCCAGGCAGAGGGAAGACAAAAACAGCTTCTACTGGTTTGTCCTCCTTGTTCTCATAGTTCAGAGTGGAAACCACTGTAGCTACATGGTCCCTCACCTGCAGCTCCACCTCGATGCTCTTTAGAGGAACTGAGAGGAACAGTTGATGTTTTATACCCAGTTAAGTGTTCAAAAAGCTCCTTTCTATGTTTTTCTATTATAAATAGAAGTCCTTATAAACAAATATGAGTTCAAGATACCTCAGAAGAAGTTTTTATGTAAAAAAACAAAACTATTGTCCATGCATGTGTTTGGACTAAGACTCATCATGTATTACAGCAGCCATAATTGTACAGAGTTTTTAACTATTTCTAAGTATAACCTAAGTAAACATACCCTTATTACACTAATTATTACACATGAAAAAAAATAACATATATATGATTTAATTTTACATTGAAAACAGTGCAACGTCATGCAAGAAAAGAATTGCTTCGTTTGGATTGGATGAGAGCAACAGTGGGGGTGATGAGGATGTCAGCTCTGTACCTTGTTCTCTTTCAGGTGTAAGCAGACCACAGTTTTCCATCCTATCTGTGCCACAGTAGATAGAATAGATGAAGAGTTTGTGCTGTAGCAATAAAAAAAAATGTTTTAAAAATAACGTTTGTTTTCATTGACAGATAGATATTCTAACTTAAAGCATTCTCATCTATTTAACATTATAAACTTAGTTACGCTACGTCAGCAAATACACAAACGCCCACCTCTGATTTAAAGTCCTGGTGCGTTCAGGGCTCCGTCCTCTCCGCTGTGTCGTTAGGAAATAAGGCTGTGCAGCAAACACCGGTAACAGTCATCTGTTGTTCCGTCACTGATGGGAAACACACTCGCAGTCACGCCTCTCAGGAGCGCTCGTTTTGAGGCACAACAGCGCCGGTGGAGGCGGAGCTTCTTTTGTTTTCTCTTGTTTGTATTCTCGGATGAACTGCTTTACCGCTTTATTTTAATACAAAATACTATTTCAGTAGTAGAGTTCACCAGTGTGTGCTTGTTCCATACATCTCCTAAAAAATATCCTGACGTTTCTTTTTTTTTTTTTTTTTTTTTTAATTTTAAAAATATTGTTTATTCTTATCATTGCACCCACCATATCCCTGAATAATGAATATTTCAACATGAAAAGCTTTAAGCTACAGGATACTTTGGATTTAACTTTTACATATTATGAGTAATGTTCAACAGGTCCTCTATGCAAAAGAGCTCTGACCAGTCAGGACAGGGTCAAAGAACATCCGTGTGTATCCTGGAGTTTCTGAAGGTCACAGTGAAATCCCACACACAAGGCTTTAAAACTTATCAGTCAAGTGTGTTGTATTTATTTACTGAGTTTATGGTGCAAGTACATGAAAATACCTTAGTTTGGTGAAAGCAGCTTTATTTGGGCTCTAGATCTTTCAAAGCTTT
Organism: Melanotaenia boesemani; assembly: GCF_017639745.1. Taxonomy (NCBI): domain Eukaryota; kingdom Metazoa; phylum Chordata; class Actinopteri; order Atheriniformes; family Melanotaeniidae; genus Melanotaenia; species Melanotaenia boesemani. The sequence goes on along the minus strand of NC_055690.1, from coordinate 5,149,476 downwards.
ATTAACCAACATCAACTTTTTCATAGACAAGAAACCAGAGAAGAGACATCAGGACTGGAATTAGATTCTGGTATTCCAGTCTATTTTTTTTATTTATCTATTTTAGACAGCAGTATACTGAATTAGTCACAGCTGCCTGATAGATATTTTTGGCAGACCAATAAATACACTGTCACAGTAATCAAGTCTAATGAAGAAAAACGCAAGGACCAGCTTTTCCAAATCACTGAAAATAAACAAAGACATCAAACAAAAGATTTTATTTGAGTTGTTAGACCTGTTCTGGGTAGGTGCTCAATAACATAGCAAGGCTCATTATAAATGGGGAGTTTATAAAGAGTAATATGCATTCAGAAAGTTGTACAATGGAGTAAATGTTCTGTGTAATGATTCTGAAAGTGATGCCACTCAGTGAAGACCTCAGATCCCCAGAGCAGATTTCTGCACGCTGCATCCCAGCAGCAGAATTCCAGCTTTCACACATTCTGTCCCACATGCTGCTAAAAACAAAAAATAAAATAAAATGAAGCAAACAAAACAGCTCATTTTAACCAGCATGTAAAGACAAACATCTTTATTTATTGTATATATTACCATTCTGAGCACGGAGCCATGATGCAGCCTTCATGGTCAGAAGCTCCCACTCTTCCTTAGCATCCATCTTGAAACCATGAAGCCAGATCAGAGCCAAAATGGTGGCCCACACCTCCTTGTTAACCTAATAAAAAAAAACAAACAAACAAAGAAACACAAAACAAGAAAATAAAAATACAACAGAACACCTCAGAGTAAAATGGTTCTGATCTTACTTTCTCCATCTCTCTGTGGTTCTTGTATAAAATCAAACTTTGGTTCAGATCAGTGAGAGCTTTCAGGAGTTTTAGTATGTATGATTAAGCAAACTAGTGTTTGATGGTAAAACTCAAATAAAAATTAAATGATCTATTTACTACAAATGCCTATTGAATTCATAGTTTCCACGTACTGGTCCATAGGCATCGTTTGGACTGAATTTACTGTATAACACTGAAATAAATAAATTCTGTGAAATATCAGAATGAGGCAAACCCTATAGAAGTGTGTTTGTATAAAGATGTAAGTGAAAGTTATAAAAATGTGTGTATTCTGTTATTCATATCTTAACCTACCCTTTCCAGATGCTTTTCCTGCCTTACCAAGGAACCTTGTCCCTTAAGCATTAAGAAAAGCATAAAAATGAAAGACATGTTATAATTTGGTTAGAACAAATTGTCAGTAACAAACGGTGCACACTGCAGGACGCCATCTTTATTTCGCTTGCTTGCTTTTTAGACAAACATGTCAGAGGCTGTAATGTTAACTGCTGATGTTAACTTAAGCTTTGATCTTAAACCCAAAAGCTAGAACGATGTTGGAACATGAGAAAATCAGAAATGATGGAAAGTCTTTGACAGACTTAAAAGCACATTGAGACATACAGACAGAGAGAAATGCTCTACTATTTCCTGGTGATTGTTTATATATTATTAAAATGCACATTTACAAACAAGAAAATAATAAAAATGTGACATGAAAATACTGAATTTAAAAATTATGAAAAAAGTAAAAAGAAAAATGACATCTAGGTTATTGGGTTCAGTCAAACCGGTCTCAGGATGCATCGTGTGGGTTTGGCGCTCTAAAACATGAAAATCTACTCCAGTATTATACTATTTTCCAAAAAGAAAGTAATGAATCTGTTTAAAAGTGTTGCATTGACCACATGCAAGTTTGCTCCACTGCTGAGTTGATTCTATTCTATTTACTGCAGGTATAGAAAGCACAGATGTTTGCTTCCGTCTCATCTGGTGCTTCACTTATGTTTCAGTGATGCAACCTTGCATTTGATCTTGTGATAAGCTGGGCATTAAGAGTACGGTGGCCCAGAGGTGTCACAGCAAATAAAAGCCGCAACACAACAAAATAAGTCACAACACTACAAATAAAAGCCGCAACACAACAAAATAAGTCACAACACTACAAAATAAACCGCAACACAACACAATTAGGCACAACACTACAAAATAAACCGCAACACAACACAATAAGCCACAACGGAAGTTGTCTTTTTTTTTTTTTTTTTAAGATTTTACCACCGGAAGTTAGCTACACCAAGTTTCAGTACAAACAGATGGGAAGTTGGAGATTTTAGGAGGCAGCCGGAGAAGTAAGTAAAATACTGTTTGTTAATAACGTTTATTAATTTCGGCATGCACCTTTATGAATGCTTTTAACTTTTTATGTGTAGATTAAGAGTCATTGCATGTTCGATGTATGCACACGGACGAGGTACAGTCCGTTGCGACAAAGCAAAGCTGCAAGACAGTGCTTTATTAAATGTAATTGTTAGTAACTTAAACCTCTGTTTCTCTCCCTCTTAAGATAAGTAAGGCCTTTCCGTTTGGTGTTTGTCTATTTATAAAGCACGTTAACGTGAAAAAAATATTTAAAACAAAAACACACCAAAAAGAGAGAGAGAGAGAAATATGTATTTATGCAGACTGATCTTAATCTACACATAAAAAGTTAAAAGCATTCATAAAGGTGCATGCCGAAATTAATAAACGTTATTAACAAACAGTATTTTACTTACTTCTCCGACTGCTTCCTAAAATCTCCAACTTCCCATCTGTTTGGACTGAAACTTGGTGTAGCTAACTTCCGGTCGTAAAATCTTAAAAAAAAAAAAAAAAAAAAAGACAACTTCCGTTGTGGCTTATTGTGTTGTGTTGCGGTTTATTTTGTAGTGTTGTGCCTTATTGTGTTGTGTTGCGGTTTATTTTGTAGTGTTGTGCCTTATTGTGTTGTGTTGCGGTTTATTTTGTAGTGTTGTGCCTTATTGTGTTGTGTTGCGGTTTATTTTGTAGTGTTGTGCCTTATTGTGTTGTGTTGCGGTTTATTTTGTAGTGTTGTGCCTAATTGTGTTGTGTTGCGGTTTATTTTGTAGTGTTGTGGTTTATTGTGTTGTGTTGCGGTTTATGTTGTAGTGTTGTGACTTATTTTGTTGTGTTGCGGCTTTTATTTGCTGTGACACCTCTGGGCCACCGTATAAGAGGCATTCAGAATAAAAACCAAACAAAAAGTCAGGTTAAAAATCAAGATTACAAGTAAAATCCACTCAGGTGTTTGGTATGAGTGTTTTGTGATTATTAAATGTTAATTATGGGTAATGTAGTGGTAAACACTGATCTTACTTCAAGGCCACTCTGAACTTTTAACAGGAGGCGATGTTCGATGGGCTTGACTGGTAAGACGTTACCTTTCCTTACTCACAAATCACTGCTGCTATTGAAGTGTTATATTCTGGCTTATATCAACTCTCATATTTAAAACACTTTTATATGTTGACTTTAACTTCGCTTTTATTTACTGAAAGGATAGAAAACAAATCCCATATGGTATACGGTTCCACTTACCAGCTGAAGACCGTATTCGTCCTGAAAAGTAAAATACATAAAAATAAGCACAAAGACATTAGTACAGGACATTAAAAAATAAAATGCTGGTTTCTGGGGCTGCAAGGTTGATATTATATCTATTGATATTCAGACATTTTCATTTTGTTGCCATTGCCATTTATTTTATTACACTGCAACTGATATTCAAGTAATTTTAGTTAAATCAAATTACTCAAAAAATATATTAAAAGTGGTAAATGTAGATGTACTCTGTTTTCATAAAGACATTGAAATTTTTACAGACAATTGGCATCCCTGACAAAGTAAAAGAATATATTAAATGAGAATTAAGACAAAAATATCAAAATATAACTTAATTTTAAAGAGAAGCTGGTGAGACGCACAGCAGGCCATCACAGAGACTGACCATTAAAAGGCTCATAAATACAACTTGCCTAATAATTGTGCACACAGTGTCTCCCTACCATGGCCTATAATTAAATTAGAATATTACAGGACTTCAGTGCAATGGAAGCTGACCAATAAAATGCCATTAAAAATAATGGCATTGGAAGAATTTATGTTAAAACGTTATAATACAACGTTAGTGTTAACTTCAGAACTAATAATAATGACTCGGGAATAGGGAACTTATCCTACAGCGTACCAAACAACATGAAGTAGCATGACATTATCATAAGTGATAATTAAATTCAACGCATGAACACTATGTGGATACATGACGTATAAAATTAAAGACTAAGAAGACATACCAGTTTTGAGACCACACTCTTGTCAACAAGAAAAAACTCCAACAAAAAATAGTTTTATTAGAGGAATGCTTGTAAAGATGTGTACAAAACAGACTTTCTTCCAAGGTGTTTTGGTGTCAAAAAGGTAGATTAACACAATATTAATATTTGAAATAAAAGAAATGAAAAAGGAAACTTAACAGTTTTGACACCACCCTCTTGTCAACTAAGAAAACCTCCATCAAAAACTGGAATTTTGTTTTGTTTGAGAGAGTCGATTTGTATGTTGGAGAATTTATTTTAAGATAGAGATTGATGAATACAGCTCATACACTTAAGGGAGCTGCAGGTTGCCAGATAAATTTGGTGAGCTGGAACATTAAATCTTTAAATCACCCTGTAAAAAGGAAAAAGGTGCTTGCACACCTTAACCAGCTCAACGTGGGTATCGCTTTTCTTAATGGAACGCATTTGCACACACTTGATCATTTCAGACTGAGAGGGGGCTGGGTGGGCCAGTCATATCACTCCAATTTTAACAGCAAGTCGAGGGGAACAGCTAGCCTAGTCAACAAAAATGTCCCATTCACGATGTCTAAAATGGAGGCAGACTCCTTAGGCAGGTTTATCATTGTTACGGGAAGATTATATGAAACCCCAGTCATTTTAGCAAACGTATATGCACCTAATTGGGATGACCAGGCATTTTATACCAATTTCTTTTCTCGTTTGCCAGCTATGGACACACATTCACTTATACTGGCAGGGGATTTTAATTGCTGTTTTTCCGCTCTGGACCGTAGTTCATCCAACACTATGCCTTTGTCTAAGGCTGCCCAGACTGTTGAGTTGTTTCTTCATGCGTATGGCGTATCAGATGTTTGGCGCTTTCTAAATCCCACTTCTAGATCGTATTCATTTTTCTCACAGGTCCATAAAACGTACTCCAGAATAGATTACTTTTTTATTGATAAAAATCTTATCCCTCTTGTTACCCAATGTGACTATAACGCAATAGTATTTTCTGGCCATGCTCCACTGTCCCTGGTGTTACAGATGCCTGTTTCACAAGTTGCTTATCATCCATGGCGTTTGAATATTCAGTGGCTTTGTTGAATTTATCTCATCTGAAATATTTACATTCTTAGAACATAATAAGACACCGGGAATGCCATTCTCAACAATATGGGAGTTGCTGAAAGCATATTTAAGGGGACAAATTATTTCATACTGCGCCCAAAAAAACAGAATTCAACATGAACGCCTCAGGAAACTGACAGATGATATATTAAATATAGATAGACTGTTGGCCAGGACCCCCTCACCGGATCTATTAAAACAATGAATGATGCTTCAGACTGAATTTAACCTTCTTTCAACCAAACACACTGTCAATCTCATTAATAAAACCCGCCATAAAACCTATGAGCATGGTGAAAAGACAGGGAGAATTCTTGCACAGCAATTACGTCAGAAAAACGCAGCTCAGTGTATTCCTGAAATAATAGATGAATCTCATAATAAGTGCATAAATCATTCTCAAATTAACCAGATTTTTCATAAGTTTTATTCCACACTATATACATCAGAGTCACTGAAAGATTATTTGAGTCTTTTTTTGATAAGTTAAACATTTCTTCTGTTAGTGAGCAAATGGCAGCCGACCTAGAAGAGCCGTTTACAGAGTTAGAACTTCAATCTGCTGTCAAATCTATGCAAAATGTTAAAAGCCCTGGCCCTGATGGGTTCCAGAGTGAATTCTTTAAAACATTCACTACTGAGTTAACCCCTGTATTACTTTCTGTATACCACAAATCCTTTGTTTCTAGCACGTTACCTCCAACAATGCGTCAGACCACTATTTCTCTTATCCTTAAAAAGGAGAAGAACCCATTGCAGTGTGGTTCCTATCGACCTATTTCGCTACTAAATGTGGATAGCAAAATACTATCTAAGATGATTGCTAAGCGACTTGAAACTGCGCTACCCATACTGATCTCTGATGATCAGACGGGATTCATTAGGAACAGACAGCTGTCCTCAAATATACGCAGGCTTTTCAATGTCCTTTGTGGTCCCACTTCATCCGAGGCAACAGAGGTAATAATAGCTTTTGATGCAGAAAAAGCCTTTGATTGGGTGGAGTGAGATTACCTTTTCAACACTTTGAGTCGCTTTGGTTTTGGACAAAAATTTATACAATGGATTGAAATTCTCTAGTTGTCACCCATGGCGGCTGTCCGGACAAATAATAACATCTCCAAATTCTTTCACCTACAACGTGGTACTAGACAGGGCTGCCCCCTGTCACCCCTTTTATTCGCCTTAACAATAGAGCCACTGGCAATAGCTCTGCGCGGTAACACTGATATGAAGGGAATAGTAAGATCTGGTATTGAAAACAAAGTGTCTAGAAAAGTTAGATTAACACAATATTAATATTTGAAATAAAAGAAATGAAAAAGGAAACTTAACAGTTTTGACACCACCCTCTTGTCAACTAAGAAAACCTCCATCAAAAACTGGAATTTTGGAGGAAATCTTGGGAAGATGTGTACAAGAGAGACCTTCTTCCAAGGTGTTCTAGTGTCAATAAAAGATCTAATTTGAAACGTATCAATACGAGCGATATAATGGAAACATGATGAGAAAGGAAAAATACATTTGCTGCAAATTTCAACCTAACTTGCATGTTTTTGGATTGTAGGAGGAAGCCGGAGTACCCGGAGAGAACCCACGCATGCACGGGGAGAACATACAAACTCCACATAGACAGGTCCCAAAAAGGAGCCTTCTTGCTATGAGGTGAGAGTACTAACTACCACACCACCGTGCAGCCCTCTTTTACAATCTTATATTGCAAACACATAAATATAAGTTATAAATGCATTTCATAAAAACAGTTTAAAATAAAAAATTGACTTAATTAGTTATGTTAAAAACAGAAATGAAAGCTAAAAATGTGAAATGAATAGGGAACTTATCCTACAGCGTACCAAACAACATGAAGTAGCATGACATTATCATAAGTGAAATTAAATTCAACGCATGAACACTATGTGGATACATGACGTATAAAATTAAAGACAAGAAGACATACCAGTTTTGAGACCACACTCTTGTCAACAAGAAAAAACTCCAACAAAAAATAGTTTTATTAGAGGAATGCTTGTAAAGATGTGTACAAAACAGACTTTCTTCCAAGGTGTTTTGGTGTCAAAAAGTTAGATTAACACAATATTAATATTTGATATAAAAGAAATGAAAAATTGCTCCTCATCCTGTGCCCATGTCTTCTCCACCGCTTCAGGGTCCCACTCCGGCATCCTGTTCCACAATTCCTTCCAAAAGAGTCCATGTTTCCAAGGGGATTCCAGGATAGAACGCTTCTCATCCTGATTGAGCTGGGGGGGGGGGTTGGTGTGTGTGTGTATACCTGTGTGTGTGTGACTGTGTGAAAGATTTCATTGAGTGTTTTTATTCTTATGTTTTTAATCATGTAAAGAACTTTGTGTTGCCTATGGCATGAAAAGTGTTTTATAAATAAAGTTTGATTTTATTTGATGAAGGCAGTGTCAAAAATTTGTATATAAAAAGAATGGTTCACAAATGAACTGCTCACAGCTGTGAATCGGTTCCCATCGTTCATTTAAAACAATCGTTCAAAAGAATCGATTCGTTCATGAACGCCACATCTCCACATTGTTCTATGTGTGTCAAAGGTCAGTGAAAATACTGAACAGCATGCGTAAATCTAATATAAGAGAATTCAGTTAAAAGTACTAGAGGCTTTAAAGGGATTTAGATAAGTGAACTAATGGGTGTTAAATTCTAATGGTTGGTCATGTTGATACAACTTGATATGTTTCAGCATTAGTAAAAACTAGAATGGTTTAAGGCAACAGGTTTCCACCAAAATTTCTAGTAAGCTTTGACTTTCATGGAGTCAAAGCAGATAAAGCATTGTTTAGCAACTGGCGGTCTGCAGGGCTGCCAATAATATCTAGCCTACCAGATTAAATTGATTAAATAAAAAAAATAAGAAATTCACTTACTTGCACTCTAATCCTGGATTAGTTGAGTTTACAAGAAATTTTTGTGAAAACCCGTTGCCTTAAACCATTCTAGATTTTACAAATGCTGAAACATGTCAGGTTATGTCAACATGACCAACCATTAGAATTTGGCACTCATTACTTCACTTACCTAAATTTCTTCAAAGCCCCTAGTAGTTTTATCTGACTTTTCTTACATTAGATCTAGAGTGCCTCTAGAGAGAGAGTGGCGCCATCTCCGTTCACTGCAATGGTTCAGTTTTTTCACAGCAATGGCGGCGTATGGAGCCCCTCAAAAGTTCCCGGAAGTTAGCAAAAGCTAAGCGACGGTCAATGTATTTCAATTGAGCAGATTGTCGGAGCTACACTTCTTCAAGGTAAGATGTTTTAATAGTCATATTTCCATATCAGTTGTGCATCGAAATCAACTTGACAGGAGTAAATAAATATGTTGACGGATTGTCCCCGTCTAGATTAATATATTTAGAGATTATAAACCGATAAAAGTTTATGCTAGCACACTGATAGCAACAGATGCCACAGGCTGATGAATGTAAATTCTGTTCGTCAATATAAATTGATCCAACGCCGTTGATAGCGAGGTTAATGTGTAGGGAGAGCGATTGTAGTTACATTTTTATTTAATTTTAATGTATTTATAAGGCTGTGGAATTATGGACAAAGATATGAAGATGAATACACAGTATTAGATAGCACAATACTCTTAGTATATATGTTTACAATCTTTGCAACTATAAAACCTAAGCTGTTAAATGTAACAAACATGTTAACCTTAAGAACTTAACAAAATATACAAATACAAAATAAGTGGCTGATTGTAGTTGAGTGCATTTGCTGCACTAGAAAGCACTCTATGGCGTTTATTCGATTCCAAAAGCAGCGCGCTTGAAAACCGCACGCGCGCATAAAAACAATGCACGCGCACGGGGATCACCGCGCGCGAGTACGTGATAAGAGCGAGTAAATTAGTACCCGCGAGTTAAAACACACGTCGCGAGGAGGCATTTCTGCATTGCGAGGGAATAACACAGTATTTGCAAGCAGAGAATCACCCTCGTGAGAGCTCATCAATCCACTGCGTTCACATATGTGGACCAATGTCCTCGCAGCAGCCATAGATATATATAGAACGCTAGATGCCTCGTCCGCGTTGCCAGCCAACAAAGTCGAACGTCCGTGCCTGGCGGCCATCTTACCACAGGTAGCTCTCTCACCCATAACGCTGTTGGTAGTGTAAAAGTACTTTTCAGAGGACCATAACTTGATCAAATTTCAACAGATTTTCAAACGGTTTGGTTTGTTATAAACATGGGTGGATGTAATAATTATACTCAATTGTTATTAATGATTATGTCCTAAAAATAATGTTATGAAACAGGTAGATTAATATTTCCTATTACAAATAGGCTATAAGAAAGGCTCTATGTTGAAATCCCCACCCTGTACACAGATGTATATACTGTAGACACTGCATACTTGAATAATTGAGGCCTTGAGACCATACATGTAGGGGATAAACTTAACTGAACATTTTACCCACCTCTGACAATACTTCATCCGCCTCTCAATATAATGCATGCTCATAATGTACCATAATCACAGAATACACAATATAAATTTACCCCTTTCATGCGTAGCATCCACTACGGTGGACACCTATTTGACAGCTGTTTTCTAGTATATTCTTGGGTGGATATTTGTAATTTTGCCACTTCAGGGGACATCAGTGAGTCATGCAATACACTGTCACTTACTCTAGAATGAATATTTATATATGTAAATTCATACATTGTAATAACCAAACTTTCTTTAGTGATAAACAGGAAAATAAAAATGATAGCCATATTTTTATAGAATAGCCAGATAATATAAATATGAAAAGCTTATCTAATTAATAATTTTGAATAAACTGTCAAAATACATTTAAAAAATAAGGTAAAATATGACCAAGAAATAAAAAAGCATCACTGTATGTGTCTCTGGAAGTAAAATACTGTATGCAAAAAACATGTGGCACTGTTTCTTATAATTCATGCTTGAAAGGGTTAATACCACTAATATTGGTATAAACAGTAAAACGGTAACCTTCAGCATTATCAAATGTCCTCAATGTACAGTATAATTTACATTTACATATATGAAATCATAGAAAACCAGTCTGAAACACATTGTTTAGAAAATATTTAATTAGGAGCTGAAACTCGGTGTCCGAAGACCCAACATCCACATTGCGCTAATGCCTCGTTTTCTTGTGTCAAGACTACGATGATTAGCGCAGCCATAAGCTGCACAAAAGTCCGGCATGTTCTCTTTGAAAAACAAATTTCCTGTAGAAATAAGAATGGAAGATGTTTTAAACAAACCAAACCCAAATTGAAAATCATGTGCAACTTTAGTTATATTGAAAAGAAACACCAATTCTGCCTCTGACTTCGACGTAAAATTACTAGGTGCTAGCTAGCAGCCTAGCCATACACAACGTTGACTAAACCGTTTTCTGAAGAGAAAATCTGCGATTTCAACATGTCCAAGCATCCAGGATTATAACCACGTTAATACTGTTTCTAATAAATCCAACCATTTGTAAATCCGTCAAAATTTCATCGAGATAAGAATAATAATGTTTCAGCATATCACTGACCTTACCTTGGTTTACCTCAGGTTCAACAGATTCTGCCAGGAAGCGAACCTGTGGTAAGATGGCCGACCTGTGATGCCGTTTAAGACTCCGCCATAAGGCATCTAGCGTTCTATATATATCTATGGCAGCAGCAACCCGCTCGCTCTCCAGTTCTGTCACTGCACGCTCGGCTTAACAGTCCCTCCCTCACTCGACTGCTGGAGTTTTGAGACTCCGGGGGCGGAGACTTTGGCTGAAGTGTCTTATCCTCTGATTGGTCAGTTTAAATGCTCACACATTGCCCAGCCAAGCTAGTGCTTCCGGGGACTTCGTCCGCCGTGGCAGGAGCACGATACAAATACAGTGGAAGGAAAACAAACAAAAGATATTGAAGAAGACTGCACTTTGAATGCTCATTAATCGCAAAAACTTATGGCAGACCAAGTAAGTACACTTCTAGAGACCATATTTAAAAGTTTCAAGTTACTGTCTTTGATGCTTTACCGCTGTAAAAGCCCTCTCCAAGAGGCAGCCAAACATAGTTGGAACTGTATGCATGTATATCACTCAGACTTGACTTTATTGCCACTTGGTAAATCTAGCTAGCTGCCCCTCAACAAAAACTCAGTCTAATGTGATAAATTTTAATCACCTAAATTAAACTGCTACTAGTTATTGGTAAAAAAACAAAACAAACAAAAACAACAACAAAAAAAAAAAACAAGTGTAATGCAAAAATCCTACAATAAAGTGTTAGATTATTATTATTATTATTATTGTTATTTTAGTTTTTCAGTAAGATGCTAAATCGATAATATAATTTTAAAAGGCAGATTTTTTAGCAGATTTTATATGGAGAGGGATTTTGTTTAAACAGCCGATTTAAATACAAAGAATCCCCAGTGGGAAATAAAAAGTAATAAAAAGAACTGTAGCTTGACATGCTTTATTTACCAGATAAACAGCACCTGGCTTTAGTTTTGCAGAATGAATAAGTATTCACATTATATCTAATTGCATGTTTTTTTCCAATGCATTTAAAACATTCAGCTGTTATACCTAAAAAAATATCATGTTTGATATGTGCATCATAATACATATCTTCAACTATGCTTTCTTTTGTCAATAGCTGAGATGTCATCTGCTTCAACGGCTTCTGCATAAAATACAAAGTGGATTCAGCACAACACCACTGAATCTTGATTACCTGGAGTTTTTATGTCGCCAGGAGCTGTACATCCTGGACACTCTATCCAATTATGTACAGATACCTGCTGTCATCACAGAGGCTTTGCAAGAGCTGTTTGACCTTGTGAAGAAAAAGCTGGAATGTCCAGCTTCATTTGTCACATTTGAAGTCCACGGCACCACCGGGCGACCAAAACTCTTTGTTGAAGAACAGCGCCTAGCAGAAATGCTACATGCTCGACTACCTGTGCCATGCATAGCCAGGCTCATGGGTGTTTCCAGAAGCACAATCTTCAGAAGAATGCAAGAATATGAGATGTCCGTCAAAGATATGTATAGTTCCCTCACGGATGATGAACTTGACAGTTTGGTTGCCTCCATCAAGAATGATTTACCAAATGCTGGCTACAGGATGGTCAGAGGAAGACTTGAGTCTATGGGGCACAGGGTTCAGTGGAGAAGAGTCGCAGCCTCCATGCATAAGGTTGACTCCATTGGTGTTATGTCCAGGCTGTCAAGTCTTGGCTGTGTTGTACGCAGAGAATACTCTGTACCAGGGCCCTTATCTCTGGTACATGTAGACACAAACCACAAGTTGATCAGGTTTGTACTGAAGTAACATTTAACTGAAAATTAATTTTCTCCACCTTGAATGTATGGTTTTTCAATGGGGAGCATGTTGATATAATTTATTTCCTGTTTGTTTTTGTTCTTCAACAAGATATATTTCTTACAAAACATAGTTACTGCATTTCTTGTAGATATTTGGAGAGCTGTGTTTCATTGTATTTCGAATAAAAGAGAAATTAAATAATTTTAGGGATTCAGTTCTTAATACAAAATATTGAATCCTTATGTTCACAATCCTTTAGATGAAAGGATTTGTTTTAAAACAGCTTTATTTATTCAACAGTATTCTGGACAGTTTAAAACTGATTACCAAATCTTTATTTTGTGGTTTATAAAAAATACTAAAACCATGACACACTGCCAGATGAGGTTAATCTTTCATCTTTAAATTACTAGCAAATTTGATGTTTTATTTTTATTGTTTAAAAATCAAAGTTTGTCTTGAAAATTATGCAATACACGCGTGGACAAAATTGTCAGTTCCCTTCGGTTAATGAAAGAAAAACTCACAATGGACACAGAAATAACTTGAACCTGACATAATAGTAATAAATAAAAATTCTATGAAATTTATTCAATGAAAATCAGACATTGCTTTTCAACCATGTTTCAACAGCTACATGCCTCATACATAAGAGTTGAAACATGGCGTCTGGAAAAGGCTTCCTTCAAACCTGAGACAACTGGAGCAGTTTGCTTATGAGGAGTGGGCTAAAATACCTGCTGAGAGGTTCAGAAGTCTCACTAACAGTTACAGGAATCGTTGGATTGCAGTGATTCCCTCAAAAAGTTGTACAACAAAATATTAAGTTAAGGGTACCATCATTGTTGTCCAGGCCTGTTTCATGAGTTTAAAAGTTATTCTTTTGAAACATGGTTGAAAAGCAACATCTGACTTTCATTGGTTAAATTTCATAGAATTTTTATTTATTAATTTAGTCAGATTCAAGTTATTTCTGTCACCATTGTGAGTTTTTCTTTCATTAACCGAAGGGAACCAACAATTTTGTCTACGTCTGTATGTGTTACTCTAGGCTTGAAACTTAAAATGACACACACATCCCCCCAAGTCATGACTTAATTACCTATGATCAGAAATAACTGCCATTTATTTCCTCATGCTAACATTTCATATTTATTGGCTTCATAGGTACAACATTGTGATATTTGGAGGAGTGGATGGCTTCTCCAGAAAGGTATTTGATCTTTATTAAAAACAAATGTTCTAAATGGGCAGTATTGTTCTGCCTTTATAATTTTATTAAAACTCTGTGGTCAGTAAGAAAAAAATTCTTTTTATTACAATTTAAATTTTGACTTTATAATGGATTACATCATTCTATACTTTTTTTTTTTTTATCAAATCTATAACACATAACTCCAAACTGCATTGTATACATTTGCCCAACATTTTCTTGGTCGAAATGGTTTTGATGCATTTTAATTGAATTCCTTTGAATTGATTTTTTTTTTTTTTTTAGGTTTTGTACCTGAATGCAGCCACAAACAACCGTGCTTCAACAGCATTTCAGTTCTTTCTAGAGGCAACTAGGCAACATGGTTTACCCTCAAGGTAGATTATTATTCTTCTTTTTTTCTTCTTTTTCTTTTCTAAAAAGGACTGGTCTGTAACCACTAGGCGGGCTTGGGCCTGGAGAACCTGGGTTCAAGTCCTTGTGCTGGCAACTAAGGTAAACCAGTGTTGGTCCCTGAGGAAGGCCCTTTGCCCCCAACTACTCCCTGGACTCTGGAATCTAGCAGCCTACTGCTCCTAGCAATTAGGATTTTTATTTTATATTTTTAATGTATTTATTTAGGAAAATGCATAGTGATCAACATAAAAGCTTCACAGTACATATGCCAGAATTAGCTACAAAAGCTAAATGGCATCTGTTGACACACCGTCATAAACAAAGTCTTAAAAACATCACAGGAAAAATAAAATGGAATGGGGCAGCCAGTGTACATCCTTTTTTAAGGGTGTGTACTGTCAGTTATACCAAACCAGTCAGCAATGGGATGGTTTAAATGCAGAGAAAAAATTTCTCATCTTGGGATTAATAAAGCTTTATAAAATAAATTTTTTTTTTCAGGTTTTTGTTTTCCGTATACAACCTTTTACCCAGTATGAAGTTTTAACCAGTCATAACCAAAAAATAAACATGTAATAATGCTCCACTTTCACTGTAATATTGTGTTTCCAGGGTAAGAGCAGACCAGGGGCGTTGAGAACGTGGACATCGCCCGGTTCATGTTTAGTGCTCGCGGTACTGACAGAGGAAGCTTCATCTCTGGTAAAAGTGTGCATAACCAAAGGTATATTTATACCGTTCTCCATGGACAATGCATTACTTGAAATTCACATCAATTTTTTTGCATTCATGTTATTTAAATTTATTGGACAGCAGTTGGAGTTGTAAAAATGCCAGCACTCATGTTGTCCTTTTGTGTATATTTGTTTGTTTGTTTTTTTACACTAAATAAATCTTCAGCTGTCAAACTTTCTATTCCTCATATGGACTGAAAAAAAAATAGACTTTTCTATGCACTTCTTTATCATTCATTTATGTAAACCTAAAGGTGTAACAGCTGCTTTAAATAACAAACTAGGTAGTGACATGTTGACCTTACATGGTAAAAGGTGTTAGAAAATCATAATGCCATTATAAAAGTTATATGTTTAGGTACGGTCCTGTCTTTTAATTATTTTTTTTACTGTATTTGTTCTGTTCTCTAACCCTCTAGGATAGAACGGTTATGGCGTGATGTGTGGATGTCAGTGACATCAAAGTACTACAACCTCTTACACACTCTTGAAGAGGAAGGCCTGCTGGACATCTCTTGCACAAAGGACATTTTCTGTGTGCATTATACAATTCTTCCAAGACTCAAACGAGATTTACAAATATTTGTGGAGGGCTGGAACCACCATCCAATCCGTACTGAGGGAAATCGGAGTCCAGTGCAGATCTGGGATATTGCCCAGATGCTTCATACCAATGCCCACCTTGAAAACCTTGAAGTATGTTAATTTTTTGTTGATTTCCACAAAAATATAATTTCCATAAATAAATAACAAGCTTGGCAGGTCAAGAGATGAGAGAATCCTAGCTGTCTACAAAGCTGTCATTTTCATAAGATGTCACTTGAGTCCGTTAGTCTGTGCTGCCAGGTAATTATTTAAGACAGATGTTTCTCTCCAACATCTGATCACAGGATCAGAAAATATAAATTTGACAGTAGTGAGGACACACTGTCATAAACAAAGTCATGACAACATCACAGGACAAATAAAATGGAATGGGGCAGCCAGTACACATCCTTTGTAAGGGTGTGTACTGTCAGCTAGACCAAACCAGTCAGCAAGGGTTAAACACTTGGATAGATGTGTTCTAATATCAATATGAAAGTCCAAGTGTGAAATTTGTTTTGCATGATCAAAGATCAATTTTTTAAGTGATAATACTATTGTAATGTGGAAGAAACTCTTGAATATAACTAAGGGTATGTTTTTGTTTTGTATATACATTTACAGGACCTACAAGAACCAGACATTGACTGGGAGGCTGCTGTCGACTATGATGGCTTTGACGCAGAAACGGGCATTGTAGTGCCTGAATATGAGTGCCCTCTTACAGAAGACGAGATGGGTGAACTCCAGACTTTAGTAGATCCTACCGATCTAAATATTACTGATGAACAGCTCTATGTTTTCTGCCATGAGCATGTGAGACGACTGCGCTCGCAGCCTTAGGGCCTCTTCACTGTTGATGTAATCACATTTTCAAGATGACCCATTTTCAAGTAGGACAGCACAAAACTGGTTGCTCATACATGGCAATATTCCACATGCATCTTCATACCTTCAGCATACTAGAATTCAAACAGATCCTTAGTTTTGCAGTTGTGTTTCTGACTGTCTCTGTAAAACCTAACACCCTTCCCTGTTGTCTTTTTACAGTTATCCCAATTACTTAAATTGTTTCTGTTAACTTGCTGTATATTCTCAGCAGCTTAATCTTTCCTGAAAATAAAATTACTCCATGATATGTGGTGTTGTTTCAAGTTTCATGTTGCCTCAGTTGCTCGGTCTTGCCGATTTGCTCTCTACAACATCAGGAGGATCAGACCCTACCTGACTGAACACACGGCCCAGCTCCTGGTCCAGGCTCTGGTCATTTCACACATTGGCTACTGCAACTCCTTACTGGCTGGCCTGCCTGCATGTTCAGTTAAACCTCTGCAGATGATCCAGAATGCAGCAGCACGTCTGGTCTTCAACCAGCCCAAAAGAGCTCATGTCACTCCGCTGCTAATCGCTCTCCACTGGCTTCCAGTTGCAGCACATCAGATTCAAAGCTCTGCTTCTGGCTTACAAAACAATCACCCAAACGGCTCCGGTCTACCTTCACTCCTTAATCCAGAGCTACACTCCCTCTCAAAGAGCATTTCTGCTCTTAGCTTAACTCTTCTACTCAGAATGAGTTAGAAAGGTTTGTCCAGCTCTTTGGCTCAACCAAGTACTGAAGAAGCTGCTGCACTTATACCCAAGTTGATAGTTGATGAAATCGTGATCTTGTATATAACAAATATATATATATATATATATATATATATATATATATATATATATATATGCACTGCCTTTAGCACTACATGACATCACCTGGGTCCAACTCGACTCACAGCAGTCCGACTACCACTTGATGTCCCATCTTGTTTGAATTCTTGCTTGTGTTCTTACTCTGAGATGTAAGTCGCTTTGGATAAAAGCATCTGCTAAATGACTAGAATAGAATAAAGTCATGTGAAAACCTTTAATTTTTTACTCTTTATTTAGTACCCACACTTCAGTGGAAAAAATAAAACCATCCTTAACATGTTTACAACAATGTATATTTTCAAAGTAGCAGAAAAAGTAGCATTGACAATGTATAGAAGCACTCACCACTATAAAAAATTACAGTATAACAAACTTGTACTCAACATTTTTTTAACACTTCTTAGCTTCTTTGGTGGACCAGTCAAGTGGTCAGCCTAAAACCTGAACTGTGGTAATATGCTGGAGGATTTCCCTCTTAATGAAGCCCAAATTCATTGCCGTGGACAATTGCCTGTGTAATCACAGCTCTGAATTCTGTGTATGTATTTAAGTGTGCAACTGGGAAATTGATTGAGCAGGAACAAGCGTTGACTGTAGGGTAGCAGATGCTATGTGTGCCGTAACGCACCTGGCAGTCATGGTCAAATTCCATTATTATTTTAAAATTGTCCCGTTCTGTGTGACTTAGTGGGATATGACGCTGTCCAGTCAGCCACTGGCAGAACTTGCCAACATTAATTTGCATGCTGTGGGCATGCTCTGCTCTCTCTGGATCATCATTCTTCTCTTCAGGATTCTTGTCTCTGTCATTTGTTTCCTCTTCTGAAAAAAGTGTCACAGAAACAGTATTTAAAAATGTTTAAAAGTTAATTTCCATACTGATTGTCACTTATCCAGGAAACACTTAAAACCCAAAAATAAATGTACCACTAATCCCAGGGGAAAAATTATGAAAACAATTGCTTGTTGTTAATGGACAAAAAGTAAGTAGTGTGATTGCATTAGTGATAGGGAAAATGTATCCTTCAAGCATTAAAATTACTTTGAACATTCACACATCCATCCCCACAACTTTTAAAAGGACAAACAGAAATGTTTGTTTCCTTCTATGTATTGCAAAGGTGCCTCTTAACTGTTGTATGTTGCATTAAGACATTTTTCAATTAGATGCAAGTTATTAAGCCAAAGTGTCTACAAACGTTTTCCTCAGAGAGATTATGTATGGTAGTGATATTTATTGTTGGAAATTACTCACCTTCATCTTCCATGTCCTGTACAAAGTCCTGAAGAAAATCAATGATTCTCGACTCTCTCTGACGCCTCATTGTCCCGTTCTCGCTGAATACAGGTGACAGTGACTTTACAAGAAAGTCAGCATCCACCTTTAGTTTGCAAAAAAACGAGAGCCATGCAAGTTTACATTTATGTAGTGTTGCTTTAATATTTTTATGCTGACTGAAAGTGGTAACTATATATACACACTTCACCTTGCCAAAAGATCCTGGAACAAACAGCTGCCTGCAAATTTCACTTTCTTGCTGGACCAGGTTTAGGAGACCATATAGTTTCATACCCGAGCAGATCTGCTGAAGCATAGGCAGCAACCTCACTGTGGCATGTAGGATTACTGAGCTGTAACAAAAAAGAAAAATATATAAGCTTTATGAACAATACTGTATATATCATAGTGCCTACACTACGAATATGTTTTACCACATGATGTCTTCCTTTCTTTGGATGGTTACTGGTCCTGTGTATCCACATGACAAAATTCTGCTAGTGTAGGTCTTTAGTGTTGTTTGATCTGCTGCTTGAATCTTGCAAACCAAAAACTTAATCAGCTGAAGTCAAAGCTACTATACAAAAAGATCTGTTTAGCATTTGAGTTACAAGGAAGGTTTTAATCCTTTTTTATGTTGTTACTGAAGTCTCCTCAAACAGTTTGCAGAATGCAATGAAACAAGAATAAAGAAATCAACCCAATTCTATTTACTACCTCTTTGATGAGTTCCTGAAGTTCAGGATCAGTGACATCCTTTTCAGTTATTCCTTCCTGATCTACTTCTCCAATAGACATGTAGTTGTAGCACCACTGCATCAAGAAATTTGGTGGTGGTCCACCCTGTGTGATACTGACTGCAAATACCTCTCCAATCGTCCTAAATTACACAGAAATATGCCATTAAATTAATATTGAAAATTAAAATTAGATTAAAAAGTACAAAAAAAGAAGAAAAGAAAACCTACTTGAAGTTGTTTTTATCCATGTCACTCATTGAATATTTGGGGTTTTTGCCACACTGTCCCCCTTCAAAGAAGCGCTCCTCTATTCCTGCCATCATTTCTTTTTGAAACAGGGAAAAATAAGATACTTACATAGTTGTGCTATTAAAAAAACAACAACAAAAGAAAAAAACATACCAGTTAAAAATTCCTTCCTCAGAGCTCCACTATCAATGCCATTCTCTCCAATGAAAGAAACTCTGAGGGGGTGAAGGGGAGAAGATTTCTTCTGACGCTGCCATTGTTTCATGCCCCTTTCTACTATTTGATCCCTTGTAACGCATATGTTAAAGATGTTTGTTTCATCCACTCTTTCATTCAGGCTTTTTACTACATCAGCAATGCTTATGGTAACACAGCAAAGAGAAAAAAAAAGTTAATTTTGTGAAGGCTGTATACCAATATCTCTGGAATGCACAAGCTTTGATAGAAAAAGCATCGTCATAAAGTACCTTTTCATCTCTTGGTGCATCTTGAATTGTTTTGGATCCATCTCTGTTACATAACTTCTTTTGCCATCCATTGTCCATTCATCACAAGCTCTGCAATTACACATGCTTTAGATAAATTGCACAGCAAGACAACACTAAAATGCTTGAAAGCTTGGCTCTAACAATTTTTTTTTCTTTTTTTTTTTTTTAACAGGAAAACAGATACTACCTTTCACCACAGACGCTTGCATGGATTTCCAACATGTCACTTGGAAACACGTGCTCACAGATGGACACCTGTTTCCTAAAACATATACCCCAAAATTAATCTATTTGTTTGGCTAGTTTTTGTGGTACTGTCAGAATTATATTCAGTTAATGATGTTGTGGAACAAAATTTTGCCCAGGGTAAAAAAAAAAAAAAAAATCATATTTAGAAAAGTACTGTCACTAATCTTTGCACAGCGAGACTTCAAAATTGTGACTTTATTTCAATAGCAATGTGAGTCTATTTTTATAAGTCCAAGATTTAAGTACAAACTAATACTGCCAGTCTTAAAATTGAATTTTGTTATTTGTTTCTTTATCATAATTAAATATATACTGTCACAGTTCAAGTTTATTTAGTATAGCACATTTTCGCAACAGAAGTTGCCCAAAGTGCTGAACAAACAGAACAAACACTCCACAGTTGAAAAATAAAACACTACACAATAAAACAATAAAAACCAATGGAAAATAAAAACAAAAAAACAAACAACAAAACTCGAATAAAAGCTAGAATAAAACTAAAATCAAATAAAACATGCAAATGTCAAGCTCAGTTTTGATCAAATGCCAGCGCAAAGAAGTAGGTTTTGAGTAAAAGACTTAAAAACCAACGACAGACTGAGCAGCTCTAATGTGAAGTTGTTCCACAGCTTAGGAAGCAACAGCAGAGAAGGCTCAGCAGAAGTCTAGCATATGGGAATGGGGACTGTGGGAGAGCTGGAGAATACAGCAGTGGGGTGGAAGAAGTTCAGAAAGGCAACAGACTCACCATCATGAAGCCAAGTCTCTGTTATAAACATAAAATTTCCACTTCTGGGATTCAAAGAAGTCTTTGAGCAGGAAAGATTGGTTTGCCAGCGATCTGGCATTGACAAGAGCCAGATGCAGACCAAGATCCTGCTGTTAACCCGTAAATCCACCATATCCTCAGAGGACGAAGGTTGGAGAAATCCACTCTGTCGCTTGCGAACTTGGGTGGCAGTGAGGAAGAGGAGCTGCCATAGGCAAGGGGCCGGCACGAAGCAGGTAGTGGATCGAGAGCAACAGGCCCGATCCTCATAAGCCAAACTCAGCTGATCAAACAAGAGGGGGCAGGATCCGGAGAAAAATCCAAGAAACCACCACTGGTGGAGCAGAAGCAGGCCCTGAGCCTCCCTACACACACCACCCCACTTTCCCCGTTTCCTGATACGCTTCCTGTGGGGAATGACGCAGGAGCCATGATACAGGTAAGCTGTACCCAGCAGTACAGGGGAGGGGAGTACCCAGCTGTACCAATCTCCAACCTGAACGGTGGAAGCCATTTAGCAAGCCACTTGGATGTTAAGAAGAGACTGGCCAATCTTAAAAAAACCCAAAACGAGCAGGAGCAGTATAAAGCATCACTAACTGAGAGTACCAAAAATAAAGCAGAAGGACAAGGAAACCTGACAGGAAACCTGAGAGATGCGCGAGCTGTGCACACTGCTGGTGCCATCTTGTCAAACAATTTCCATTTGAGATAATTAAATAAAAACTACACAATAAAAGGGAACATGCTGAAAGCTTTTACTTTACAGTTTTGGGCTTACTTTGCTCAGAGGAACCTTGGCACATGAAGGAAGATCATGAGTCCTGTACCGATGGAAAAATTATGTCAATGTATTACAGATTAACAATAGTGAATATTAATTATCATATTCTCATTTGGGAGCTTGTGTGTTTAACTACAGTTGCACTGCTGAAAAAGACTTACTGTCATTGACAATATCACTTCTAGGAGTAGGTCTAGAGGTTTTTTCCAGGAAAACATACGAAGGCCGGCCTGTTATCTGTCAACTCCTGTACATCTCCAGTCTGAAACAGAGGCAAACAAAAACACTCACACGACAACAAACACATGTTATAAATCAATCCTCCTAACTAAAGATAAGTCTTCCTATGCCTGATCCTCCATGTCATTTGAGAAATCCTGAGCCTCACAACAAGCCAATGTGCAGGCCAGTAACTGGATTGGCATATTTACAGAAACAGGTTATGACATGTTGCTTTGGGCATTTTTTTCAAACTCCATTGGGACACACATTAAGGAAAGAGGTGAGGTGTCAAGAGTTCCTTGGACAGGTACTATGGTACAAGTGTTGACTTTCCACGTGCAACTGTACTGAGGTAAGCTCGGTATAGCCCTCTGCTTCAGGAGGCACAACCACGCACAAATTTCTTTGTCCAGAGCCACCTACAAAAAACAAGAAGTTATATTGTCCATTTCTTTTAGATATAAACTGCTGATTTGAAAAAATCTTAACTCTGTGTATTAAACTTAAATCTGTGAAAAAAGATAAAAATTTCCATGTGTTACCAACAGCCTTGTACAGCATCCATGCTCCTTTCAAAGTGGCCATTTTTGAGTAGGTATCCTCAAGTTTCTGGACAACTGTATATGAGTAATATAATACAAGCCTTTTGTTTAAAATATTTTGGAGAATGTCAATTCCTAAATTACTTTAGCAAATAAAATTACTTAAAGTTGGTTTACAGTGACAAGAGTATTGTTTTATTTTGATTTGCACAATAATTTTCTTTATATTTACCCATGAATGGTCAGCATCCTCAGTGACACTTGATGGTTCTTCGACCCATCCCTGCCTGTAGAAGGGTCAACTCATCCAGAAATCTTTGGGGTTTTCTCCATATATTTGTTGACGAGATAAAACTGTATGGGAAAACACTTGACAGGGTTTCAGCCTCCTTTTGAAATCAATGACACTAGTATGTGGTCTCTTTTTTCCATAATTTCTTTTCCCAAACAGTCCTGGAAAGGGATCTGCAGAAGAATAAAAATCAGAGATTAAAACGTGTTACAGTCTGTGAAAAAGACAGACAATATCACACATGATTATACTAAAATTCCAGATATGATCACAAGATGAGTGAAAACAGGTCCATGAAATGATTATGCTCTAATGTAACAAACCTTGCCATGTTTTGTTCTACTGTGCTAACCATTCTGCTGTTGAGATCCTTGTCCTCCAGTCTGTCCCTGGTTTGAGTCTCCTTATTCAAACACACACACACACACACACCCAAAAAACTCTCACAAAGGCTAGATTTGCATAATAAATACATAACATGTCGTGTTGTAAACCTGCTTTTTTAAATTACTGCTTGTAGGCAAATTAACAATGACAACAACAGTCCTCACTGTCTCTAGTTTGATGGATCAGATAAGGCATTCTGCAGCAGGGACACCACCCGCCGCGCTGCGTCCTGCAACTCTCCCTATCATAGCGGGTCAACATGACAAAATTAACATTAGTGTTTAGTTTGTTACCAGACAATTATTTTAAGAAATCAAACAAAGCAAAAACTATAACAGATCCACAAGACCCAACACTTGACATACCACGGTAATGCTAATGGATAAAAAGCTATGGCACTTGCTAGCTAAGCGCTGACCTTAACTTAAGCTTTTTTTTTTACCACATCTTTAAGGTTGTAAGTGCCACAATTGTTTCCACAATATAACAGTTACATAAACATTTTTGTAATTCGTTATTTGTATGTGCTGACAACCAAGGCCGGCTTTACGCAGGGGCAAGAGGGGGCAGTGCCCCCTCAAACAAACATTCTGCCCCCTCAATCAAATGCGCCGAAATGGGCAAATCTCTCCAAACGCTCTCTCCCCTCTGTACTGAACTCTGTGTGTCGGAGCTTCACAGGATCCATTGTACTGTCTTCAACAAGTCCTTCCCACCACCACAGAAAACAACCAATCAGTGTTTAGTATGCAAATGAGTTGACATACAGCCTGATCTTGCGGTGTCATATTTCTCCCCCTCGTAGAGAGAGCGGCTGCTGAGCTCCAGCGGTAAAACTTATAGAGTAAAGCTCTGTTAAATGTGTTGTAGCGATACTGAATAAATACTTATAATAACAGACGTATTTATTGCATCTATTCTGTCAACTGGGGTTTGTTTCTGTTCTATTTAAACGTGTCTACGCCTGTTAGTAGGAGCAGTGATCAATCACGCACGGGCCATAGATGTGACTGCCTCCTCGGTACTAGACTGAGGGAAACGAGCTGCGCATATGAGACCCCTCAAGCTCCGCCCAGCCTTTAGTTCAGCATGCTAGTTTGAAGAAAAAATAACAGAAAGTTTCACTCTACATTCCCGCTGCTTTCAGCAGTTCAGCTCAGAGCTTCATGTATGCATTGTTGGTTTTTAAATATTTGATGAAGGGATCATTTAGTTTTTTACTCATTTTCATAGTTATTATTATCATTATTTCCCCCTGAAGGTTCACTGCCTTATTTTGGTAGGGGGTTTAATTTTTGCTCTGTTATTGTTGTGCTTGATAGTTATGATTCTTTAATCATTATGGTCTATATACAGACAGAAACAAACACACAGATAGTTGAGTTTATTGTTATTAGTTTCAAAATTTATTCAAAAATGCTTAGACATCTAATGGCTGTCCATGAGTAGGCAATTGTTATTTTGTTGGTTGTTAAAGCTTTGATAATGGATCATTCTTTTTCTTTTTTCTTACTTCATTTTTGTTATTGATATTTTCTGTTCCCCCCTGAGGATTGCCACCTTATTGTGGTCAGGGGGTTTGCGTGCCTCAGTGACTCTAAGAGCTATACCAGCAGGAGCTTTGGTTTCAGGTGGGACACCCAAGGCTGGACAGGCTCTTAGAGTAGAGGCCTGGACAAAGTGCAATCCATTTCTTTGAGTTGGACTCCACTAAACATCACAGTTCCGTTAAAGAAACACTTAAAAAACAACAACAAGAAAATGCTGAAGTATGTACTCATAATGCCCCCTTCAAATTTATGCCTGCCCCCTCATGTATGCATTCCTAGAACCGGCCCTGCTGACAACACTAGAGATTCTTTCTTAAATTACCTCTGTTTTCTCCGACATCTTGATTCTGGCCAAACTCCGCGAAGAAAAGGAGTGGAAAGAGACCCGAAAACTGACCAATCAGAGGATAAGACACTTCAGCCCAAAGTCTCCGCCCCGGAGTCTCAAAACTCCAGCAGTCGGAATGAGGGAGGGACTGTTTAAGCCGAGCGTGCAGTGACAGAACTGAGAGCGAGCGGGTTGGCTGCTGCGAGGACATTGGTCCAACATATGTGAACGCAGTGGATTGATGAGCTCTCACGAAGGGTGATTCTCTGCTTGCAAATACTGTGTTATTCCCTCGCAATGCAGAAATGCCTCCTCGCGACGTGTGTTTTTAACTCGCGTGTACTAATTTCATTCGCTCTTATCACGTACTCGCGCGCGGTGATCCCCGTGCGCGTGCATTGTTTGTTAATGCGCGCGTGCGGTTTTCGAGCGCGCTGCTTTTGGAATCGAATAAACGCATAGCACTCAGCACTCAGTGTGCAGGATGAGAGCAGAGAAGCAGAGAGATGCTTAAGGGAAGTATAACACTCTTCCCTCTGTGCAGCTTTGTCCTGAGAACTTTCAGCTGTTTCTGGGTTGCCTGACGTTAACGGGATACTGTTCTTCTTCACCTTCCTGTTTGGCCACTTTTAAGTGTTAGTTTCCTGTCTTTTTTTCTACATTCTGCAACCTCAACCATATAAATCTCTCTGTGATGTGTTCTCGGTGTTTAATTTAAAAATATTAACTTCCAATGATATGGTATTTGAAAATGTGTAAATGCCTTGTTTTAATTGATTACCTCACATATTTTTTGTTTTTAACAGTGCCCATGATGGTGGTCAAATGTATCCTGCTGACTTTGGCCATCCATATTTTCCTTCTGTCCCTGTCTTTGGGAAGCCATACATACGCACGCCATTTCTCTGAGCGATTGGAGCATCCCCATGCAGCACAGCATACCATGGTGAAGACTGTATTCAAGGATAGCAGAGAAAGAAATGGCTAGACATGCGGATCTAGTCGAGTTTTATGCTATTGTAAAGGAATTCTTTTAGGTATTAAATGCATTTGGAAAACAAAGGGTGTTTGTCTGATTTATTATGTATCTGTAGGGAGTAAGTCTTGGGATAGTTAACAAATAGTGATAGAAAGCCATGTATTTTCCATGAATTGAAATCAAAATTTTATTTATTTGCCATGGATTTTCTGTAAGAACACATTATATTGTGAGTCCAGACTTAGTTATCAGTCTGCCTCAGTCAAAATAAGTCTTAAGATTTAAAAGCAATTCACACAAGTAGATACTAATAAGTAAGAATAGATAACCCATTTATTTGAATGAATTGGGGATCTAAATTTTATTTATTGGGATATAGATTTCCTGTAAGACAACAGTTATCATTATGCTGTGAGCCTAGATTTATTGTGTAGTCACTTGGTAAATCATTGTCGTCACCTGTTGGTATGCCTCAGTCTGAAAGATAAAGTTAAAAAAAACAGAAAATATTACGATTTACATTGCTGTTGATGTCATACAGGTTTAGTTAACTTAACATGATTCATATCAATGAACACAACTATAAAAATATTAGAGATGTGTGACGTTCATGAACGAATCGATTCTTTTGAACGACTCTTTTAGAATGAACGATGGGAAACCGGTTCAAGCTGTGAGCCGTTCATTTGTGAACCATTCTTTTTATATACAAATTTTTGACACTGCTTTCATCAAATCAAATCATATCTAACTTTATTTATAAAGCGCTTTCCATGCCATAGGCAACACAAAGTTCTTTACATGATTAAAAACAAGAATAAAAACAATGAAATCTTTCACACAGTCACACGCACACACATATACACACACACACCAAGCCCAATCCGCCACCTTCCAGCTAAAAATGACTGAATGAATAAATAAATGAATAAATAAGTAAATAAGAAATTGTACAGTTGAGTAAAATGTAAGAAACATCAGACATAGAAGTCTGATGTCCAACACGCTCCATTCATGTGAAGCATCCATGGACAGAGAGTTTTGTTTGGAAACAAATACTGTGAGTTCTATCCAAAACATTAACTAGAATTTACACAGACTGCTCAGGTTTCTCCTTTTTTATCTATGTTTTTTCTATAATTTTTTAATCTTGTATAGTAGATTTTAAATAGGTACATATTTTGATTGTTTGTCATTCTTATATATTGTGAAATTCTCTAATATATTGTGAGAACGAGCCAGTCTTTTGAATGGTTCTTTGAAAGGAACGGCTCCTCAAGATCCGGCTCCCTTCAAAGAGCCATAAATCCCATCTCTGAAAAATATTGCAAAGCAAAGTCTTCATTGATCATTATTTACCGATTATCGTAGTTTTCTTATTATTTTGTATTGGCCGCCAAGCACTTCCTGGAACTTTTTGGAGGCTACATGGACCACGTGATCGGCAAGCGTTTTGAGTTTCGGGTGGCGCCTCTCTCTCTAGAGGGACTCTAATTTGAGCTGCATATGCTGTTCAGTCCTTGAACTTTAAAAATAGCATATGTTATTAGTTAAAACTTACTATTTTATTATTAAACTGTGACTGAAACTACATTCTGGTGGTGGTTTCTTTTTCTGTACTGTCCTTTGCATTCATGGTGCCAAAGTTAAAATTCAAAGAGGGCAGAAATAGTTTATAACTTGTCTGCTTGTTAACATGACACATGAATTGAAACATGAAAACTCAAATTTATAGCACAGCAAATAAAAAAAAGCGTTAAATTTCAGCTGAATCTGCATCATCCCATGAGCCTTTGCGGTCGGGGATATGTTGAGTTTGAAAATATCCCCGCCCCCTCTGACAGAAACGTAACATGTTAGAGTGTTTCTTTGCTAAGTCATTATTATTACACTGCACAACGTAGAAAACTATCAGAAACAACTTATTGTTTGTTAATGAGACACTGTTATATTAAAAACATAAAATGATAATTAGTCACTACTAAAAACGTTTATGCTCAATATAAAATGTGGACTAAGAGTGTGAGTCCACTGTGTCAAGTAAAACAAGCGCACTCCCTGAAGAAGGTGAGGACAGTATTTGCTCGAATTAGCTCGTTATTTCTATTGGCTGGAGGGGGTTTTGACAGACAGCTCTTTTCTGCAACCCAAGAGAGAGGAAAAAAATTATCCAAGAGCAGAAGTTTTGAGTGCGCAGAGAAAGTGTCTGAGTGTGAGGGAAAGAGACCAAAGTGCTGAGCGCAGAGTTCTGAAAGGACGAACAATAGATTTGAAGCAAGAGGGACTTTCTGAGTGTGAGAGCAGGTTTGAGAGAGAGCAAGATGATATTTGAGCGTGAAAAACCAGACATCTTGCTCTCAAAGCAAACAATTACGCTCTTGATTAAAGATAGAAAAATACCCCCCATAAACCAATAAACATCTCTCATCTTAAATGGTGTAACTTAGCTTTTTTAGCTTGTATGCCCTAGATACATTCCCCACAAAAGGGAAGAGCAAGGTATTCATATTTTGTCAAACTGTTAGCGATTCACTAATGTCTTTTAGAGTATCAGTTCAAAGGTACCAGAGTCCCCATTTAATGTATCAGAGCCTATTTTTACTTCACAACAGCTGTATTTAAAAGGATTTTACAAAACTTGTGTAGATCTCAGTATGTCTTAACCAGCCTGAGTGTGGAAAAGCTGCATTCTACAGGATCATTACTCAACAGATACGGCCAATGGGCAATTTTGCACAACTAGAAGCAGATTGTGGAATACTTCTTCAGAAGATTCAATGGTTTTAGTGAGCTTGACTATGTTAGGGGTCTTCTGCATGCCAGATGCTACTTTCCTCTCTAGTTACTCTTTTTCATTTGGTGCACCTCATGTTTGTAAGGGTCTTTGCTATGTTGCATTTATGAAGCAAAGCATAATTAATCATAAAGCTCTCTTCTTGGCAAAATGTAGCATTTGAAGGTTTAAGGCTTGAATTCCAATCATATGTCACAGATTGGTTTTGAGAATTTGCCTCTTAGCTCGCCTGAGAATGTTATCAAGCACAGGGTAGAATATGATGGTACAGAAAGTGTCCCTGGTCTGATCAGAACGCTCACCTACTGTTAGGACATGACGGAGTGGGATCTGTCTCCATATTGGATTTTTTTAACAATGTCCAAGACTTTTTTCAGAGTCCTTCAAAGTAGGGACTCATCCTGTAACCTTTCTTTGACTAGCATTGCACAAGGGCTTCATCCACTGCTGAACATAAATCAAGAGAGGGAGACTGTAGAATGTCAGAGAGCCATGTTGCATAACCAAAAACCTTTGTGCATGTCACTGAAAGGCCAATGAACTGCAGGTCAATTTGAGTAAACAGACCTTGTACATCAACACTTCTATCTCCGCTGTTTTCATCTGCAAAGAAACATATAATAGCAGGCAGTCTATCAAGTACAGTTCGGCAAGCCGTGTACCGACATGGCCACCTTGTCTCACTCAGCCCTTGAAGCTCTCTGGGTGCTCCATGGGGCGGCATGGCTAATTGGGTAGAGTGGTTGTCCTGTAGCCCAAGGATTGCTGTTTGATCCCGGCCCGGAGAGCTCAAGTCGAGGTGTCCCTGAGCAAGGCACCGAACCCCTAATTGCTCCTGATGGGTCGTGGTTGAGCACCTTGCATGGCAGCTTCCAGCATCAGCGTGTGAATGTGTGTGTGAATGGGTGAATGTGACGTAAATGTAAAGCGCTTTGGGTAAGAGCACTATATCAAGTACAGACCATTTACCATGTACTTTCTGTGTGTCTCAAGCCACATGGTCAGCTTGTGGGACTCCTTTAACTGTGTCAACAAGAACAAGATTAAGACTATGAGCATTGTCAATGGACATAAAAGTCCTGCTTTGCCTCCTCCTTAATACGAGCTTGAAAGGCAAAATGCCTGCTGCTCATGACAGAAGCAATGTCATATGATTACTTCTGTAGTCGTAGTCCATTATCTTGTCAAGTATTTGGATAATTTTTTTCTGTCAATCCTGCTGCATCAAGGCTAAATCTGCAGATTCAAAGTGGATGAAGCTTTTCTTTTACAGCTCCTCCTTAACTAGTACCTCAGCACAAAAGAGATCTGTTCCTTCTTTTATGTGCCTTTTGGCTTCATCTGCCATTATGGAAAACCCTCGTGCTTCCTTGACCCTCCTTTATGATGGAGGAGAGTTACCATGAATTTAGTGACATTGTGTATTTTTGCATTGCAAGGCCCCTGTCACTTTCTTTTTTGGTGTGATGGGGTCATGGTTACCAATCACATCCAATATAGCCAAGAAGTTTCCACAGTTGTCATATTCCTTTTTGTCTCCCTATGACCCCTTTGTGAAATAATTGTGGGTTACCGTTAATAAAAGACACTCAGCTACAGCTTTCAATATCTGTATGATTGTGTTCTGTACTTGCTTACTGTGGATTTTGAGTGTAAGGTACCCACTTACAGATGCATTTGATTTTTCTCCTCACATCATATTGCTTCAAGCCATCAATGCATTTATGTAATGCCTCTCCCTTTACATGTGCAGCAAATACCCCGTCTCTGAATGTTGCTTTTTTTCCAGTTTTCCCAATCCCAGACCTGAAGTAAACACAGGAACTCTGTTGTGTGTACGGGGTGAGAAGCAAGGATCCAGGCACGGACACAGATCTGGGAAAAAGAGTGATAGGTTTATTTGTTTTTCCATAAAGAGAGAGTTATGTCAAGGATGTGGAGGGTCGTTGATAGTCAGGCAGGCAGGCAGGCAGGCAAGCAGGCAGACTTGTGGGCAGATCTGGATCTCACTGGGTAATCAACAATCTGGTGATGACTGGAAGGCTGAGCTGGTCTTACATACACGCAGCTTGATTGCAGAATCAGATGCAGGTGAAGATCCAGTTGCCAGGGAAACAGGCACACCCGCCATTGCCACACACCAGAGCAGGAACCACAACAGTACCCCCACTCAACGGGAGCCACTGGGCAACCTAAACTTCTCCAAGTGACGTCGACAAAAATCCCGGACCAATGACGCATCCAGGATGAAGAAGTGTGGGACCCAGGCACGCTCCTCTGGGCCATAACCCTCCCAGCCACCAGAAACTGGAAACCACGGCCACATCGCCGTACATCCAGCAGATGCCGGACAGAGTAGGCAGGATGGCAAGCCACATGCCAGGCAGGAGGAGGGGGCCTGGACGGAGGGACGAGAGGACTAGAGTGATGATCAGCCAGGTGCCGACTGCATTCTCCAGAGCGAAGGAGAGGTGCAAGAGCCTTCCCCCAAACCTGACGGCAACGGCGGATGTGCAGCTGGACAGATGGTACCGAAACCTCTTTATCCTGGGCCGGAAACAGTGGTGGCTAGTACCCTAGAGAGCACTCAAAAGGAGACAGCTGCTACAACACAGATGAAGGCAGAATGCAGTCAGGAGGTGTAGAGTTTTCAGGTGCAAACTGACGAGATAGAGATTCTGGTTTCTGGTTTTTGGATCCTAGCCTGTTTGATATTGTGAAGATAAACCGGTTGGAAAAAAAGTGATCAATTCCTGTCCCTGTTGCCAAATTAACAAGAGATATTGATCATATTCATCAGTACATACAGTGACAGGTATGGATAAAACATTAACACAGAACCTTTTGTACAATCTAAACTATTAGGAAAAACTTTACACTTGACATTCTGAATAAAACTTTGTAAACAGTGTGTAGCATTTGTGTTAACATTTGTTTATTTATTGCCTGCTGGTAGAAGTGCTGCCAGGCCTGTGGCAAACATCAACAAATCTTCAAGGGACACAGCCCATCTACTTTCTCTGAATAAGGTGGTCAATATATTATAGTGCATTTTTTTGACTCCTATTAATGATATATTATTTCCTTATATCTGCTTTCCTTTCATTAAAACTAAAAACTACAATTTATGAACACAAAAACAAAAACCTGTATATACAAACCTTCTGCCCAAAAGACAAGTGTTTTTCCCCTCCTTCTCCCACCTGTGTTGCTTCCTTCTGGGGCTGATGATCTGCGTTTTGAACATGTTCTCCATATCTGAAGCAGTCAGGGCTGTTGGTCATGAGAAGCTCATAAGACTGGGACCAGAACACATGGAATGATGCTGCAGTGCTGCAAAAAAACTGCAAGACTCGGCAGTCCATCTTTGAATCTGGTAAGGATAGATACATTAAGGTTTAGCATTTAATCTTTTTAATTTTGATTTAAACAGGTGTTGTAAGTGTAAGGTCCTAACAGGTATGAATACACTCAACTTTGGTGTAGATCCCATGTATTTCTATTGAGACATGAGCAAACCGTGTTCATGGCAAAAAAACGCTTGTTTCCGTCGGTGCCACAGTAATATGCTTGGTCCTATTAGAAAGATTCAATAGCATTTGGTCCCCAACTCGGTCAGGAAGCTTCCACCGAGTTTGGAGTCCACTCGCTACGAATCCCTCAGACTAGTTCATCAAATACAATGCGAATAAGTGTCAAAATGGCAAAAAAATGGGTGTCAAAACTCCAAGATGGGCGGGCATGCCACTGCGGGCATGCCATGGCAACAGGTGTTTGATTGATTTTATTGCTTGTCTTGAGGTGTTACACATGTGTGACGAATTTTGTTTTCATACGTAAGTAGATGTTCAGGGACCCATTGGTTTTGGATTTTTTTTGTTTTTTTTTTTTTTGTCTAGGTGGCGCTGTTGAGCCATTTTTGCATCAAAGTCTATGCGGACCTTAGATTATCAAAATTTTTGCCGGCCTTGATGTGTGTGCCAAATTTCACAACTTTTCATGGGTGTTTACGGGATCATATTTGCGCTCAAAGTTCTTAGAAAAAAAAAAAAAACATTTCAACAACAGTAAACAATGTTTAAAGATGTGGAAATCTGCCCTATCAAAACATAAAATAAACCACGGAACTGTAATCTGGATTTGAATCTAAAATATTCTCTAGGAGCCCCCTATGCAAATCCAGTCCCTGAGCCAAGGCCATTTCCTACCTGATGCAGAACTTTTCCTATCTCCTCATCTTTCACATCTTCTACAGTGGTGCTGAAACTCGGATTCCCTAGCATGTGGTTGACCAGGTTCTTGGAGAGGAAATGTGGTGCTGGTCCCCCATGTACAATGGATACAGCAGTCATCTCCCCTGCTAAAAAATACTCAGCTTCCATGGCAGCTGTTATAGAGCACAGAATTATCATGGTTAATTGCTACTTAGATCCCCTAATGAGAAAAAAATATATAAAACCAGATGTTTATTAAAATTTTAATTTTAATAGTACAATCACTTCTCTTAGAGGGAAAAGGCAGACCTCTTGAATTATATACAATATAACAGCTTTTCTGGAGGTGCATCAAAGATTGGGCGATTCTCAAGTGGCTCATAAGAAGTGTAAGGAATTCACGCCTTGGGCCACCTGTGTCCAACCCTGCTTCAAAGCTGCCAGGATCATCATTAAACTTGATGAACATGTTGTTGCCAGAGTATGTGCTGCGCTGATCCTCGAACAGCTCCATCCTATACATCCAACCATGATATATTGAACCTACTGACTTTCTTGTGGTCAATTGCCAGTGCCTAATGGCAATGATTTCATGTGCCTGCACATTTATGTTGCTAGAAAAAAAGGGAAATTAATATTAAACTGTGTATACTGTATATTTCTATACTGATTGCTCACACTTTGCATAATGAAATCATGTACAGAACCAGATGCTGGTTAATTTGAAACAAATGCCTAAATTACTAACACAAGTTCTTCTGGAGGCAGATCTTTCTTTTTGTCAAGAGCAGGATGTTCAATGTCATCATCATCAATCACAATGGGTTCAAACAGGTTGGTGTAGTTTCTGCGGAGTGAAACATATAGCAGTATAGATGCAATCAAACATAAATGCATAAACATGTAGTTCCAGCTTTATAGAACATCTGATTTGTGTCAAGAGTTGTCAAGAGTTAAAGACTTAAATGTAAAAGAGTCATTAGTTTTTCCAACCCCCTGGAATAATTACACGAGACACAACACACCTATAACAGGAGCTCTCGACATTAATACGTTCACTAGTGCCCGGATCGTTTCTGTTTTTTATCCAATCTAAAACCAGAAAATACCGAAATAAGGATAAATGAAAATTATATTTGATCATTAAATATTTCTTTCAATATCAGCCAAAAATACTGAAGGGGTTGAAGGGAAATTTAATGTAAAATGTATAATGTTTAATAAATGTAATGTACTTATAATCAATGTAAAAATGTAATCTAAATGAAAGGAGAATTGATATGATTAATGAACTCTTATCAAAATAGCTAATTAAAAGGAATAATATAAAGTTCATATTCCTATCATTGCTGAGCGCAAATCTACAAGTCTACAACTTCATTTTCTTTGCATCTTTACAATTACTAAATAAAAAAAGTTTATATTTATCTGCTTATGTACAGTATATTGATGGAAAAAGTTTGTATTATAGGATGGAACTTGAGGATGGGATTAAATGCACTGATAATATTGTAATTGGCAAATGGTGAATCATAATCTAACAGCAAAGTGAAGGCAGTTAAGAAGCTCTTATATACTTTAAAAAAATGAAATAGTTTATTACCTGTACTTTCATTTGCAAGAACAATAGTCCCAGCCCCATTCCTTAGAGGACAAAGAAAAGCATATATCGTTGTGTACTATGAAAATATATTGTAGACATCACCCCTATGATGACGATAAATCATGGACCCAGGTTTCCCCTGCCTGGACGTGGGTCACCGGGGCCCCCCTCTGGAGCCAGGCCTAGAGGTCGGGCCGGGAGGTGAGCGCTTGGAGGCTGGGCCTTTGCCCACGGGGCTCAGTCGGGCTCAGCCTGAAAGGGTGACATGGACACCCCTCCCGTGGGCTCACCACCTGTAGGAGGGGCCATAGGGGTGTGGTGAAGTGTGAGCTGGGCAGCTGCCCGAGAGGCGGGGACCCTGGCGGTCTGATCTTCGGCTGTTGAAGCTAGCTCTAGAGACGTGGAATGTCACCTCTCTGGCGGGGAACTTCACACTTCACCACACCCCTATGGCCCCCTCCCATAGAATTTTTATTTATTATTACTTTTGTCAGATTCAAGTTATTTATAGGACTGTGTTGTGTTTATTGCTAAAGCTGGAAGCAAAACATTCACCACTAAACAAGTAGTTTCTCAAACCTAGCTTAGCTTTCTCTGCTGATATCTTTTAAGTTGTCGTAGTATTTTTTATTTATTATTGTGTTTTCCTTTAAGTTGTTGTGTTTTTTTAATTTGTTGTTGTGTTTTTTTAATTATGTTTTTTAACTTGTTGTGTTTTGAAATTGTTGTGTTTTTTTAATTTGTTGTTTTTAATTTGTCATGATTTTTAATTTGTTGTGTTTTTTAATTTGGTGTTTTTAATTTGTCATGTTTTTATATTTGTTGTGTTTTTTAATTTGTTTTTAATTTGTCATGTTTTTATATTTGTTGTGTTTTTTAACTTGTTGTTTTTACTTTGTTGTGTTTTTTAATTTGTTGTTTTTAATTTGTCATGATTTTTAATTTGTTGTGTTTTTTAATTTGGTGTTTTTAATTTGTCATGTTTTTATATTTGTTGTGTTTTTTAATTTGTTTTTAATTTGTCATGTTTTTATATTTGTTGTGTTTTTTTAATTGTTGTTTTTACTTTGTTGTGTTTTTTAATTTGTTGTTTTTAATTTGTCATGATTTTTAATTTGTTGTGTTTTTTAATTTGGTGTTTTTAATTTGTCATGTTTTTATATTTGTTGTGTTTTTTAATTTGTTTTTAATTTGTCATGTTTTTATATTTGTTGTGTTTTTTAACTTGTTGTTTTTACTTTGTTGTGTTTTTTAATTTGTTGCTGTGGTTTTAATTTGTCATGTTTTTATATTTGTTGTGTTTTTTAATTTGTTGTTTTTAATTTGTCATGTTTTTATATTTGTTGTGTTTTTTAATTTGTTTTTAATTTGTCATGTTTTTATATTTGTTGTGTTTTTTTAATTCGTGTTTTTTATTTGTTGTTGTTTTTAATTTGTTTTTTTTATTTGTTGTTGTTTTTTTAATTTGTTGGGTTTTTTAATTTCCTGCTGTGTTTTTAATTTGTTGTTGTGTTTTTTAATTTGTTGCTGTGCTTTTAATGTGTTGTTTAATTTGTTGGGTTTTTTAATTTGTTGCTGTGTTTTTAAGGTGGTGTTTTTAATTTGTTGGGTTTTTTAATTTGTTGCTGTGCTTTTAATTTGTTGTTTTTAATTTGTTGTTGTGTTTTTTAATTTGTTGTGTTTTTTAATTTGTTGCTGTGTTTTTAATTTGTTGTTTTTTAATTTGTTGTGTTTTTTAATTTGTTGCTGTGTTTTTAATTTGTTGTTTTTAATTTGTTGTGTTTTTTAATTTATTCCTGTGTTTTTAATTTGTTGTTTTTAATTTGTGTTTTTTAATTTGTTGCTGTGTTTTTAATTTGTTGTTTTTTAATTTGTTGCTGTGTTTTTAATTTGTTGTTTTTAATTTGTTGTTTTTTAATTTGTTGTGTTTTTTAATTTGTTGCTGTGTTTTTAATGTGTTGTTTTTTAATTTGTTGTGTTTTTTAATTTGTTGCTGTGTTTTTAATGTGTTGTTTTTAATTTGTCATGTTTTTTAATTTGTTGCTGTGTTTTTAATTTGTTGTTTTTTAATTTGTTGTGTTTTTTAATTTGTTGCTGTGTTTGTAATTTGTTGTTTTTTAATTTGTTGTGTTTTTTAATTTGTTGCTGTGCTTTTAATTTGTTGTTTTTAATTTGTTGTTGTGTTTTTTAATTTGTTGTTGTGCTTTTAATTTGTTGTTTTTAATTTGTTGTTGTGTTTTTTAATTTGTTGCTGTGCTTTTAATGTGTTTTTAATTTGTTATGTTTTTTAATTTGTTGTGTTTTTTAATTTGTTGCTGTGCTTTTAATTTGTTGTTTTTAATTTGTTGTTGTGTTTTTTAATTTGTTGTTGTGCTTTTAATTTGTTGTTTTTAATTTGTTGTTGTGTTTTTTAATTTGTTGCTGTGCTTTTAATGTGTTGTTTTTAATTTGTTGTGTTTTTTAATTTGTTGCTGTGTTTTTAATTTGTTGTTTTTAATTTGTTGTTGTGTGTTTTAATTTGTTGCTGTGCTTTTAATTTGTTGTTTTCAATTTGTTGTTGTGTTTTTTAATTTGTTGGGTTCTTTAATTTGTTGCTGTGGTTTTAATTTGTTGTTTTTAATTTGTTGTTTTTAATTTGTTGCTGTGCTTTTAATGTGTTGTTTTTAATTTGTTGTGTTTTTTTTATTTGTTGCTGTTTTTAATTTGTTGTTTTTAATTTGTTGCTGTGCTTTTAATGTTTTGTTTAATTTGTTGCTGTGTTTTTAATTTGTTGTTTTTAATTTGTTGCTGTTTTTAATTTGTTGTTTTCAATTTGTTGCTGTGCTTTTAATGTGTTGTTTAATTTGTTGGGTTTTTTAATTTGTTGCTGTGTTTTTAATTTGTTGTTTTTAATTTGTTGCTGTTTTTAATTTGTTGGGTTTTTTAATTTGTTGCTGTGTTTTTAATTTGTTGTTTTTAATTTGTTGCTGTTTTTAATTTGTTGTTTTTAATTTGTTGCTGTGCTTTTAATGTGTTGTTTAATTTGTTGGGTTTTTTAATTTGTTGCTGTGTTTTTAATTTGTTGTTTTTAATTTGTTGCTGTGTTTTTAATTTGTTGTTTTTAATTTGTTGCTGTGTTTTTAATTTGTTGTTTTTAATTCGTTGCTGTGCTTTTAATGTGTTGTTTTTAATTTGTTGTTTTTAATTTGTTGCTGTGCTTTTAATGTGTTGTTTTTAATTTGTTGTTTTTAATTTGTTGCTGTGTTTTTAATTTGTTGTTTTTAATTTGTTGCTGTGCTTTTAATGTGTTGTTTTTAATTTGTTGTTTTTAATTTGTTGCTGTGCTTTTAATGTGTTGTTTTTAATTTGTTGTTTTTAATTTGTTGCTGTGTTTTTAATTTGTTGTTTTTAATTTGTTGTTGTGTTTTTTAATTTGTTGTGTTTTTTAATTTGTTGTCATGATTTGCACAACGTTAATTACAGCATGCCCACCAAGAGCATATAGAGGGCTATAAAGCCACCAAACAGCACAAAAATTATTTTAGTCACAATTATTGCCGAACTGAGTGTAAAAAAACTGAGGCAGGCCCATACTGATTCCTCCATGTCTCCATAGTCTATGTCTGAATATGCCTTGGCTGTGAAATGTAAAATCATGAGGTTGACTAATTCCCGTTGCACTCGGTCATTTTCAAGCAAGTAGAATTTAAAATTTTCCAGGTTGCCATACCTTTTTTTTAGAATTTTTACGATACCTTCGTAAACATACTGGAACTTTCTCACGTCTGCTTCGTACGTTTCATCGATTTCAGTTAGCGTTCCTATTATGATTTTGTGCGCCAATACCAGTTGCTCTTCTTCCACTGGTTTTGTGAAATAACCACAACTTTCCAGAATTTTTGTGGTGAGGCCAGCAACGAACAAACGGACCTCAGGAAAGTGACTTTGCCCTGTGCAGTGGAAGTGGTACTCTTGTCCCACGTAGTCAAACTTCGGCGTTGACTTGGTCGCTAGATGGAATGTTTTTATGTGTTTCTTTAAGTCTATTCTGAATAAGCTGAGCATTTTGAATGAAATTGTAAAGTCCCGAAAGTATTTATAGAAAACACGGGACACGTCACAAAGGAGTAAACGTTTCTTTTGATCGAATGTGTTGCCATGACTTCTTTTGACGTCATGGCAACACGTTTGGGTTGGTGACAGACGCACGCTATCTTGGTTAATAATTTTGAGTTATATATTGAAATGTACAAAGTGCCCTGTTTTTGTTATTTATTTTGTACATTTGCAATAAAAGTTTGGTGTCAGCTGATAACGTTTGCATTATATAAAGCAATATATAGCCTCTCATCTTGATGTTTGCCTAATACAAATTACTCTCGGAGGAGCAGAAATATTAAAAGCTGCTCCAGTAACGTGTTTTATTAATGATCATATGTAAATTCATTCATACATTAAAACGAAATACTAATTTGGTAATCTTGGGAAGAAAATTTTGTTATTCCCATACAATGACAAAGATTTTAATTAGGATACATAAGAGGACAATTAACAAATAAAGTTAATATGCTTGTCCTTATTGCTGCTGAAGAAACCTTTGGCTAAAAACATTCTGGTGTTATGCAGATTATATCAAGTGTTGTCCATTATGTTCAGCAGTGTGTGCAACTTTCTCGCAGTCAGCTCTATGGGTTGTAGGACCACAGCACAGAGCCAGCTCTCCAGCTTGTTCAAGTGTGTTTGAATAACTATCTGTGATGCTGCTGCCCCAACAAATAGTTACAATGGAAATTGGACTCTCCACAGCAGACTTATTGAGTATATGCAGTATCTTAACATCCAAACTAACTTCTGACCATTAAGTGCACCACTCATTATAAAAACAAAAAGATTCTAACCTGAGCCCAAAAATCTGAATCTTCACATGCTGAATTTTCCATTTTTTAAATTGTTCAGAGCAGCTTAAATATCTTCACTGCAGTAAGAGTCTTACATCTCTACATGTAATCAAAGATACTAATTTAAACCCCTATAATTTAAATAAGTTTTTCCTCTGTGTTTTTCTTCTTTTTTCTTAGACTTATTGAAATGCATTATGTCATTTTGCCACTGACACTGAACCTATTTTTAACTTAAAGCTTGAAAGTAAATTTATAAATACATAAATACAATGCAATAATTAGTTATGCAGACATAACATCATTCTAAATGTCTTAGCTCAAAAACCGAGAGGAATTTTCTCAACTGCAACTAAACATCTGCTGATTAGACTGATTAAAAAAAAGCCTATTTTCCCCACCAGGGTGCACTGTAATCCTATTTGTCAAACTTTGTGCATCACTGCAAGCTCATCATGAAAGCTGTTAAAGCCACTGCTCTCTTATGGTCTTAGTAGTAGTGATACATTGGATAGTGTCACTTTCTTCATCTTCTTCTTCTTTTTTCAGTAATAGTATAATTGTTAACTCAAGAAATTAAATTAAGTGTTATTAACTTTTCCACCGAAGCAGGGATGTAAAACTTTGGTAACAACAATGCTGATTTTATTTATTTTATTTATTTATTTTTTTTTTATTTTATTTTTTTTTATTTTATTTTATTTATTTATTTAGCACATAATAAAAGACTGTATAATAAAAGAATACAAAAATACAAGTCAAACGTACAAATTCATGTGCATGGAAGTGGTGGAAGCCCAAATGGGCTTATAAAAAAAACCACGCCCAGTCAATTCATATTATTAGTACAATCATGTGTATAAATATAAAACAGCATCAATGTAGAACATAATAATCTTCACAGTTCACATTTTAAAACATTAATATCTCGCCATCAGCTTATTTTTTAGTCTGCTTTTATACATAGTCAGTGATACAAAGGGTTCCACAAGATCAATATTAATATTCCAAAGTTTAGCACCATGGAATCTAATTGAGAATTGATCACGCAAGGTTTTATATAAAGGAAGGTGTAAATTTGTAGCTTGTCTAGTAGGATAATTATGAATTTGAGTGTTGCTTTGAAAATAACTTTTAATATAAGAAGGCCAATTGGAATCATATTGAGTTCTGAACACAAATGTACAAGTAAGAAGTGTGTTTATATCAAAAATATTCAAGATTCGTAATTTATTGAACAAAGGTGCACTTGGTGTATCAGATTTGGAAAAAGTAGCTATCCGTAAAAACTTTTTCTGTAAGAAAAATATTCTGTTTAAGTGAGTTGTAAATGTTGCTCCCCAAACAATATTACAATAAGTAAGATAGGGATAAATTAAACTATAGTATAATGTTACAAGACATGAAGTATGAACATAATGTCTTATTATGCTTAAAATTCCAACTGATTTAGTTATCTTTTTGCAGACATGTCCAATTTGATCTTTCCAACTAAGTTTCTCATCAATCCAGACACCCAAAAAACATGCTGATGGAACTTGCACTATTTCCTCATTATCCATTTCAATTTTAATTCGATCACTATATGTTTTATTTCCAGCAAATAAAATAAAACTCGATTTTTTTATATTTAATGATAATTTATTTGCTTTAAACCAGTTTGAATAATTACGTAGATTGTGATTTAATTGATTAATTAGAGTAACCATATTTCTGTTTGAGATTAAAGATTAGTATCATCTGCAAAAAGCAATGGAAATGCAGAACTAGATACGGCAGCAAAATCATTTATATAAATAATAAATAACAACGGTCCCAATATTGAACCTTGTGGAACTCCATATTTGATCAAATTCATTCTTGATTTATAATCATCGATAAAAACATACTGATTTCTATTTGATAAATAGTTTCTAAGCCATTTGTATACAGTATCTTTAAAACCATATTTATGAAGTTTTAAAAGTAGAATATCATGATTTACTGTATCAAATGCTTTAGAAAGATCTAAAAATACCCCTATGGCAAATTCATTCTTATTTAAGGCAGTATGTATTCTATCAGTTAATTCAATAAGTGCCATATAAGCAGAATGATTTTTGCGAAAACCATATTGATAATTGTATAAAATTTGATTTTTTATTAGGTGTTGATTCATTCTTTTGTATACTAGTTTTTCTAAGATTTTTGAGAAACATGGTAATATTGAAATTGGACGATAATTTGAAAAGTTGGTTTGATCCCCGCTTTTATATAATGGTAAGACTTTAGCTGTCTTTAGATCTGATGGCACTATTCCGGATTTCATGGACAATGAAAAAATAAAAGTTAATGGTTCAATGACTGTTGAAGCAACTTCTTTAATAAGAGAAGCGCTGATCTCATCGTGTCCAGGAGCAGACATTTTTAAAGTTAATAGAATTTCCTTTACTTCATTCAAATCAGGCGGAACAAAATGACTAAATGATGTAAATGAACCTTTTAAATAATCTAATGGATTGAGGTTCGAACTGTCAATTTTTTTGGCAAGAGAGGGACCAACATTTGAGAAGAAGTCATTAAACTTACATGCAATATCATAAGGGTCACAGAAAGTATTGTTTCCATCTGAAAAAGTTGATGGATAACTTGGTGATGCTTTTTTTCTCTGAAGAAGCTGATTTATTTTTTTCCATGTGGCTTTAATATTTTTAACAGAATTTGAAAAATACTCAGTAAAGTAGTTTTTCTTTGCCACCCTAAGAAGATGAGTGTATTTATTTCTATAAGATTTATATTTAGCTAAATTTAAAGGGGAAGGTGAGGATAAATACTTCCTGTAGAGCTTATTTTTTATTTTAGATGACATTTTCAGTCCACTGGAAAACCAAGGATTATTATGTTTTCTGGATGAACCACTAGGACTAATAATTATTGGAAAACTCTTAGTAAAAACCTGATTAAGGAGTTCCATGAGTATCTGATAAGCTATATTAGCATCACTTTCTCCAAAAACCCTTTCAAAAGAAATCTGCTCCAACATTTGTTTGAATTTTAGTTTATTTGAAGAATTAAAATTTCTGTACTTGGTGACAGACTTTTTATTGGGTTGATTAATATTATCTAATGGAACTATTTGAAATATTGGGAAGTGGTCAGATATGTCATTAAATAAAACCCCTGACTGTGTTTCACTATTTAAACTATTGTATAAGATATTATCGATCAATGTTACAGTACTTTCTGTGACTCTTGTAGGTTTGGTAATTACTGGGAAAAAGTAATTTTCATGCAAATGACTTAAAAAATCATCCGTAGCAGAATGGCTTTCCTTATTAAATAGATTTATATTAAAGTCTCCAAGAATATGGCAAGTTTTACCTTCTTTATTTATATGTTCCAATGTATCTGAAAGCAAATTGTTAAAGCTTGCAATATTAGTATTTGGAGGTCTATAAATACAACCTATAATGATATTTTTAGTCTTTTTATTAGACAATATTTCTATAAAAACATGTTCGATTTCTGATTCATTTGATTCCATAACAAGATCATGGCGAACACTATAATCCAAGTTTTTATGAACAAAAATTGATACTCCTCCTCCAGACCTTGACTGTCTGACAAAATGAATAGATACATAAGATGGTAATTCATATAGTCCAAGATCTTTAGATTGTTCAGTCAGCCAGGTTTCACTAAGGGCTATTATAGAAAACTCATGATTTAAGGATGATAAGAAATATAACAATTGATCATAATTTTTAACAAGACTACGAATATTTAAATGTAAAACTGAAAATGTTTGATCAATATTTGAAAAAGATTGAATAAGCTGATTAAATTGAGCTTCATTATAATATTTGCAAGAATTACCATTATTTGAGTTTGAAAAAAAATTTATATCAGGGTCAATTTCTAATCCATGAGTAACTTCATCTCTGTTGAGCTCAAATGGGTTGAATAACAGAGTATCATTTACTGTGAAATTCTCATGATTATTAGATAGAAAAACTTGAAATTCATCATTATCTAGTGCAAAAAATGGTAACATTGACCCACACTTTTCACAAAACCATGATGTGGAAGCAT
Source organism: Melanotaenia boesemani (assembly GCF_017639745.1). NCBI lineage: Eukaryota > Metazoa > Chordata > Actinopteri > Atheriniformes > Melanotaeniidae > Melanotaenia > Melanotaenia boesemani. The sequence continues at coordinate 5,105,774 of NC_055690.1, read as the reverse complement.
CTGATGTTTTGTCCCAATCTTTTACACATTTGGGATGAAAATCACCTTTACATATAGAGCAATTAACAGTTAGCTTCTGACATTTTGAACAGTTTTTATGATTAGTCATGTTATAAAACAAAATCTGTAAACAGTGTAACTGCAATAGCTTTTTACTTATTCATAAAACATGATTTTCAGACCTGTGGGGGTTTTGTTGGGGGATAAGTGATAAGTTTGTCATATCTTAGATAGGCAATGTCCCCTCTTTGTCTTGCTTCCTTCATTGCTGGAATCAGATCTTTGCGTTTCTGACGAACCATTTCCGAGAAATCTTCATTTATAAAGATATTTGAACCTTTAAGTTTCTTAGCATTTTCCATCACAGCCTGACGATCCTTGTATCTGAAAAACTTTACCACTATTGGTCTGGGGTGTCCTCCATGCCCTGGTGGCTTTCCTGAGCGGTGAGCCCGCTCCAGTTCAATGTGCTTAGGATCCAGTTTGAGTTGGTCTGAGATGATTTTTCGGACCTTGTCCTCAGATTCGGACCATTTCTCTTGTGTAGACTCTGGTACTCCATCAAAAATCAAATTATTACGCCGTGACTGATTCTCAATGTGGTCAATTTTGCCAGTAAGATTGTTGAAAGTGGAGCCAAAAGCAGAGACATCACTTTTAATCTTATCCCATTGAGTTGACATATTGTGAGATAGTGATTTTACATCTTCGACATCTTTCTGTGTATATTCAAGACTAGATTTAAGGTCACATACCTCTCTAATAATTCCATCTAGTCTTTTGTTGAAAGAATCCATCAACATTTGCACAAAACCTTTGTATGCACTCTCCTGTTGTTGCAGTAGTTCCTTATATAAAGTTGCTTGTTGATCCAGCATATCCTTCACTTGAGAAGATGTCAGTAGATCTTCTTCGTATCTTGTGTTCTTTGGTGGCATCTTTGGGTTTTGTTTGCAGTTTTTTAGCAGAAGATGAAGTCTGGCCCAGAACAATAATCAATTAGGCCTGTAGATGTTGATATCCTCTGTATCAAATATCCAGGTGTTTTGACAAACAATAATCACACCATAGTAAAAAATACTAAGTCAGTAATCCAAAAAAGTTTAAATGGAAAAGATATTTCACAAGATTGTTCTGGTTTTAGATGGATGAACTTAGGCCCAGGCTCTCAGTGGCACCCAGCAGCAGCCATCTTGAGACATCTTAACAAATCAAAGATTTGGTTTAAAATCAAAAGGATTCTTGATTTGGAGGATGGAATATCAAAACAGATCAAATAATCCAAATGTCCAACACCAACCTCTGCCTACTGATATTTTATGCATCTGAAACACAACTCACCAAGGCTGGTTTCAGTGTAGACTAACAGTGGATGCGCCAAGTTCAGCTGTCTTGGTGTCCATTGGTTGCTTTCCTAGATAAGACAATGGATGAATGGATGTCCTCAGTAAAAAAAAAAACCCTTGACTGGATGAGTTTATCAGTTTTAATCTTAGTGTCTCCAAAAACTATTGATCCCGTAAGAATTTATGTGCTCCTCAAACAGAACATTGTGCTTTTCCTGTCATAGAAAAGAAAGTAAGCAAACCAACTAAACAAGAACAAAAACAATATGTTAATGCCTGAAAATGGCTTGGATATTACTACACTTTTGTCATAATTTAGTGAACATGGATCTATGAAAATGCTAATCTGAACCCACCCATATTAACTTCACACCTCTCTTTTATGGTATGCTTCCTTGGTTTAATATATATATATATATATATATATATATATATATATTGTAACCAAGATTAAAAAAAACAACTTTTCTTATCTCTTCTCCTACTACTCTATCAATCTTTAGAATCTTTACATGTCCAAGCAAAAACAAAACAAAGATATGTCTGATGTGACCCCTCCAAAGCCCAAAGACACTTATAAAGTCAGATTCTTTGTCATGTGTCAATCAGATGTGGCGACCTGACCACCCGACATCTTCATCTACTTGTAAGCAAAACAAAATTGCATTTTAAAGCCTCAAAATCATTTACTAAGCACATCACCTACACTATAAGACTATAAACTGTCTTAGTTTCAACATTTCTGAACATGCATGATAAAGTAAATTCACTTCATAATCAGTGTTATCGTCTTGTCATGATGCAGGAAAGGGAACGGACCCAGGAAGTAGACAGAACCACCGTTAATGCAAAAAAAAAAAAAAAAAAAATAATAATAATTATGTGTATATATATATATATATATATATAGAAATGGACAAAATTTTTGGTACCCTTCGGTTAATGAAAGAAAAACTCGCAATGTTCACAAAAAAAACTTGATTCTGACAAAAATAATAATAAATGAAAATGTGTCCACTAATTAGCATCACAGGTGTCTACAATCTTGTAATCAGTCAGTGGGCCTATATATAGGCTACAGGTAGTCACTGTGCTGTTTGGTGACATGGTGCGTACCACACTCAACATGGACCAGAGGAAGCAAAGGAAAGAGTTGTCTCAGGAGATTAGAAAGAAAATTATAGACAAGCATGTTAAAGGTAAAGGCTATAAGACCATCTCTAAGCAGCTTGATGTTCCTGTGGCTACAGTTGCACATATTATTCAGAAATTTAAGATCCACGGGACTGTAGCCAACCTCCCTGGACGTGGCCGCAGGAGGAAAACTGATGACAAATCAAAGAGATGGATAATACGAACGGTAACAAAAGAGCCCAGAAAAACTTCTAAAGAGATTAAAGGTGAACTTCAAGCTCAAGGAACATCAGTGTCAGATCGCACCATCCGTCATTGTTTGAACCAAAGTGGACTTAATGGGAGACGACCAAGGAGGACACCATTGTTGAAAACAAATCATAAAAAAGCCAAACTACATGTTGACAAGCCACAAAGCTTCTGGGAGAATGTCCTATGGACAGATGAGACAAAAATGGAACTTTTTGCCAAGGCACATCAGCTCTATGTTTACAGATGGAAAAATGAAGCATATGAAGAAAGAACACCGTCCCTGTGGAACATGAAGGAGGCTCTGTTATGTTCTGGAGCTGCTTTGCTGCATCTGGTACAGGGTGTCTTGAATCTGTGCAGGTACAATGAAATCTCAAGACTATCAAGGGATTCTAGAGAGAAATGTGCTGGCCAGTGTCAGAAAGCTTGTTTTTAGTCGCAGGTCATGGGTCTTGCAACAGAACAATGACCCAAAACACAGCTAAAAACACCAAGAATGGCTAAGAGGAAAACATGGACTATTCTAAAGTGGCTTCTATGAGCCCTGAACTAAATCCTATTGAGCATCTTTTGAAGGAGCTGAAACATGTCGTCTGGAAAAGGCTCCCTTCAAACCTGAAACAACTGGAGCAGTTTGCTTATGAGGAGTGGATCAAAATACCTGCTGAGAGGTGCAGAAGTCTCACTAACAGTTACAGGAATTGTTTGATTGCAGTGATTTCCTCAAAAGGTCATGCAACAAAATATTAAGTTAAGGATACCATCATTTTTGTCCAGGCCTGTTTCATGAGTTTATTTTTTAAAATAATTCATTTGAAGCATGGTTGAAAAGCAATGTCTGACTTTCATCGGTTAAATTTCTTAGAATTACTTTTGTCAGATTCAAGTTATTTCTGAGTTTTCTGAGTTCATTTTGGAATGAATAATTTCAGCTTATAACCATCTGAGAAAATTTACTAGATAATAATGAAAAGACATAGAAGTCCTAATAACATTTCATCCCTATGAAACCATTTTAATCATTAGGGCAAATACTGAAGAACAGAGGGAGGCCCAGCCCAGAGTGTGGCTCCCTCTAGAGAAACGTGAGGCAGGCAGGGAACAGCTCTCTATGAGCCAGAATGAGGAAGATGAGCAACTAATTTACTCGGACCTGGCACCAGTGGTTTTCAACTGTTTACATCAGATCTCAAAATTCTGTAGCTCAATTTCTGTGCGGCTCTCTGGAACTTTGACTTTCGGATTGTTTTAAAGGCTTGGAATTGAATTCTGGACCCTGTTTACTTCCCTCTTGGAGGATTGGGAAGATATTCCGGACCTCTTGGAGTTCTCTGCCTGAATCATATTAACCTGACACAATTAACCCTTCAGTCCATCTTTCAGTGCCTCCGGTTCAGCTGTGCTCGCAGCCTCCCGGTGGAGATTCTAGATCTGGATCACTTCACTCCTGCTGCTACGTCAGTAATATACCTGAAACATTGCCCTACAGTTACTCAGTTCTCTCCTTTCTTCTCCCACGTCCACAGACGAGCCAACTGCCAGATTCAACAACCCTGAGACACCTTCTTATGTACAATAAAATCTTATTCATCCGGTCCTGAGGTTTCTGACATTTTGTGGGTCCAATCTGCTGAACCGTGACAGACACAGGAAATCCTTCTTACCTTCAAACTGTAAAACTCCTCCATAGAGCAACAACATCCACTGTTATACATTTACACTTTGCAGTACATTTACATGTTTACTGTTTATCATATTGATAATACTGTACATATTAATCATTGGCAGGATTTATCCTGTATCTGTTTATATAGATATTGTAACTAATTTGGAATTTTATGGATTATTTTAATTGTGATTTTTTTTTATCTATATCTTATCTTTTCTTTATTTGGTATGGAGTGACTGTGCACACAATTTCCTCCGGGATTAATATAGGATTCTGATGTTGTTAGGAGTTGATGTATTTATTCATACAAGTCAAAGTGTCATAAGAATATAATGTGCTTAAACTGATAAATTCAGAATAGCAGACACATGTATAGACAGATCATTTAACATGCCACATGCATGGGAATAAATTCAGACTAACAAGTCAGAGGGTCTGTGGTGTTCTCCCAAAAATGTAAAACTATATGTTCCAGAAGAAGACAAACATAATACACATAGCATGTTTAATTACCATAAAGATCTAATCAAATCAAAGAACAGATTCAGCAAGGCATATGACATCAAGACCCATGTGAAACGATAATGGCCGATGCATCGTGACTGTAAAGAGACACACATAACCAAAATGTAGCACAAAAGAAGCAGAGATGAAAAGTTACTAAAACTGAGCCACAAAGAAACCACAAAGAGACATAAAGCAATCACAATTAGACACAAGACAGAAAAAAATGTGCAGACAATGACCAATATCACACACATTACAACCATGAAGAATGTACAACCTCAATCTAAGATAGATAGATAGATAGATAGATAGATAGATAGATAGATAGATTACCAACAGAATGGTAAGATAAGTGAAGAAAGAGCAACATATGAGTTGTGCCTATTTAACATTATTCAGAATAGTTATGGCAGAGGGAATGAAGGATTTTTGTAGATGTTTTTCTTTGTAACGTCTCCCTGATGGTAGCAGCTGAAAGGAGGTGTAAAGTGGGTGGAGGGGTCCTCTGTGATCATGGTGGCTTTCCTGGCCACAGAGCGGCTGTACAGTTTAGACAGAGCTGTTTGGGATGACTTGATTATTTTACTGGCTATTTTACTGACTGATTGCACGGTTGAGTTTTGTTTTGTGTTTAATAGTGAGATGGCTGAACCAGGAGGTAATATTTAAGGTGAGTACAGACTCCATCAGTGATTTGTACACCACAGTTAAAATGTCTTTACTGACACAGAAAGCCCAAAGTTTCCTGAGTAAATGGAGACGCTGCTGGGCTTTTTCGTAGACTGTATCAGCGTGCTGTCTGAAGGACATGCGTCAATTTCAGTTCCTAGATATTTAAAAACTGTAACCTGCTCCACCTGTTGGCCATGGATGCTGATGGGTGTAAACAGAGGTGGAGAGCTGTCTCTGCCCCCACAGCACAGCTCCTTGGTCTTGACAATACTGAGCTCCAGGTACATGTCAGAGAAGGTTTGGACCAAACTGCTGACTGTCTGCTGATACTTGAACAGAGCCTGGGTGTTGGTCAGGTGGGCCACCAGGGCCATGTCATCCACGCACTTAAAAAGTTGTGTTCCTTCTCTGCTGCAGGTGATGTTGGTGTCAGCAGAAAAGAGGACAGGAGGCAAAACGCAGCCCTGAGGCAGTCCTGTGTTAAAAACTAGTGTTAGAGATTCAAAACCATTAAAAAGAACCTGTAGATTTCTGTCCTTTAAAAAGTTCCCAATCCATAAGATGTGGGATGGACCTGCAGGTCAGAGAGGAAGTGCAAGGCCTTTATAGCAGGCAGCCACTCTCCCATCTTCCTGGTACTGCATACCGCCAGTGAATGTTTTAGTGGTACACAGTACCAGCCCGAACCGGCTTACTTTCCACCCGATGCTAGTCATATTCATACATATGATGTTACACCAAATAATACTTTTTACAAACCGTTTGAAACTTTTTTCAGTTTAAAATGTGTTATTTTATTAGCAAGTTTGCACTTGTACTGTACAGAATCAGTTCCACCAATGAATCATCTAATATATCTCAAATTTCTGATAGTGAAAAAGAACTAGAACTATTTCAGTGTGTTGCTCAGTCCCATCACAGACTACTGCCTGCTGCACAAGGGTAGATGTATTCAATCTCAGCCTGATCACCTAAAAGGAAGAGAAAACAAATATAAGGAAAAACAACATGTGACAAAACTGAAAAACAGTTGAATGTATTTTGTAGTTTTTATAGATAGTAACAATAATTAAAGTCATCACAATGTAGAATGTCCAGAGTAAAAGTTGTTCGCATTGCCGCCCAATGAACACATTAAATGATCTCATATTCAGGTTTTGATTATAAATGTGTGATAGTTTTCTTAAATTTCTCTTTAAAAATGTTGAATCCTTCAATGCAATTTGTTATTCGTCATAAGCATCCAAATTTAAAAAATGATATATAGATAAGCCATTATCACAGTACACTTCAATATGGGGTAATCATCTTTTTATACATCTTTAGATGGATAGGGGGTTTAAAATATGGGCAATAAAGGAATAATCAAATAGAAACACCTTTTTATTTATTTTGCATGGCAATATCTTCCACTACCAGACCTGACTCACCATGTGGTGATCTGTTCATAGCCCTAACCCAAAAGTCCAAGACTTAAGGCCCATTTGTGCTCCCTCATGTATGTGAATACGTATGTCCATTTAAAACGTTTTTATACATCGCGCCATATTTCCATGCGTCTTTTACGTTGCCATATTTGTTAAGTCAGTTCATCCACTAGTGGGCAGTGCTGAGTTCAGAGTTCACTTCCGTGTTCTGACACCAGTTTCACACAGTGGCTAGTGGTGGTAATCCACCACTATATGTTGCAATCACCCAACACGCCCATCATACTCACAAAGCCTTTCTTCAAAAGCTCCCACCGTCTCTACATTTCTACATATACTGCTCAACACTGCCCTCACAGTTTCTGATGGCATTGCTCCATTTGCTGCGTCCAGTGAAGGATCTGCAAGGCCTCCAAAAATGGACCAAATTTATGCACTTAAACAACGCAGGAGACGGACAAAAGTGTCCATCCATCTGTGTATCCGTCTTCTGCATCGAGCATAAATGGGCGTTTACAGGTCCAGAACTGCTGATACAGCCAGAAATTGGTCACAAACCTTGGATCAAAGATACCTAGCAGCACCAGGTGCACTGTTGACCACCTCAAGTTGTAACATGGTGTCCATAATTTACAATCCTAGATAGCATACAACACCCCACCAAGTCACTACCCAGAACCTCCAAGAAGCCCAGATACTGAACAATGATTGAATACTGGTAAATACTATACACAACCCTTCTCAGAAAAGTGAAGTTTAAATTTGATAGTAAAATTGCAGCAGTGCATTACTTAAGTGCACTGTGTGAAAAGTTTTTTATTTTTTATTCTTTTATCTTGGAGGAAAGCCTCAAAAACTTGACCACATTCCTTCAGCTATTTCAGTATCATTTGAAAATGTCCAAAATACTAAAAGATACAAATTCTCATGATATTTTTTATTATTTTTCTGTACCACTTTTTAAAATTCAGGGTCACAGGGGGCTGAAGCCTATCCCAGCAACTAGCAGGTGAGAGGCAGGTTACAGCAGTCTATTGCAGGACCAACACAAACAACCAACAAACATTCACTCCTAGGGAGAGTTTAGGGTGAGTAATTAACCTTACATATATATCTTTAGATGGTGGGAAGAAGCTGGATTACCCAGAGAGAACCCATGCATACACAGGGAGAACCAGGGACTTTCTTGCTGTTAGGCTGTGGTGCTCACCACCTCACCACCTCAGCTCTATTATTATTTTGTGTGATTAAAAAGCTCCACAAAGGCCTAAAGTGTGTCTGTGTGTCCTGTTCTCTCTGTAAAGGAATTCAAGCTTTTACTTGGCTGGTAATAGTCATAGATCTTGACCACGGCTGGCTTCAGGTTCTGCACTGGGAGTTCCTGTACCAGTTCTAAACTGTGGTTGAAGGCTGTTCCAGTCGTTAACTGTTGGTAGAAGAACAGGCGACACCGTCAGCTACAAATATGGAGATCATCATCTACAGTTTTGCTGCTGTGAATTCCTCTCACCTCCTGTAAGTACACCAGAACATGATCCTCCTTTTGTTCCACACGATCCACCAACTGAGCACTTTTAAGCTGCAAGAACAACATTCAGTTGGCTTTCAGTCAATATTACTATGACAACAAGCGTTACAATTGACATGACCTACTTGCTTCAGAGACTCTGGGTCTGGAACAAATCCAGACAAACTTTTGATGTCCAAGATCACCATGTTTGTACTGCTCTCCTTTCCACTGTATCTGTTAGTGCAAACATAGGATCACTGTCCAGAATTACAGTTTTATCACAGGAACAGGAATCTTTCTGATTACATACAGAGACTGAAGCTTCAGAGTGAGTCTGGGTCTGTGAGACTTGCTGGTACAGTCGACCTCTGGTTCCCCCTTCACACTCAGAGTGGTGATATCAGGGGGAGTTGGGATGTTGTAATGTTGAGAAATCTGGAAAACATGTTTAAAGCTTTTAATTCACACACACAGACACACACAACTTCAGGTAATTTAACCAATTTCTTGCTAAGTTGTCTTTAATAATGAGTATTACAGGTTTTATTTGGATTATTAAGGATTTGTTTTCCTATCCATCCATCATGTATACCGCTTCATCCATTAAGGGTTGCGGGGAAGCTGGAGCCTAACCCAGCATTTAGCAGGTGAAAGGCAGGGTACATCCTGGACAGGTCACCAGCCCATCGCAGGGCCAACACAGAGAGTAACCAATAAATCTAACATGCATGTCTTTGGATTATGGGAAGAAGCTCTGTTATGTATTACACATAAATACGTGTATTCATAAGTGATAAAAATAAACAAAAAAATTGTCAGATGTCTGAAACTGTCTTCAGTATGAGGTAGATTGGATAAATGCATGTGCACAAAAAAAAACCCAATATGCGCCTCAGTGTTCACTGACCTGTACTGAAGCACATGCAGAGCCCTTCACCTCCAGGCTGAACTTTCCTCTTACGTCCTGCAGCATCACCTCCTGGTAGAGAAGTTTGTTGACTGGATTCAAATCAAATGTCAGCTGACCACTAGGAGACCAAACAGTCACCATGCTCGAACCCTCTGGACTGAACACCACAGTGGAGTAAAGAGCCAGAGCCTGAAGAGCCACCACCGTGTCCTAAAACACACAGTTATGAAATCACTGACATGGAGTCACACTGCTGTGTTCTCAGTCGCACAGAGAACAGATTCAACAGATTTGAAGCCTTGCAGTACCTGAGTGGAGGCGAAGCCTCCGTAATGATTCTGCTGCCCAGTCAGCCACCTAACAATGCTTGATATGTAGCCCAGGTCCTCAGCAGAGAAGGGGGCACTGAGTTTGGCCATCAGTACATAAGAACTGATTTCCACTGACAAAGAGTCAGATGTTTCTGTTGCTGTCTGAGACCAGTAGATGAAATCTCCTGAAAACCATTCATAAAGAACCAAATGTAATTTAGTCATAGTAATGGAGCCTGAATGATTTCTTCCGGGATATTCACCAACCTTCTTTTATAGCCACTGTGTCAAGGTGCTGCAGAAGGTGAGCACGGGTCTCCATGTCTCCTGCCAGTGAGAAGACGTACGCCAGCAGAGCTGAAGTGTAGGTGTTACTGAGGCCACTGATGGATTCTTTGAGGCACATCAGGCTCTTATTCACCACAGCATCCTTAGCAGATAAAATAATTATTCAATCACTGCGTCCACCAAGTTCACAGCCACAGGGGCAGGGGAAATAAAAGCTATTACACTCAGCTGCAAATTCACAATGCATGCAGCTTGGAGGGGGATGGGGGCAGGCGATAAATGAAAAGGAAAATTAATCAGGAAATTGTCATTTCAAGTTATTCTTGTATTTTAATTGACCTGTTTGTTTTGATCAACACAAAAGGAAAAATACCAAGCTATTATATTATACTTACGTCTGTAGATATATTCATTTCCAAGAAGGCAGAAGTGATGTAGGCACTCAGTGTTATTTCATCAGACACACCACCCTGCAGAGACACATTCATTGTTTTATACAGGGACAGAGACCACAAATATAGTGGTATTCTCTTTTTCACAAATGGAAGAAAACAGCAAAAGAAGAATCTTACAGGTGCATTTATGCTGCTGAATCAAGTTGAATTTATGAGAAAAAATCGTGACATATAAATTTCATGCATCTCATGTTTTCTGCCGCTTTATACACTGTCTGGCCAAAGAAACAAAACTCACAAACTCACCACTCAAAAAGAAGTCACACACTCTAATATTTTGGTGGACTTCCAGCAGCATTCCCTGTGGCATCGTCTCAATAGCTTCTTCAATGTTACAAGACTTATTTTTAGCCAGTGTTGCATTCATTTTTTTCCAAGATCTTGTATTATTGATGGGAGAGTCCAACCACTGCTGGTCAAAGCCTTTTCCAGCACATCCCAAAGAGTCTAAGTGGGGTTCAGCTCTGGACTCTGTGGTGGCCAGTACATGTGTGAAAATTATGTTTCACACTCCCTGTACTACTCTTTTACAATCTGAGCCCCAAGAATCCTGGCTTTGTTATCGTGGAATTTGGCCATGCCATCAGGGAAGATAGAATAAACTGCTTATTCAGTATATTCAGGTAGTCAGCTGAGCCTAGACTGGAACCTAGACCTGACCAACTGTAGCAACCCCAGATGACAGACTGCCCCGACAGGCTTGTACAGTTGACACTAGGCATGATGCTGCATCACTTTATTTGCCTCTTTTCTTACCCTGATGCTCCCATCCCTCTGGAACAGGGTTAATCTAAACTCATCAGAACATGTTACCTTCTTCCATCATTCCAGAGTCCAATCTTTATGCCCGCTAGCAAACTGAAGCCTTTTTTTCCAGTTAGCCTGACTTTTTTTAAAAAATATTTTTATGGCTACACAGCTGTTCAGTCCCAATCCCTCGAATTCCCATCACATTGTGTGTGTAGAAATGTTCTTATTTTTAGCTTGAGTTCTGTCATTTTCTTTGTTTAAAATTTCACCAAACGTTTAGTTCATTGTCGATTCAGTATGTTTTGCCTACCACAATGGTTTCTGAACGATGGTTCCCCACTAACCTTCCAGTTTTTAATGACACATTGGACAGTTCTCACTCCAGTTTTAGTAGTTTCTGCATCTCCTGCCACACATCCATAGCAGTGGTCTCTAAAGTCCTTATTAAATCTGCCATTTCAGGTAGTTGCAGTCTGAGTTCCCAGATATTCCAGCACTTTGCCGAACTTTATTTTAAAGAAGTCCTTCTGATCGTTCATGCAGAGTCTTCATCTTTCCAGAGAAATATAGTCTGATATCAGAGACTTCCACCAGTATATTGAAGGAGGTTCATCTCCTACCCATGACAGCCTTTCGGCCCAACATAAGCAAATCATGTAGTGCTCTTGTGTGATTTTACTGACTCGGGGATATATCCCAGTAAACACAGTTTTGGATTATGCTGTAGTTGCTGCTTAATTATCACGCTAACCTCAGCACATACAGTTTGCCAAAAATGTTGGCTCTTTTTACATTCCCAGTGGCAATGAAATCTTGCCCCTTTAATCTATTTAATGACTGTTATAGCAACAGGAAAACCTAGGAATATTGTTTTATTTAAATCCAGTCAGGAGACCGACGAAGCAGAGTTGTTTTCGTCAACGATGACGATCACGAATTTATTTCGTTGCTGAACCATTTTATCATGATGATAACGAGACGTGACGAGCTAAAAAATGGCTCTCTGATGACGAAAACATTATGAGACATTTGCAAGATTTCGTTGATGAGACGAAAATGTTCAAGGGCTGATTGTCCCATCATTAAAAGTGCACATTTCTCCCTATTGTGAGAGCAATCTGTCAGTCAGCAATGCTGCTGCACTTTGGCCACGCCCACCACCAGATGTGCAGCCCGCACACAGACAAGCTGTTCATGCATTCATAGATGAATCATGGCGGCAGTGTGGACGAAGGGGTTTGGTGGTTAGAAGCAACGAAACGATACATGGACATATTTTAACTAAAATCCATTAAAGCATTGAGCATGTGTGTTTCTCATCCTTTGCTCATATTTTGGGCATGTGTATGTTCAGGGTGTAATATTACACTTCAGAAAATTCTCAGAAATAAAGCTTTTTAATACGTATCATTGACCTAAATTAATTTGTTAAAACACTAAAAAAATTTTTTATTTGACTAAAACCAGACTAAAACTTGACTAAAACTATCAAACTTAGAAATGACTAAAATGTGACTAAAACTAATAATCATTTTCATCCTGAAGAATAAAACTAAGACTAAAACTGAGATGACTGCCAAAAACAACACTGCAACGAAGGTGCATTAAGTGACCCCCACGTTTTTTTAAGAAATTAAAAGCTTCTCATTTTATCAGTTGGGATTAAATAACTTGCCAGCTGAAAGACAATAACCCATACAGTAATAAGGAAGCTCACACCTATTTGCTTAGTTTAATCCAGATGGCCACTTTTTGCTTTGGCCAGACAGTGTAGTCAGTAATGCCAGGATCTCTTTCTGTTTAAATGAACGTTTTTTTTATTGTTGGAATTGAAAAGTAGTAATTAGTATACCTTCATTCTGTTGTTGAAGAGTTTCCCAGACTGTTCAAAGCATCCACTTCGATTTTGTTTTTGTACCAACCAGCTCTTTGACTCTTCAATCTTTGTTGGGTCAATGTAGACAAACAACTGAGCTTTGTAAAAAGATCTCAGTACAAAGGCAGTCAACCTATAAAAAAAAAAATCAAAGTTAACATTTATTCACCCTAGTTTCTGTCAAATTATTAGTTTGAAACACTAATTATTGATATAAATTTAGCTTATTCATACCTTATGGTGAAATCACATTTCTTGTGCATGTTCATGTAGAGAAGAGACGACAACCTCAGCACAGTGTGTCAGTCATCAATATAAACTAGGGCTGGGTATCACCAGTAACTTCCTGAATCGATTTAATTTTATTCTATTCACAACAGCCTGATTTGGTACATTTGGATTTAATCTGATTTGATTTGATAAGATATATTTATTAATTTTCAGATATTTATGTATACACCAATTTGTTTTTAATTTTGAAGATATTCTCAGATAAATACTTTAATGAAACACTAAGTGTTGCCCCGGGGCAACCACCCCCTCCCCCTCCGCCCACCCCCAGCCACACACAAGGGGAACAGGGGTGTGAGAGGTCCCCAATACCTTCTCCCTCCCTGCTCCTGACTGTTTATGTAGTGTGTGTTGTGTGCAATTAAAATTGAGGGGCAGTGACCGCAATGAGGCGGGAGCCGGGCCACCTAAGTGGCCCCGTCCGACACACACCGCATGCCATGCCCCCCAGGTGTTGTTTGTGTGTTGTGTTTCTTGTGTTTTGGTGTCTTGGTGCAATTAAAACTGAGAGGCGAGTCGCCACGGGGTGCATCCAAGGAGACCACTGAATGGTCTCCTCCATTCCACCCTGCATGGCTCCATGCCTCCCAACTCCCTACGTATGTGTGTGTGTGTAAGACAGAGAGAGCGGGAAGTAAGAGGGATCCGGGGATGTACGTCCAGAGGGAAGGTTGCTTCCCTCTGGATGATGAGCCTCTAGTGGCATTAGGCACCCCCGCTCCCCAGGAGGCCCCCAAGGGCAAGACAGGCCAGGAGAGGCCGCCCCCCACGACCGGGCCATTCAGGGACCACAGCCAGTGAGCCGTCACCAACCCTAGAAAGTACCCACCCTCCCACACCCCTAACGGGGAATGAGAGGATGGGGACAGCGGCAGACCCATGGCCCACCACCCCCAGGTCCGCCCAGGCCCCCCCCCCCTTCAAGTGCACTTAACCCCGCCCCAAACACAGACACAAACACATGCACACACCTATTTCCTTGCACACTCCCGCTCATCCTAACTCATATATGCCCTCTCAGCCCCACCCACACAATATAAACACTCACACAGCATCCAACCCTCCCACTCTCACTCCCCAGACACACCCCCACTCATCCTAACACCCTAACCTAACCCATACACACGCACACAAACATACCCCCACATCCACACAAACATCATCCAAAGTACAGATACACACATACAACATACAAGCATCCCTGTCTCACACCCCAGCACCTTCCCCTATAATCCCCCGAATCCCACTCAGCCCTCCTTCAAACCCCTACACCCCCCCTGCCCTGGGCCATACCCAGGGTCCAAGGGCGTCAACCAGACACCAGGGCATGCACCAACCCACACCACGGCAGCAGATCCGGGCAGGCCCAGATCCCCGGCACATATGGACCCCACCACCCCGGCGGGAGGAGGACCACCCCCGGGCACCAGAGCCCAGAACCCCCGCCCAGCCCGGCCCGGAATAGCTCGGCTGCCTGGCCCAGGCCTGACGCCCACCAACCCAGGCACCACCAGTGGCCTCACCCCCCGCCACGAGGCAACTCCAACCGCTGGCTCCCACAGCCCCCGACGAGGCCAGACCCAGAGCCACCCCCATCGCAGAGCAGCCCGGTCCCGCACCACGGGCAACCACAGAGAACCCGCAACCACCAGTCACTCCCGGCCATTTCCCAAACCCCCATAGCAACGAGGTCACAGTCCTCCACCTACACTAAGTGATGGAACTGAGCACAGGGGACCAGAGGGAATGAGATTCAGCTAAATAGTTCTTTGAGGAGGCAGACATTGTCTCACTACTGATGTGGTCAACTAAGAGATTCCTAAACTGCTGAATACACAGATTATTTTTGTTTTTCCAGTTCCAAGGATAGTTTTCTTTGCAATGCATAATGCTGTGCGTATCATGTGTGCAGAGTTAATTGCCATATTAATGTCACCCAAGTCACCTAGTAGACATAGTGCGGGGTTTGTACATTTAAACCATGCTGACATGTCCACACATACCTGAAGCCAGAACCTGCGGACAGGTGTGCAGGACCACAAGGCATGGAGATAGTTGTCAGGTTTGTTTTCACTGCAGTGTGGGCAGATGTTTGATTGTGACAGACCCATCCTGAACAACCTTTGTCCTGTATAATGAGTTCTATGCAGAATTTTTAATTGTATTAGTTGCATATTTGAATTCTTAGTTATTTTAAAGGGGTTTAAACATATTTGTGACCATTGATCTTTATTAAAGGTACTGGATAAGTCACCCTCCCATTTTGAAGTTGGAAGGCAGATTGCGTCCTCTAGTTTGGACATATAGACATATAGATTGAGATTCATGAATTTTGCCACCCTAATAGGTAGCTGTAAGTTTAATTGATTAATGGTATATTTTTTACATATAATAGATTTAAGCTGGTGATATTCTAAAAATGTTTTGCTACTGATTCCATATTGTGAAGTGAGAATATTGAATGACAAGAAGTTTCCATTTTCTATTATATGTTCTAACTGTTTTATTCCTTTATTTTTCCATTGAGTGAAATTGATAAGCTTTTTTATTTTGCAGGATGTCAGGCTTGTTCCAGAGGGGTGTAAACTTACATGGAAAAAGTGAGGATTTGGTTATTTTTAGAAAGTCCCACCAAGCCACTAAAGAGGAACTGATATTGATGCTTTTAAAACACTTATGTGTTTTGATGGTTGAGCTGATGAATGGCAGGTCAGAGACAAACAGATCCTCACACAATGCTTGCTCTTCATCTAACCATGATTCATCCAGACTGCTAGGTTTAAGCTTTTTGGAGATATACTGCAGCTTGTTAGCTGAGAAAACATGATTAAAGTTGGGTAGCTCCAATCAGCCTCTATCTTTAGTCTGTTGTAAAGTTTTTAGACTGATACGTGGCTTATTTTTCCATAAAAATTTAGATATATGTGAGTCCAGTGACTTAAACCAGCTGGAGGATGGTTTAGTGGGTATCACTGAAAACAGGTAGTTTACTTTAGATAGAACCATCATTTTACCTGTGGCAACCCTCCTCATGAGTGATATGGGTAAGCTCCTCCACCGTGAGAGATCATCCTCTATTGCTTTAAGTAGCTGGACATAATTTAGCTTTTTTTAGTTCTGATAACCTGGGGGAAATGTTTATGCCTAGATATCTAATGTTTCCAGACTGTATTGTAGTATTGGGTGTGTTTTGTAGGTCACAGTTGATGGGCATAATAATAGTCTTAGACCAGTTAATAGAGTAGTCAGATATTGATGAGAATGTGTTAATAAGTGTGATTGTCTGGGGGAGAGATGTTGGTGAGTTCTGGAGGAAAAGTAATACGTCATCAGCATAAAGACTTATCTTGTGTTCTATATTTTTGGCATGGATTCCTTTAATCTCTTTATTTTGTCTTATGGCAGCAGCTAGGGGTTCAATAAAAATAGCAAAGAGTGATGGAGAAAGCGGGCAGCCCTGTCTGCTGCCTCTCTGCAAACAGAAGCTTGGAGAGGTTTGATCATTGGCATTCACACATGCATTTGGGTTGTTATATAATATTTTTATCCAATCTATGAAAGATGACCCAAACCCAAATTTGTTTAACGTTGCAATTAAAAATTTCCAGTTTACTCTTGTCAAATGCTTTTTCTGCGTCTAAAGAAATTACTTTGGATTCCAGATTATGTAGAGTAGAATAATCTATGATGTTAATTAATCTACGCATGTTAGTAGAGGAATGTCTACCTTTAATAAAGCCTGTTTGGTCAGGATGTATTATTAGAGGGGTTATTTTTTCTATTCTTCTGGCCAAAGCTTTGCTAATTCTTTTGAGATCTACATTTATTAATGAAATTGGATGGTAACTGGATGGAAGTGTCGGGTCTTTACCTGGTTTTAATAGTAGAGTAATATTGGCTAGGTTCATATTTGAAGGTATTTTTTGTTTTTCCTTTATTTCTAATATCATATTGTAGAAAGTGGGTGCCAGCATTGTCCAGAATTCTTTGTAGAATTCTGCTGGGTAACCATCTGGACCTGGACAATCTGGACCTGGACCATCTGGACCTGGAGCTTTATTGTTAGGCATATGCTGGAGAGCTTCTTGGAGTTCGCCGACTGAAAGGGGGGAATCCAAGACCATTTTATCTTCATGTTTTAATTTTGGAAGATTGATGTTACTAAGAAATTTATCAATATTGTCATCTGTTGTAGTTAGTTGTGATGTATGTAATGTTTTATAGAATTCTTTGAAAGTGTTATTTATCTTGTCAGGGTCGTGGCTGATGTTTCCTTCTGGATCTCTGACAGAGGAGATGGTTGTTTTCTCCTTGTTTGTTTTTAACTGATTAGCTAGGAACCTTCCAGATTTGTTGCCATGCTCAAAATTCTCCAAGCGAAGTCTTTGCACCAAGAATTGGATCTTTTTATCTATTATTTCATTAAGTTCAAGTTTAGCTTTCCTTATAGCATTTAGTGTGTGTTCTTCTAGGGATACATGGTAAGCTCCTCTAAGGATTTAATTCTGAGTTCTAACTCTGAAATTCTCAAAGTTTCCTTCTTTTTCTTATGAGAAGAAAAGGAAATTATTTTCCCTCTCATTACTGCTTTTCCTGCTTCCCAAAGAACACACGCTGAAGTTTCTGGCAAGTCGTTATTTTCTAGATATAAGGACCATTCTCTTTTAAAGTGGCTGATAAACTCAGGATCTTTAAGTAATGACATATTAAATCTCCAGTTTCTAGTTGCTGGTTCATTGCTCTTACTTCTCAGAGTGAATGATACTGGTGCGTGATCACTAATGCTAATAGGATGGATTTTGATTTCTGACATGTCATTCATCAGCGAGCTGCTAGTTAAGAAATAATCTAATCTAGAATAGGAATGGTGAACTGAAGAGAAGAAGGTGTATTCTCTTAGTGTGGGATGGTGAGAGCGCCAAGCATCACAGAGACCAAAATCCTTCATGTACTGTTTTACAGTTTCTGAGGATTTAATTCAATATTAGATTAATTAGATTTGAATCAGTTAATTAGATTAATAGATCCATAGATTAATCAGAATTTTTAAAACCAGCTCAAATATATATAAAGGCTTTGTTTCAGAGGTCTAAATGTTCCACAACATGTACAGACTGATCGCTGATATTCTCACCAGGTGTTTCCTGGTCCATATCCAAACGTGCTGTATCCCCCTTGATGATCTTTGTAGTTCAGCTGTCTCTGGTAACCTGCAGAACAACAGAGCCTTTAGAGGATGATGTGCTAAAAACATGATGTCAACGGTAGGAAGTAAATGTGGAAATGTTTTGTGCAGATATTGAGTTTTAACCTCTAAAATGCAATCCAAGAAAAAATGGGGAAAAAATCATTTTTTATTTATTTTTATTTTGAAATCTTAATTTACTCATTAATAAAATGTAAATATTGGGGCTCTCAAATCATTAAAAATTTTAATCAGATTAATCACAACTAGCAAATTAATTAATCATGATTATTCACAGTTTACAAATATGCCTGAAATTTGTCCTTTTTTTTCTTTTTTTTGTATTGTATCAACAGAAAGAGCCAGTGCTACAAATATTTAATGTTAACTGACCTTCACCTGGATTAATGCTAGTGTCCAAGGGTCAGTAAATGCAGCATGTAATACATTTCTATATGATGTTCTGCATATTCTCTACCATGTTCTAGACCATAATTCTGTTCTATTCTATTCTATTCTGTTCTATTCTATTCTATTCTACAGTCATTTAGCAGATACTTTTCTCCAAAGTGACACACATGTGAGAATAAGAACAACACAAACAAGTATTCAAACAGGGCATCGTCATTAAATGGCGGTCAGACTGCTGTAATCCTGTTGGACCCAGGTGTTGTAGTGCTTGAGGCAGTGCTATTTTTATTTTATTTTTTCCCTCTTTGTAATAGTCCTTTGTTTAATTACAAAATCCCAATTTCATCACACAATATCATCTTACGCAGCTTATTCAGTGCTGAGTTGAACCAAAAAGCTGGATAAATATTTCCAACTCATTCCAGTGAGTAGAGCGTTAAGCTAAGTACGGAAATGCTCCTTAAACAGGTGAGTCTTTAGCTTGTTCTTAAAAGTGAATTAGGACTCTGTGGATCGGACAGAGTTTGGTAGATCGTTCCAACACTGGGGAACAACAGAGGAAAAATGATAATCCAAAATTCATCCAGCATCATCTCACCAACCGTCTCCATGGGGATAATTTCTGTCATAAAACCAGCAGATGTGACGACTGAAGTTAAACAGTGAATATTGATGAAGAAACTCTGATAAAACTGATGACCTTGATAAACACATTTTTTTTATCATTGCAGTGTATTGTGCAGCAGTGATAAAAGTCCTACAGCAGCATCATCCAAAGTAAACACCTGTTGAGAAAATAGATCATTGGCTGTTTGTTTTACACGTTTTTTCACATTAGATGATCACTTTTGTTGTAATAATCAGTCCGATATTTATTAAAATCTAGACCTAAAAAAACAGGTCTCACTTGTGCCCCCCTTTTCCTGATGAGTGCTCCTGTCTGGCCCCCCATCAGAACTTTTCTAGACCCGCCCCTGCATAGCTGGAATATAAACCCTGTCTACCACCAGCAGCTACTGTGTTAGAGAAGGTTCTGCCAACAACAACACTTCGGGGTAAATATGTGCTGTTATGAACCAAGAACTGCATTAAAAATAATATCACATTTAATTACATAAATGAGTTACCGCCATTAATGCGTTACCTTTGACAGCCTTAGTAAAAATATATTTAATAAAAATTGTTTCTGTGTATCAATTGTATACTACCATGTGATATGTCAAAATTATTGTAGTGTATTGTTGTATTATTCTATCCATCAGGGGACAGAAGAGTATCAGGTTGTGTACAACAGGGTTTTGTGCCAAGCTCTTAAACGAATTGATATAAAAAGTGTCTGTTTGTATCAAATATGATGCATAAAGCATTAAAGGGTTAAAGAATCATGCTGGGCTTTTCTGATGAAGAAGTCTTCTTTTGTGACAAACCGTGACCTTTCAGTTTGTTATTTAACTCTAGCCAAACGTTTATTCAGTACAAAGTCATACAGGAGGTTGAGTGTAACTAGATTTTGTGATTTTTTTACTGGGAAATGTTAGTATTATGCTTATCAAATGATCTTTAACTAATGTAATTTTTTGAATATGTAAATTTCTAATTGGAATAATGAGATATGAAAATTAATGAAAATGGTGTCTATCTCCCGATCCAAAGAAAATTTGATCATGACAAAACTATTTCATGAACGCTGACATGGGATTCATTCTAATTATAAAACTAAGCTAATTTACCACTGGTCAGGAAGTTGGATGCTTTCTCCTTGATGGCTGGGGTCAGCTGCTGTGTGCTTTGTAGGTAATGGAGGATGTAGATGTTAGGGGCCAGAAGAGCCATGTTCTGCTCCCCACATCCATACGGCATCTGTAGCAGTCCGTTCAGGTTCTTCAGAGCCCGGCCGAGAATGTCGCCTGCACAAGAACACAGATTCCCTAAAGCTGAACATGGACCCAACTTTTTATTTCAAATAGAATCTGATAGACATATCCAATAAATTCTCCAGGATAT
This sequence comes from Melanotaenia boesemani, assembly GCF_017639745.1. Classification (NCBI taxonomy): domain Eukaryota; kingdom Metazoa; phylum Chordata; class Actinopteri; order Atheriniformes; family Melanotaeniidae; genus Melanotaenia; species Melanotaenia boesemani. The sequence goes on along the minus strand of NC_055690.1, from coordinate 5,084,776 downwards.
AGTCAATATAAACAAGTCAACCAGTTCAAGGGCCATGGTTTAAATGTATGATCAAAGCATGAGACCAGAGGGAACAGAAACCTGTCTAACTTTCCAGAATTTGTTTGGCTAAGTTAACAGTTCTAAGGAGTTTGTCAGCCTACCCAGCACTGACACTGTAGCACGGGCAGATCCATCAATCACATTTTCGGGCAGTTGCATCTCCGTTTCCTCTTTCAAAGTGCTTCCTGTGAAAAGACAGAAACAATCACATTCAGGATTTAATCTCAAGCTGAAGGTCAAGTCTAAAACAAAGATGTTGCACACACTGGGTCATTGCATCATGACTGATCCAGACCAGACTGGATGTTTGAAGCTATAAATTGATTTCTGTACCCATGTTCAGCTCTTACTATACTCTAAAAAAGTCACTAAATGTAAAGAAATTTAATGGATTGAAATACATTTTTCTTATCATACAGTTTGCTGGATGTCATCAAACTTCCTTCATTTATAAAACATAATTATGGTGTCATAGTGTGAACAAATCTGACCTTTAGGACAGAGATGCCAGTTGTGTGTCTTCGTGATCTCAGTTCCTTCAGCCTGCAGAAGAGATGAGAGATGTTTATAATGACATGCAGTATAAATGTTTTAAATGTCCAAAACTGCTTTTTGTTTTGTGTCACCAACCTTTACTCTGAGAGATCGTGTGACCACATCAATGCGTCCTCGTTCTGGGACACTGACAATCTCATTGTCACAAGAAGCATGGGACGGTACAGCCTCAGCAGTCACAGTCACATTCACAACCCCTAAAAAGATCAGTGAACATTAGCTTTTCATTTCCTTTTCTTCATTATCAAACCATTCGGTCACTCTGATGGATCTCACTGAGTTTGTAAAGATGAAAAAGAGATGTACAGGAAGTGAAGGACAGCAGTTCCTCCATCCTGTCATCCTTACCCAAGGCTGTGGGAATCATGGTCCAGCTAAGGGTCTTACGCTCGCTGCCACACAGGCAGGATGTGTACTGGTCACCAGAGAGGGGAGTGAGGGTGTAATCTGAGGAAGGGGCTGCAGTCACTTTCACCTGTTCAGGATAAACAAAATATATTTTGCAATAATTCTACAATCAGATTTATAGAAAAAAAGCATCTCTTGAAGATCACAGAAGTTCTCACTGCTACGAACTGTGGTCTAGATTTTGAATCAGCACATTGTGAATTTATTTATTTTTTTTCATTAATTTTGTATTTGGTGTTTTACCTCAAAAGCGGTTTATCTGCTTAATTTTCTGCTAATTTTAAATAACCAGCAGAACAAATTTTATGTGGAATATTGACGATAACCTGGAGAGTTTTGTTAATAATAATTATGGATTAGATTTATATAGCGCGTTTCAAGGCACCCAAAGCACTTTACATTGTGTATCCATTATCCATCCACTCCTCACTCATACCTGGTGATGGTAAACTACTTGTGTAGCCACAGCTGCCCTGGGGCAGACTGACAGAAACCTGGCTGCCATTCCACGCCACCACCAAACGTTCATCCACATTCATACACCAGTGATGCCGACATTAGAGGCAAGGAGGGTGAGGTGTCTTGCCCAAGGACACAACGACAGATGACTGGTGTTACATATGTGTGACACACTGGTTCCACTATGAACAGGAAATAACCCAGTTTGTCTATATATGTATATCCACTGGTCCAAAGTCATGTCACAATCCATGGTCGTAGATTTGAGATTGTTAAGTATCCAATTGCTCTTTTATTTCTGTTAGCTGCCACTCATTGCCGCCACCTGGGGCTCATCCTGCATGTAAATTCCTGCCCTGTGTTGCCTGCTCGAAATGGCCAGAACTGACACACCTTCATCTCCTTCCCTCTGGTTGGCTCATCGCTGGTCCAATCCCTGCTCAGTCATCGGCAACTGTTTGGCACAAACAGTTTGCTCTTGGCTTGTTGGACTTTGGTGACTTGGATTGTGTGCTAGTCGGTGGTAATTTGTGTAGATAGACTAGTGTTATCCAACAGTGTTAGAACTGTTTGACTTTATGTTGTTAGCGTTACAGCGGTGCTGCTTAGGTAGTTTAAAATTGTTAAACTTAGAATGTGTTAGGCTAGTTTAATTTGATCGATTTTAAGCTACTGGAGCTGCTCCACCTTTTGTTAACATAGATTAGTAGGCCAGTTTTTCATTCGCCTGTTTGGTTAGTCTTGGTTTTGTTGGCTGATTTTGAGTTAGACCTTAGTGGTTTTATTGTGTTTTTACTTTGAGCAGCTTTGCTAAACCCAGCACTTGTCATTACCACCATTTGTTTGTTCTCCTTTTCCTCTTACAACAAAAAATCTCCTTTCTTCCTTTATTAACATCTGTCCACAGTTCATTTCTTTTTGTTACACCTTTTCATACCCCTGTATTGGGTCGTAACATGCATCACTGACATCCACTGTAAAACATGCCTTGCATTTTAAAGCTTTCTCAACTACTTATTCTTTAGTTAGGAAATCGGTATTCCATCCATCCATTTTTTGTACTCGCTTATTCCATTGCTGGAGCCTAATCCAACAGCTATGAGGTGAGAGGCAGGATACATCCTGGACAGGTAACCAGTCCATAGCAAACAATAGTTCACACAGAAAGGCTAAGATTGAGACAACCAGGAACCTTCTTGCTGTGAGGCAAACGTGTTAACCATAACACCTTAGTGCAGCCCAGGAAGTCTAAAGAATTCAAGAAGAACTTTGAGTGAGTGCTTTCCAAATAACAAGCCCTGGATCACCAGTGACCTGAAAATACGGGAAACATCAAAAAGAAAGCCTTTAGGGATGGAGACAGGGACTTGTTGTTGACAACACAAAACAACTCAAAACAAAGGTTAAGTAGTGCATAGGCGACTACAGGACAAAGTTAAAGTCAGCTCCAGCAGAACAACATGAGGGATGTGTGGTCAGGAATGAAAAAGATAACCGGCTTAGAGGTAAAAGAGGAGCAGACTGATGGAGGTCTGGACAGACCTAATGAGCTGGACATGTTGTTCAAGGTTCAGTTCACCCCTGGCCTTCAGCCCAACAGACCACGCTCCATGAGCCCACATCTTACCTGTTACGCCTCCACTCTGTCACCCTGCAGCTCAGTCATGGACCTTAACACATCCTCATCTCTCTGCATTTCAGAACATACTGTAGTATCAGTGATGGACAAGACGTTGAGTACAGAGAACTGGGCAGTCAGTTTGTAAGATGTTGCAAAAACAATAACCTCATTTTGAACACAAACAAAACGAGCTGATTATTGATTTCAGGAGGAACAAGAGTAAACAAAACACTGTTTACATCCTTTGGGGAGGAGAGGTGGAGGTGGTGGAGGAATACAAGTACCTTGGAGTTCATCTGAACATCAAACTATATGGAAAATGCAGCACACTAGAGCTGAATGCAGAGCAAGGTATGCTTCAAAACAATAGTTTTTATTGATGAATTAAAACTTTTAGCTCAAGAAATATTGACCGGATAAACTTGCCTCCTGTGGTTCTTCTTTTTATGCATGAGATGAACGCTATGTGTGCTAATGGGGGCGCATTGCAGTTCACACTGAGCAGCTGGTCAGTGCTCTTTATGTACTTACAGTGGTCATTAATGCCCTTACGAGAGGGATCGAAGATGGGGTACAAGCGGTGGTGAGGGCTCAATGCCAATAGAACCAGAGCGCAGCAGCAACAGCCCATCCTGCGTAACAGCATTCAACACAGCAACACAGCCATGTGTTTCAATAATCTTCCAAAAGTATTTACACGAGCGGCAAAGATCTCTGTTGTATTTCATGGTGTCTACACCTCCTCCTTGCAACAATAACTGCAGCCATTTGTGTGTAAAGTTGTGCCAGTTTGCACCTGCCTTGCAAACATACTAAATATAGATGCAAAAATAGCCACTGCAATCAGTTTCATGTTTGGCTTATCAGATTGCTTGTGTTACCATGATCTATTTACATCTGTTCCTACCAATATTCTGGGCTTTCTGGCAGAGATGCTTATATTGCATATTCGTCAAAGCAAACACACAAAATGGATTGAGTGCATTGTTTTGTCCATTTAATCCTCAGTGCGTTTAGTTAGTAAATCAGCTGCAACATGTTTTTGCGTGTGCTATTAGGTTTGCACACGTTTTAAACCTTTAGTGAATCAGGGCCTATGAGTCCAAAATTAAGACATATTGGATGAAAACAGAGCACAAATGTGTGAAATACCATTAATCTTAAATGGTAAATTAACTCTTTCTAAACATCACTGCTAACAGTGTCACTGTGATCAGGTTGGGCTGTAATTGAGAGGTGTATCATAAAATCATCATTACCATGATGCAGCTGGTCAGGTAGTTGAAAACAGTCGCCTTCAGTTCAAAGTTCTCCCCCCGGACGATGGAGTAGGGCAGCGTGAGCTCGAGGAAGAAGGGCTGGAAGACGGTAAGCTTCGAATGAGGAGCCAATCCGAAGCCTTGAGGGGACAAACAGAAAGTCTCTGTCTCCCAGGTGGTGATGGTGTCTGGGACGGTGAAGGACACATTCTTCTTTCCAGACTCTCTGGATTGGGAGATAGACATCAACACATTCTGTCAGGTGGTAAAACAAACTTAAAAAGTCATATCAGTCATAAATACTCGCACTGATGTGTGTCTTGTGTAAATATTGATTTCTTTGTTACATATGTTACATTGACTGATTGTTAAAGATATTCTGCTATTATTTACATGTGGTTTGCATGACTAAATATTACCGTGCAGAGAACAGTTTAGGTATTTTAGTTGTTTTTATCCTTTGGCATTCCACTGGGTTGCAAGTGGGACACTTTGGGTACTCCTTCAAGATTACAGGAATGCCAAGGGGTAGCATAGTCCAATTATTCCCCCTGTCTTTGAAAGGTGTTTACATCTCAACTGGACTTGGTAGGTTTGTTTCTTTTCCTATGCTGAGCCCTGTTTTGGGGAAAAAGAGCTATAGGACTGCTGCAATCTCAAGCAGAGGTGGTAGAGGTAGTTTTTCTTGGTAAGAATGTATTCCCACTACCAGGGGACCACACCACTCAGCAGTTAATGCTAGGATGTTGGGAAGGAACCACTTACTGGTTGTTACTGGATTTGAAAACAGCAGTGTGATTTAGGCCAGATTAATGAACAGTGGGCTACATTTCTACCCTTGAGGAGTCGCTGAGGGGGTAAGATGGATGGATGGATGGATGGATGGATGGATGGATGGATGGATGGATGGATGGATGGACAGAATGAGTGTCGGTGTGAATGGTTGTTTGTCTTTCTGAGTTGGACCTGCGATGGACTGGTGACCTGTCTTGCCTGCCTCTCACCTGCTAATTGCTGGGATAGGCTCCACCTTCACCTCAACCCTGAATTGGAATAAGTGGTAAAGATGAATGAATGATTTGTATCTTATAATACCTCTGGTGATCATCTTATACCCTATCTGAGAGTGGAAAATGCCTGGGCCTGTCAGGGGTGGGGTTCAGTAAGTTTTACTTCTCTCCACTCCTTTTCAAACATCAATGTATAATTCTTATTTTGCATAGTTTGAACTGTACAGCTACTGTACTGGGTCCTCTTCTGTTTGTTTTATTCTTGGAACACTTCGTTAAATCACTGTTACACGCACCACTGTCAGCACAGGTGTTTTCTGTGTGTGTGATTAACTTGTTCTGTTTTCCTCTTCAGTGACTGTCTGGGGGGGGCAGTGTCCTGGCTGCCATCACCAATGAGAAGCATGCGTCTGCAGATGCAGAGACTTGTGGACCTGCAGACCCCCCCATCTTTTCCTGACAGCACCCTCTATTTCACTGCAGATCATTGATGATCAGATGGTAAGTATTAAACATGAATGTCATTGTTTTATGCCATCAAACTATTTTGACAGTGTGTTACTGGAATAAGATTTGCCACTTTTTACCACCACAGATTGAAAGGTACACCACATATCAGTGTATGTTAAGCTAGTGGGTAGTTTAGCTTGTTGGAAATGGCTGCAAATTTTATTGACATTTTTAACCAAATTTGTGCTAAGATTTTACCTGCATCATGTGTTTTTATTGTTCACCATTTTAACAACAAACTAAAAATCAGCCATTGACTCAGCAGCTCCACTTAAAACAAAACCATCAGGAACACTGCGGAGAATTCAGGAGTTAAAAAGAAGCTGCAGGAGAGCGAAGAGGAAATGGAGAAAAAAAAACTAACCATTCATCATGAAATTTTAAGGGAAGAGCTCAAAATCTAATAATTCAGTAAAACAGGCAAGAAGCCTCTATTTCTCAAACCTCATCACAAATAACAAAAACATCCCAAAATTCCCTTTTAAAACCATTGATATTTAAATAAAAGTCCTCCATGCCAGCATCAGACACTACATGCGAGGACTTTGCAGACCACTTCAGAAATAAGATCAATACTATTAGACTCAGTCTTTTATTTCAACGAAATGTTGATTTTAAGAGACCGAAAGTGTTGTTTTTACCTGGGGAAACACTACAGAATTTTGTCCTGGATGATGAAAAGATGCTTGGTCGATTGTCCCCGGTTGTATCCTTCTCAACTTTTTAACCCTTGACCTGTTTCAGTGTCTCATGCTCTGTTTATTGTCTACTCAGATCAGTACAGCCCACCACAGCGTCCTCACCAGCCACCTCCACAGAAAGTGTTCAAACTTCTCACCAGGTAAAACATAGAGGTGTGGTGGTGAGTTGTGGACAATGATTTGGTATGTTGTTAATACATATTACATTTTTTATGAATTCAACCACTTAAACTGGAAGGTCAATTTCTGTTTGGTGTGCACCATGTGCCTCTTTTTAACTTCAAGCACCAGCGTCTCTTTCTGCACAGCCCTGAAAGTCAAAATAAATTATGCTGGACCCTGCCATGACTGGTGGAGGCCAAAGGATTTTCAACAAAGTGTGTGTTAACAGCAGGATAATGTAATGATAAGAACACATAGAGGGTTTATATGATGTGGCATGTGAAATATGTTTTACCTCAGCAGAGGGAATATGCAGTTGCAAGGTAAAAGAGTTGTACCTAACAGACATTTATTGTTATTGAAGTTCAATATAAAGCTTAATCTCAAGTTTTACCACAGTGTTATTGAAGAAGCCGAGATGCTCACCCGACTTGCACCAGGTCCCATATCCAAGTCTCAGGGAAGAAAGAGCGGACTGTTTCTATTGGTTCAGCATCCATAGGAGAGAATGTTTGACCAGAACCAGGTCTACCTGGAGATCGTTCCATTGAACCTACTCCATGAACACCATAAACACCACGTAGACCTTAAAGAAAATAGTAGAAAGTTAAACAGCAGGAAACACAGATAGTGATACACATAATTATTAGAATTTTGACAAATATTTGGTGTGACACTTAACAGAAAATGATTAAAATGTTGACGTACCTCTATAGTATTCTTTTCCCATGAATTTGAGGCATGTGGGCAGCTTTAAGATCAAGTTTGTAGCCATCTTCAGTCCTACATTCTACACAATCCAACAACAAACAACATTCAACATTACAGTTATAACAGACAGTTATGTTTTATGGGAATTCACAGGTTTATTCTATACAACATTTTTATATTGTATAGCTGTTGTTAAAGACAGTGTTTCTCAGTCCAGATCCTCAGGACCCACTGCTCTGCATGGATGCGTTCCTACTCTGACACACCTGATTAAGATTAATGAACTTCCTCATCAAGATTTTTGCAAGCCTGTTATGAGCCATTCATTTTATTCAGGTGTGTTAAATATCACCATTCCCTTTAAAACAAATATCCCTAGGATTGCCTCTACAACATGCAGGGCCTGAGTACCTGGATTGAGAAACACGGGTCTAAGACATACCTCAAAAACTCTTTGGGCAGCATTTGTGTCTTCTTCACGATATGGATATGGCAAAACGGATCTTTTTGGTCTCATGTGTAAACACTCTATGGGATCTCGAATCTCATACGGGATATAAGACACCCTCCTGACATGTGGCATGTTAAATATCTGAAAGGAAAAACAAGGTTCGAAGTTAAAAACAGACAAATATTGTTGTGTGGAGTTCTGACAATTGAACAAAATGCTTAGAAGGTCTAAGGTCTTCTTTTTTCTGTCCTGAGGACACTAAGACACAAAGATGCCCCAAATTTCTATTTTTAGTGGAACGACCACTGTATAAATTTCGGAGCTGCACCAGAGCTTCGGAGCTTGTTCTACTGTCCCTGAAACTTCGTAAATTCAGCGACCATTACAATGACAGGAGTAACATTATATTTCAAATACTAAGTCTTTCAACCTTCCCTTCGTCTGTTATTCTAAATGATAACTTATTTTATTTTACTATTTTGTCGTTCCTCTTTATGTTAGATTGAAATGCTTGATAAAATGTATCTTTTGCACCAGTATGGTGCTGTTTTGCTTTCTGTATTTCTTTGGTTTTTGATCCCGGTATATTTTTACACTTTTACACTGTATTCAGTTTTCATCTGTATTATTATTATTGTCATCTTTGAGAGTTTGTTGTTTGATTTGCATAATAAAAAAAAAACAACTTTGAACCACAATCAACCTTAGGAGTTTCCTGCACTTTATCAACAGTGTGGAACTTAAATTCACAAGATGTTCAATCCCATTGCCATCTGATATTTCCTATCAAACAAATGAATGCTGCTTACATCAAATTAAATGTCAGCATATAGTAAAATTTGCTAGTTTCGTTTGATCTTCCTAAATCTGTTGTGATTTTCTGTCAGTGTGAACAGAACACATGCAAAACTTATATTTCAAGACTGTTTCCTCCATTTCGCCGGCAAGTGTGAAGCGTTGCATACTCGCTGTTTGAGGGCTGAACGGTCTACTCGCCCTCCACGCTTTGAGGATTGGGACGACCCACACTAGCCCTCCATGCAAACGGAGGGCTAGTGTGAAGGGGTCATTTGGTATTGAGCCCAAATGTAACTGCAGCTGGTACCAGCAGTTACCTTCTCTACATTTAGTGTCTTCCCAGGCTCCTTGATGAGAACGCTCTGGTCAATGGCACTTAAACCACACAGAGAGTCTGGCTGAGCTGTCAGCTGCATTTTGGTTTGCTCTCCTGGGACAGCTGATGATCGGGAAAACTCCAGCGACACCTGACACAGACAAGACACAGCGTTTATAATTTACTGATATAAGAAGAAAACTTACCTCCTACTAAGTCCTATTGGAAAACAAAAAAACAACTGATTTGTAAAAGATTGGGAAAAAGAGATAAAGACAGAAATAAATCAATAAAAGAGGAAATATAAATAAAAATGAAACAATCAAACAACATGAAAGCAGTTTGTTTTCATACTTTCTTTCATATATTGTTATTAAGGCTGTCAAAATTAACGTGCTGCTGGCAGGAAACTGATTTATGTAACTGACTGTGTTCAATTTTTTGTAAACAAATTTAACGTATGTGCAGCGTCCGTCATTTATGACAGTGAGGCATGGAGATCATCAGCTATAACAAGATCAGCTGGCGAGCCCTATGAATGGATTTGATAGTGTCGTACTCACAGGAGATGAGGATTTTGTAACACTTGCACTTTTCTTGCATTTTTTTTAAAGAACTTTTCACAGAGTTTTGCACAAACATCTCTGTTCTGGTCCTCTCTGTGTCTGTCCAGCGCAGCATGGCAGCCTCCTCCTCTCCTGTCTGAATCATGACCGCTGTTTGTGATCCACTGATTTTTCTGTCGCTGTTTCCATCTGTCTTGTGATTATTTATCGTTCAAGTGAGAAGGAGGAAACTAGCGGTTTATGGTTTACACCAGCACAGATTTACCCCAAACAATTTTTTTCAGACACACTAGCAAACGTAGGCAACATTTACCAGTCTCATGTTAATCAGACCAGTCACTGTTTATCCTCTGTTGGGGATAAAATATAGGTTTATGAGATTTGTAAATCATTGCATTATGTTTTTATTGATATTTTACAGAGTGTCCCAACTTTTGTGGAATTGAGGTTGTTCATCTAGAAAGTTTGAATGCAGAGATTCTGGTAACTTGTTGAATGTCATTGTTTTCCAGATGTTACCACTTGCCTTCTTCTTCCACTGACCTTATTCTTGAAGCACTTCTCAGTAAAGAAGTCGGCCTTGTGAGCAATCACATTCATGCTGGGGAGGATGGCATAAGCCACAACCTGGAACTCCGGAGCCATGTCTGGGGATACTTTCAACTTGAATGACACTTCTCCTTCATTCACTAGAAAAGCAAACCAAGTCTTATATATTTTATATCCTTTGATACTCATTGTCCTTAACATGAATCCAGAGTTTAATAAAACTGATTTAACTTTCCTTGATCATTTAAATTTCAGAAAGAAGAATACCACACAAGTTGCTTTGTACACACTTTGATTATCTTGAACTTGGAACTGTTTTTGTCCTTGCATGATGATGGCTCCTCTGGATAAGACCTGTGGAGGTTGATGTAAGAAAGTAAAACACAAAAATTAGTCAAAAGGACACTTTAACTTAATTCCTCAATGTTTTTTCCACAATTCTAGTGAATTATATTTGGAAGTTTATGGAAATGTTCCTCTAGAAAAAAAAAATCTGGATCCACCACATCCATGTTTTAAACACACAGTGGCGTAAACATTAGCTTGAAACATTTGTTTTAAAACAATTTTAAATCCATCAGACGATTGTATTTCACTGAATGTGTTCAGCAAAAAATTAGACAATTACTGAACGCTGTGAGTTGTTTAACCTGCCGACTTTGCCTTGAACTGCCCTGGGTAACGTTAAACTGGGATCAGAGTGATTTGTTTGCTACTTTCAGATAAACTGGCAGACCCATTATAAATAATGTGGTTTTACTGGGTCTGATTATTAGAAAAATAGGTTACAGTTGTTGTTCTTTTAGTAATGTTGGAAATATGTGTTGAACCTGTAAGTGTTGAATCTAAATAATCCAAATATTGTTAAAGGTTTATTTTTTATTTCAGTTTATTATGCAGTTTACAGGTTTAATGTTAAAATGTTCTGTATTTATTTTATATTAGCTTATTTGAACGTTTTTTTGTGATTATGAGGATTTTTCGTGATGTCTTTCCCTACAAACTTCACTATTAGAACAGAAAAGTTTTCTCATGACTCTGCAGGTCAGATGTATTTTGGTTCATATTTAAAACTGTTTAAAGAATTTTATATGTTAGGAGCAGATCTACTAATCTAAATAAGTTTCCTTGTTCATCTACAGGTTTTCCAAATTCAGTAAAACAAAGACATTGTCCAGAGGAGATCCATTTGATTTGAATCGGGTGTGTTGCAGTAGGTAAACATTTAATACCTGCAGGACACCGGCCTTTAAGGAGCAGAGTTAGCTGTCCCTGATCTACACAATATTATTTACTGTTATTTGCAACTTTTATAAGTATACAGTTTTCATCTTTTTCTTTTTAATGGTTTTATTTCGGTTGTTTTAATTGTTGTGTCCCTTCATGTAGAGCCCTGTGTGCAAATATTTTTTTAATGCCGCTCCCACCCACTAAAATTCTGACCATTCCTGCTCGGTTCTGTAAAATTTGTGTCCTGACCGTCCCAGTCCCTCCAATCAAATACTTATTCCTTGCCCTACATGCATATATGGGAAGAAAATTTAAAATATATTTAAAATAAATCTCTGAGTTTTTTAATTACTATGTTCATGTAGACTGAGGTCAGAAACTATAAGATGTCTAAATATCAGCAGTTAATATTAAAAAATCTATTAAACAAATGTGCCACTGTCACTTTAAATTTGAATCGGAGCTTGAGAGAATATATCTACTTTTTATTCTTTTCTTTAGTTTCATATTCTCCAGCTTTAATGTTGTTTCCAACCTAAGGTTGCACTCTCCATTGTGTAGCAAATTCGGGAGTAGCTGCCCACTCCCACCCAATACAACCCTAAACTTTCCAACTCCTGCAAGCTTTGCATTGGCTCCCGTGGGATCCCAGTCCCAATGCAGGGCTCTGCTTGTTGTGTTTTACTCTATAAAAGCCTTTGGATTGGAAGTGTTAAACAAATTAAATATAATAAGTAAAGAAAATATAACTGTTTTCTGAATTAGTGAGAGGAGGTGACAACAAATGTTGAACATACAGCCAACGTTACTTGGCAAACCAGTGTGTGTGAAATATGGGTGGACATGGCACGAGGGCAGTGACGTTTGAGGGTTTTGGTGAGTAACTCTGAGTTACTTTTCAAAACATATCTACACTTCAGTCCGTTCATTTCAAGAGCAAAGAAACTGCTGCACTTGTATTAATTGGTTCATCTTTGGTCTTTCCGTGTGTTTAAGCTGCAGTATGAATCAAGCTTAAAGCCTTTATTTCCTCTCTAAGACTTTAGGTTTTGACAAAGGCCTTTATGTTCTTGTTTTACAAATTAAATCCTGTTTTTAAAGTTAATATCTTCAATAATATTCTTTAAAATCTGTAAATAGAGTGACATTGGATATTGCTTAAATCTGTTTTAATCCCTGTATTTCACACACTGATCCTAATCAAAGTTAACAATGATCCTGCTGGACATTGCATTTAGAGAATTATGTTGACTGGCCACCCCACACCATCTGACATTGCAGTACTCATTACAACTAAAAGTGACTTTAGACTTGGACTTGCAAATAATGATTGGTTCTTCTTCTGATATTACTCTACTACAAAAACAGAAAAACTTCCTCACCAGGTACATCACATGAACAGTGCCCTGTTCTTCTTTCACTTCAGTGTATCTGATGGAGATGTCCTCTTCTTTGCCACAAGGAAGTCGTTCATAATTAGTCTTCACCTCCAGAGAACTGACTGTTTTCTTATTGGGGGAAGGGTGGAGGAGGAGGGATTCTGACAGTGTAGGCCAGTTACCCTTATGTAAAGTATTTCTGTATCCAGGGTGTTCCAGCATTGGTGTGTTGTCCACCTGGTTTAAGGAAATATAAACAATAGAATGAGCTCATAGCGGTCGATGTAGGAGGAAGCTGTGACATGACTTTAATATGTTCACTCAAACTCTGTAGTTATATTTTTTTACTTACATGGAGTTCCATATGCCCCCTGAATTCATTTGTACTTAATGAAAATGTGGCCACTCCATTGCTGTCAGTTGTGAGATTCTGCAGCCGCATTCCCCTCCCAAACAAGTACAACGGCATGTCAGGAATGGGCGTATCATTGTGGTAAACAGCTTTAACCTGTTAAAAGTAGGATGATGTATTAGACAGCAGATGATATCAGATGCCCTGTGCAGTACACTTCATGGGGCTTTAAAACTGCAAACCAAGAGAGAGTGATGGCAAGAGCTCTTCTGTTGTTTATTCAGGCAGTAAATAGCACTAACCCTACACAAGATCAAGTATCAGCTGGGACCATGCAACAGAACGTCTGCAGAAAGAGGGCAGTAGACTATTATTCAATAATGAAAAACAGAAGCTTGATATGAAAACGATAAATAAATCAGTACTTGAACATCAAATGTCATCAAAAAATAAACATCAAAATGATGGAATTTTTATACCAAACTGGTCTCTCCTATATTTTTATTTACTCCACATGGCCATGTCCTTGTGTTTTGTTTAGGTTTTGTTTTGTTTTGTTTGTTTGTTTTGTTTGTTTGTGTGTTTTTTGTTTATAAACAAAAATGCAGCTTTTACAGTGACAGTTCAACAATATAGTATCGACATTTTTGTATAATTACTCTTTTTCACCTTTACACCCAGGTATCTAATGTTACCTGACTGTAAGGTGATGTTGGGTAGATTCTGAAAGCTACAGTTGATGGGTAGAACTATACTCTTAGACCAGTTAATGGAGCAATCTGAGAGTGATGAGAATTTATTAATTGGTGAGACTGTTTCAGATAGCGAGGTTTGTGAGTTCTGGAGGAATAGTAAAACGTCATCAGCATAAAGGCTTATTTTATGAATTACATTTTTTGGACTGAATGTCTTTAATAGCTTGATTTTGTCTAATTGCGGTTCAATAAATATAGCAAAAAGTGAGGGGGATAGTGGACAACCTTGTCTGGTGCCCCTTTGTAAATTAAAACTTGGAGAGGTTTGGTCATTTGTTCTGACACTCACATTAGGAGAACTGTATAAGATTTTAATCCAGTTAATGAAAGATGGTCCAAAGCCAAATCTGTTTAAAGTAGCTAGTAAATATTTACAGTTAACACGATCAAAAGCTTTCTCTGCATCTAAAGAAACTATTATTATTTCCAGGTTATTGATGGTAGAATAATCTATTATATTAATTAGTCTCCGCATGTTAACAGAGGAATATCTGCCCTTTATAAAGCCTGTTTGATCAGGGTGTATAATGAGAGGAGTTATTTCTCTAACCTTCCAGCTAATGCTTTGCAAATTATTTTAAGGTCAGCATTTGTCAGTGATATGGGTCTGTAGCTAGATGGTATTGTGGGGTCTTTACCTGGTTTTAATAGTACAGTAATGGTGTCAGAGTTTGTGTTTGGGGGTAAATAAGCATTTTCCTTTATTTGTGTCACCATTTTGAAAAATGTAGGGGCCAGTGTTGACCAGAATTCTTTATAGAACTCTGCTGGGAAGCCATCCGGACCTGGGGCTTTTTTACAGGGCATATGTTTAAGGGCTTCATGTAGCTCCTCCACTGTGAGGGGGGAATCTAAGGCCGTGACTTGTTCCTGCTGTAAACCTGGAAGATCTATATTGTTATGAAAATTATGAATATCGTTGTCTGATGGATCTAAGTGTGATGTATACAGAGTTTTATAGAAATTTCTAAAGATGTTGTTTATTGCAGCTGGCTCATGCGTAATATTATTACCTACTGAATCTTTAACAGCTGATACGGTAGATTTTTCTTTATTTATTTTCAACTGATTAGCTAAAAATCTTCCGGATTTATTACTATGTTCAAATGTTTTAAAGCGTAATCTTTGCACCAGAAATTCTGTCCTCTTGTTGATTATTTCATTTAATTCAAGTCTAGCCTTCCTTATTTGGGTCATCGTTGGTTCATCTGGTGAAGCACTGTGGGCGTCCTCTAATGATTTAATTCTTAGTTTTAATTCTAATATTTTTGAGTTTTCTTTCTTTTTTTAGTGTGATGCAAAAGAAATAATTTTGTCTTGCATTACCGCTTTCCCTGCTTCCCACAGAACACATGCTGAGACTCCTGGTTTGTCATTGTTTTCTAAGTATATAGCCCATTCTTTTGTAAAGTAGCTGATAAAGTCGGGATCTTTAAGCAAGCTGTATTAAATCTCCAGCTTTTAGTCGGTGGTGTGATTCTTGTGTTCCTCAAAGTGAAGGAAACTGGTGTATGGGCACTGATAGTGATGAGGTGAATCAGTGTCTCTGAAATCTCACTCACCAAAGAGCTGCTAACCGGAAAATAATCTAGCCTAGAATATGAATGGTGCACTGAGAAAAAGAAGGTGTACTCTCTGTTATTAGGGTGTTAGACCGCCATATATTGCAAAGTCCAAAATCTTCCATATATTGTTTAACAGTCTTTGTGGATTGCCAGTTTTGATGGGTTTTAGATGGTGCAGTAAAACTTCTTCTTTCTGGAGACATGGTCTGTGCTTGTCACAATTTTGCGACTTTGCTGCTTAAAGGGTTAACATACTTGCTGATTGACTCAATTCCAAGCTTGTTTTCTGAATCCAGAAGAGGTTATACAATACAAAAAAACCCAAAAGACTGACTATTAACATTTACCAACACTCCCGGTACTCCTGACAGATGATAAAACTTACTTTTCCTTCTAGGTCTGATCCTTGGGCATAAAACAAGGGAGTGTCAACAAAAGACAGACTTCCAATTTTATACGTGAGTCTTATGTTCGTCTTCTGTATGCTTGAAATACCTGAAAATGAGAAGGATCAATGTTATAACAGTCTGCATGTTAATATTATTATTTGACAAACTAATCGTTTAAATAGCAAAATATTAAACAAATAAGCATGCCTGTCCCATCCTCATACGTTGTAGCACTGACTTCCAGCTTATCCGTTATAATCTTTTGGTCTGTTCTGGTGAAAGTTGACATCTTGAATTCAAAAGTGGCACAGCCTGCTTTGTTAGCCTAAAATAAGTATAATAATATGAAATATAGTTATACACCAGTGTAATTATTCATTTTTAATCCCTTTAGCACAATGACACATGCCATCCCACCTAATACCAGAATGACAGAAACACCACACATCACATCACAACAATTTAATTAGCTTATTTAAACCTGTCAGACATCATCTACAGCAGTGGTTTCCAACATAGAGTCCCTCATAAATGGCACAGGGGGTCCTCAAGGCTTTGACTGTTCAAAGCCAGTGTGATTTCAAATTAAGGTCGTGTCCACACAGAGATGAGTTGAGGTGTATTCGCTTAATTGCATTTATTTTAACATTTGGGTGTTTCATTCAAATAGAACCAGTGTTTTGGGAGCCTGAAAAGACTTTTTGCCATTTAATTAATGAGACATGTCTGTGAAACGTCACAGTGCAGATGATTCGTTCTTATTTTGAAAAAGAAGGAAAAACGCAAGTCTGTATGTTAGTAATAAACGCATAATATCAAGCATGGTGAATGGGAGGGTCCCCTGCTTTTTGGTAGTTGCATGAAGGAGGTCCTCAGGGAAAATAAGTTGGGAACCACTGATCTACAGCACACACTCAATTAGCCATGAAATAAGAACAGTCAAAGGGATGAAACAAAGGCACTGAGACTTCAGCTTAAATGTAAAATTCATTCATGTATTAATCTTATAAAACACCAACAGAAAAATTAACTAGTGAATGGGGAATGTGTTGTCAGCATTGTCATCTTTTGTTTTCTCTTCATCATCACAAGGCTGCTTCTCTGCTCACAAATACGTGTTGTTTCCTGCCAGCGCAGAAATATCTCACCATGTGTGTTTTTATTTGCGGATTCTATTTCACTAATTATATGTTGATAATTTTCCAGTTTCCTTTGTGTTACCGTTCCATTATCACTCCATGCAGAATGTGCTCTGTCACTGAGCCTTATGTTTCTGTTTGTTCTGTTACCTTCACTCAGTTTCAAATCCAATCCAACCTATTATTGTGATAAGGATACTTTTCCAGCTCCTCCATGCTTCTCACCATCAGTACCTTGGCCTCAACTCGTTCATTAAGTTCGATAAAAATCTTGCAGTTTCTTGTTCATGTGCTCTGGATTTTTTTCATTCTCCTCAGGTAAGGTGCTTTTTTTACGATATCCACTTGGTCTTTGTCAGATGTTCATTAATGTCAACATCTGTGCCTTTGAGCATCCTGCCCTGTTTTAGGAGTGTATCCTGCTTCCTGTTAACAAAGCTCAGTATAACAGCTGGCTTGTCATTGTTGTTTCTTCAGGGTAGCAGGTGGCAAATTTCAACCCGGTTGTAATCCAGAGCAATCCCTTTTGACTGCAGAAGTGTTGCCACTTGTTGCTCGGTTGAACTTGTGTCCAGCTCACCATTGGATTCCCCAACATTGCCTGCTGTCACCGCCCTGGCATAGGACTGTGCTTTAATTGATAGTCCCCTGATCACAATATCATTCATTCGGGTGTTCATAATAAGCAATTTACAAGTGATTAGTTAATGATGAACTGATCATTTACAAAACTTTACAAAGCATTAATAAATGATTAATAAAAAATTGTAATAGTTCATGTTTTGTAGATTCACTCATAAATCATTTACAAATGATTAGATAATGATATAAACTAATCATTAACAAAACATGACAATATGATTATAAATGATTCTTAAGAAAAATACTAACAATTTAATAATTTATTTGTATCTGTAATTGTAAGTGTTGTAGGTTTGTAGTTGTAAGCTGATCTGTTACAAAGCACAAAATGCAACTATGTGAACTGGTTCTATGTCTCACAGAAGATCACGACACTGTAAATTGTAGTTAGTAAACAAGTTGTAGTTAGTGTAGCATGTTCACAATCAGAAAGAACATATTAGTTTATCAAATGTGAGTTTTTGTAGAAAGATGAGACCATAACCATGGCAACTCTACCTTATTTGTCTTTGTGTCACATAGGCCACTTAACTCGACTACTTCCATTTCTGGAGGGCTATTCAAGATACCAGGAGGCCGGCACACCTTAACTATAACTGTACTTGGCACAGGTTGTCCATATGTGTACCTAATCAAATGTGAGAATAAAAAAAAAAAAAAAGAAAAAAGAAAAAATCAATCAATCATTCACTTAAAGAAAATCCATTTCAAATTGCGTGGAAAAAAATGAGTTTTTACTTACTTTGCACATACTTTCACATCAAATTCTTCCTCCCTGATACTTAATTTTTCTTTTACATTTAATGTTACATCAAATTTGGGTAAAACTGGTGAAAAAACAAACAAGTTATCATTTATATCTGGTAACAAGTGGACTGGATATTCATTCAAAAAGCAGCTCTAACTTACCATACTTTTCCACCTTGAAGTCATGATATAATTCATCTTCACCCACTGACACAATGATCCTGTAAATTCCTTGTCGTGCTTCAGAGCTCAAATCATAAGAAAGCTGCAGTATTTTACTGTTGGATGATTCATTCAGCCATTGTCCAATTCTGTTTTTGTAAGGATCCTGTCCAGTGAGACAAATCAGATATAGATGCATTAATAACGCAAACTGGGAGATAGTAAAATCCAGTTTCAGAGTTGTTTCGAAAACTCTCCAACTTGTGGTGCAAAACTGGGCCAAGCTTACACTTTTTGACTTTTTAGTGGGACCAACATCCCAGTCAGCTAAGGAAACCAAAGCATTTTTTACCGTATGTTCTGCTGAGTGACTTCAGTTCATTAATCAAATAATTGTAGCCCATAAATTTTGACTGTATTACACTGTAATGGTAATATTCTGGCAGCTGGGGCACCAGAAAAATACAATGAAATATAAGAAAAAAACTAAATCATAAAATTAGATTCAAGTACAGTTCAAGGTATATTTCTGCCTTTTAATCTTTAATAAAAGACGTTAGCATTTATAATAACAACTAAGTTACCTAAAATACAAAAAACTGCATAAGTACAAAACATTAGTGTAAATTACTTTTATAACCGACCGGCACCTACTGGCACTGGCCTATTACCTATAAGGGTTAAGTATGCTCATTAATAAATTATACTGGGTTTTATTGAGCGTGTTTGTGATCTACTGGGAGAATAACAGCCCTCCTCCAAGCTCCAATGATGTAAAATCCAGCATCGATCAATCTCTGCATAACACCCTTTACAGAATACTTCTACTTGATCTGATTCAGAATAACAGGAATCTAAAAATACAACAGCGTAGTCAAAATGACCACCTGTAGACAAAATAAGTAAAAATGATTATATTAACTTTGTTTATTCTAAACCACAAGACTTACTGTGTATTCCCATAGTTTCGGGTAAAGTCAGGGACCAGTCAGCCTTTATGATTTTACTTGACAAAATTACTGAATAGTCCTATGCAAATTTTACAACCATCAAAATGACCATCTTGGTTATTCTTGTGTTAAATGCATCTAATGTTTATAAAATAAAGATTTAGCTCAAAGATAGAGGCTACAATTCCTTGGTGTAGCCAGCCCAGAGTCCCGGCCTGGGGCCCTTTGCTGCAGGTCATTCCCCGCGCTCTCAGACTTAACTTTCCTACAAAGCTACTATTAAAAAACATGAAAGGCCAGTGGAGCCATTCAGGCCATTAAAACAAACAAACAAAAAAAAAGAAAAACAAAAACAAAAAAAAAAACAACAAAAAAACAGGTGACTTAGTGAGGTGATTAAATGAATAAATGTGGCCAATAAATGAGCCCAAAATTCTAGTCAGTGTTAATTTAATTGCATTCTTTTTTTTTGTTTGTTTGTTTGTTTGTCTGTTTTAAATTTTTTTACTTAGGTCTGGGCACATGAACTCATTATTAATGTGTGTTATTGCATTTTTTTTTTCTTTGTTTTAAATCATCTCCATTAATGTGAAAATCTGTTGCTCACTATCTGATCCCAAGATCCCAACTAATGATGGCACATATGAGCTTCCCTCCAGATGCACCACCACAACATACTACACAAGCTGTTTGAAAAGGAGTGGTCAACCAAAGCGACCGATTTTACAATGTGCACCTGCTCTCACTGGAGACTACTGGACATCACTGGGTAACCATAATTATCTCAGAGTTACAATGCACTATATAAATAAACAGTGGGTGCTGCATTCACATGCTCTAACAGCAATGAAAACAGATGGGAGAAATTTTGCTGAAATGTGTGCGGAACATTTTATTAATGTTGCACCGCAGCAAACATTTTAGATAACGTCAGTACACTGACAGTGCATCTACCTTTTGAACACGTTCCCTGTGTCGCACACAGTTTCCAGCATTCTGTCACAGTATCTCTGCAGAACAGTGTGTTTGACAATGTTCTGGCCAAATGCAGAAAACTTGTGGGTCACTTTAAACATAGTTCAGCAAATGCTGCAGAATTAGGATTAAAACAAACTGAACATGGACAAAAGAAGGCGTTATAAACAAGACATTCGACACTCGATGTGATAAAAAAAAGCATCTGCAGGAATGAACAGCCACTGAGGGATGTTCACACCACTCACAACACCAATATTAACCATGCCAACAACAGCTGAAAAGGAGAAATTGTGGAGGTTGGAGTCCTAGGTATATTTCATTCACATCTTATATTTCTCGCTGTCCTGGCTGCATGTGTGCGAGAGAGAAATAGTGTCTGTGTATGTAAACAGCATGAACATGTAAAGGGATTGTTTTGTGTGTGTATAATTAAGTGACTGCGATACATTTTGACTGGCAAGCGTTTGATGTTTTACTCAAACATCAAACCCTTAACACATAACTTACTCAGGAACAGAGGGTTGTCACTCTGAAAGTGACATTAGAGCCTCTGAAGAAAGAGTTACTCCTGTTGGCTGCTTCATCAGAGTCTAATTCTGAACAGGAGGAAGATGTAGTTGAGAACAGTTTGTGTCAGAAGAGAACAGAAGCTTGTCTGTTAGAGAGGTGGACTTGGTGGACCCAGGGTTCGAATTATGGGGGAGCTAAGGGGAGCTTGGCTCCCCTAAAAGGAACAGGAGCTCCCTTAATTATTCAGTTGATACTTTGAGGGGGAGCCCTAAGACTAGTTCACTTTCAGGTTACATTTAATTTTTCAAAATTGTTCCTGATGTGTCTTGAAAAGAATAGCAATAATTTGTCAGATTTGTGTTTTATTTATTTTATTTATTAATTAAATCCTCCAAATGTGAGCCGTCCTGTTTCCTTCAGTGCCGTGGACAGCAGCGTTGTTTGTTTGTAGCGTGCTGTGAGCGTCCATACAAAAAAACATTTTACATACTTTCTCTTGTAGTTGTTAGAAAAACTTTCTGTCCCTGTTTCTGATGAAACAAGCTGCATACAGTAGCAGCAGAGGGTTTTTTTTTTTTTTGTAGTACCCATAATTTTGACCGCGGTAACGTATATGCACGTGCACATGATGTGCAAAGTCGCGGTGTACGTTGTTTTACTGATGATTTTTTATTCATCCTCTAACTGACTGTCACAGGAGGTCAGAAAAGTTTGTCTTTGGTTTGTTTTGTTCTCTTTAATAACTGAGTTCTTTTGTTTGTAAATATTTAGATTTGTTTGGTTTTTTAAGTTGGCAAAATTGACTCTTTTCATGGCTGCTGTTTGGAGCGGGCGGTTTCCTGGCATATCGCAAAATTCGGACACTGTCGGCAGTCACTGGCAAGCTGCCGGATTTCTGTGCTGGTGTGTGCCGAGCTACGAACAATCAGGCTGTGGCGGTACAGGAGCTGAATCGTAAACTGGAGGCTATTCCAGTTCTGGATGGCAAACTGGTTGCGCTTTCTGGGCTTGTACGTGAGGTGGTCACCAACTTGGAGAAGTTGTCAGCTCGGCTGGATGGAAATTGACCCAAAATTCGGATGATTGGAGTCGCCAGTGGGACCACTGAGAGACTTAAGGCAGACGAAACAGCTCTGGCCTGAACCAAAACAAATGCTGTTATCAAATTTGGCTCCCTGTGCTGGCCTTGATGGCTGGCTGAAAGCTCCCTGGAATGTTTTGTTGATGGACGCTCAGTCCCCCACCCTCCCCTCACCCTCTTCACGGGCGATGGACTTCAACCTGGATCAGCCCTCAAGGATGCCCCACTATCATCAGGTGGCAGAGACTGTGAGGGAGAACTGGGGCAAAGTTCATATGCTCTCTTCTACGCACACACACGCACCACACTCAAGTACACCACTACAGATACACCTCCCCGTTATTCACTGCCTTGCTGTCCTTCCACCTCCTTCCACTCCCGGGCAGTGGGTTCATTGGACGCGCTCTGAGAATGCAGCTGTGTCTGCACTTGCTGCGATGGGAGACCCCCCCTCCCCCCCCCCCCCCGCCACGTGTTTCTGATGTTGTGATTGTCTGAGTTATGTCTGTATGTACTGAGGAGTGTTTTTTGTATCTCAATAATGGGCCCTTAGGCCCAGTGTGGAGATGCCTTTTTTATCCTCTCCAGCTACATCTTACTCCCCTAATGTTACCTTTCACCTATATCTAAGACAAGGAGCGCTGTATGATAAAATCTATTGTGTGCATTGTGTATTCATCGTGCCAGCACTCTAATCCATATATGCTCGTCAATAAATCAACAAGTCAACAAATCAAACATTTTGAAGTGTTTGTGTTATTTCAGAGAAAACTCTAATATTGTGCACAGAAGGCAAACATGGACAGAAATGTGTTTAAACTAGTTTATATTCTTACCTCAAGTGTGATGACGTCATACTGTGAAAGAGAAATAGGGAGAAAAAGATTTATTACAGAGAGCATTGCTTTACTTTGCCATTTTGTCTTTGCTTGAAAAAATGGCAAAAAAGTAGTTTTTGCTTTGGCTGAAGTTCACTGCTTCTTTTTCATTTTCAAGATGTTATGAAATAAAAAAGTTAATATAAAAAAAAAGAAAAAAAAACTTTTCAATAGACAGAGTAGAGAGGTCCTGACTGTACTATTGATCCTTTAGTGGAAGCAGATTGATTATGGACATAATGCAACATCAGTAAATAGTGTGGCTGAATTTTCTGGTGGCCACAAGTTATTGGATAACTGATAACAGATATCAGGGCTACAACCTTTTTTCAATTTTTTTCACCCAGTGTTTTCTCCATGTTTTGCTTTCCACACTATTTGTGTGCACAACAAAAGTTTGCTGAAACATTGCTGATATTCTGACTGCAGATTAAAAGAAGTTAACTAATGATTTACGGATACTCACCAGCTGACTAACGGGTCTAAACTTGAAGTCCAGTGTGACAACTCTGAAATGCACTGAGATATTCACAGAAATCAGATGAAGGCTTTACATTTTATTTACAGTTGAATTAAATGGAAATTAATAAGTAAAACCTTTTGTCCTCAGAAAATACTCCCAAACCATTTTTAACTGTTTGTAAAATAGAAAAACCTCTAGAAATGTTTTAGTCACCATCAGCTCCACAGACAATCAGCTCATAGTTACCTGTTTGTCCAGGGATGTAGATCGGTTTATCTGTTTGGACAAACATTCCTGGCTTGTAAACTTTGATCATGATTTTCCTGACTTCTTTTGAGTGAAATGTGTCCCCTCTTACAAAGACCTCGAGGGTCCGCACCTCTTCGGTTTTCACCAAAGGAACCTTTGACAGAAATTTTTTTTTTAACTGTCAAGATCATGAATTCATGCAGTGAACGTTTTCTTTAAATAAACATTTAAAAAAGAGAAAAAAGAGATTTAAAAGTGAGCAAATTTTTCAGAGACACTCTTGGGATCTGACCTGAAACAGAATGCACTCGTGAAACTCTTCACTGGATGTCTTTTCCAACAGGATTGTGTTGTTCTCTTGATTTTTCAAAGAGACAGTCATGACCAGAGTCTCGCTGGGCTGCAGGAGACTCGCACAGAACCTGGTCTCAGCTCCAGCTTCAAGAACTGCAGGAATGGCCACCATATAATGTCTACACACAGACAGGCACACACATTCAGGAGTAACTGACATGAAGTAATCCATAACCTCATTCATATAAACAATAAAAAAAATGTTAAATTTGACAAATTTCTTTGATTAACTTACGGTTCAGCTTATGCTAGATTCACACACATCCAACACAAAAAGACACACAGTGTCCATGACTGTGTTCCAAGGAGACCCATGACTGACTACGATGATAATCAAAGTCAGCGTCTGTTAAATATCTGCTGATAAGAGAAATCCACGCCCAGTCACAGTCCAGTCATACTACACCGTATGACACTTCAGCACTTCAGAAAGGTAAAATGAGTATGAGGATGCAGCTGGGTTTCTGTTTCCAGGGGGCGGGGACCAGGCGGGGACCGGGGGTGTTATTAGAGCCCTGAGAAGGTGAGGATGAACCCTGAACTGCTTTATCTGTTAAACTTTCAGAACATGATTTAAATGGTTAATTCCTGAATAACATCAAATTGTAAATTGTAACATTAAAGTTGGATGTGTTGAGATGCTGTTCTGCTGACCTTGGTTGGAACCAGTTCTTATTTGACTTCCTGTTCCCTTTCTATCATCTCCAACTAGTCTGCCCATTCTCCTCTGACCTCTGACACCAATGAGATATTTTGGTCCAGACAACTGCTGCTCACTGGATATTTTCTCTTCTTCAAACCATTTTCTGGAAACCCTAGAGATGGTTGTGTGTGAAATTCCTAGTAGATCAGCAGTTTCTGAATTACTCAGACCAACAACCATGCATGCCACATTCAGTCACTTAAATCCCCTTTCTTCATCATTTTGATGCTCAGTTTGAACCTCATTTAGTCAAGTGTTGAGCTGCTGCCATGTGATTGACTGATTAGATGTTAACAAGCAGTTAAACAAGTGGATCCCAGCCAACACGCATATGTGGGGCCCCGATGGGTAGCAACAGGTCTAATAATTATGTCCTCAGTTTCCATGGAGGCCCTTAACGCGTGTGCCCAGATGGGTTATTGATGAGCCCTGGATTGGCCCCAAACCGGGCACAGATGGCCGCTACAGGTCTTATATTTGGGGTCCTGCTGGGATACCCAACTGAAGCCCAGTGAAGTTTGTCCTCAGTATCCATGATGGCTCCAAGGGCAATTGCCTTAATGGGTTCATGATGGGTTTAGCTTTATCCTAACCTTGTCTTTCCAGGACTGACATTTTCATGCAGTTTTGGGTTAACATAGGTTTAGACCCACAAATCCACATCTTGTGCATTTGCAGTTTATCAAAGCTAAACATCCTCCTAACAACTTACATGACGCTAACCAGAAGTCTAATATAAATTCACTGTACAGAGTACAGAAAGTACATCGGAAGTACATTTTAGGTTTTTCTGCTTTATATCGTACAATTCAGTGGCTAACTTGTAAAAACTTCCTGCAGCTTTACAAAATATCTCATAAGATCCATAGCTGGAACTGCTCATATTCATGGATGCATAAAACCTTCTAGGTCTGCCCACAGTGACAGTTTCATCATAGGTACACCTCCTGAATCTTTGCTTTGGTTTTGTTTTGTCTTGTTTAAACCTGACAATCAATCCAAAACCAAAGTTATTCATAAATTTTAGCCCTGCTTAGCATCAAACAGATACCCTGAGGTGTCATAAACTTTATACCTTCTAATAAAGCATAATGCTCTGAAAATTGCCATGAAGGCATCCATGAATTCTCAGTTTTAAAGTGTGTTCATATTTTTATGAACACACTTTGTGTGATGGTGTGATGTACAGTGAATACATTAATTTTATATTAGGGCTAGCACATAAACATGTTATCACGTTAACTCGTTAATTGATTAATGCTGTTAATTTTTTTAATGTGCGCTAATTTTTTTTTTTTTTTTTTTGAATTTCTTGCTCACTGGCCACTTGCAGATGCTTGCAGTCCTTGTCTCTTCCTCCATGTACTGCTTCAGCGGTACAACAGGAGAAAGCAGGTTTTTTAAAATGAAGAAATGTTTTCTGTCTGGCACTTCAAATAATAATAATAATAATAAAATTTCTTTAAAAAAAAAGAAGAAAACAAACCAATATTTTCTTTGTCTGTCAAAACCCATGCAAACTGGGGAAAAAAGTGATTTTTGGATGAGAAACTGCTCCCCAAGGACAATGAGAAACAGTTTTTTTTTTGTTGTGGTTGTTTTTTTTTAGCTGAGTGTGGTTTTATCATGGTGGATTTATGAATGTTTTACAAACGTGAAGCACAAATTGGGCCTTCTTTATAGCGAGATGAAACTTCCAGCTGTGGAATCTAGGATCTGAGCTTTCAGTGGAGGAGTCGTTTGTCCGTGTTCATGCGTCAGGTGGACACGGGTGTAGAATGATCAAAGGTCGGCTTTTCTCTGTTTAGCACAGCTTTATTCTCAGCTCTTTTCTTATACAGCCACAGACAGGACATGCAGCAACCATGAACTTTTCTATACACCTGCAAAACGTCGGCTCACTGCCGTAAAACGCTACTGTTGTAAGCTGCTGTAACTACTAACATTATCTCAGTATATCTGAAACATATATGACATCTCCCTCCCTTTTGTTTAGTTTACACCAATAATGCAAAACAAAACCAAACAGTATGCAATTAACCAAAGAATGGGAAGGAGTACAGACCAGAAAAATATTTCCAGTGGACCCGTTAACCAAACACAATAAAAGTATACTTTCCTTAATCAAGTGTTAACAAACAATGCACTCCTTTATCACTTTCAAATATAACAAAACATAGCATATTAGCGTCACACTGTCATTATAAGGCAGCATAAACAGACAAAACCATATTCAAGAGGACGTCCATTTATAAGTCTAGTCTGTTGACAGGCTTGCACACCCGTCCAGCTCTGGTTCTCCTGGTGGTAAGGCGGGGGTGTGTGCACGACCTGTGACTGCACCTGAATCTGGAGAGATAGTTTCTTCAGTGACAACCGTTTCGGGCAGAGGGTTTGGTCCGGCACTGTCCGTTGGCGTCTGTGTGGGGTAGTGAAGAGGTATCCAGCTGGAGGTGTCGTCTGTTCCTCCACAGCACTGTCCCTCCACAGCACTGTCCCTGTTGGTGTGTTGATCAGGTAAGATCTTGGAGTAGAACACCCCTTGGAGACGACTGCTGAAGTCAGCCAGGTTTTTTCCTGATCTAGCTTAGTGAGGACTTTGTCTCCAAGCCGTAGACGTGGAAAATGTCGGGCTCCATGGCGACGATTGTAGTAAAAAGCTTGTTTGGCCTTTTCTCCAGCATCCTTTTGTTCGACAGCCTTTCTGTTAGGCCATTTGGGTCAGAGATTCTTTTCCAGCACAGGAAGGGTTGTCCTGATTTTAACAGTTAACAGTTTTGCTGGACTGACTCCTGTAGTGGTACAGAGGGTGGATCTGTAGCACATGAGGGCTATTAATGGGTCTTCTTGTTGAAGGCTTCTCTTTGTAGTCTGCACTGCTCTCTCTGCATGACTGTTTCCTTGAGGATGGTGGGGACTGGATGTGATATGTCTGAAATCTAATTGGCTTGCCAGTTCATGGAATTCAGAGCTGGAAAATTGAGGTCCATTATCACTCACTACCTCATCCGGGATTCCAAACCTTGCAAAGGTTGCTTTGAGTCTCTGAATGACCTGTGCGCTTGTTGTGGATGGCAAGTGCAGCACCTCAAGGAACCTTGAGTAGTAATCAGAGACGACCAGGTAATTGTTTTTGTTGGGTTTGCAGAGGTCAAGGGCTACTCTTTTCCATGGGCGGTCGGGCAGAGGTTTGGAGATAAGCGGTTCCTTTTGCTGTGTCCGCTTTTGTTCTTGGCATGGGTGGCACGGCACCACCGTGTTCTTTATTTGTGCTGAGAGTCCCGGCCACCAGACTGACGATTTTGCTCTTTCTCTGCACTTGGTCAGTCCTTGATGACCATAATGTATTTTCTCCAGGATGTCAGCTCTCAGTGGCTGTGGAATGACAACTCTGCTCTCTCTTATGAGCAAGCCATCAGCTTCAGTTAGTTCATTTTTCACTTTCATGTATGGTCTGACGTTCAGTGAAACATTATATAGTCAGGCCATCCCTTTCTTGTGAGCTGGATCACTGTCTGAAGCTCACCATCAGTTGCGGTGGCCATTTTGATGCTCTCCATTCTGCTTGGGGATGCAGGAATGCCCTGTATCACTGCAGCGACATAGCTCTACACCTTGCTGTGTGTCTGTCTCTTCCGTTATGTAGGATTGTGGACTCCTGAACAAGGTTATAATAGTTTTGGATTTTTTATTAGTTTAAGTTTTTATTTCGTTTTGACTTTTTCTTTTCAAATTCAGTTTGTTTTAATTAGTTTTTAGAGCAAATTTTCTAATTTTTATTCGTTTTCGTTTTTTAAAAATGCTTAGTTTTAGTTTAGTTTTTATTAGTTTTAGTGTTAGTTTTAGTTTTTTGTTTGTTTTTTCTAAATTAGAGTATTTGCCAAGTGCTAAATTCAAAATAATCAGAATAAACACTGTATAATAAAAACTTAAGATACAATTTTTAAAAATTGTATCAGGAGGAAACATGAACATCCAACGACAAATCAAATACAACAGCCCATAAGATAACAACCTTAAGTAAAAAATGTGTGCAGTGCTGTTTCTGAGAACACAACCAACATACTAAAGACACACAACAACATAACATGAATCCATTCAAGAGACAGTTCACAGACCTTGGCAGCCAGGAGTCTAAAGGAGCTCAATCTGACTCATCATGAACAACCTGAAAAACCCAACAAACTCTAGACCAGACGTTTAATTCATTCAGATGAAACTACTCATAATTAATTACATAAAGAATTGAACTAAAGGTGCAGCAGTTTTAGTACAAATCACTGCATCTGTTTAACAGTACAGGACCTCACATGTTGTACTGGACATGATAAAGCAGTGAATATTTTACACACTGAAAGTGAACGTGTCTGGTAGAACACAGAGCCAGCAGCTGGTTAAGATACTCAACTTTTACAGCTGGATGCTGATGTGCTTTTCTTTTAATTTCAGAATTAAAAGTTTAGTCTCCCAGAAAGACCAGGAGAAACTCATCCATGCATTCACCTCCAGTAGGCTGGATTGCTGTTTTGGTCTTTTAACAGGACTTCCTAAAAAGAGCATTAAACATCTGAAGCTCATCCAAAACACTGCTGCTAGAGTTTTAACCAAGACTAAGAGATCTGAACACATCACACCAGTTTTAAAATCTCTACACTGGTTTCCAGTCAGTCACAGAATAGATTTTAAACCCTTCTGACTGTTTACAAATTCCAGAATGGTTTAGGCCCAGAATACATCTGTGATATGTTCAGAGAATATAAACCTAGCAGAGCTCTTAGAACCAAAGACTCTGGTCAACTAGTCCAGACCAGAGTCCAGACCAGAGACCAGACCAGGGTCCAGACCAGGGTCCAGACCAGAGTCCAGACCAGAGACCAAATCAGAGTCCAGACCCTAGTCCAGACCAGAGACCAGACCAGGGTCCAGACCAGAGACCAGACCAGAGACCAGCCCAGAGACCAGATCAGAGTCCAGACCAGAGTCCAGACCAGAGACCAGACCAGGGTCCAGACCAGAGTCCAGACCAGAGTCCAGACTAGAGACCAAATCAGAGTCCAGACCCTAGTCTAGACCAGAGACCAGACACCAGCCCAGAGACCAGATCAGAGTCCAGACCAGAGTCCAGACCAGAGACCAGACCAGAGTCCAGACCAGAGTCCAGACTAAACATGGAGAAGCAGTATTTAGCTGTTATGCTGCAAACAAGTGGAACAAACTGCCAGGGGAGATTAAACTTTCACCAAATGTAGACATTTTTAAATCCAGGTTAAAAACATTTCTTTTCTCATGTGCCTATGCATGAAATCTGCATGTTAACTTTTTAACTTATCTTGCTTTTAATCATTTTATTGTAGTTTATGATTTTATTGTGATTCTTGCTATGTGTTGCTGTCTTTTATTATTTCTTAATATCTTTAATGCTTTTTTTATGTAATTGTCCTGTACATGAAATGTGCTATACAAATAAACTGCCTTTCCTTCTATACTAAACATACATAACCTGCTGCCCAACATTGTAAACAAAAACGAGTTTAAGCCTCTCAAATTCATCTTTTCAAGATTTTGTGTGTGACTGTGTGTGTAGGTCTGATTGCTCGCGAACGTACGCGTGTGTGTACGAGACTCTGTGTATGTGTAACTGAGTGTGTCTGTGACTCACGTTCCCTCCCCATGCTGCTCAGCCTGGCTGAAGCTTATCAATCCGTGGAGGGGGGCAGAAAGGCTACCTGGTCCAGGTATTACTTCTTGTGCAGCTTTTCAAATGGATTTTCAGATTCGTGGTTTTTCCTTCCACATATTTTACCACCTGCTTCTTCTACAAGGTACTTTACTTTGACATGGTCATAAAGAAAGAAATCCCAAACAGGTCTCTTCTTGCTTTCTCCTAACTTTCTCCGTAACTTCACGCTAGCCGGCGTGTGGACACGCTGTTGACACGTGACGTCACAGCCGTACGACGCAGACACCTGGCGTAAATCAGGCAGAGCGAAGTAAATAGATTTCATATCAACCCCGAGGCCTTATGTATGAAATAAATTTACAAAAAACGAAAACGAAGGACACTTTTGCTTTCATTTTAGTTCGTTTTAGTTCTTTTTGTAAACACACAATACAGTTTCAGTTAGTTTTCGTTTTTTTAAAAACTCTCGTTTTTATTTTTATTTCAGTTAACGAGAATGTTTTTTTCATTTTAGTTTTCGTTTCTTCATTAGTTTTCGTTAACTATATTAACCTTGCTCCTGGATAGTGTATCAGCAATGAGGAGAGTTTTCCAGGCACATATTCGGCCACTGACTTACATCTCATTAGCCGCATCAGAAGACGCTGGCAGCTCAAAGGGACATTATCCAGGCTTTGATTGTTAATGAGCAGCACTAGCAGTTTGTGGTCAGTCTCCAGCTTAACCTCAGCCAGTCCACATAAATACTTGTCAAATTTTTCACATGCCCATACACCCACTAGACACTCTTTCTCTATTTGTGCGTAGCAAGATTCCACCTCTGAAAGACACCTGGAGCAATAGGTTATGGGCTTCCACTCTTGTCCATGGAACTGAAGCAGTGCGGATCCTAATCCATAGCTGCTGGCATCAGCTGACACAGCTGTGGGTCTTGTGATGTCAAAAGGCGAGGACTGGCGCCTTTGTCAGCATTCTTTGATGTCCTCCAAAGCTTACTGACTCACTTAGCTTGGCAGTTATCTCATCTGATGTAGGTGGGATGTAGTGTTCCCTTTTAACTGACCTATTTAGTTTTGTGAGATCCACACAGATCCTGGCCTTTGCTGTGTTCTTTTTAAGGACTGGAACCATGGGTGCACATTATTCAGTGGGTTGTGTCACTGCCTCCTTTACTTTCTGGAGCATAGGGAAAGGCACACGGCGAGCAGTGTGTACAACGTATTGAACAGCATCATCCTTTAGCTCAATTCTGACTGGCTCAGTTTTTAGTGTACCATGCTCACCCTAAGTTTGTAGGTGGCTAGTGTTGGATTTGACCTCATCCACTCGTCTCACCAGGTTCATCTCGACTGATAGGGCTCAGCTGAGTAAGTTGTTGACTCTGTGTCCACGAATCACATAAGCTGTAAATGGGTAATCCTTTCCTCCTCCATGAGCCGCCACCTTATCGTGGTGGAGGAGTTTGTGCGTCCTGACGATCCTAGCAGCTATGTTGTCGGGGGCGCATGCCCCTGGCAGGGTCACCCATGGCAAACAGGTGTCTAGGGGAGGGACCAGACGAAGTGCTGCTCAGATGACCCTTATGATGATGAAAAAACAAGGACCAAGGTTTCCCTTGGCCGGACGTGGGTCACCGGGGCCCCCCTCTGGATCCAGGCCTGGAGGTGGGGCACGGAGAAGAGCGCCTGGTGGCCGGGCCTTTGCCCATGGGGCCCGGTCGGGCTCAGCCCGAAAGGGAGAC
This sequence comes from Melanotaenia boesemani, assembly GCF_017639745.1. NCBI lineage: Eukaryota > Metazoa > Chordata > Actinopteri > Atheriniformes > Melanotaeniidae > Melanotaenia > Melanotaenia boesemani. The sequence continues at coordinate 5,052,711 of NC_055690.1, read as the reverse complement.
ATGGGCCTCTCCTCCCGTGGGCTCACCACCTGCAGGAGGGGCCATAGGGGTCGGGTGCATTGTGAGCTGGGCGGCTGCCAGAGGCAGGGACCCTGGCGGTCTGATCCTCAGCTGCAAAAACTAGTTCTAGGGACGTGGAAAGTCACCTCTCTGGCAGGGAAGGAGCCTGAGCTGGTGCGCAAGGTTGAGCGGTTATGGCTCAGGAGGCGAAAGCAGTGCTCCGTCAACACTGTGTACATTGGGGATGGGGGGCTGCTGACCTTGACTCGAGACGTTGTGAGGCGGTGGAGGGAATACTTCGAAGACCTCCTCAATCCCACCAACACGTCTTCCGATGAGGAAGCAGAGTCTGGGGTAGCTGGTGCTGGCTCGCCTATCTCTGGGGCTGAGGTCGCTAAGGTGGTTAAAAAGCTCCTTGGTGGCAAGCCCGGGGGTGGATGAGGTCCGCCCAGAGTTCCTTAAAGCTCTGGATGCTGTAGGGCTGTCTTGGTTGACATGCCTCTGCAGCATCGCGTGGACATCGGGGACAGTCCCCCTGGACTGGCAGACTGGGGTCGTGGGCCCCTCTTCAAAAAGGGGGACCGGAGGGTGTGCTCCAACTACAGGGGGATCACACTCCTCAGCCTCCCCGGTAAGGTCTGTTCAGGGGTGCTGGAGAGGAGGGTCCGTCGGATAGTCGAACCTCGGATTGAGGAGGCGCAGTGTGGTTTTCGTCCCGGTCGTGGAACAGTGGACCAGCTATACACCCTCTTTGGGGTCTTTGAGGGGGCATGGGAGTTTGCCCAACCAATCTACATGTGTTTTGTGGATTTGGAGAAAGCATTCGACCATGTTCCCCAGGGACTCCTGTGGGGGTACTCCGGGAGTATGGAGTGCCGGACTTGCTTGTACGAGCTATCCAGTCACTGTACGACTGGTATCAGAGCTTGGTCCGCATTGCCAGCAGTAAATCAGAATTGTTTCCAGTGCGGGTTGGTCTCCGTCAAGGCTGTCCTCTGTCACCGATTCTGTTCATAACTTTTATGGACAGAATTTCTAGGCGCAGCTGAGGTGTAGAGGGGATCCGGTTCGGTGGCCTCAGGATTGGGTCTCTGCTCTTTGCAGATGACGTGGTTCTGTTGGCTTCATCGGGCCGTGATCTTCAGCTCTCACTGGAGCGATTCGCAGTCGAGTGTGAAGCGGCTGGGATGAGAATCAGCACCTCCAAGTCCGAGACCATGGTCCTCAGCCGGAAAAGGGTGGAGTGCTCTCTCCGGGTCTGCGATAGAGTCCTGCCCCAAGTGGAGGAGTTCACATATCTTGGGGTCTTGTTCACGAGTGAGGGAAGGATGGAGCAGGAGATCGACAGGCGGATCGGTGCGGCGTGCGCAGTGATGCAGACTCTGCATCGGTCTCTCGTGGTGAAGAGGTAGCTGAGCCGAAAGGCAAAGCTCTCAATTTACCGGTCAATCTACGTTCCTACCCTCACCTATGGTCATGAGCTGTGGGTAATGACCGAAAGAACAAGATCGCGAATACAGGTGGCCGAAATGAGTTTCCTCCGCAGGGTGGCCGGGCTCTCCCTTAGAGATAGGGTGAGAAGCACGTAACCCCGGAAAGAGGCCCCAGGGCAGACCCAGGACACGCTGGACGGACTACATCTCTCGGCTGGCCTGGGAACGCCTCGGGATCCCTCCGGATGAGCTGGTGAATGTGGCAGGGGAGAGGGGGTCTGGGTTTCCCTGCTTAGGCAGCTGCCCCCGAGACCCGACTCCGGATAAGCGGAAGAAAATGGATGGATGGAAGGGTAATCCTTTCCTTTGTGACTGATTGTCGCGTTAAGACGGCCCAGAGATGAAAACTCGCCTCCGGGGCTTATGAGAGGGATGTCAGCTGGTTCTAGGGGTCTCTCTGGAGTAAGTTTATAAAATGTGTCCTCACACATCACAGATACATCGGCTCCTGTATCGATTTTGAATTCCACTGGGTTGGAATTTACAAATAGCTGTACAGTCCACTGATTACTTTTCTCATTTACATTGCACACTGAGCCCAGGAAAGAAAGAACTCTGCTCAGTTTTCTCTGTCTCTGTCACTTCATTCACTGATCTGCTGCTGTGGCACACTCTGGCCCAGTGTTCCATTTTATGACAGCTGTGGCATGTGGCTTTTCCTGCAGGGCATTTTTCATTCCTGCCATGTTGTGCTTTTCCATATTTGCCGCATTTCTTTTTCTTTATTCCCCATTTTCTATCTATAGGCTTGTCTTGTTTCTGTTAGGGCTTCCAGTGTGGGTTTTTTTCGTTTAAACTGCACTTCCTGATCAGATCCTGCACTGTCTCCTTGCAGATTCACTTGTGCTGCACCTCCTCTGACTGTCTGACGGTCTGTACTATCTGCGCCACTGTTAGGTCTGCCGTCATCTGTAGCTTGGGGGAGAGCTCTTTATCTACTATTCCCACTACGATTCGGTCATGAATATTTTCATCTTGAGTTGTGCCGAACTCGCAATGTTCTGTAAGTTCGTACAGAGCTTGGATAAAGCTTTCTGCTTTCTCTCCTGTCCGCTAAATTCGCTGGTGGAAACACGCCCGTTTGTGGATAATATTCCTCCACAGGAAAAAGTACTTATCAAGCTTCTACACGACGATGGCAAAGTCGTTGCAATCATCATCTCGAGCAAATGTGAATGACTTTTCCGCCTCAATGCCATTGCATAGATCAGGCAGCTCACCTGCACTTGTCATCATCTTTTTCGTGGTGGTTCTGTACCTCTGGAATCATTGCTTCCAATTGGGCCACTCTGTGGGTTTATCGAATGCGAAGTTCGTTGGGGGCTGAATTTTGCCATATTCTCTTATCCCACTTCTGACACCATGTAGAAAGATCGAGGGTCGGCTTTTTTCTGTTTAGCACAGCTTTTTTTCAGCTCTTTTCTTATACAGCCACAGACTGGACATGCAGCAACCATGAAATTTTCTATACGTTTGCAAAACGTCAGCTCACTGTAAAACGTTACTGTCGTAAGCTGCTCTAATCTCAGTATATCTGAAACATATATGACAACAAGGAGACATCATTTGTGTTTACATATTTTTTTTTTACTTTGTGTACCAGGTCTTTTAAATGTTTGTTGTCTTAACTGTGTTTCTTTGTGATAGAAATGGTTTTGCTAAGCTGGTAGCTGAGATTCTGGACTTTCTGTAGATACCACACATGTTTACAGTTACATCTACAGACCTGACGCCACACCTGGAAACGAGACGTTAACCCCTACTCCCGGTAGCGGAGGGTGCAGGTGCAAGATGTAAGGCTAAACAGTCAAGCTAAGAATGCAAAGTTAGATAATTTATAGGCCAGAAATCTGGATAATGAAGCACTGAAGGTGCATGGATTGAAGTTATTGTACAAACAGTGAATATTTCTCTCTCCTTACCATCTAGAAGCTGAGATTCTAATCCTGCTTTCTGTCTGTTTACCTGATGCTGATATTCATCACATATTGTTCCTTCTGTGTTTAGAAGGAAGCAGCTTCACAGCTTTAAATTCATCCTGCTGACTTTTTACCATTTTGTAAATCCTCAAAATTTCATCCTACTTTGTCATAAATATTTGATTTTATAAATATTAAGAAGTGTTTTAACTGTTGGTGTTTAAAGAGAAAACTGCTGCTAAATCTCTTTATGTGACTGATTGTTACTATGTTACACCTTTTACATTGTACATTTTTATTCATCACGCTTTAATTCACTTTTAAGGTTTATTCTCTTCTTATACACGCTCTGTTAAAAGTTCACTACGAGGGTAAGATGACATTTATCTGGTCCTTAGTCACACTGATTCCGGTGGAGACATAACTATGTGAGGTTGCTTTGATGCCAGCTCTTGGAGTTGTGTGTCCACCCAAGGTCTTCAGGAAGGAGGATTCTTTCCACAGAAATGTATAAAAACATAAAACCTTTGCAAAAAGAAGATAGACAGATTTTCTTCTTTGGTATTTAGATATTTGTGGAAAATTATGTAAAAAGAAAAAAGAAAAAACAAGCCTATATTTTCAAACCTAATGACAAGAAAAATAGATAATAAAAGAAATGTTACTGTCACTTTTATTGTCAATATGCCATTGAAATTCACTGCAATTGTTCTATGAAAAATTACTAAAAAACCTGCATTTGTTAATTATATCTATATTTAAAAGCATTAGTTAATTCACTAGCATTTTTAGCATTCTGGCCATTGTGGAAGGGCCAGAGACTTGTTGCTCTGGAGCGGCAGGCTGCACTCTCCTGATTTAGTGTTTGTAAACCAAAATTTACTGCATTCACTTCATATGGCATATGGCAGGCCTTCTTTCAAAGGAAAAGGACCTTTTGCTCGTAACAATGCGATTAAGTGTGATTAATCACAACATTTTATGCAATTAATCGCAATTAAAAATTTTAATTGTTGCCCAGCACTATTTTAAATTTTTTTAATTTTATAAGTAACATTATATCAATTGTAAACACATTGGAACTGGAAATAACTTATTTTTCTAACAGCATTATAAGACCCATTTATGCTCAATGCAGAAGACGGATATGCAGACAGTTTTGTCCGTCTTATGCATCGGTTATAGTAATTTGGTCAATTTTCTGGAAGTTTACCTATCCATCATTTGATGCAGAAGACGAACCAATACCACCAGAAATCGCAGCGGCAGTGCTGAGCAGAATAGCTGACATGCAATTAGGGAAAGAAACAAACCGAGAAAAAGAAGAGAATCGAGAAGGAAACAAAAAGAAAAAGAATAATGATAAAAACTGTAAAAATTGCACAAGCTTTTGAAGAAAAACTATATGTGAATGTTTAGGGGCTGTTGGGTGGTTGAAAACAACTTTATAGGCATTTCTGCTGCTAAATGGTCTCTGAAACTGACACCGGCTCGCAGCAGTCAACTCTGACCTTAGCACTGCCTGTTGTGGAGGAGTTGACTCAACAGCCATGGCAACAAAAAACATGCATGAAAGTATGACGAAGGCAATGTATGACAATGTTTGAAATGGAAGTTGCTATTTATGTACATAAGGGAGCACAAATGGATTTTTACAGTAAGCAAGTCTTGCAACAGTGTCCTTTAAACAGCGTGGGATGTTTGATTTAGTCATACAAACAAATGGTGACCCCATTACAAGGTCCAAAGATGACTTTTCTTTTCTGAGTAAACCACTGAATGATTGAGAATTTTCACCAACATGATAATACTCTCCATAAATATTAACCTTGGAGCACAACATGGTTAAAAAAAAGAGAAGAAAAAAAGATATTCTTCATCAAGAGGGTACATAGTGTTAACGTCCTTGGTTTTATGAAATTAAGCTTTTGCATGTAACCATGTTTTGGGACGATAATTTAGCCTTCTGAGTAATAAGAGTACAGACACTGAATCATATAAAACATGACACTCCACAGGATAACGTTCCATTGATTTAGTTCCCATTAAAATAATATACACTGCTCCAGGCAACTTGTCCAAACTGAATAATAACGTGTATCATGTTTGCGTAACTCGTCTTTACAGGAAAAGAAGCTGTGTTTGTTCCCTCTTTTTGTTTAAACATTCACAAAGACAAGGCAAGGCAGTTAATTTGTACAACACATTTCATGTACAGGATAATTCAAAGTGCTTTACATAAAACAAAGGCATTACAGATATTTAGAAATAGCAAAAGGCATCAACACATAATCACAATAAAATAATAAATTACATTAAAATGATTAAGAGCAAGATAAATTAAAAAGTTACCGTACAGATTTCGTGCATAGGCGCATGAGAAAAGAAATGTTTTTAATCTGGATGTAAAAATGTCTACATTTGGGGAAAGTTTAATCTCCACTGGCAGTTTGTTCCACTTGTTTGCAGCATAACAGCTAAATGCTGCTTCTCCATGTTTAGTCTGGACTCTGGTCTGGAGTAGTTGACCAGAGTCTTTGGATCTAAGAGCTCTGCTAGGTTTTTATATATTCTCTGAACATATCACAGATGTATTCTAGACCTAAACCATTCTGAGATTTGTAAACAATCAGAAGGGTTTTAAAATCTTTTCTGTGACTGACTGGAAACCAGTGTAAAGTCTTCAAAACTGGTGTGATGTGTTCAGATCGCTTGCTCACACTCAGTACAGCTCGCTGATACTGCAGGGTTAGGAGATATTATTCCACTAGTTCTCCGATGGCAATCAACTGAATTCTTTAAAAGCTTTCATCAAGTTCGAAGTATGTATTTTGCATGATTGTGAAGTTGGGTTTAACATGGTGATGTTGAAATAGTTGGAGTTTATATTTCACCCCAGTGGATAATTAAAATGACTGTCTGATGTCATGTTCTATCATGGAATTAAGCATGTTCAAAAAACAAAATGTTACCCTAGTTTTTATTTCAATTCACCAAGAGCATGTAATCAGGCCTTTGAAAATTTAAAATTGGATATACCATTTTGACATATAGGTTATGCCTTTTTGCCTATTTTTTATTTTTTTTTCTTCTTATGCATGTATGTATTTGTGTTTACGGTCATGTTAGTGTGAAATAGAACACCCTATAATTTGTTCTTCACTGTTTGTAAAATTAATAATGTATCTATCAGTCACATATTCTTGAAGAATACCTGATCTCTACATACCATCTGACCTCTTATCTGCAATATCTATTCAGATAACTGGAAGTTATACACCTTGCCTTCTAGTTTAGTTTTTCAAATTAAATAAAATGTCATTTTTTACATTAGATTTCTTTGGCTATCGCTAAAATGAACATGTCTTGTTGTCCCACAGCTATTCAAAAAAAAGGTGAGAATTGGAGAGGAGGTCCTTGACCAAGAAGCCCTTGTATATTGCTATCTCTATATGCATCTGGCATAGGGTGTCTTCAATCTGTGCAGGTACAATAAAATCTCAAGACTATCAAGGGATTCTAGAAAGAAATGTGCTGGCCAGTGTCAGAAAGCTTGGTCTCAGTCACAGGGTCTTGCAACAGGACAATGACCCAAAACACAGCTAAAAACACCCAAGAATGGCTAAGAGGAAAACATTGGACTATTCTAAAGTGGCTTCTATGAGCCCAGACCTAAATCCTATGAGGAGTGGATCAAAATACCTGCGAAGAGGTACAGAAGTCTCTTTGACAGTTACAGGAATCGTTTCATTGCAGTGATTTTGTCAAAAGGTTGTGCAGCAAAATATTAAGTTAAGGGTACCATCATTTTAATAATAATAATCAATAATAATAATAATAATAATAATGATAGATAGATAGATAGATAGATAGATAGATAGATAGATAGATAGATAGATAGATAGATAGATAGATAGATAGATAGATAGATTTTGACTCAACAGCCATGGCAAAAAACATGCATGAAAGTATGACGAAGGCAACGTATGACAATGTTTGAACTGGACGTTGCTATTTATGTACATAAGGGAGCATAAATGGACTTTTACAGTAAGCAAGTCTTGCAACAGTGTCCTTTAAACAGCGTGGGATGTTTGATTTAGTCAAACAAACATATGGTGACCCTGTTACAAGGACCAAAGATGACTTTTCTTTTCTGAGTAAACCACTGAATAAACAAGAATTTTCACCAACATAATGATACTCTCCATAAATGTTAACCTTGGAGCACAACATGGTTAAAAAAAAAAGAAAAAGATATTCTTCATCAAGAGGGTACTTGGCTGGAGGGCTGGAGGGGGCGCCTGTACCTTTCATTGTGTGGACTGATCATAAAATCCTGGAATACCTGAAGACAGCTAAGCGGCTAAATCCTAGGCAAGCCAGGTGGGCTCTCTTTTTTAGCCGCTTCAATTTTACATTGTCTTACAGACCGGGCAGCAAGAACGTGAAGCACGACGCGCTCTCAGGGCTCCATGACCCAGTAGAGAGGGAACAACTGGATGATCAGGAGGAGTTTATCCTGCCCTCTTCTGTGTGTTTGGCGGTCGCCAGACTAGATTTGGAGAACAAGGTCATGGAATCCCATCAGCTTCATCCCGTACCGGACAACTGCCCCCAGGATCGACTTTTTGTCCCAGGTCATCTGGTTTCTGAGGTATTGCCGTTCTGCCATAGCTCTCGTCTGTACTGTCAACCCGGGGTTTCACAAGACCCTGTCTGTGGTTCGGGGTCGCTTCTGGTGGGAAACTCTGGTCAAAGACGCCAAGGACTTCGTGTTGTCTTGCCGACTCTGCTGCCAGGCCAAACCATCTCGTTGACCCCCTGCAGGTTTGCTGTGACCCCTCCCCATTCCCCGTCGCCCGTGGTTTCATGTGTCCATGGACTTCATCACTGGTTTACCTGTTTCCAATACTTACACTGTTTTGCTCACTATCGTGGATCGCTTTTCTAAAATGACTCACCTGGTTCCTCTCCCCAAGCTACCCTCGTCCAGAGACCTTGGTGTCATCCTGTCCAGAGAGCTGTTCCGACTTCATGGCCTTCCCACCAGCATCGTCTCAGACCAAGGACCCCAGTATGTGTCTAAGTTCTGGAAGGAGTTCTGCACCTTACTGGGCATCCAGGTCAACCTGTCCTCTGGTTTTCATCCCCAGACCGACGGGCAGTCCGAACGAGTCAACCAGGAGGTGGAGACCAAGCTCCGGATGTTGTGCGAGCGGGATCCGTCATCTTGGTCACAGAATCTCCCATGGGTTGAGTATGCCATCAACACTCTTCCCTCTGGGTCGACCGGGCTGTCTCCGTTCTATGTGGTGTTTGGTCACTAATCCCCAGTCTTTAGCATCCAGGAGAGGGACGCCAGGGTGCCCTCCGGTGCCAGCAGGTTTGGAGACGGGCCCGCAGGGCTCTTCTAATCTCTTCTGCCATTTATTCCAGGGCGGCTAACAGGAGGCGCACCCCGGCACCTGAGTACTCCGTGGGTCAACGGGTGTGGCTGTCCACCCGGGACCTTCCTCTGCGAGTGGAGAATCGCAAGTTGGCTCCTCGCTTCATTGGACCTTTCCCCATTGTCCGGATAATTAATCCGGTGGCGGTTCGTCTGGACCTGCCCAGGACCCTCCGGATCCATCCCACCTTTCATGTCTCCCGGATCAAGCCTGTGACTGAGTCTGACCCGCCGCCCGCCCAGTTCTTCGAAGGGGATCTGGTTTACACTGTGCGGCGCCTCCTTCGCTCTGGGCGTCAGGGTCGGGGCTTGCAGTATCTCGTCGACTGGGAGGGTTACGGGCCGGAGGAGCGCTCTTGGGTTCCCTCCCGGTTCGTTGTGGGTTGCTCCCTTGTCCGTGACTTCCATCGGGCCCATCCTTCGATGCCTGGTGGGCTGTACTGATATTTGTTCATAAATATCTTCATTTTCCATATCTGCTTCAGCAGGGTCAGGGTTGCAGGGGGACGTGGCCAATTACAAATACCACTGAGCCGGAAGCAGGGACTGTGAAATGCTTTAAAACCAGGCTGAAAAACTTCACATTGTTATCAGTGATCAATATTATTTTTTAATATTGATTATTTGAATTATTATATTGATTAAGTATTTTATAATATATAATAATGGAAAATGTAGAACAGGACATGTAGTGGAGTCCTTGTCATGTTACAGTGTCTTGGGTCTTCTTTATAGTTGCTTGTGGTAAGTTTTAGGTCTGAGTTCTTCAGATAAAAGTCAGTTATAAATAAGGTTGTGATCAAGTCCTCAGGAAGTCCAGCTCTGTTCTCTGGAGGAGGTAGGTGACAAAAGGGTCCTGTCAAAACTGACCTCCATGCTGGCCCACCCCATGCAAGACAATCTGTCTGCCCTGGAGAGCAGCATCAATGACAGACTGATCCATCCTTGCTGTGCAAATGAGAGAGCCCCTACAAGCCTCCCCGCAGCCTTAGATCCTTAGGCACGTCCTTTTTAGCTGTGCCAGGGTCAAATCTCAAGACCAGAGGTGACCGAGCTTTTTCCGTCCGAGCCCCTCGACTCTGGAACGACCTGCCTGATGAAATAAGGCTGGCACCATCAGTTTCATCTTTTAAGTCACTTCTTAAAACATACTTTTATCGACAGGCTTTTTTTATGACATTTTTATTTACTTTATTTTCAAAATGTACTCGTGCATGTATCTTTTCATTGTGGATTTCATTACCTTACTTTGCTGTGTGCTGTTCAGCACTTTGTAAACCTTGTTTTTTAAAAGAGCTATACAAATAAAGATTTATTATTATTATTTAAACCGCAGGCCTTTCCTCCCTGCTGCTGTCAGATTTTACAATGAACACATGGAAACTGGTTACATATTTATATACATGTTTATGTACATATTTATCTACTGTACATAGTCACCCTGTCAGACCAGATACTGCACATTTTGTGTGTGGGGTCTTTCTTAAAATCACCTGTGTGCTTCTGCCTGCTGCACCTGTACTGCTGCAACAACGTAATTACCCCACTGAGGGACTAATAAAGGTTTCTTATTTCTTATCACTCCAGTACTGTAAATTAGGTAAAATGTCTACAAACTGCAGCTGTTGGGGGCTGAGAAGTTTTTTAACAGACTCACTGTGTTGTACAGCGACACTTAGTGACAATTAAAAATGCAGCTTATCAATATTTGAATGCAGTTTCTTTGTCCTGCTTACTAACAGCAACAGTGTTTAGGAGAAGGGATGTATGTTGAATGGAAGTACTTTATGGACATCACTCTTATTATTATTGAAGTCTTAAATAAAATGTAGAGTTGGCTGCAAATAAATATTATTCAACTCATACTCTGCCAGAAACTGTGAAAAAACAACAACAAAAAAAACTTAGCTCTGGCTTTTCTGCTTAAGTACAAGAAACACTAAAGTTTAAGAATGACACTTTTTAAATTTTTATTTATTTATTTTCTTTTACCAGGTAGTCACACATGCCTTCTGTTGGAGGGGCTTGAAAAGTCGGTGTTTGTTAATATTTTATTAATATCTACTGCACAATTGGTTGAGGATGTGTCCAATCCAGTGGTTGAGGAGTCTAGGCAGGCTAGTCGTTAGCCTCTCCAATGCTAAAGCACATCAAGGACAACAGATGATCCAATGAGTTGCCAAGCTCGTCACCAAAATTACCGCCTAAGTAAAGTGAGTAGTCACCTTCTCATTTGTCAGCTCCGGCCGCTCAGTTACTAGTCCAGGCCTATCAGTAATCAGATCAGTAGATGGCTTCGGATTAGATGTAGCCTCCTGCTACAAGGACATAGCCACCGCTGGGTGCGCAATAGTCTTAATTTTGCCCCCCCTCCTGCATCATACCAGAATGGCGTATGTCTCCAGACTTTGATCTCCATATCTGAAGATCACTTTACTGACTTTGAGTAGGACACGGTGTCCCTGTGGTGGTTTACCAACATACAGGACCTCCTCTGCTTCAATAGTAGGGCCTGGTATTGCTGCACCTGACGTAGCCAGCTCGGAATTATTGGGCACCCTTTGAAATAACCAGGTCCAGAATGTGACCTCGAATGTGGGTCGGTTCTTTTACATGTTGCCATAAACCAAACATGTCCAACATTGAAGAACATTCCTTGACATTACCATCTATCATGTTATCTATGTGAATGTTAAAATCCCCAGTTAAGATGAAATGGTTAAAATCAGTAGAGATAACCGACAATTATTTCTGAAAATTCATTAATAAAATTTGCATAATGTCCTGGACGTCTTTCGATGATTAGAAATAGGATTTTAGAAGCACCCCTTAAAATAAAACTAAGATATTCAAAAGAAGTAAAATCAACAAATGAAATCTCTTTACACTGGAATGAATCTTTAAATAAGGAATCTTCTCCTCCCCCTTTCCTCCCGTTTCGACATTTATTCATAAAACTAAAATGAGGGGGTGCTGTTTCATTAAGAACTGTAGCACTTGTGTCTTCTGTTAACCACGTTTCTGTCAGAAAAAGAAAATCTGAACTGTGAGAAATGATGAAGTCATTAACTAACAGTGATTGTTGGACAGAGATCTAATGTTAAGTACAGCTAGCTTTATGAAGTTTACACTGGTCTCTGTTGCATTCTGAGTTACAGTTAACAGATTAGATTGATTCACCCCAAAAACTGACCGTGTTCGATTTCTTATTTTACTAACTAACACTGGAATCCTACTGGGTCCAGGCTTGATCTCAGAACAGCTGTTAGTAGTCGCAAAACCTCAGCAAGGACCATGAACGCATCATGGCATGTTATCTTTGTTGTGAATTCTGCTGCTGCTCTGTGAACCTCCTGCACATCCTCCCGTGCTCTGCCAGGACAGATGATCTAAGAGGGAGATGAGGAGGGGGAGCCCTGTGTTTCTTAATAGATGGTGGTCGCTGGGGTCCAGACCGGCATAGTGTTAGTTATTATTTTAAATTTGTCTCTGAATGTATAACCTGTGCATGGCATTAATTAAAATATTTAATTGCAATTTAATTGGGGGAAAATAACACACACTTAACAAGAACATTGTGTAATAGTGGGCTTTCTGTTTCTTAGTGAAGAAAAGGAGAAGCTGACATTTAAAGACTCAAACTGGTATTAGGGGAAATGTCTGGCCTGCGACATGTGGATGCTTTTGGCCGTACTTCTGTTTTTGCAGAAATAGGAAAGCAGTACATCAGATGGAGCCGAAGCAGACAGCCGAGGCTGACAACAGGGATGCAGGAAAAATCTGCCTTGCAACAACTGATTAGTTAGTTGTAGCGTCCAGTCACTGTTTTAGTTTAGACAAGGTATAACTACTGGGTTCAGGGAAAGCAGCAGGGTTCTGATTTTGGCTGTTGGTGGCAGAACTCCTTCCTCTGTAACCAGAGAGGGTGAGATAGTCTCAGAACCCAGAATTTTGTAACATTTCCAATTAACTGTAAAAATAAATAACTTGACTTTCACAAAGGTTGTTTGTTCTCACTGACCAAATCAACGAACATGCGTGGAAGGAAAACCACAAGTTTTCTCTAACAACAGAGACATCCTTTGAAGACCTTGGGTGATGTGGAGAAGAGGGTCTGGTGATGGAGGGGAGCTGGGAGTTGATCGCATCTCTGCTGTGTCCTTCGCTCTTATCTGTACACTCATGTTTGGGTTTGCTGTCCCAACAGCATGACACAAGTGTGCACCAAGTAATCTGCACAGATTTGGATGCACACCATCAGGTCTGAGTCGCTCCTTACAGTTCCAAAAGATATTGAAGTTATCAATGAACTTTATCCCATGGGTGATACAAGCATTTGATAACCATCTGTTCAGGCCAAGAAGTCTACTAAAAAGTTCAATTCCTTTACCCGCTGTAGGAATGGGTCCTGAAATGTAAACATGGTGTGCTCCAAACTTCCTTGGACTTTCTTCCTCAGAATATCAAAAGACCCAGTATGGACAATAATCTTCATACCATCTGAATGTGAAGACAGAATGGTCGACAAGATCTCTGTCAGTTCCCTGACTGATGTATCAAACATGTTAGATTTTCCATCTTTGCCATTCTCACATGCTGTGTTATAGAGTCCCCAATCAGATTTGTGTCCATTTCTTTTTGTTTTGTTTGTTTTTATAGATATTGTTCATTGTATTTTGTTTGATCCTGTTTGGGCTTCCCTCCCCCCTCCCTCCATAGTTTAGAAGAGGCTGGTGCTGCTTCTGGAGTTTTTTTAGTAACTAATTTTTTTTATTAATTCTGAGCCACTGTTGGGGATCTGGCCCTTTGTTTATTTGTGGTTATTGGTTGTTTTATCACTCCTTATCATTTCTTATTCAGATTAAGTTGGTCACCATGTTATATGACGGCTTGGCACAGATAAATTCCAGACGTTCAACGTAACTTAGCCAGCAAGGAATAATAGCTATGAACAGTTCACAGCACTGTGATCACTGTGAACAATCACTATAATCCTGGTTACTTGTTACCCACTAGGCTTTAATATCTATCTATCTATCTATCTATCTATCTATCTATCTATCTATCTATCTATCTATCTATCTATCTATCTATCTATCTATCTATCTATCTATCTATCTATCTATCTATCTATCTATCTATCTATCTATCATTATTATTATTATTATTGATTATTATTATTAAAATGATGGTACCCTTAACTTAATATTTTGCTGCACAACCTTTTGACAAAATCACTGTCACTCTTAGCCATTCTTGGGTGTTTTTAGCTGTGTTTTGGGTCATTGTCCTGTTGCAAGACCCTGTGACTGAGACCAAGCTTTCTGACACTGGCCAGCACATTTCTTTCTAGAATCCCTTGATAGTCTTGAGATTTTATTGTACCTGCACAGATTGAAGACACCCTGTGCCAGATGCATATAGAGATAGCAATATACAAGGGCCTCTTGGTCAAGGACCTCCTCTCCAATTCTCACCTTTTTTTTGAATAGCTGTGGGACAACAAGACATGTTCATTTTAGCGATAGCCAAAGAAATCTAATGTAAAAAATGACATTTTATTTAATTTGAAAAACTAAACTAGAAGGCAAGGTGTATAACTTCCAGTTATCTGAATAGATATTGCAGATAAGAGGTCAGATGGTATGTAGAGATCAGGTATTCTTCAAGAATATGTGACTGATAGATACATTATTAATTTTACAAACAGTGAAGAACAAATTATAGGGTGTTCTATTTCACACTAACATGACCGTAAACACAAATACATACATGCATAAGAAGAAAAAAAAATAAAAAATAGGCAAAAAGGCATAACCTATATGTCAAAATGGTATATCCAGTTTTAAATTTTCAAAGGCCTGATTACATGCTCTTGGTGAATTGAAATAAAAACTAGGGTAACATTTTGTTTTTTGAACATGCTTAATTCCATGATAGAACATGACATCAGACAGTCATTTTAATTATCCACTGGGGTGAAATATAAACTCCAACTATTTCAACATCACCATGTTAAACCCAACTTCACAATCATGCAAAATACATACTTCGAACTTGATGAAAGCTTTTAAAGAATTCAGTTGATTGCCATCGGAGAACTAGTGGAATAATATCTCCGAACCCTGCAGTATCAGCGAGCTGTACTGAGTGTGAGCAAGCGATCTGAACACATCACACCAGTTTTGAAGACTTTACACTGGTTTCCAGTCAGTCACAGAAAAGATTTTAAAACCCTTCTGATTGTTTACAAATCTCAGAATGGTTTAGGTCTAGAATACATCTGTGATATGTTCAGAGAATATATAAAAACCTAGCAGAGCTCTTAGATCCAAAGACTCTGGTCAACTACTCCAGACCAGAGTCCAGACTAAACATGGAGAAGCAGCATTTAGCTGTTATGCTGCAAACAAGTGGAACAAACTGTCTAGTGGAGATTAAACTTTCCCCAAATGTAGACATTTTTACATCCAGATTAAAAACATTTCTTTTCTCATGCGCCTATGCATGAAATCTGCACAGTAACTTTTTAATTTATCTTGCTCTTAATCATTTTAATGTAATTTATTATTTTATTGTGATTATGTGTTGATGCCTTTTGCTATTTCTAAATATCTGTAATGCCTTTGTTTTATGTAAAGCACTTTGAATTATCCTGTACATGAAATGTGTTGTACAAATTAACTGCCTTGCCTTGTCTTTGTGAATGTTTAAACAAAAAGAGGGAACAAACACAGCTTCTTTTCCTGTAAAGACGAGTTACGCAAACATGATACACGTTATTATTCAGTTTGGACAAGTTGCCTGGAGCAGTGTATATTATTTTAATGGGAACTAAATCAATGGAACGTTATCCTGTGGAGTGTCATGTTTTATATGATTCAGTGTCTGTACTCTTATTACTCAGAAGGCTAAATTATCGTCCCAAAACATGGTTACATGCAATAGCTTAATTTCATAAAACCAAGGACGTTAACATTATGTACCCTCTTGATGAAGAATATCTTTTTTTCTTCTCTTTTTTTTAACCATGTTGTGCTCCAAGGTTAATATTTATGGAGAGTATTATCATGTTGGTGAAAATTCTCAATCATTCAGTGGTTTACTCAGAAAAGAAAAGTCATCTTTGGACCTTGTAACGGGGTCACCATTTGTTTGTATGACTTAATCAAACATCCCACGCTGTTTAAAGGGCACTGTTGCAAGACTTGCTTACTGTAAAAATCCATTTGTGCTCCCTTATGTACATAAATAGCAACGTCCAGTTCAAACATTGTCATACGTTGCCTTCGTCATACTTTCATGCATGTTTTTTGTTGCCATGGCTGCAAACAAGTGGAACAAACTGTCTAGTGGAGATTAAACTGTCACCAAATGTAGACATTTTTACATCCAGATTAAAAACATTTCTTTTCTCATGCACCTATGCATGAAATCTGCACAGTAACTTTTTAATTTATCTTGCTCTTAATCATTTTAATGTAATTTATTATTTTATTGTGATTATGTGTTGATGCCTTTTGCTATTTCTAAATATCTGTAATGCCTTTGTTTTATGTAAAGCACTTTGAATTATCCTGTACATGAAATGTGTTGTACAAATTAACTGCCTTGCCTTGTCTTTGTGAATGTTTAAACAAAAAGAGGGAACAAACACAGCTTCTTTTCCTGTAAAGACGAGTTACGCAAACATGATACACGTTATTATTCAGTTTGGACAAGTTGCCTGGAGCAGTGTATATTATTTTAATGGGAACTAAATCAATGGAACGTTATCCTGTGGAGTGTCATGTTTTATATGATTCAGTGTCTGTACTCTTATTACTCAGAAGGCTAAATTATCGTCCCAAAACATGGTTACATGCAATAGCTTAATTTCATAAAACCAAGGACGTTAGCACTATGTACCCTCTTGATGAAGAATATCTTTTTTTCTTCTCTTTTTTTTAACCATGTTGTGCTCCAAGGTTAATATTTATGGAGAGTATTATCATGTTGGGGAAAATTCTCAATCATTCAGTGGTTTAATCAGAAAAGAAAAGTCATCTTTGGTCCTTGTAATGGGGTCACCATTTGTTTGTATGACTTAATCAAACATCCCACGCTGTTTAAAGGACACTGTTGCAAGACTTGCTTACTGTAAAAGTCCATTTATGCTCCCTTATGTACATAAATTGCAACGTCCAGTTCAAACATTGTCATACATTGCCTTCGTCATACTTTCATGCATGTTTTTTGCCATGGCTGTTGAGTCATCTCCTCCACAACAGGCAGTGCTAAGGTCAGAGTTGACTGCTGCGAGCCGGTGTCAGTTTCAAACATCGTTTAGCAGCAGTAATGCCTATAAAGTTGTAAGCTAAAAGTATGATAAACACTTAAAATCTGTAAATATTTGTCTTCAAACTGATTCTCGGTTTGCTTTTTGTTTTGTTTCTATCTTGTTTTTAATAATACTTCAATGTAATGTTTAACGGTATGCACAGTTTGAGAAAGAGAGTAATTATACAAAAATGTCTATACTATAGTGTTGAACTGTCACTGTAAAAGCTGCATTTTTGTTTATACACAAAAAACACAAAAACAAACAAAACAAAACAAAACCTAAACAAAACACAAGGACATGGCCATGTGGAGTAAATAAAGATATAGGAGAGACCAGTTTGGTATAAAAATTCCCCCATTTTTATGTTTAATTTTTTGATGACATTTGATGTTCAAGTACTGATTTATTTATCGTTTTCATATCAAGCTTCTGTTTTTCGTTATTGAATAATAGTCTTTTTAAGTACAAATGAATTTAGTGGGTATGTTAAACTTCATGTAAGTAAAAAAATATAACTACAGAGTTTGAGTGAACATATTAAAGTCATGTCACAGCTTCCTCCTACATCGACCGCTATGAGCTCATTCTATTGTTTATATTTCCTTGAACCAGGTGGACAACACACCAATGCTGGAACACCCTGGATACAGAAATACTTTATATGAGGGTAACTGGCCTACACTGTCAGAATCCCTCCTCCTCCACCCTTCCCCCAATAAGAAAACAGTCAGTTCTCTGGAGGTGAAGACTAATTATGAACGACTTCCTTGTGGCAAAGAAGAGGACATCTCCATCAGATACACTGAAGTGAAAGAAGAACAGGGCACTGTTCATGTGATTTACCTGGTGAGGAAGTTTTTCTGTTTTTGTAGTAGAGTAATATCAGAAGAAGAACCAATCATTATTTGCAAGTCCAAGTCTAAAGTCACTTTTAGTTGTAATGAGTACTGCAATGTCAGATGGTGTGGGGTGGCCAGTCAACATAATTCTCTAAATGCAATGTCCAGCAGGATCATTGTTAACTTTGATTAGGATCAGTGTGTGAAATACAGGGATTAAAACAGATTTAAGCAATATCCAATGTCACTCTATTTACAGATTTTAAAGAATATTATTGAAGATATTAACTTTAAAAACAGGATTTAATTTGTAAAACAAGAACATAAAGGCCTTTGTCAAAACCTAAAGTCTTAGAGAGGAAATAAAGGCTTTAAGCTTGATTCATACTGCAGCTTAAACACACGGAAAGACCAAAGATGAACCAATTAATACAAGTGCAGCAGTTTCTTTGCTCTTGGAATGAACAGACTGAAGTGTAGATATGTTTTGAAAAGTAACTCAGAGTTACTCACCAAACCCTCAAACGTCACTGCCCTCGTGCCATGTCCACCCATATTTCACACACACTGGTTTGCCAAGTAACGTTGGCTGTATGTTCAACATTTGTTGTCACCTCCTCTCACTAATTCAGAAAACAGTTATATTTTCTTTACTTATTACATTTAATTTGTTTAACACTTCCAATCCAAAGGCTTTTATAGAGTAAAACACAACAAGCAGAGCCCTGCATTGGGACTGGGATCCCACGGGAGCCAATGCAAAGCTTGCAGGAGTTGGAAAGTTTAGGGTTGTATTGGGTGGGAGTGGGCAGCTACCCCCAAATTTGCTACACAATGGAGAGTGCAACCTTAGGTTGGAAACAACATTAAAGCTGGAGAATATGAAACTAAAGAAAAGAATAAAAAGTAGATATAGTCTCTCAAGCTCCGATTCAAATTTAAAGTGACAGTGGCACATTTGTTTAATAGATTTTTTAATATTAACTGCTGATATTTAGACATCTTATAGTTTCTGACCTCAGTCTACATGAACATAGTAATTAAAAAACTCAGAGATTTATTTTAAACATATTTTAATTTTTCTTCCCATATATGCATGTAGGGCAAGGAATAAGTATTTGATTGGAGGGACTGGGACGGTCAGGACACAAATTTTACAGAACCGAGCAGGAATGGTCAGAATTTTAGTGGGTGGGAGCGGCATTAAAAAAAAATTTGCACACAGGGCTCTACATGAAGGGACACAACAATTAAAACAACCGAAATAAAACCATTAAAAAGAAAAAGATGAAAACTGTATACTTATAAAGTTGCAAATAACAGTAAATAATATTGTGTAGATCAGGGACAGCTAACTCTGCTCCTTAAAGGCCGGTGTCCTGCAGGTATTAAATGTTTACCTACTGCAACACACCCGATTCAAATCAAATGGATCTCCTCTGGACAATATCTTTGTTTTACTGAATTTGGAAAACCTGTAGATGAACAAGGAAACTTATTTAGATTAGTAGATCTGCTCCTAAGATATAAAATTCTTTAAACAGTTTTAAATGTGAACCAAAATACATCTGACCTGCAGAGTCATGAGAAAACTTTTCTGTTCTAATAGTGAAGTTTGTAGGGAAAGACATCACCAAAAATCCTCATAATCACAAAAAAACGTTCAAATAAGCTAATATAAAATAAATACAGAACATTTTAACATTAAACCTGTAAACTGCATAATAAACTGAAATAAAAAATAAACCTTTAACAATGTTTGGATTATTTAGATTCAACACTTACAGGTTCAACACATATTTCCAACATTACTAAAAGAACAACAACTGTAACCTATTTTTCTAATAATCAGACCCAGTAAAACCACATTATTTATAATGGGTCTGCCAGTTTATCTGAAAGTAGCAAACAAATCACTCTGATCCCAGTTTAACGTTACCCAGGGCAGTTCAAGGCAAAGTCGGCAGGTTAAACAACTCACAGCGTTCAGTAATTGTCTCATTTTTTGCTGAACACATTCAGTGAAATACAATCGTCTGATGGATTTAAAACTGTTTTAAAACAAATGTTTCAAGCTAATGTTTACGCCACTGTGTGTTTAAAACATGGATGTGGTGGATCCAGATTTTTTTTTTCTAGAGGAACATTTCCATAAACTTCCAAATATAATTCACTAGAATTGTGGAAAAAACATAGAGGAATAAAGTTAAAGTGTTCTTTTGACTAATTTTTGTGTTTTACTTTCTTACATCAACCTCCACAGGTCTTATCCAGAGGAGCCATCATCATGCAAGGACAAAAACAGTTCCAAGTTCAAGATAATCAAAGTGTGTACAAAGCAACTTGTGTGGTATTCTTCTTTCTGAAATTTAAATGATCAAGGAAAGTTAAATCAGTTTTATTAAACTCTGGATTCATGTTAAGGACAATGACTATCAAAGGATATAAAATATATAAGACTTGGTTTGCTTTTCTAGTGAATGAAGGAGAAGTGTCATTCAAGTTGAAAGCATCCCCAGACATGGCTCCGGAGTTCCAGGTTGTGGCTTATGCCATCCTCCCCAGCATGAATGTGATTGCTCACAAGGCCGACTTCTTTACTGAGAAGTGCTTCAAGAATAAGGTCAGTGGAAGAAGAAGGCAAGTGGTAACATCTGGAAAACAATGACATTCAACAAGTTACCAGAATCTCTGCATTCAAACTTTCTAGATGAACAACCTCAATTCCACAAATGTTGGGACACTCTGTAAAATATCAATAAAAACATAATGCAAGGATTTACAAATCTCATAAACCTATATTTTATCCCCAACAGAGGATAAACAGTGACTGGTCTGATTAACATGAGACTGGTAAATGTTGCCTACTTTTGCTAGTGTGTCCAAAAAAAATTATTTGGGGTAAATCTGACACCGGGAAGACCAGAACAGAGATGTTTGTACAAAACTCTGTGAAAAGTTCTTTTAAAAAAAATGCAAGAAAAGTGCAAGTGTTACAAAATCCTCATCCCCTGTGAGTGTGACACTATCAAATCCATTCATAGGGCTCGCCAGCTGATCTTGTTATTGCTGATCACCTCCATGCCTCACCGTCATAAATGACGGACGCTGCACATACATTAAATTTGTTTAAAAAAAAATTGAACACAGTTAATTTGTCACAGCCTGTCTTGCCACTCCAGCAGCAGTCCCCTGATTCTCCACACCTGTGTCTACTTCATCCATTCCAATCAGGCCCAACCAGTCACACCTGTCGCCCATTGTTCACCAGCCCTTATCTACCCCAGTACCACAGTCATTCCCTGTCGGACATTACTCTACACACCTATTGGACTCACTTCCTCTCTGTTCCTGACTTCCTCAACCCCCGTTGCCTTCTCCTGTTCCGTCCTGTTGTAACATAATTACATAAATCCTTAATTTTGACAGCCTTAATAACAATATATGAAAGAAAGTATGAAAACAAACTGCTTTCATGTTGTTTGATTGTTTCATTTTTATTTATATTTCCTCTTTTATTGATTTATTTCTGTCTTTATCTCTTTTTTCCCAATCTTTTACAAATCAGTTGTTTTTTTGTTTTCCAATAGGACTTAGTAGGAGGTAAGTTTTCTTCTTATATCAGTAAATTATAAACGCTGTGTCTTGTCTGTGCCAGGTGTCGCTGGAGTTTTCCTGATCATCAGCTGTCGCAGGAGAGCAAACCAAAATGCAGCTGACAGCTTAGCCAGACTCTCTGTGTGGTTTAAGTGCCATTGATCAGAGCGTTCTCATCAAGGAGCCTGGGAAGACACTAAATGTAGAGAAGGTAACTGCTGGTACCAGCTGCAGTTACATTTGGGCTCAATACCAAATGACCCCTTCACACTAGCCCTCCGTTTGCATGGAGGGCTAGTGTGGGCCGTCCCAATCCTCAAAGCGTGGAGGGCGAGTAGACCGTTCAGCCCTCAAACAGCGAGTATGCAACGCTTGCCGGCGAAATGGAGGAAACAGTCTTGAAATATAAGTTTTGCATGTGTTCTGTTCACACTGACAGAAAATCACAACAGGTTTAGGAAGATCAAACGAAACTAGCAAATTTTACTATATGCTGACATTTAATTTGATGTAAGCAGCATTCATTTGTTTGATAGGAAATATCAGATGGCAATGGGATTGAACATCTTGTGAATTTAAGTTCCACACTGTTGATAAAGTGCAGGGAACTCCTAAGGTTGATTGTGGTTCAAAGTTGTTTTTTTTTATTATGCAAATCAAACAACAAACTCTCAAAGATGACGATAATAATAATAATAAAAATAATAATAATACAGATGAAAACTGAATACAGTGTAAAAGTGTAAAAATATACCGGGATCAAAAACCAAAGAAATACAGAAAGCAAAACAGCACCATACTGGTGCAAAAGATACATTTTATCAAGCATTTCAATCTAACATAAAGAGGAACGACAAAATAGTAAAATAAAATAAGTTATAATTTAGAATAACAGACGAAGGGAAGGTTGAAAGACTTAGTATTTGAAATATAATGTTACTCCTGTCATTGTAATGGTCGCTGAATTTACGAAGTTTCAGGGACAGTAGAACAAGCTCCGAAGCTCTGGTGCAGCTCCGAAATTTATACAGTGGTCGTTCCACTAAAAATAGAAATTTGGGGCATCTTTGTGTCTTAGTGTCCTCAGGACAGAAAAAAGAAGACCTTAGACCTTCTAAGCATTTTGTTCAAATGTCAGAACTCCACACAACAATATTTGTCTGTTTTTAACTTCGAACCTTGTTTTTCCTTTCAGATATTTCACATGCCACATGTCAGGAGGGTGTCTTATATCCCGTATGAGATTCGAGATCCCATAAAGTGTTTACACGTGAGACCAAAAAGATCCGTTTTGCCATATCCATATCGTGAAGAAGACACAAATGCTGCCCAAAGAGTTTTTGAGGTATGTCTTAGACCCGTGTTTCTCAATCCAGGTACTCAGGCCCTGCATGTTGTAGAGGCAATCCTAGGGATATTTGTTTTAAAGGGAATAGTGATATTTAACACACCTGAATAAAATGAATGGCTCATAACAGCCTTGCAAAAATCTTGATGAGGAAGTTCATTAATCTTAATCAGGTGTGTCAGAGTAGGAACGCATCCATGCAGAGCAGTGGGTCCTGAGGATCTGGACTGAGAAACACTGTCTTTAACAACAGCTATACAATATAAAAATGTTGTATAGAATAAACCTGTGAATTCCCATAAAACATAACTGTCTGTTATAACTGTAATGTTGAATGTTGTTTGTTGTTGGATTGTGTAGAATGTAGGACTGAAGATGGCTACAAACTTGATCTTAAAGCTGCCCACATGCCTCAAATTCATGGGAAAAGAATACTATAGAGGTACGTCAACATTTTAATCATTTCCTGTTAAGTGTCACACCAAATATTTGTCAAAATTCTAATAATTATGTGTATCACTATCTGTATTTCCTGCTGTATAACTTTCTACTATTTTCTTTAAGGTCTACATGGTGGTTATGGTGTTCATGGAGTACTTGTCCAAATGGAACAATCTCCAGGTAGACCTGGTTCTGCTCGAACATTCTCTCCTATGGATGCTGAACCAATAGAAACAGTCCGCTCTTTCTTCCCTGAGACTTGGATATGGGACCTGGTGCAAGTCGGGTGAGCATCTCGGCTTCTTCAATAACACTGTGGTAAAACTTGAGATTAAGCTTTATATTGAACTTCAATAACAATAAATGTCTGTTAGGTACAACTCTTTTACCTTGCAACTGCATATTCCCTCTGCTGAGGTAAAACATATTTCACATGCCACATCATATAAACCCTCTATGTGTTCTTATCATTACATTATCCTGCTGTTAACACACACTTTGTTGAAAATCCTTTGGCCTCCACCAGTCATGGCAGGGTCCAGCATAATTTATTTTGACTTTCAGGGCTGTGCAGAAAGAGACGCTGGTGCTTGAAGTTAAAAAGAGGCACATGGTGCACACCAAACAGAAATTGACCTTCCAGTTTAAGTGGTTGAATTCATAAAAAATGTAATATGTATTAACAACATACCAAATCATTGTCCACAACTCACCACCACACCTCTATGTTTTACCTGGTGAGAAGTTTGAACACTTTCTGTGGAGGTGGCTGGTGAGGACGCTGTGGTGGGCTGTACTGATCTGAGTAGACAATAAACAGAGCATGAGACACTGAAACAGGTCAGGGGTGAAAAAGGTGAGAAGGATACAACCGGGGACAATCGACCAAGCATCTTTTCATCATCCAGGACAAAATTCTGTAGCGTTTCCCCAGGTAAAAACAACACTTTCGGTCTCTTAAAATCAACATTTCGTTGAAATAAAAGACTGAGTCTAATAGTATTGATCTTATTTCTGAAGTGGTCTGCAAAGTCCTCGCATGTAGTGTCTGATGCTGGCATGGAGGACTTTTATTTAAATATCAATGGTTTTAAAAGGGAATTTTGGGATGTTTTTGTTATTTGTGATGAGGTTTGAGAAATAGAGGCTTCTTGCCTGTTTTACTGAATTATTAGATTTTGAGCTTTTCCCTTAAAATTTCATGATGAACGATTTGTTTTGTTTTTCTCCATTTCCTCTTCGCTCTCCTGCAGCTTCTTTTTAACTCCTGAATTCTCCGCAGTGTTCCTGATGGTTTTGTTTTAAGTGGAGCTGCTGAGTCAATGGCTGATTTTAGTTTGTTGTTAAAATGGTGAACAATAAAAACACATGATGCAGGTAAAATCTTAGCACCAATTTGGTTAAAAATGTCAAAAAAATTTGCAGCCATTTCCAACAAGCTAAACTACCCACTAGCTTAACATACACTGATATGTGGTGTACCTTTCAATCTGTGGTGGTAAAAAGTGGCAAATCTTATTCCAGTAACACAGTGTCAAAATAGTTTGATGGCATAAAACAATGACATTCATGTTTAATACTTACCATCTGATCATCAATGATCTGCAGTGAAATAGAGGGTGCTGTCAGGAAAAGATGGGGGGGTCTGCAGGTCCACAAGTCTCTGCATCTGCAGACGCATGCTTCTCATTGGTGATGGCAGCCAGGACACTGCCCCCCCCAGACAGTCACTGAAGAGGAAAACAGAACAAGTTAATCACACACACAGAAAACACCTGTGCTGACAGTGGTGCGTGTAACAGTGATTTAATGAAGTGTTCCAAGAATAAAACAAACAGAAGAGGACCCAGTACAGTAGCTGTACAGTTCAAACTATGCAAAATAAGAATTATACATTGATGTTTGAAAAGGAGTGCAGTAAAACTTACTGAACCCCACCCCTGACAGGCCCAGGCATTTTCCACTCTCAGATAGGGTATAAGATGATCACCAGAGGTATTATAAGATACAAATCATTCATTCATCTTTACCACTTATTCCAATTCAGGGTTGAGGTGAAGGTGGAGCCTATCCCAGCAATTAGCAGGTGAGAGGCAGGCAAGACAGGTCACCAGTCCATCGCAGGTCCAACTCAGAAAGACAAACAACCATTCACACCGACACTCATTCTGTCCATCCATCCATCCATCCATCCATCCATCCATCCATCCATCCATCCATCTTACCCCCTCAGCGACTCCTCAAGGGTAGAAATGTAGCCCACTGTTCATTAATCTGGCCTAAATCACACTGCTGTTTTCAAATCCAGTAACAACCAGTAAGTGGTTCCTTCCCAACATCCTAGCATTAACTGCTGAGTGGTGTGGTCCCCTGGTAGTGGGAATACATTCTTACCAAGAAAAACTACCTCTACCACCTCTGCTTGAGATTGCAGCAGTCCTATAGCTCTTTTTCCCCAAAACAGGGCTCAGCATAGGAAAAGAAACAAACCTACCAAGTCCAGTTGAGATGTAAACAGCTTTCAAAGACAGGGAGAATAATTGGACTATGCTACCCCTTGGCATTCCTGTAATCTTGAAGGAGTACCCAAAGTGTCCCACTTGCAACCCAGTGGAATGCCAAAGGATAAAA
The DNA here is from genome assembly GCF_017639745.1 of Melanotaenia boesemani. Lineage (NCBI taxonomy): Eukaryota > Metazoa > Chordata > Actinopteri > Atheriniformes > Melanotaeniidae > Melanotaenia > Melanotaenia boesemani. The sequence goes on along the minus strand of NC_055690.1, from coordinate 5,026,671 downwards.
ACAACTAAAATACCTAAACTGTTCTCTGCACGGTAATATTTAGTCATGCAAACCACATGTAAATAATAGCAGAATATCTTTAACAATCAGTCAATGTAACATATGTAACAAAGAAATCAATATTTACACAAGACACACATCAGTGCGAGTATTTATGACTGATATGACTTTTTTTAAGTTTGTTTTACCACCTGACAGAATGTGTTGATGTCTATCTCCCAATCCAGAGAGTCTGGAAAGAAGAATGTGTCCTTCACCGTCCCAGACACCATCACCACCTGGGAGACAGAGACTTTCTGTTTGTCCCCTCAAGGCTTCGGATTGGCTCCTCATTCGAAGCTTACCGTCTTCCAGCCCTTCTTCCTCGAGCTCACGCTGCCCTACTCCATCGTCCGGGGGGAGAACTTTGAACTGAAGGCGACTGTTTTCAACTACCTGACCAGCTGCATCGTGGTAATGATGATTTTATGATACACCTCTCAATTACAGCCCAACCTGATCACAGTGACACTGTTAGCAGTGATGTTTAGAAAGAGTTAATTTACCATTTAGGATTAATGGTAATTCACACTTTTGTGCTCTGTTTTCATCCAATCTGTCTTAATTTTGGACTCATAGGCCCTGATTCACTAAAGGTTTAAAACGTGTGCAAACCTAATAGCACACGCAAAAACATGTTGCAGCTGATTTACTAACTAAACGCACTGAGGATTAAATGGACAAAACAATGCACTCAATCCATTTTGTGTGTTTGCTTTGACGAATATGCAATATAAGCATCTCTGCCAGAAAGCCCAGAATATTGGTAGGAACAGATGTAAATAGATCATGGTAACACAAGCAATCTGATTAACCAAACATGAAACTGATTGCAGTGGCTATTTTTGTATCTATATTTAGTATGTTTGCAAGGCAGGTGCAAACTGGCACAACTTTACACACAAATGGCTGCAGTTATTGTTGCAAGGAGGACGTGTAGACACCATGAAATACAACAGAGAGATCTTTGCCGCTCGTCTAAATACTTTTGGAAGATTATTAAAACACATGGCTGTGTTGCTGTGTTGAATGCCGTTACGCAGGATGGGCTGTTGCTGCTGCGCTCTGGTTCTATTGGCATTGAGCCCTCACCACCGCTTGTACCCCATCTTCGATCCCTCTCGTAAGGGCATTAATGACCACTGTAAGTACATAAAGAGCACTGACCAGCTGCTCAGTGTGAACTGCAATGCGCCCCCATTAGCACACATAGCGTTCATCTCATGCAAAAAAAAAGAACCACAGGAGGCAAGTTTATCCGGTCAATATTTCTTGAGCTAAAAGTTTTAATTCATCGATAAAAACTATTGTTTTGAAGCATACCTTGCTCTGCATTCAGCTCTAGTGTGCTGCATTTTCCATATAGTTTGATGTCCAGATGAACTCCAAGGTACTTGTATTCCTCCACCACCTCCACCTCTCCTCCCCAAAGGATGTAAATAGTGTTTTGTTTACTCTTGTTCCTCCTGAAATCAATAATCAGCTCTTGTTTTGTTTGTGTTCAAAATGAGGTTATTGTTTTTGCAACATCTTACAAACTGACTGACCAGTTCTCTGTACTCAACGTCTTGTCCATCACTGATACTACAGTATGTTCTGAAATGCAGAGAGATGAGGATGTGTTAAGGTCCATGACTGAGCTGCAGGGTGACAGAGTGGAGGCGTAACAGGTAAGATGTGGGCTCATGGAGCGTGGTCTGTTGGGCTGAAGGCCAGGGGTGAACTGAACCTTGAACAACATGTCCAGCTCATTAGGTCTGTCCAGACCTCCATCAGTCTGCTCCTCTTTTACCTCTAAGCCGGTTATCTTTTTCATTCCTGACCACACATCCCTCATGTTGTTCTGCTGGAGCTGACTTTAACTTTGTCCTGTAGTCGCCTATGCACTACTTAACCTTTGTTTTGAGTTGTTTTGTGTTGTCAACAACAAGTCCCTGTCTCCATCCCTAAAGGCTTTCTTTTTGATGTTTCCCGTATTTTCAGGTCACTGGTGATCCAGGGCTTGTTATTTGGAAAGCACTCACTCAAAGTTCTTCTTGAATTCTTTAGACTTCCTGGGCTGCACTAAGGTGTTATGGTTAACACGTTTGCCTCACAGCAAGAAGGTTCCTGGTTGTCTCAATCTTAGCCTTTCTGTGTGAACTATTGTTTGCTATGGACTGGTGACCTGTCCAGGATGTATCCTGCCTCTCACCTCATAGCTGTTGGATTAGGCTCCAGCAATGGAATAAGCGAGTACAAAAAATGGATGGATGGAATACCGATTTCCTAACTAAAGAATAAGTAGTTGAGAAAGCTTTAAAATGCAAGGCATGTTTTACAGTGGATGTCAGTGATGCATGTTACGACCCAATACAGGGGTATGAAAAGGTGTAACAAAAAGAAATGAACTGTGGACAGATGTTAATAAAGGAAGAAAGGAGATTTTTTGTTGTAAGAGGAAAAGGAGAACAAACAAATGGTGGTAATGACAAGTGCTGGGTTTAGCAAAGCTGCTCAAAGTAAAAACACAATAAAACCACTAAGGTCTAACTCAAAATCAGCCAACAAAACCAAGACTAACCAAACAGGCGAATGGAAAAACTGGCCTACTAATCTATGTTAACAAAAGGTGGAGCAGCTCCAGTAGCTTAAAATCGATCAAATTAAACTAGCCTAACACATTCTAAGTTTAACAATTTTAAATTACCTAAGCAGCACCGCTGTAACGCTAACAACATAAAGTCAAACAGTTCTAACACTGTTGGATAACACTAGTCTATCTACACAAATTACCACCAACTAGCACACAATCCAAGTCACCAAAGTCCAACAAGCCAAGGGCAAACTGTTTGTGCCAAACAGTTGCCGATGACTGAGCAGGGATTGGACCAGCGATGAGCCAACCAGAGGGAAGGAGATGAAGGTGTGTCAGTTCTGGCCATTTCGAGCAGGCAACACAGGGCAGGAATTTACATGCAGGATGAGCCCCAGGTGGCGGCAATGAGTGGCAGCTAACAGAAATAAAAGAGCAATTGGATACTTAACTATCTCAAATCTACGACCATGGATTGTGACATGACTTTGGACCAGTGGATATACATATATAGACAAACCGGGTTATTTCCTGTTCATAGTGGAACCAGTGTGTCACACATATGTAACACCAGTCATCTGTCGTTGTGTCCTTGGGCAAGACACCTCACCCTCCTTGCCTCTAATGTCGGCATCACTGGTGTATGAATGTGGATGAACGTTTGGTGGTGGCGTGGAATGGCAGGCAGGTTTCTGTCAGTCTGCCCCAGGGCAGCTGTGGCTACACAAGTAGTTTACCATCACCAGGTATGAGTGAGGAGTGGATGGATAATGGATACACAATGTAAAGTGCTTTGGGTGCCTTGAAACGCGCTATATAAATCTAATCCATAATTATTATTAACAAAACTCTCCAGGTTATCGTCAATATTCCACATAAAATTTGTTCTGCTGGTTATTTAAAATTAGCAGAAAATTAAGCAGATAAACCGCTTTTGAGGTAAAACACCAAATACAAAATTAATGAAAAAAAAAAAAAAATCAATTCACAATGTGCTGATTCAAAATCTAGACCACAGTTCGTAGCAGTGAGAACTTCTGTGATCTTCAAGAGATGCTTTTTTTCTATAAATCTGATTGTAGAATTATTGCAAAATATATTTTGTTTATCCTGAACAGGTGAAAGTGACTGCAGCCCCTTCCTCAGATTACACCCTCACTCCCCTCTCTGGTGACCAGTACACATCCTGCCTGTGTGGCAGCGAGCGTAAGACCCTTAGCTGGACCATGATTCCCACAGACTTGGGTAAGGATGACAGGATGGAGGAACTGCTGTCCTTCACTTCCTGTACATCTCTTTTTCATCTTTACAAACTCAGTGAGATCCATCAGAGTGACTGAATGGTTTGATAATGAAGAAAAGGAAATGAAAAGCTAATGTTCACTGATCTTTTTAGGGGTTGTGAATGTGACTGTGACTGCTGAGGCTGTACCGTCCCATGCTTCTTGTGACAATGAGATTGTCAGTGTCCCAGAACGAGGACGCATCGATGTGGTCACACGATCTCTCAGAGTAAAGGTTGGTGACACAAAACCAAAAAGCAGTTTTGGACATTTAAAACATTTATACTGCATGTCATTATAAACATCTCTCATCTCTTCTGCAGGCTGAAGGAACTGAGATCACGAAGACACACAACTGGCATCTCTGTCCTAAAGGTCAGATTTGTTCACACTATGACACCATAATTATGTTTTATAAATGAAGGAAGTTTGATGACATCCAGCAAACTGTATGATAAGAAAAATGTATTTCAATCCATTAAATTTCTTTACATTTAGTGACTTTTTTAGAGTATAGTAAGAGCTGAACATGGGTACAGAAATCAATTTATAGCTTCAAACATCCAGTCTGGTCTGGATCAGTCATGATGCAATGACCCAGTGTGTGCAACATCTTTGTTTTAGACTTGACCTTCAGCTTGAGATTAAATCCTGAATGTGATTGTTTCTGTCTTTTCACAGGAAGCACTTTGAAAGAGGAAACGGAGATGCAACTGCCCGAAAATGTGATTGATGGATCTGCCCGTGCTACAGTGTCAGTGCTGGGTAGGCTGACAAACTCCTTAGAACTGTTAACTTAGCCAAACAAATTCTGGAAAGTTAGACAGGTTTCTGTTCCCTCTGGCCTCATGCTTTGATCATACATTTAAACCATGACCCTTGAACTGGTTGACTTGTTTATATTGACTATATCCTGGAGAATTTATTGGATATATGTCTATCAAATTCTATTTGAAATAAAAAGTTGGGTCTATGTTCAGCTTTAGGGAATCTGTGTTCTTGTGCAGGCGACATTCTCGGCCGGGCTCTGAAGGACCTGACTGGACTGCTACAGATGCCGTATGGATGTGGGGAGCAGAACATGGCTCTTCTGGCCCCTAACATCTACATCCTCCATTACCTACAAAGCACACAGCAGCTGACCCCAGCCATCAAGGAGAAAGCATCCAACTTCCTGACCAGTGGTAAATTAGCTTAGTTTTATAATTAGAATGAATCCCATGTCAGCGTTCATGAAATAGTTTTGTCATGATCAAATTTTCTTTGGATCGGGAGATAGACACCATTTTCATTACTTTGCATATCTCATTATTCCAATTAGAAATTTACATATTCAACTAATTACATTAGTTAAAGATCATTTGATAAGCATAATACTAACATTTCCCAGTAAAAAAATCACAAAATCTATTTACACTCAACCTCCTGTATGACTTTGTACTGAATAAACGTTTGGCTAGAGTTAAATAACAAACTGAAAGGTCACGGTTTGTCACAAAAGAAGACTTCTTCATCAGAAAAACCCAGCATGATTCTTTAACCCTTTAATGCTTTATGCATCATATTTGATACAAACAGACACTTTTCATATCAATTCTTTTAAGAGCTTGGCACAAAACCCTGTTGTACACAACCTGATACTCTTCTGTCCCCTGATGGATAGAATAATACAACAATACACTACAATAATTTTGACATATCACATGGTAGTATACAGTTGATACACAGAAACAATTTTTATTAAATATATTTTTACTAAGGCTGTCAAAGGTAACGCATTAATGGCGGTAACTCATTTATGTAATTAAATGTGATATTATTTTTAATGCAGTTCTTGGTTCATAACAGCACATATTTACCCCGAAGTGTTGTTGTTGGCAGAACCTTCTCTAACACAGTAGCTGCTGGTGGTAGACAGGGTTTATATTCCAGCTATGCAGGGGCGGGTCTAGAAAAGTTCTGATGGGGGGGCCAGACAGGAGCACTCATCAGGAAAAGGGGGGCACAAGTGAGACCTGTTTTTTTAGGTCTAGATTTTAATAAATATCGGACTGATTATTACAACAAAAGTGATCATCTAATGTGAAAAAACGTGTAAAACAAACAGCCAATGATCTATTTTCTCAACAGGTGTTTACTTTGGATGATCCTGCTGTAGGACTTTTATCATTTCTGCACAACACACTGCAATGATAAAAAAGAAAAATGTGTTTATCAAGGTCATCAGTTTTATCAGTTTCTTCATCAATATTCACTGTTTAACTTCAGTTGTCACATCTGCTGGTTTTATGACAGAAATTATCCCCATGGAGACGGTTGGTGAGATGATGCTGGATGAATTTTGGATTATTATTTTTCCTCTGTTGTTCCCCAGTGTTGGAACGATCTACCAAACTCTGTCCGATCCACAGAGTCCTAATTCACTTTTAAGAACAAGCTAAAGACTCACCTGTTTAGGGAGCATTTCCGTACTTAGCTTAACGCTCTACTCACTGGAATGAGTTGGAAATATTTATCCAGCTTTTTGGTTCAACTCAGCACTGAATAAGCTGCGTAAAATGATATTGTGTGATGAAATTGGGATTTTGTAATTAAACAAAGGACTATTACAAAGAGGGAAAAAATAAAATAAAAATAGCACTGCCTCAAGCACTACAGCACCTGGGTCCAACAGGATTACAGCAGTCTGACCGCCATTTAATGACGATGCCCTGTTTGAATACTTGCTTGTGTTGTTCTTATTCTCACATGTGTGTCACTTTGGAGAAAAGCATCTGCTAAATGACAATAGAATAGAATAGAATAGAATAGAATAGAATAGAACAGAATAGAATAGAATAGAATTATGGTCTAGAACATGGTAGAGATTATGCAGAACATCATATAGAAATGTATTACATGCTGCATTTACTGACCCTTGGACACTGACATTAATCCAGGTGAAGGTCAGTTAACATTAAATATTTGTAGCACTGGCTCTTTCTGTTGATACAATACAAAAAAAAAGAAAAAAAAGGACAAATTTCAGGCATATTTGTAAACTGTGAATAATCATGATTAATTAATTTGCTAGTTGTGATTAATCTGATTAAAATTTTTAATGATTTGAGAGCCCCAATATTTACATTTTATTAATGAGTAAATAAAGATTTCAAAATAAAAATAAAAAAATAATGATTTTTTCCCCATTTTTTCTTGGATTGCATTTTAGAGGTTAAAACTCAATATCTGCACAAAACATTTCCACATTTACTTCCTACCGATTGACATCATGTTTTTAGCACATCATCCTCTAAAGCAGCTATTCTCAAAGTGGGGTCCCCGGACCCCCGGGGGTCCGCGAACCTAAGCTTAGGGGTCCGTGAAAAATAAATAAATGAATAATAGCCTAGAAATAAATTCATTGCTTATCTTTGAGTAAGTGAATAGGATATTGGGACCACTATGCCAATTAAACAGGCGACTCTACTGAACCAATGACACCCCCTTTTACAAGATTTGGACCAATAAAGTAATATCATACTGACAGGTTACAGATTTGTCACCCTTGCCACACTGCTCTGGCCCAGTTCCGCGCCGCTCCAGCTAGCTTGCCACAATGGATAAGTTTTTAAATCCATCTACATCAAACTGTGCCGTAAGAGTTAAATCAACTAAAATAAGAAAATATAACAATAGCTATCTTGAGTTTGGATTTATTGAGAGCAGCGACGGAAGGCCAACATGCGTCTTATGTCTTAAAACTCTAGCAAACGAAGCCATGAAGCCGGCTAAGTTAATGAGGCACCTGACGACAAAGCACCCGGAGTTTAAGGACAGAACCAAAGATTTTTTCTGGCGAAAAGGTGAAGATTACATGCGCCAGAAAACACGGATGGTGAGCCTGGCCACTACATCAGAGAAAGCACAGAAGGCTTCTTATTTAGTGGCTCAGCGGATCGCTAAAAGTAAAAAGCCGCACACCATAGGCCAAGATCTCATTCTGCCAGCAGCGATAGAAATGTGTGAGGTCATGCTTGGAAGAGAAGCGGCTAACAAACTTAAACCTGTGCCACTTTCAAATGACACCGTTAGGAGGAGGATTGAGGAGATGTCTGCTGATATTCAATCCCAGTTACTGGACAGACTTCGTTCATGTGAGCAGTTTTCTATTCAGTTGGATGAATCAACAGACATTTCCAGCGCAGCTCAGCTGATTGTTTTAGTGCGATACCCCTGGGAAGGAAATATTTTGGAGGACTTTCTGTTTTGCAAAGAGGTGCCGGGCAGGACAACAGGAGAAGAAATCTTCAAACTTCTGGATGCTTTTATGACTGAAGCGGGACTCTACTGGGAGAAATGTGTGGCTGTTTGTACAGATGGTGCAGCGGCAATGACCGGCCGCAAGAGTGGAGTTACCGCGCGGATCAAATCTGCCAATCCGAGGATCATAACTACTCACTGCATGCTGCATCGGCAAGCACCCGCGTCCAAAGACATGGGACCAGATCTTAACTCTGTTTTGAATGCAGCTGTGACTGCGGTTAATTTTGTCAAGTCAAGAGCACTGCAGTCACGTTTGTTTGGACAACTTTGTAGGGATATGGACGCCGGCCATGACGCACTACTTTATCACTCTGAGGTACGTTGGCTCTCTCGGGGTAAAGTTTTGCAGCGGGTGTTTGAGCTACGCAAGGAAATGGCAGAATTCATGAAAGAGGGAAAACCCGAAATCGCACATTTTTTTACGGATCCAGAGAGTGTGGCCAAGTTGGCATATCTTACAGACATATTCAATACATTGAACAGCCTTAACCTCTCCACACAAGGAGGCCACACATCCATCCTAGAAGTCAGCGACAAGATCGCTGCCTTCATGAAGAAAACAGATTTATGGAGGAGAAGAATACTGGATGGGATAACAGACATGTTCTCCCAGCTGACTGAGTTTCTCAACACCAACAACCTGTCAGTTGCAACGGTAAAGGACGTCATCGCCTCACACCTTGCATCACTGAATGAGCACTTCAGCTCATACTTCTCTGACGTGAACACAGATGCCTGGGACTGGGTGCGTGATCCATTTGCTTCTGCTGCAACTGGAAATCATCTCACAGGGAAAGCAGAAGAGCAGCTGTTGGAGCTGTCCAGTGACAGGACACAGAGAGTCCGATTTCAGCAGGTTAGTCATGCAAGTTTTTGGCCTTCTCTCTGTCATGAGTATCCCGAACTCACTGCTGAGGCCATGCAAATATTGCTCCCCTTTCCAACCACTTACCTCTGTGAATCGTCATTTTCCACTCTGACTGGCATGAAAAATAAATACAGGGCTCGTTTACAAGTGGAGGATGATCTTCGAGTTTGTTTGTCATCTATCGCTCCAAGAATAGATCAACTGTGTTGTGAAAGACAGGCTCATCCTTCTCATTAAGTGAGTTATTGGTGACGGATAGGTGATTTATGAGCAAGAGATCTTTGATAACAACCTGATGGAAATATTGTTGGCAAAGCTTATTTCATTTTCTTTATTTTTGTTATATTTCTTGCCAATAATCTCTAAAATGAGCCATAAACTCAAAATGCATTTTAGTTTTTTCCCCCCAATAATTTGTACAGGGAGCCATAATCTTAAAGTTTAATGATTTTTGTGAGCTTTACAATGTTCTGACTTTTCTGTTTTTGTTGAACTGGGCCCATTTGGAAGTAGCTAGTCCTACTACTGTTAATTTCTTTTAAGAACTTTAAGATCTTTTACATAAAAATGAAATGCTGTGAGTTCAAATTTAAACTCAAATAAAAACTCTATTCAAATGTTAATTGTACACATTTATTTGTAGTTCTGTTAAATTAATCTGAAATGTTAAAAATGCAATAGTTCCTTTGACTAATTAGTGGTACATATGGCAGGAAATATATTTTGACAGATGTCAGGATTATGATGAGGGTCCTTGAGAAATTTTCTAAGCTGAAAGGGGTCCTTGGCCTCAAAAAGTTTGAGAACCCCAGCTCTAAAGGCTCTGTTGTTCTGCAGGTTACCAGAGACAGCTGAACTACAAAGATTATCAAGGGGGATACAGCACGTTTGGATATGGACCAGGAAACATCTGGTGAGAATATCAGCGATCAGTCTGTACATGTTGTGGAACATTTAGACCTCTGAAACAAAGCCTTTATATATATTTGAGCTGGTTTTAAAAATTCTATTTATATTAATCTAATTAATTGATTCAAATCTAATTAATCTAATATTGAATTAAATCCTCAGAAACTGTAAAACAGTACATGAAGGATTTTGGTCTTTGTGACGCTTGGCGCTCTCACCATCCCACACTAAGAGAATACACCTTCTTCTCTTCAGTTCACCATTCCTATTCTAGATTAGATTATTTCTTAACTAGCAGCTCGCTGATGAATGACATGTCAGAAATCAAGATCCATCCTATTAGCATTAGTGATCACGCACCAGTATCATTCACTCTGAGAAGTAAGAGCAATAAACCAGCAACTAGAAACTGGAGATTTAATACGTCATTACTTAAAGATCCTGAGTTTATCAGCCACTTTAAAAGAGAATGGTCCTTATATCTAGAAAATAACGACTTGCCAGAAACTTCAGCGTGTGTTCTTTGGGAAGCAGGAAAAGCAGTAATGAGAGGGAAAATAATTTCCTTTTCTTCTCATAAGAAAAAGAAGGAAACTTTGAGAATTTCAGAGTTAGAACTGAGAATTAAATCCTTAGAGGACGCTTACCATGTCTCCCCAGAAGAACACACACTAAATGCTATAAGGAAAGCTAAACTTGAACTTAATGAAATAATAGATAAAAAGACCCAATTCTTGGTGCAAAGACTTCGCTTGGAGAATTTTGAGCATGGCAACAAATCTGGAAGGTTCCTGGCTAATCAGTTAAAAACAAACAAGGAGAAAACAACCATCTCCTCTGTCAGAGATCCAGAAGGAAACATCAGCCACGACCCTGACAAGATAAATAACACTTTCAAAGAATTCTATAAAACATTACATACATCACAACTAACTACAACAGATGACAATATTGATAAATTTCTTAGTAACATCAATCTTCCAAAATTAAAACATGAAGATAAAATGGTCTTTGATTCCCCCCTTTCAGTAGGCGAACTCCATGAAGCTCTCCAGCATATGTCCAACAATAAAGCTCCAGGTCCAGATGGTTACCCAGCAGAATTCTACAAAGAATTCTGGACAATGCTGGCACCCACTTTCTACAATATGATATTAGAAATAAGGGAAAAACAAAAAATACCTTCAAATATGAACCTAGCCAATATTACTCTACTATTAAAACCAGGTAAAGACCCAACACTTCCATCCAGTTACCATCCAATTTCATTAATAAATGTAGATCTCAAAATAATTAGCAAAGCTTTGGCCAGAAGAATAGAAAAAAAATAACCCCTCTAATAATACATCCTGACCAAACAGGCTTTATTAAAGGTAGACATTCCTCTACTAACATGCGTAGATTAATTAACATCATAGATTATTCTACTCTACATAATCTGGAATCCACAGTAATTTCTTTAGACGCAGAAAAAGCATTTGACAGAGTAAACTGGAAATTTTTAATTGCAACTTTAAACAAATTTGGGTTTGGGTCATCTTTCATAGATTGGATAAAAATATTATATAACAACCCAAATGCATGTGTGAATGCCAATGATCAAACCTCTCCAAGCTTCTGTTTGCAGAGAGGAACCAGACAGGGCTGCCCGCTTTCTCCATCACTCTTTGCTATTTTTATTGAACCCCTAGCTGCTGCCATAAGACAAAATAAAGAGATTAAAGGAATCCATGCCAAAAATATAGAACACAAGATAAGTCTTTATGCTGATGACGTATTACTTTTCCTCCAGAACTCACCAACATCTCTCCCCCAGACAATCACACTTATTAACACATTCTCATCAATATCTGACTACTCTATTAACTGGTCTAAGACTATTATTATGCCCATCAACTGTGACCTACAAAACACACCCAATACTACAATACAGTCTGGAAACATTAGATATCTAGGCATAAACATTTCCCCCAGGTTATCAGAACTAACAAAGCTAAATTATGTCCAGCTACTTAAAGCAATAGAGGATGATGTCTCACAGTGGAGGCACTTACCCATATCACTCATGGGGAGGGTTGCCACAGGTAAAATGATGGTTCTATCTAAAGTAAACTACCTGTTTTCAATGATACCCACTAAACCATCCTCCAGCTGGTTTAAGTCACTGGACTCACATATATCTAAATTTTTATGGAAAAATAAGCCACGTATCAGTCTAAAAACTTTACAACAGACTAAAGATAGAGGCTGATTGGAGCTACCCAACTTTAATCATGTTTTCTTAGCTAACAAGCTGCAGTATATCTCCAAATAGCTTAACCTAGCAGTCTGGATGAATCATGGTTAGATGAAGAGCAAGCATTGTGTGAGGATCTGTTTGTCTCTGACCTGCCATTCATCAGCTCAACCATCAAAACACATAAGTGTTTTAAAAGCATCAATATCAGTTCCTCTTTAGTGGCTTGGTGGGACTTTCTAAAAATAACCAAATCCTCACTTTTTCCATGTAAGTTTACACCCCTCTGGAACAAGCCTGACATCCTGCAAAATAAAAAAGCTTATCAATTTCACTCAATGGAAAAATAAAGAAATAAAACAGTTAGAACATATAATAGAAAATGGAAACTTCTTGTCATTTAATATTCTCACTTCACAATATGGAATCAGTAGCAAAACATTTTTAGAATATCACCAGCTTAAATCTATTATATGTAAAAAATATACCATTAATCAATTAAACTTACAGCTACCTATTAGGGTGGCAGAATTCATGAATCTCAATCTATATGTCTATATGTCCAAACTAGAGGACGCAATCTGCCTTCCAACTTCAAAATGGGAGGGTGACTTATCCAGTACCTTTAATAAAGATCAATGGTCACAAATATGTTTAAACCCCTTTAAAATAACTAAGAATTCAAATATGCAACTAATACAATTCAAAATTCTGCATAGAACTCATTATACAGGACAAAGGTTGTTCAGGATGGGTCTGTCACAATCAAACATCTGCCCACACTGCAATGAAAACAAACCTGACAACTATCTCCATGCCTTGTGGTCCTGCACACCTGTCCGCAGGTTCTGGCTTCAGGTATGTGTGGACATGTCAGCATGGTTTAAATGTACAATCCCCGCACTATGTCTACTAGGTGACTTGGGTGACATTAATATGGCAATTAACTCTGCACACATGATACGCACAGCATTATGCATTGCAAAGAAAACTATCCCTGTGAACTGGAAAAACAATAATCTGTGTATTCAGCAGTTTAGGAATCTCTTAGTTGACCACATCAGTAGTGAGACAATGTCTGCCTCCTCAAAGAAGTATTTAGCTGAATCTCATTCCCTCTGGTCCCCTGTGCTCAGTTCCATCACTTAGTGTAGGTGGAGGACTGTGACCTCGTTGCTATGGGGGTTTGGGAAATGGCTGGGAGTGACTGGTGGTTGCGGGTTCTCTGTGGTTGCCCGTGGTGCGGGACCGGGCTGCTCTGCGATGGGGGTGGCTCTGGGTCTGGCCTCGTCGGGGGCTGTGGGAGCCAGCGGTTGGAGTTGCCTCGTGGCGGGGGGTGAGGCCACTGGTGGTGCCTGGGTTGGTGGGCGTCAGGCCTGGGCCGGGCGGCCGAGCTATTCCGGGCCGGGCTGGACGGGGGTTCTGGGCTCTGGTGCCCGGGGGTGGTCCTCCTCCCGCCGGGGTGGTGGGGTCCATATGTGCCGGGGATCTGGGCCTGCCCGGATCTGCTGCCGTGGTGTGGGTTGGTGCATGCCCTGGTGTCTGGTTGATGCCCTTGGACCCAGGGTATGGCCCAGAGCAGGGGGGGTGTAGGGGTTTGAAGGAGGGCTGAGTGGGATTCGGGGGATTGTAGGGGAAGGTGCTGGGGTATGAGACAGGGATGCTTGTATGTTGTATGTGTGTATCTGTACTTTGGATGATGTTTGTGTGGATGTGGGGGTATGTTTGTGTGCGTGTGTATGGGTTAGGTTAGGGTGTTAGGATGAGTGGGGGTGTGTCTGGGGAGTGAGAGTGGGAGGGTTGGATGCTGTGTGAGTGTTTATATTGTGTGGGTGGGGCTGAGAGGGCATATATGAGTTAGGATGAGCGGGAGTGTGCAAGGAAATAGGTGTGTGCATGTGTTTGTGTCTGTGTTTGGGGCGGGGTTAAGTGCACTTGAAGGGGGGGGCCTGGGCGGGCCTGGGGGTGGTGGGCCATGGGTCTGCCGCTGTCCCCATCCTCTCATTCCCCGTTAGGGGTGTGGGAGGGTGGGTACTTTCTAGGGTTGGTGACGGCTCACTGGCTGTGGTCCCTGAATGGCCCGGTCGTGGGGGGCGGCCTCTCCTGGCCTGTCTTGCCCTTGGGGGCCTCCTGGGGAGCGGGGGTGCCTAATGCCACTAGAGGCTCATCATCCAGAGGGAAGCAAACTTCCCTCTGGATGTACATCCCCGGATCCCTCTTACTTCCCGGTCTCTCTGTCTTACACACACACACATACGTAGGGAGTTGGGAGGCGTGGAGCCATGCAGGGTGGAACGGAGGAGACCATTCAGTGGTCTCCTTGGATGCACCCTGTGGCGACTCGCCTCTCAGTTTTAATTGCACCAAGACACCAAAACACAAGAAACACAACACACAAACAACACCTGGGGGGCATGGCATGCGGTGCGTGTCGGGCGGGGCCACTTAGGTGGCCCGGCTCCCGGCTCATTGCGGTCACTGCCCCTCAATTTTAATTGCACACAACACACACTACATAAACAGTCAGGAGCAGGGAGGGAGAAGGTATTGGGGACCTCTCACACCCCTGTTCCCCCTGTGTGTGGCTGGGGGTGGGCGGAGGGGGAGGGGGTGGTTGCCCCGGGGCAACACTTAGTGTTTCATTAAAGTATTTATCTGAGAATATCTTCAAAATTAAAAACAAATTGGTGTATACATAAATATCTGAAAATTAATAAATATATCTTATCAAATCAAATCAGATTAAATCCAAATGTACCAAATCAGGCTGTTGTGAATAGAATAAAATTAAATCGATTCAGGAAGTTACTGGTGATACCCAGCCCTAGTTTATATTGATGACTGACACACTGTGCTGAGGTTGTCGTCTCTTCTCTACATGAACATGCACAAGAAATGTGATTTCACCATAAGGTATGAATAAGCTAAATTTATATCAATAATTAGTGTTTCAAACTAATAATTTGACAGAAACTAGGGTGAATAAATGTTAACTTTGATTTTTTTTTTTTTTATAGGTTCACTGCCTTTGTACTGAGATCTTTTTACAAAGCTCAGTCGTTTGTCTACATTGACCCAACAAAGATTGAAGAGTCAAAGAGCTGGTTGGTACAAAAATAAAAATCGAAGTGGATGCTTTGAAACTGGGAAACTCTTCAACAACAGAATGAAGGTATACTAATTACTACTTTTCAATTCCAACAATAAAAAAATGTTCATTTAAACAGAAAGAGATCCTGGCATTACTGACTACACTGTCTGGCCAAAGCAAAAAGTGGCCATCTGGATTAAACTAAGCAAATAGGTGTGAGCTTCCTTATTACTGTATGGGTTATTGTCTTTCAGCTGGCAAGTTATTTAATCCCAACTGATAAAATGAGAAGCTTTTAATTTCTTAAAAAAACGTGGGGGTCACTTAATGCACCTTCGTTGCAGTGTTGTTTTTGGCAGGCATCTCAGTTTTAGTCTTAGTTTTAGTCTTCAGGATGAAAATGATTATTAGTTTTACTCACATTTTAGTCATTTCTAAGTTTGATAGTTTTAGTCAAGTTTTAGTCTGGTTTTAGTCAAATAAAAAAAGTATTAGTGTTTTAACAAATTAATTTAGGTCAATGATACGTATTAAAAAGCTTTATTTCTGAGAATTTTCTGAAGTGTAATATTACACCCTGAACATACACATGCCCAAAATATGAGCAAAGGATGAGAAACACACATGCTCAACTTGACGATGGATTTTAGTTAAAATATGTCCA
Source organism: Melanotaenia boesemani (assembly GCF_017639745.1). Taxonomy (NCBI): domain Eukaryota; kingdom Metazoa; phylum Chordata; class Actinopteri; order Atheriniformes; family Melanotaeniidae; genus Melanotaenia; species Melanotaenia boesemani. The sequence continues at coordinate 5,010,701 of NC_055690.1, read as the reverse complement.
TGTATCGTTTCGTTGCTTCTAACCACCAAACCCCTTCGTCCACACTGTCCCCATGATTCATCTATGAATGAATGAACTGCTTGTCTGTGTGCGGGCTGCACATCTGGTGGTGGGCGTGGCCAAAGTGCAGCAGCATTGCTGACTGACAGATTGCTCTCACAATAGGGAGAAATGTGCACTTTTAATGATGGACAATCAGCCCTTGAACATTTTCGTCTCGTCAACGAAATCTTGCAAATGTCTCGTAATGTTTTCGTCATCAGAGAGCCATTTTTTAGCTCGTCACGTCTCGTTATCATCATGATAAAATGGTTCAGCAACGAAATAAATTCGTGATCGTCATCGTTGACGAAAACAACACTGCTTCGTCGGTCTCCTGACTGGATTTAAATAAAACAATATTCCTAGGTTTTCCCGTTGCTATAACAGTCATTAAATAGATTAAAGGGGCAAGATTTCATTGCCACTGGGAATGTAAAAAGAGCCAACATTTTTGGCAAACTGTATGTGCTGAGGTTAGCGTGATAATTAAGCAGCAACTACAGCATAATCCAAAACTGTGTTTACTGGGATATATCCCCGAGTCAGTAAAATCACACAAGAGCACTACATGATTTGCTTATGTTGGGCCGAAAGGCTGTCATGGGTAGGAGAAGAACCTCCTTCAATATACTGGTGGAAGTCTCTGATATCAGACTATATTTCTCTGGAAAGATGAAGACTCTGCATGAACGATCAGAAGGACTTCTTTAAAATAAAGTTCGGCAAAGTGCTGGAATATCTGGGAACTCAGACTGCAACTACCTGAAATGGCAGATTTAATAAGGACTTTAGAGACCACTGCTATGGATGTGTGGCAGGAGATGCAGAAACTACTAAAACTGGAGTGAGAACTGTCCAATGTGTCATTAAAAACTGGAAGGTTAGTGGGGAACCATCGTTCAGAAACCATTGTGGTAGGCAAAACATACTGAATCGACAATGAACTAAACGTTTGGTGAAATTTTAAACAAAGAAAATGACAGAACTCAAGCTAAAAATAAGAACATTTCTACACACACAATGTGATGGGAATTCGAGGGATTGGGACTGAACAGCTGTGTAGCCATAAAAATATTTTTTTAAAAAAGTCAGGCTAACTGGAAAAAAAGGCTTCAGTTTGCTAGCGGGCATAAAGATTGGACTCTGGAATGATGGAAGAAGGTAACATGTTCTGATGAGTTTAGATTAACCCTGTTCCAGAGGGATGGGAGCATCAGGGTAAGAAAAGAGGCAAATAAAGTGATGCAGCCATCATGCCTAGTGTCAACTGTACAAGCCTGTCGGGGCAGTCTGTCATCTGGGGTTGCTACAGTTGGTCAGGTCTAGGTTCCAGTCTAGGCTCAGCTGACTACCTGAATATACTGAATAAGCAGTTTATTCTATCTTCCCTGATGGCATGGCCAAATTCCACGATAACAAAGCCAGGATTCTTGGGGCTCAGATTGTAAAAGAGTAGTACAGGGAGTGTGAAACATAATTTTCACACATGTACTGGCCACCACAGAGTCCAGAGCTGAACCCCACTTAGACTCTTTGGGATGTGCTGGAAAAGGCTTTGACCAGCAGTGGTTGGACTCTCCCATCAATAATACAAGATCTTGGAAAAAAATGAATGCAACACTGGCTAAAAATAAGTCTTGTAACATTGAAGAAGCTATTGAGACGATGCCACAGGGAATGCTGCTGGAAGTCCACCAAAATATTAGAGTGTGTGACTTCTTTTTGAGTGGTGAGTTTGTGAGTTTTGTTTCTTTGGCCAGACAGTGTATAAAGCGGCAGAAAACATGAGATGCATGAAATTTATATGTCACGATTTTTTCTCATCAATTCAACTTGATTCAGCAGCATAAATGCACCTGTAAGATTCTTCTTTTGCTGTTTTCTTTCATTTGTGAAAAAGAGAATACCACTATATTTGTGGTCTCTGTTCCTGTATAAAACAATGAATGTGTTCTGTCTCTGCAGGGTGGTGTGTCTGATGAAATAACACTGAGTGCCTACATCACTTCTGCCTTCTTGGAAATGAATATATCTACAGACGTAAGTATAATATAATAGCTTGGTATTTTTCCTTTTGTGTTGATCAAAACAAACAGGTCAATTAAAATACAAGAATAACTTGAAATGACAATTTCCTGATTAATTTTCCTTTTCATTTATCACCTGCCCCCATCCCCCTCCAAGCTGCATGCATTGTGAATTTGCAGCTGAGTGTAATAGCTTTTTATTTCCCCTGCCCCTGTGGCTGTGAACTTGGTGGACGCAGTGATTGAATAATTATTTTATCTGCTAAGGATGCTGTGGTGAATAAGAGCCTGATGTGCCTCAAAGAATCCATCAGTGGCCTCAGTAACACCTACACTTCAGCTCTGCTGGCGTACGTCTTCTCACTGGCAGGAGACATGGAGACCCGTGCTCACCTTCTGAAGCACCTTGACACAGTGGCTATAAAAGAAGGTTGGTGAATATCCCGGAAGAAATCATTCAGGCTCCATAACTATGACTAAATTACATTTGGTTCTTTATGAATGGTTTTCAGGAGATTCCATCCACTGGTCTCAGACAGCAACAGAAACATCTGACTCTTTGTCAGTGGAAATCAGTTCTTATGTACTGATGGCCAAACTCAGTGCCCCCTTCTCTGCTGAGGACCTGGGCTACACATCAAGTATTGTTAGGTGGCTGACTGGGCAGCAGAATCATTACGGAGGCTTCGCCTCCACTCAGGTACTGCAAGGCTTCAAATCTGTTGAATCTGTTCTCTGTGCGACTGAGAACACAGCAGTGTGACTCCATGTCAGTGATTTCATAACTGTGTGTTTTAGGACACGGTGGTGGCTCTTCAGGCTCTGGCTCTTTACTCCACTGTGGTGTTCAGTCCAGAGGGTTCGAGCATGGTGACTGTTTGGTCTCCTAGTGGTCAGCTGACATTTGATTTGAATCCAGTCAACAAACTTCTCTACCAGGAGGTGACGTAAGAGGAAAGTTCAGCCTGGAGGTGAAGGGCTCTGCATGTGTTTCAGTACAGGTCAGTGAACACTGAGGCGCATATTGGTTTTTTTTTGTGCACATGCATTTATCCAATCTACCTCATACTGAAGACAGTTTCAGACATCTGACAATTTTTTTGTTTATTTTTATCACTTATGAATACACGTATTTATGTGTAATACATAACAGAGCTTCTTCCCATAATCCAAAGACATGCATGTTAGATTTCTTGGTTACTCTCTGTGTTGGCCCTGCGATGGGCTGGTGACCTGTCCAGGATGTACCCTGCCTTTCACCTGCTAAATGCTGGGTTAGGCTCCAGCTTCCCCGCAACCCTTAATGGATGAAGCGGTATAGATGATGGATGGATAGGAAAACAAATCCTTAATAATCCAAATAAAACCTGTAATACTCATTATTAAAAACAACTTAGCAAGAAATTGGCTAAATTACCTGAAGTTGTGTGTGTCTGTGTGTGTGTGAATTAAAAGCTTTAAACATGTTTTCCAGATTTCTCAACATTACAACATCCCAACTTTTTGATGATGCACTCGGATCAGCTTTGGTGGTGATTTACTGTTGGCATCAGCAATGTTTTTGTTGCAGCTACAAAAGACCTGTGTGATGCTCTTCCTAATCTAATCTGAAATGTAAAAAGCCCTTTGCCACAATCTTCTTTCTTTACTTACATACAGTTATAATGTTGTGAAAGAAATCCTGTTTTCATGTTTTTTTGTAATAAAATAAATGAGCAATTATATAAAATGTTTAGTTAAATAAAATTAACAATCGTGAGTCTCTTAATTACCTATATTAAAGAGCTTTTGTTTCATTCTTTGGTAAAAGCGTTTTTCATATACACTGTAAAATCTATTTTAGTTGTCTTCTGGCTAAAATGTGTATGAAGTTGTGTACTTAACTCCACTGTATGTTGGTTGATATTTTAGAAAGAATTTGCATATAAAGTCTACATTGATGCTTTTGAAGAAACATTTTGTTTGCAGATGGAACTTCTATTGAAAATCACTAATTGTACCTCAGTTAAAGTTTGAAATGTTCATTTGTAATTCCAAGTTATGTTACTTTGTACTCATACACTTAATATAGAGAAATTATTTTTTGTCTAGTCACTAGTAAATTTACTGAAAAAAAAATAATTTGACTGTTTCTTTTAAAAAAAAAAAAAAAAAAAAAAGTGTTTCAACACACGCTGATAGGTCTTATTAACCCCCACATGTCCCGACTACTGATCATCGTGGGCCAAATGTAATACCTGCTGCCTATATGGGGCAGGTATCACTATTTGAGTCTCCACGTTCCAGTCTGTCTCCGCAAGCACAACCGGACGCCAACATCGCAACAATAATCCACCATCTACATAAAAGGCGCTACGTTCGCCACTCCGTTTTTCAGCACTCACCACCTTCTCGAAGCATATGCGTAGTGTAGGATCCTTCTCCTGCGCCTTACTCAGCATTGCACGGGTCACTGACAGCCAGGAGTCAGCAGAGTCTGGCAGAGAATCCTGAGCTTTTACATCAGGAGCCTCTGTCCCCTTTTCTGCGTTCTCCTGCTGTTCTTCATCTGTAAAGGATGAGAGCAGAAAGCTGTCAGACAGATCAATCCCGTCCTGTATTTCTGTCTTATTTTGGCGGGCCTGGGCCCTAGTTACCACACAAGTAGGAGAACTTTGCGTTTCCGTGGGATGATCCAGCACTTCCAGGGATGGAGTTACTCTACCCCCAGCGATATCATTTCCTAGAAGCAGAGATATGTTGTCAATGGGTAACTCACGACATACAGCCACAGGAAATCGACCCGAGATTAGGTTTGTTTTTAGATGCACATAATGCACAGGACAAGGTGCGTATCCCATCTCAACTCCCCGCAATATAACACTGTAGCCCGCATAAGTTTTTTCTGAGAAGGCCAGTGTATTTGCTAAGATCAGGGTTTGAGATGCACCTGTATCACGCAGTACAAGAATCTTCCGCTCCTCAGAGGCAGAGTCAGTTAAAGACACGGTTCCAGGCATTGTAAATGGCTGGAAACATGGATCCAGGGAGCGATCAACCTTTTTCGCTTTACCTGTACACTTCAAAAATCCCACTCCTTTCTCAGTAGGAGATGGAGTTGAAGAATTATTTCTTTTCTTCAATTTTAAAACACGCACTGATCAAATGACCTGGCTGATGACAGTAAAAACAGAGTCTTTCATCAGAGCTTCTGTTTTTAGCCGTTCCCAATATGGGTTTTACATCAGCTTTGGCCACAGGCTGAAATACAGTCTTATGAGTTAAAATATACTCGTCTGCTAAGACTGCGGCGGAAGACAACTCTGTCACTTTCTGTTCATTTAGATGAACCACCAATTTTTCTGGAAGCTGCTTTTTAAATTCTTCCAGCAACATCAGTTCTCTAAGAGCTTTAAAGGTAGTAACCCCACAACAAGAACACCATTTATCCAGTAAGGTACTCTTTTCTCGGGCAAATTCCACGTATGTGTGGGTTGCGTCTTTTCTATGGGTTCTAAACCTCTGACGGTAGGCTTCAGGCACAAGCTCATAAGCTTTTAATACCGTGGCCTTTACAGTGTCATAATTCTGACTGTCCAACAGAGGGAGCGCAGCAACCACCTCCTGCGCTTTTCCTGTGAGTCTGCACTGAATGAGGAGGGACCAACACTCCTGAGGCCACTTTAATGCAATTGCCATGCGTTCAAACGCAGCGAAATAACAATCCACCTCAGATTCCTTGAAAACTGGTACAAATGGAATAAATTTGGAAATGTCTAAAGGGATAGAGGAGGGAGCAGTACTCGGGGACCCGAACAGGTCACCAGAGACTTGCTTACCTGTGGCTTTTACCTGAGCTTCCAGCTCCAACTGGCGCAGGCGCACTGCTTTTTCAGCTTCTATTTCCATTCTTTTTATTTCCAGGCGCATTTGTCGCTCTTGGGCCTTTTCCTCTGCCTCCAGATGTAATCTGGCAAGCCGCAACCTCAGCCGAGCATCTAGCGGAGAGGTGCTAGCTTCGGAGAGCAAGGGATCAAAACGAGGAAGAGTGACAGGTGTAGCAGGCCTGTCACCAGCCTCTGAAACTTCTCCAGGGATTTCCGACCCAAGCAGCTCATCCTGCTCAGTTTTGCCAGAACCTATCCCCGAGGGACCCGCTTTTTCAGGCGACGCCACCGGAACACTGTCCGTCTCAATAGCAGCCATTTCTGCCACACACAGTACCCGCCTGTCAACCAGACCAGCCACCACCAACGCCCTCATATCCTTTTTCCTAATTTGTTTTGATAAAGGAATCTCATAAAAGTCGGCTAGCACGGCCAAGTCGTCCTTACGACAGAGGTCGATTTACTCCAGAGTGGGGTTCTCACGGAACCCCTCCAGGCTAAATCGGACCATCATTAACGTCACAACCGCACTCAGCACAGATAACAGCAACAGCCTAGGAAGTTTAAACCAAATATGACTCTATTTTATCTTTAAATAAGGAAAGACGAGCCCCCATTGTGTTACGGACCCCTTCTGGTCTAGGGGTGGAAGGGGTTGAGTAACACAACAAGCCGGTGTTAAGTTAAAAAATAACAATTTATTTACAAAAAATGTTCAATAGTTACAAAACTTAAAGTGTCCTTTTCAGGTTGAATATAACAATAACAAACAAAAGGTGACCTATAAAAGGAAAACGCACGCTAACCGGCGGCAAATTATAACTCGCTTACAAAAAACACAAAGGAAACTTAACCAAACAAGAAACTATAGAGTCAAACAAAAATCCATATAACTTAACAAACAATCCTAAATAACAAAAGGAGGGGAGTTTCTCCTAATGAGAAGACTCCCAAACAATCAATCACTATAATCACTGAAATTGCAATCCGTCTGTTGAACAGTCCAGTCAGAATACTAAAGGTCCAAGAGCCACCAAGTGTCCTCAGACACATAAACCATACAAACAGCTCAAAGAAACCACACAATGTACAAACTATTCAGAGAACCCAACACAAGGCGAACTGTGTCCTAGTGACACAGCTGCCTGAATAATGACAGGTCCTCCTATTTAAGGGAGAGGCATCACTCAATGATTTCCAGCTGGGATGAGTGGGAGCGGTAGCGACCAATCGGTGAGGCGGAGGGGAGGGACTGCAGCTTCTGGTCCACAGCCAATCCCGAGGCAGCACTGGCCCAGCAGCATTTGCATATCCATGTCTGGAGTGACAGGCCGGAGGCCAATCCAAAAGGCCAGGGGCCGTAACACCCCTGATATCACCACTCTGAGTGTGAAGGGGGAACCAGAGGCCGACTGTACCAGCAAGTCTCACAGACCCAGACTCACTCTGAAGCTTCAGTCTCTGTATGTAATCAGAAAGATTCCTGTTCCTGTGATAAAACTGTAATTCTGGACAGTGATCCTATGTTTGCACTAACAGATACAGTGGAAAGGAGAGCAGTACAAACATGGTGATCTTGGACATCAAAAGTTTGTCTGGATTTGTTCCAGACCCAGAGTCTCTGAAGCAAGTAGGTCATGTCAATTGTAACGCTTGTTGTCAAAGTAATATTGATTGAAAGCCAACTGAATGTTGTTCTTGCAGCTCAAAAGTGCTCAATTGGTGGATCGTGTGGAACAAAAGGAGGATCATGTTCTGGTGTATTTACAGGAGGTGAGAGGAATTCACAGCAGCAAAAGTGTAGATGATGATCTCCATATTTGTAGCTGACGGTGTCGCCTGTTCTTCTACCAACAGTTAACGACTGGAACAGCCTTCAACCACAGTTTAGAACTGGTACAGGAACTCCCAGTGCAGAACCTGAAGCCAGTCGTGGTCAAGATCTATGACTATTACCAGCCAAGTAAAAGCTTGAATTCCTTTACAGAGAGAACAGGACACACAGACACACTTTGGGCCTTTGTGGAGCTTTTTAATCACACAAAATAATAATAGAGCTGAGGTGGTGAGGTGGTGAGCACCACAGCCTAACAGCAAGAAAGTCCCTGGTTCTCCCTGTGTATGCATGGGTTCTCTCTGGGTAATCCAGCTTCTTCCCACCATCTAAAGATATATATGTAAGGTTAATTACTCACCCTAAACTCTCCCTAGGAGTGAATGTTTGTTGGTTGTTTGTGTTGGTCCTGCAATAGACTGCTGTAACCTGCCTCTCACCTGCTAGTTGCTGGGATAGGCTTCAGCCCCCTGTGACCCTGAATTTTAAAAAGTGGTACAGAAAAATAATAAAAAATATCATGAAAATTTGTATCATTTAGTATTTTGGACATTTTCCAATGATACTGAAACAGCTGAAGGAATGTGGTCGAGTTTTTGACGCTTTCCTCCAAGATAAAAGAATAAAAAATAAAAACCTTTTCACACAGTGCACTTAAGTAATGCACTGCTGCAATTTTACTATCAAATTTAAACTTCACTTTTCTGAGAAGGGTTGTGTATAGTATTTACCAGTATTCAATCATTGTTCAGTATCTGGGCTTCTTGGAGGTTCTGGGTAGTGACTTGGTGGGGTGTTGTATGCTATCTAGGATTGTAAATTATGGACACCATGTTACAACTTGAGGTGGTCAACAGTGCACCTGGTGCTGCCAGGTATCATCTTTGACCCAAGGTTTGTGACCAATTTCTGGCTGTATCAGCAGTTCTGGACCTGTAAACGCCCATTTATGCTCGATGCAGAAGACGGATACACAGATGGATGGACACTTTTGTCCGTCTCCTGCGTTGTTTAAGTGCATAAATTTGGTCCATTTTTGGAGGCCTTGCAGATCCTTCACTGGACACAGCAAATGGAGCAATGCCATCAGAAACTGTGAGGACAGTGTTGAGCAGTATATGTAGAAATGTAGAGACTGTGGGAGCTTTTGAAGAAAGGCTTTGTGAGTATGATGGGCGTGTTGGGTGATTGCAACATATAGTGGTGGATGGCAACGTAAAAGACGCATGGAAATATGGCGCGATGTATAAAAACGTTTTAAATGGACATACCTATTCACATACATGAGGGAGCACAAATGGGCCTTAAGTCTTGGACTTTTGGGTTAGGGCTATGAACAGATCACCACATGGTGAGTCAGGTCTGGTAGTGGAAGATATTGCCATGCAAAATAAATAAAAAGGTGTTCTATTTTGATTATTCCTTTATTGCCCATATTTTAAACCCCTTTTCCATCTAAAGATGTATAAAAAGATGATTACCCCATATTGAAGTGTACTGTGATAATGGCTTATCTATATATCATTTTTTAAATTTGGATGCTTATGACGAATAACAAATTGCATTGAAGGATTCAACATTTTTAAAGAGAAATTTAAGAAAAATATCACATTTATAATCAAAACCTGAATATGAGATCATTTAATCTGTTCATTGGGCAGCAATGCGAACAGTTTTTACTCTGGATATTCTACATTGTGATGACTTTAACTATTGTTACTATCTATAAAAACTACAAAATACATTCAACTGTTTTTAAGTTTTTTCACATGTTGTTTTTGTCTTGTGATTTCTGTTTTTCTTCTTCCTTTTAGGTGATCAGGCTGAGATTGAATACATCTACCCTTGTGCAGCAGGCAGTAGTCTGTGATGGGACTGAGCAACACACTGAAATAGTTCTAGTTCTTTTTCACTATCAGAAATTTGAGATATATTAGATGATTCATTGGTGGAACTGATTCTGTACAGTACAAGTGCAAACTTGCTAATAAAATAACATATTTTAAACTGAAAAAAGTTTCAAACGGTTTGTAAAAAGTATTATTTGGTGTAACATCATATGTATGAATATGACTAGCATCGGGGGGAAAGTAAGCCGGTTCGGGCTGGTACTGTGTACCACTAAAACATTCACTGGCGGTATGCAGTACCAGGAAGATGGGAGAGTGGCTGCCTGCTATAAAGGCCTTGCACTTCCTCTCTGACCTGCAGGTCCATCCCACATCTTATGGATTTTTTAAAGGACAGGCGTCAACAGGTTCTTTTTAATGGTTTTGAATCTCTAACACTAGTTTTTAACACAGGACTGCCTCAGGGCTGCGTTTTGCCTCCTGTCCTCTTTTCTGCCGACACCAACATCACCTGCAGCAGAGAAGGAACACAACTTTTTAAGTGCGTGGATGACATGGCCCTGGTGGCCCACCTGACCGACACCCAGGCTCTGTTTAAGTATCAGCAGACAGTCAGCAGTTTGGTCCAAACCTTCTCTGACATGTACCTGGAGCTCAGTATTGTCAAGACCAAGGAGCTGTGCTGTGGGGGCAGAGACAGCTCTCCACCTCTGTTTACACCCATCAGCATCCATGGCCAACAGGTGGAGCAGGTTACAGTTTTTAAATATCTAGGAACTGAAATTGACGCATGTCCTTCAGACAGCACGCTGATACAGCCTACGAAAAAGCCCAGCAGCGTCTCCATTTACTCAGGAAACTTTGGGCTTTCTGTGTCAGTAAAGACATTTTAACTGTGGTGTACAAATCACTGATGGAGTCTGTACTCACCTTAAATATTACCTCCTGGTTCAGCCATCTCACTATTAAACACAAAACAAAACTCAACCGTGCAATCAGTCAGTAAAATAGCCAGTAAAATAATCAAGTCATCCCAAACAGCTCTGTCTAAACTGTACAGCCGCTCTGTGGCCAGGAAAGCCACCATGATCACAGAGGACCCCTCCACCCACTTTACACCTCCTTTCAGCTGCTACCATCAGGGAGACGTTACAAAGAAAAACATCTACAAAAATCCTTCATTCCCTCTGCCATAACTATTCTGAATAATGTTAAATAGGCACAACTCATATGTTGCTCTTTCTTCACTTATCTTACCATTCTGTTGGTAATCTATCTATCTATTTATCTATCTATCTATCTATCTTAGATTGAGGTTGTACATTCTTCATGGTTGTAATGTGTGTGATATTGGTCATTGTCTGCACATTTTTTTCTGTCTTGTGTCTAATTGTGATTGCTTTATGTCTCTTTGTGGTTTCTTTGTGGCTCAGTTTTAGTAACTTTTCATCTCTGCTTCTTTTGTGCTACATTTTGGTTATGTGTGTCTCTTTACAGTCACGATGCATCGGCCATTATCGTTTCACATGGGTCCTCTTGTCATATGCCTTGCTGAATCTATTCTTTGATTTGATTAGATCTTTATGGTAATTAAACATGCTATGTGTATTATGTTTGTCTTCTTCTGGAACATATAGTTTTACATTTTTGGGAGAACACCACAGACCCTCTGACTTGTTAGTCTGAATTTATTCCCATGCATGTGGCATGTTAAATGATCTGTCTATACATGTGTCTGCTATTCTGAATTTATCAGTTTAAGCACATTATATTCTTATGACACTTTGACTTGTATGAATAAATACATCAACTCCTAACAACATCAGAATCCTTTATTAATCCCGGAGGAAATTGTGTGCACAGTCACTCCATACCAAATAAAGAAAAGATAAGATATAGATAAAAAAAATCACAATTAAAATAATCCATAAAATTCCAAATTAGTTACAATATCTATATAAACAGATACAGGATAAATCCTGCCAGTGAGTAATATGTACAGTATTATCAATATGATAAACAGTAAACATGTAAATGTACTGCAAAATGTAAATGTATAACAGTGGATGTTGTTGCTCTATGGAGGAGTTTTACAGTTTGAAGGTAAGAAGGATTTCCTGTGTCTATCACGGTTCAGCAGATTGGACCCACAAAATGTCAGAGACCTCAGTATCGGATGAATAAGATTTTATTGTACATAAGAAGGTGTCTCAGGGTTGTTGAATCTGGCAGTTGGCTCGTCTGTGGACGTGGGAGAACGGAGGAGAGAACTGAGTAACTGTAGGGCAATGTTTCAGGTATATTACTGACGTAGCGGCAGGAGTGAAGTGATCCAGATCTAGAATCTCCACCAGGAGGCTGCGAGCACAGCTGAACCAGAGGCACTGAAAGATGGACTGAAGGGTTAATTGTGTCAGGTTAATATGATTCAGGCAGAGAACTCCAAGAGGTCCGGAATATCTTCCCAATCCTCCAAGAGGGAAGTAAACAGGGTCCAGAATTCAATTCCAAGCCTTTAAAACAATCCGAAAGTCAAAGTTCCAGAGAGCCGCACAGAAATTGAGCTACAGAATTTTGAGATCTGATGTAAACAGTTGAAAGCCACTGGTGCCAGGTCCGAGTAAATTAGTTGCTCATCTTCCTCATTCTGGCTCGTAGAGAGCTGTTCCCTGCCTGTCTCACGCTTCCCTAGAGGGAGCCACACTCTGGGCTGGGCCTCCCTCTGTTCTTCAGTATTTGCCCTAATGATTGTGGGTCACAAATCCTCTGAATCTTTATCAATAATATGGACATAAAAACACAATTAAGTGTTGAAGGGATGAGAAGAAATCTTATTTCATTTTACTTCATAACATTCTGCAGCAATTGCAGTTTTCTGAAGTAGTGGTTAAATGTTAGATACATTTTTCATATAAAACACAAACATCTATCATGTTCCCATGACTATGATTTAATTATGTCCTTTCCATGCACTTCTAACTAGGAGTCATGCCTGAAGGGATTCAGGATTATACACTAAGCATTACTATACTACATCTCATATAGACCAGCCGATAGAGCATAATAGACCAGCAGTGTTTCAGAACAATTAATGAAGAGTGTCAACTTCGGTTGATGAGAAAACACGTCACTGAGGTTTTTAATTGTGGTTTAATAGATAGTATTCAAGGAACTTACTTGTTTCAGGCTGAGATTTCGTGGTCTCAGTGGTCTGTGTTTCGCTGGTGCCTGGAATGCTAGATGTGGCCACATCACCTGCATCAGCCACATCAGTGGCATTCAATTCAACTTGCAATAATGATTAAAATGGTTTCATAGGGATGAAATGTTATTGGGACTTCTATGTCTTTTCATTATAGTCTAGTAAATTTTCTCAGATGGTTATAAGCTGAAATTATTCATTCCAAAATGACTAACTTGCTTCAGGCTGCGTGCCCCTGGACTCTGTCATCTGCGTTACACTGGTGCCGTGAATGCCTGATGCTTCCCAGGATGTCGCTTCACTTTCACCTGTATTCAAGCATATTGTACAGACGTGGACAAAATTCTTGGTATCCTTCGGTTAATGAAAGAAAAACTCAGAATGATCACAGAAATAACTTGAATCTGACAAAAGTAATTCTAAGAAATTTAACAGATGAAAGTCAGACATTGCTTTTCAACCATGCTTCAAATTAATTATTTTAAAAAATAAACTCATGAAACAGGCCTGGACAAAAATGATGGTATCCTTAACTTAATATTTTGTTGCACAGCCTTTTGAGGCAACCACTGCAATCAAACGATTCCTGTAACTGTTAGTGAGACTTCTGCACCTCTCAGCAGGTATTTTGATCCATTTCTCATAAGCAAACTGCTCCAGTTGTCTCAGGTTTGAAGGGAGCCTTTTCCAGACGACATGTTTCAGCTCCTTCCAAAGATGCTCAATAGGTTTTAGTTCAGGGCTCATAGAAGCCACTTTAGAATAGTCCATGTTTTCCTCTTAGCTATTCTTGGTGTTTTTAGCTGTGTTTTGGGTCTTTGTCCTGTTGTAAGACCCATGACCTGCGACTAAAAACAAGCTTTCTGACACTGGCCAGCACATTTCTCTCTAGAATCCCTTGATAGTCTTGAGATTTCATTGTACCTGCACAGATTCAAGACACCCTGTGCCAGATGCAGCAAAGCAGCCCAGAACATAACAGAGCCTCCTTCATGCTCCACAGGGACGGTGTTCTTTCTTCATATGCTTCATTTTTCCATCTGTAAACATAGAGCTGATGTGTCTTGGCAAAAAGTTCCATTTTTGTCTCATCTGTCCATAGGACATTCTCCCAGAGTCTTTGTGGCTTGTCCACATGTAGTTTGGCTTTTTTATGATTTGTTTTCAACAATGGTGTCCTCCTTGGTCGTCTCCCATTAAGTCCACTTTGATTCAAACAATGACGGATGGTGCGATCTGACACTGATGTTCCTTGAGCCTGAAGTTCACCTTTAATCTCTTTAGAAGTTTTTCTGGGCTCTTTTGTTACCGTTCGTATTATCCGTCTCTTTGATTTGTCATCAGTTTTCCTCCTGCGACCACGTCCAGGCAGGTTGGCTACAGTCCCATGGATCTTAAATTTCTGAATAATATGTGCAACTGTAGACACAGGAACATCAAGCTGCTTGGAGATGGTCTTATAGCCTTTACCTTTAACATGCTCGTCTATAATTTTCTTTCTAATCTCCTGAGACAACTCTTTCCTTTGCTTCCTCTGGTCCATGTTGAGTGTGGTACACACCATGTCACCAAACAGCACAGTGACTACCTGTAGCCTATATATAGGCCCACTGACTGATTACAAGATTGTAGACACCTGTGATGCTAATTAGTGGACACATTTTTATTTATTATTACTTTCGTCAGAATCAAGTTTTTTTGGTGAACATTGTGAGTTTTTCTTTCATTAACCGAAGGGTATCAACAATTTTGTCCATGTCTATATATATATATATATATATATACATATATATATATAATAATAATAATAATAATAATTATTATTATTATTATTATTATTTTGCATTAACAGTGGTTCTGTCTACTTCCTGGGTCCGTTCCCTTTCCTGCATCATGACAAGACGATAACACTGATTATGAAGTGAATTTACTTTATCATGCATGGTCAGAAATGTTGAAACTAAGACAGTTTATAGTCTTATAGTGTAGGTGATGTGCTTAGTAAATGATTTTGAGGCTTTAAAATGCAGTTTTGTTTTGCTTACAAGTAGATGAAGATGTCGGGTGGTCAGGTCGCCACGTCTCCTTGACACATGACAAAGAATCTGACTTTATAAGTGTCTTTGGGCTTTGGAGGGGTCACATCAGACATATCTTTGTTTTGTTTTTGCTTGGACATGTAAAGATTCTAAAGATTGATAGAGTAGTAGGAGAAGAGATAAGAAAAGTTGTTTTTTTAATCTTGGTTACAATACAATGAAATATATATATATATATATATATATATATATATATATATATATTTTAAACCAAGGAAGGTGTGAAGTTAATATGGGTGGGTTCAGATTAGCATTTTCATAGATCCATGTTCACTAAATTATGACAAAAGTGTAGTAATATCCAAGCCATTTTCAGGCATTAACATATTGTTTTTGTTCTTGTTTAGTTGGTTTGCTTACTTTCTTTTCTATGACAGGAAAAGCACAATGTTCTGTTTGAGGAGCACATAAGTTCTTACGGGATCAATAGTTTTTGGAGACACTAAGATTAAAACTGATAAACTCATCCAGTCAAGGGTTTTTTTTTTACTGAGGACATCCATTCATCCATTGTCTTATCTAGGAAAGCAACCAATGGACACCAAGACAGCTGAACTTGGCGCATCCACTGTTAGTCTACACTGAAACCAGCCTTGGTGAGTTGTGTTTCAGATGCATAAAATATCAGTAGGCAGAGGTTGGTGTTGGACATTTGGATTATTTGATCTGTTTTGATATTCCATCCTCCAAATCAAGAATCCTTTTGATTTTAAACCAAATCAGCATTGTTGTTACCAAAGTTTTACATCCCTGCTTCGGTGGAAAAGTTAATAACACTTAATTTAATTTCTTGAGTTAACAATTATACTATTACTGAAAAAAGAAGAAGAAGATGAAGAAAATGACACTATCCAATGTATCACTACTACTAAGACCATAAGAGAGCAGTGGCTTTAACAGCTTTCATGATGAGCTTGCAGTGATGCACAAAGTTTGACAAATAGGATTACAGTGCACCCTGGTGGGGAAAATAGGCTTTTTTTTAATCAGTCTAATCAGCACATGTTTAGTTGTAGTTGAGAAAATTCCTCTCGGTTTTTGAGCTAAGACATTTAGAATGATGTTATGTCTGCATAACTAATTATTGCATTGTATTTATGTATTTATTAATTTACTTTCAAGCTTTAAGTTAAAAATAGGTTCAGTGTCAGGGGCAAAAATGACAATGCATTTCAATAAGTCTAAGAAAAAAGAAGAAAAACACAGAGGGAAAACTTATTTAAATTATAGGGGTTTAAATTAGTATCTTTGATTACATGTAGAGATGTAAGACTCTTACTGCAGTGAAGATATTTAAGCTGCTCTGAACAATTTAAAAAATGGAAAATTCAGCATGTGAAGATTCAGATTTTTGGGCTCAGGTTAGAATCTTTTTGTTTTTATAATGAGTGGTGCACTTAATGGTCAGAAGTTAGTTTGGATGTTAAGATACTGCATATACTCAATAAGTCTGCTGTGGAGAGTCCAATTTCCATTGTAACTATTTGTTGGGGCAGCAGCATCACAGATAGTTATTCAAACACACTTGAACAAGCTGGAGAGCTGGCTCTGTGCTGTGGTCCTACAACCCATAGAGCTGACTGCGAGAAAGTTGCACACACTGCTGAACATAATGGACAACACTTGATATAATCTGCATAACACCAGAATGTTTTTAGCCAAAGGTTTCTTCAGCAGCAATAAAGACAAGCATATTAACTTTATTTGTTAATTGTCCTCTTATGTATCCTAATTAAAATCTTTGTCATTGTATGGGAATAACAAAATTTTCTTCCCAAGATTACCAAATTAGTATTTCGTTTTAATGTATGAATGAATTTACACATGATCATTAATAAAACACGTTACTGGAGCAGCTTTTAATATTTCTGCTCCTCCGAGAGTAATTTGTATTAGGCAAACATCAAGATGAGAGGCTATATATTGCTTTATATAATGCAAACGTTATCAGCTGACACCAAACTTTTATTGCAAATGTACAAAATAAATAACAAAAACGGGGCACTTTGTACATTTCAATATCTAACTCAAAATTATTAACCAAGATAGCGTGCGTCTGTCACCAACCCAAACGTGTTGCCATGACGTCAAAAGAAGTCATGGCAACACATTCGATCAAAAGAAACGTTTACTCCTTTGTGACGTGTCCCGTGTTTTCTATAAATACTTTCGGGACTTTACGATTTTATTCAAAATGTTTCAAATAGCCGTTAAGAAGCACCTGAGAAAACTCCATCTTTCAATGAAGTCAATTTCATTCAAAATGCTCCGATTGTTCAGAGTAGACATAAAGAAACATCTACTCCATCTAGCGACCAAGTCAACACCGAAGTTTGACTACGTGGGACAAGAGTACCACCTCCACTGCACAGGGCAAAGTCACTTCCCTGAGGTCCGTTTGTTCGTTGCTGGCCTCACTACAAAAATTCTGGAAAGTTGTGGTTATTTGACAAAACCAATGGAAGAAGAGCAACTGGTATTGGCGCACAAAATCATAATAAGAACGCTAACTGAAATCGATGAAACGTACGAAGCAGACGTGAGAAAGTTCCAGTATGTTTACGAAGGTATCATAGAAATTCTAGAAAAAAGGTATGGCACCCTGGAAAATTTTAAATTCTACTTGCTTGAAAATGACCGAGTGCAATGGGAATTAGTCAGCCTCATGATTTTACATTTCACAGCCAAGGCATATTCAGACATAGACTATGGAGACATGGAGGAATCACTATGGGCCTGCCTCAGTTTTTTTACACTCAGTTCGGTATTACTGGTCATATAATTACTGTGCTGTTTACAGGCTTTATAGCCCTCTATATGCTCTTGGTGGGATGCTGTAATTAACGTTGTGCAAATCATGACAACAAATTAAAAAACACAACAAATTAAAAAACACAACAAATTAAAAACAACAAATTAAAAGCACAGCAACAAATTAAAAAACACAACTACAAATTAAAAACAACAAATTAAAAACACAGCAGCAAATTAAAAAACACAACAAATTAAAAACAACAAATTAAAAGCACAGCAACGAATTAAAAAACACAACAACAAATTAAAAACAACAAATTAAAAACACAGCAGCAAATTAAAAAACCCAACAAATTAAAAACAACAAATTTAAAGCACAGCAACAAATTAAAAAAACACAACAACAAATTAAAAACAACAAATTAAAAACAGCAGCAAATTAAAAAACCCAACAAATTAAAAACAACAAATTAAAAGCACAGCAACAAATTAAAAACAACAAATTAAAAACACAGCAACAAATTAAAAAACCCAACAAATTAAAAACAACAAATTAAAAACACAGCAACAAATTAAAAAACACAGCAACAAATGAAAAAACACGGATTAAAAAAACACAACAAATTAAGAAACACCACAAATTAAAACAACAAATTGAAAAACACCACAATTTAAAACAACAAATTAAAAAACACAACAAATTAAAAATCATGACAAATTAAAACAACAAATTAAAAAACACAACAAATATAAAAACATTACAAATTAAAAACAACAAATGAAAAAACACAACAAATTAAAACAACAAATTAAAAAACACCACAAATTAAAAAACACCACAAAATAAAACAACAAATTAAAAAACACAACAAATTAAAAAACACAACAAATTAAAAAACACCACAAATTAAAACAACAAATTAAAAAACACAACAAATTAAAAAACACCACAAATTAAAAACAAAAAATTAAAAAACAACAAATATTAAAAACATGACAAATTAAAAAACACGACAATTTAAAACAACAAATTAAAAAACACAACAAATATAAAAACATTACAAATTAAAACAACAAATTAAAAAACACAACAAATTAAAAAAAACAACTTAAAAAACACAACAAATTAAAACATCAAATTAAAAAACACAACAAATATAAAAACATTACAAATTAAAACAACCAATTAAAAAACACAAGAAATTAAAACAACAAATTAAAAAACACAGCAAATATAAAAACATTACAAATTAAAACAACAAATTAAAAAACACAACAAATTAAAAACAACAAATTAAAAAACACAACAAATTAAAAAAACACAACAAATTAAAAAAACAACTTAAATAAAACACAATAATAAATAAAAAATACTACGACAACTTAAAAGATATCAGCAGAGAAAGCTAAGCTAGGTTTGAGAAACTACTTGTTTAGTGGTGAATGTTTTGCTTCCAGCTTTAGCAATAAACACAACACAGTCCTATAAATAACTTGAATCTGACAAAAGTAATAATAAACGGGTCCTGACTGTTGTTTGTGCTTATGTACCACACAGCAGTTCAGAGTACCCACCCTTTTTGGAGTCCTTGGAGGGGGTGTTGGAAAGCACTCCTGGGACTCCCTCGTTCTGCTGGGGGACTTCAGTGCCCACGTGGGCAATGACAGTGAGACCTGGAGGGGCATGATTATATATATATATATATACATATATATATATATATATATATATATATACATGTATATACATACATACATATATGTATATATGTATGTATGTATATGTATATATATGTACCCTGTATATGTATTTATGTATTTATCATCTTGTTTTGTGATCTTCTGATCTTACCTCTGAGTTCAGAAAGATCTTCGATTTATTCAAGAGTCTATGCTCAGCTCCTGGCTGCGTTGGGTTGAAATCAAAGGTTTGTTGTGGGGTATCAGCCGTGTATCAGTGCAGACGTCATCCTATCTCATGTGACTCAATGCCAGTGGCCTTTGAGGAATGCAGATTGTTAGGTTTCGACGGCGTTAGATGCAGGTGGCCCGGTTACTCTAGCTTTTCATCTTTAGGTGTATGGTACCAGGCTCCAAACACTTGACTACAGAACCAGACTCGTGATCACGAGGTCTTTGTCCGTTGCTCTGTTGATGTTATGATTACAGGGAGGCATGCCATCAATCCTTCATGTCAAAACTCACAGATATTAAATCACTTAAGTACAGGGAAATGGCACATCATCACATTTGAGAAGATGGGACTTTTCTTTACCTGGTGAAATAGTCAATATCTAGAGAGAAACTTTAAAAAATTTTTTTAAATTTTTTAGATGAAAAATTTTATATTTGAACACAATTAAAAAGGATAACCTACATTTTAAGAGTTTAATACTTTTGCAATAAATCAGTTGAATTTCAGTATGAAAGAATAAGTTGTCTCTGAACGGTTTATCTATTTTCTTCAGCATACCTCCCTGTCGGCCAGCCGCTCAGAGAAGGGTACAGGATGGTCAAGCCGCTCACTTGGTGCCCGATGTCGAAACTCCATCGCCTTGTGTTCAGATGAGCATCCACACATCGGCAACTACAGGCTGCTCAAAACCATCGGCAAAGGCAACTTTGCCAAAGTCAAACTGGCACGACATATATTAACCGGCAGAGAGGTAAGGAAAAAAAAACAACAAAAAAAAAAAACATAAAAAGAAGGTAGAAGCCAATAAAGTGGTCTTTAAATGTGTTAGAAGATACAGTAAAAGTTCTTGTTAAAATATATGTTCACGAGTTGTATCACACTGTTGGTAAATGTTAAGGTTTAGAAGGCAGAACAAAATAGAACCCTGCAGCGGAGTCAAGGCCTCAACCCCTTTGAAGAGAGGTAGTCATGTTTGTCCTTTTTGTGGGTTTATGTCTGTGATTTTTAATACACTGCAGCCTTTCTGCTCATAAAACTCCTGACCTACATCAGCAGAGTTGAGATATCTGCAGGCTCAAGAAACTTTGTGCAGCCTGATCATGTGAAAGCTGCTGTGTTCAGCCCACATAAAGCAGAAGACAGTCATATATCTGTGGTTTACAGCAGGAGCTTGACACAGTCTTTGTCAGGTCACCACATGTTGTTTAGCCTCTTATAAAGCCTTCTTGGTTCATTTAGTAGATTATAGCTTCTATGTCCTTTATATCCTGTAAAAACAGTGCATGTTGAACTTTGTCCTAATTGCATAGTGTTTGCTTTTTTTTTAGTTGTTTATTTTTACACAGGTAACACTATGCTCTTTTTTTGTTTGTTTTTTGTTTTGTTTTTTTAATAATTATTATTAAGCATCCATTTTCTACCACTTAACCGGGCTCAGCTCACGGGGGCAGCTGCCTAAGCAGGGCAACCCAGACTTCCCTCTCCCCGGCCACATTCATCAGCTCGTCTGGGGGGATCCTGAGGCGTTTCCAGGCCAGCCGAGAGATGTAGTCCCTCCAACGTGTCCTCTGTCTTCCTCAGGGTCTTTTCCCCATGTGACGTGCCTGGAACACCTTGCAAGGGAGGTGTCCAGGAGGCATCCTAACCTGATGCCCATGCCACCTCATCTGGTTTTTTTCAATGCAAAGGAGCAACTCTACTCTGAGCTCCTCCCGGATCACCGAGCTTCTCATCCTATCTGTAAGATAGAGCTCGGCCACCCTGCGGAGAACAACCCTCACTGGAACTGTCTCTTATGTCCACGCGATCCTGCAGAGGCGTGTCAACCAAGACAGTCCTACAGCATCCAAAGCCTTAAAAAACTCCAGGCGGATCTCATCACATCAAATAAAATCAAATCAAACTTTATTTATATAGCACCTTTCATACATAAAAATAGCAACTCAAGGTGCTTTACAGAGAGTAAAATCTCCCAGAACCCCAACCCAAGAGCAGCAAGCCCACCCCCCACCCCTTCCCATCAAACACACACACAACACAAAGGGTAAAAGCAAGTTAGAAGGACCAAGGAAACGCTGTCATAAATTCTGGGGTCTTGTGGTGTGGGGAATCCACCCCTGGCGCCCTGACACCTAGTAACTTTTTAACCACCTCAGCAACCTCAACCCCAGAGATAGGAGAGCCCATGCCAGGACCCCCCGACTCTGCTTCCTTATAAGAAGACGTGTTGGTGGGATTGAGGAGTTCTTCAAAGTATTCTTTCCACCAACTCACAACATCCTGATTCGAGATCTGCAGCCTCCCATCCCGACTGTACAGTGTTGATGGAGCACTGCTTTACCCTCCTGAGGTGCCAGATGGTGAACCAGAATCTCCTCAAGGCCACCTGGAAGTCATTCTCCATGGCCTCTCCAAACTCCTCCATGATACTAATTTAGACAATTCTTAAAACAAAACCTAATTAGCAGCCATTTTGAGAAATTTGTCATTTGATTTGTTTTAAAGTTAAAAAACATAATAATATTGAAGTTGTGGAATAATTACTGTTGTGGAATTGAAAATTTGTTGCAACATAGAACTGAAATATTTACTTGTTCTTCTGACTTCTAATAACTTTTCTGTCATTTCCTCCCAGGTTGCAATAAAGATTATAGACAAAACACAACTTAACCCAACAAGCCTACAGAAGGTGAGCGATACTTTGTCACTGTGCTTATACACACATCCCATATGCATTAAATTCATGAGCTGGATACTTTTTTTTCTTAAAGGTCCCATATTATACATTTCTTCAACAATATCATATTGGTATCAGAGGTCCAGCAACATTGTTTTCCAAGTGTATTACCCCAAATTCAGCCTTGGTTCTTAATTTCAGCCATTCCAAATGTGGCTCTAGTGACCTCTACTAAGAACGGGCTGTTTCTGTATCTGACCCTTTAAATGTTCATGAGTGGTGACTGTCCACGCCCTTCTCTGGGAGAGGATCCGGCTTTTGCTGCTGCCTGTTCTGTGATTTCAGAGGGCAGACTCCGCCAGCTGGGGGGGCAGTTCAATGGCAAAATCCACTGCCAGGGTGAGTAGTTATTTCCCTTCGTGAGGTCACACAGGGAAAGATGTCAGACTCACCCGTTTGAGCACACATTCACTAAAAAGTGGAGCAAGCAAGTGAGAGAGGAGACAGAATTTTCTTATTTTTTGGCCTCATACACAGGCTATGAGGACACACATGACTCTTAGAAAACCTTTAGAAAGTGTATTTTGCATAATATGGCACCTTTAAAGCAGAAAGTGATTCACATTTTTTCCTCTAATAATAGAAGCAGTATAAGAATTGTACTCTTTTTTTCTCTTATCGTTGTGGCTTCATCTACCTAATGTTGGCAGCTGAATAATCTGACCTCACACTCTATCCATTTATTTTAAAGATGTAACTATCTGCCAGTTTGGCTTCCCAAGTGGGTTTAATTGGATTTGTGTTGAATCAAGAGCAGTCATTGAACACAGCTGTGTGTTGACATGTTGTTTTTCCTCAAGTCATGTTTCTCAGTTGACTCAGCTTACGTCTACTGTATACAGTAGATGGCTGAACTTTGATGTTTTGGTAGCTTCGTGGAGCTGTTATTGGATAGGAACTGAAAAGAGTGCTGCATCATTTCAGAGAAAATCTGTAAAATGCTGAAGCAGCTGGGCAGTTACCTGTATGTTAAAGTCAGTACAGTAAAAACATCTGTTTTAACCTGCATCACTGGATTTAAATATTTTGCAAACTATGTATAGTATGCATTCATACATTCAGTCCATGAAGCTGCTAAAGCAATGAGTTCTTTGTGTCAGGATAATGTAGCCATCATTTGTTCAGGCAGTCCACTGGAACTAACAAGGTAAAAGCTCAGAGTAAATTGTCAGTGTATGCTTGTCTAGTGGCAGAGAGGGTCATGATTCAACTACATGTGCTGCATTCACAACTCTAAAAAGCTTAAGCCCTTCCTTGTCTGACCTTAGCTTATGTTTGTGTGTTTTTGTGTGATTCCTGTGTTCATTTAGAGCAATCTAAATATTTTTTTGAGGCAGTTAAAATTGTTGCATTTTCTCTTCCAACTCTGACCAAAGAATGTTTTTCTCTGTTAATTATACAACATTAATTGCTTAATGTGGAAAACCTTGTGACTACATTTTTTTAGTTTCATGCTGTTGGTGTAGGTTAGCCTCTCAGATAATTCAAGAAAAAAAGTTAATCTGATAAAACTCATCTGACAGCAGTGTAGTATTTGTCTTCTATAGTGTCTTTCAGTTAAATCTTCAAATCTTTAAATCTTTAGGCTGTGTGAGTAGTACAGTATCACCAGCTAAAGTTGATATTTCAAATATTATTAGTTTCTGTTCTTTTTTTTTTATAGATGAATCAGAAAAATAACCTAATTGCATCTTTTTTTTCAAGGTGATATCTACTCGTTTTGTTTTCATTCAATGAACTTTTGAGTGTGCTGCATCACATGTATGAATTTTAAACATATATGTTCCAACACGTTTTCTCTCAGACGTGATGTTTGCAGCTGGATCATTTAACCTTGTATGCAGTTTGTTTTACATTCTCACAGTTATGAGAAAAAATTCTCACACTTTGTACAATAAGGTCTTTGTTCCGAGACAGCCCTGGAGATCAAACTTTGGCCGTTTCTGATTATAAATTAACTTTATCTTCAACTTCACTGCAAAAGCACACTTGCCTCATCTAGATCAATACTGCATCACAGATGTGCACAGTTACCTTATTGATGGATTCTCAGCTGGTTAGATAACCAGTCCAGGCCAGGTTATGACTCCACTGATGGCACAAAATTTGGTTATTGATGATGTCTGGCTCTGTATGATTGTTGGTCCACCTGACCTAAATACTGGATCAAACCATATCTAGGGTAGACATGCTTCCCCTCCCCGAATACAATACTTGAATACAGATAACAGTGTGCATTTACTTATATATTAAACTGTATAAATATAATTCTCCTAAATCTTACTGTAGCCAATAATTATTATCCAACCAGGCCATTTTCTAGCCTATTTTTCTCCCTTCTTCATTTTCTGATGAGAATCAACATGAAATCCTCACCATGGAGTATGTAACTTTTAAAGGATTTTTTATGTTATTTTCCACTCCATTCTCTTTGACATTCATTTAGTGACATGAAGGCTGTTTACCAATACAACACTGACTAAGCAGGCCAGTTGGAGAGGATGCAAAAGGAGAAATTTATTCAGAAAAACACATTCTCACACATAATCTGTCACAATGAAGTCTGAGAAAATAAATTACCACTAACAACCTAAGACTTAGCTTGGGGAAACAAAAAATGCTTAAAAGGGTTTATGTTTACTAATCTCCTAACATCTTATTTAGTGAAAAGAAAGGATTCAAACTGATCACTGAACCTTATGAACTATTGCAAGTCCCACAACCCTTGAATTGTTATGGTGGGTAAAAGAAAGGGAAAACACAACAGGATCAGTTTTTCATGTGGACAGGAAATAAGATGCTGTGCTGCTGTAACTTTCAGTGTTTTGTTAAATTAACCCCAAAAACAAACAAACAAAAAACAAAAAAAAGCCTCAATGGAACAGTAATAGAGCTGCTGTTCCAACAGTTGTTGGGAATCATGGTGTTTTCCCTCAGAACATCATTCTGTCTCAGTGGAAAAGGGTCCACTTCATTACACAATGAAAGTGCCTTAAGACTTTGAGATAAAGTGTGTATTAATGTGTGTGTGCTTTCTCCAGCCTGGTCATGGTGTAGTGCTGCATAGCGCAACTGTGTCAGGGCTGGGGCTGCCAGCGACGTCCTGTCCTGTCAGCATTATTGTGTTTAGTGTAGGACACTATGCATGCTGCCAGGTGACACAGTCTTTCTGTGTCGTTGTCCATGTCTGTCGATTACATCCCACTCGTTTCCTTTCCTCCCGTTTGCTTTTTCCTGCCTTCATTTTCTTCACAAGCAAAGGCTGAGATCAATAATACACGTCCATTTATTTACTCTGTGTGAATTCAAACTATAAGAGGGGTTAGTTTATCAAACAGAATACATAATTCTAAAAGTTAAACTTATAAATGTCTTGTCTTTAATGAGTAACATACAAAATTGATAGTTTTTTTTTTATTGAAGCAAATGTTAAGCTGCCATGATGTCAAATCAAAGTTTGAAATAGCATTTCTTTTAAATGATTTGTTTCTGACAAAAGCTGAAAATATTCACAATGGTACAGATATAAAACATGGAAAGCGGTGAATAATAATTGAGCATCTGGATAAGTAAATGTTCAGCAGTTTTCTCTTCACTAATTGCCATTTTTTTAACTTATTAAACTGCATTTTGTTACATGTGAGGCCTAATATTTTTAATTTCTGGTCCTTGTTAGAAGATGTACTCTTTTGGTCTTTGAATCGAATATTTGTCCAAAATGCATCACGTTCTGTCTTTCATGGGACATTGATTTATTTGCTTCAGTATTCCCAATGAAAATAAACATAATTAGCATTTTAATTTTCTCAACATTATTATTCAAAAGTTGTAGTATTCAGGGCTCAGCTGAAGCACAACAGCTGCTGGAAGCTCTGTAATTCTCTGTGTGGAAGCTTCTGCTTCTTTTCCATTCTCAGGGTCTCTCAGCATACTGCCTGCCTGCCTGCCTGCCTGCCTGCCTGCCTGCCTGCCTGCCTGCCTGCCTGCCTGCCTGCCTGCCTGCCTGCCTGCCTGCCTGCCTGCCTGCCTGCCTGCCTGCCTGCCTGCCTGCCTGCCTGAATTGATCTCCGACCTGCTTCTGACCCGGGTCTTCTGATTCAGCCTGCCCCAGTCTGGTAACTCTGTTCTGTCGTTTGGATTATTCTGGAACTCTGACCTTTTTGGATTGTCTCTAGGACTAGGATCTTGGATTACGGACTTAATCTTTATTACTGGAAGGACCCCTCTGGACTCCCATCGGAAGGATTAGTCTGGAGCATATTAACCCACTACTAGCCCCATTCTAACCCCCTTTAATTCAGCTGCTCAACAGAGTCGCGGTGGAAATCCTTCTGGCTGCCCCTGTCATCTCATACAGAAATATCTGCTATGTGGGACTCCTTCATGCCTTCTGGTACGTGGCCCCAGTCATTTGAGTTTTGTCACTGATTATTCTGCCTGCTCACCCCTCCTCTCCTACGTTCACAGACGAGCTACCTGAAAGGATCCTGACACCGCCTTCCAGTCCAGTACATTGTTCAAATAAACTATCTTTTCACCAATCCTTGGGTTACTGACTTTCACTGGGTCCAGTCTGCTGAAACGTGACACTCTTTACCGTCTGTAGCACCACAAAAACTTCGGGGACATGGGGACTGTCAGGTTATTGTCTTGTAAAGGATAACCCATAAATGTCACAGTGTGATATAATTGTTTTAATCACAAGTCGTTCTTAAAGGTTAAATACCCCACATTTAGAACATTATAGCAGCAACAACTATTTATTCTGTGACAATAGAACAGGTTTTAAGAATTCATACTAGTCCATCGTTGCTTTCATGGCTCATCTGCTGTTTGATGATGTTAAGTCTTTTATAGAGCAAGCGACAGTCGACCATCAGGAGGTTCGTAGTTTTGTAGTCTTTCTGCACTCAGACCCTTATTGACTTTTTTTTTTTTTTTTTTTTTTTTTTAAAAAAAAAGCCAATTCAGCATGTTGACTCGTTGTCAGCTGATCTCTTAGGGAGTGATCATTCTGACTGGCTGCTCAGCAAAATCCATGTTTTCAATCACTTAATGCAGTTTTACTACTTTTTCTTCTCATATATTCTACATTTAGCAGGACACATTTTACTAATGTCAGTTTTGAAACAAAGTTCCCACCAACATTCTTGAACTGCAGTGAGCTAACAACATTGAGTGACATAATCAGCAAACACTGCTTTGTTTATGTTTTATCTATCTGGTTGTCCAGTTTTTCTTCTGGAATACTGTAAATAGATTGTAACGCCATTCTGTTGCACAGGCATGAATTATACTTCCTAGATAATTCAGATTCAGAAAACTTTATCCCATGTGGGCAATCCATTTGCAGCTTACCACAGACACCAGTCAGCATTCAAAGTGCAACGTGTCAAACATAATCAGTACAGACACAACAAATACATTAAATAATCAACAATAAAACTGACAACAATTCAGGCTAAGACATCTGTTAGCTCAGCTAAAATAAAGCAATGACAGAATAAATGTAATTTTTTTGGTGTATGAGAGCTTCTAGTGCACGAGTCTCCCCTGTGTTAATCTTCCAGATTTTTCTAAAATGAATAAACTTTGGTTAGTAGAAGCAGACCAAGATTGGCTTTGCACCCAGCTTTCTGAGATGAAGAGCTCTACAACCTGCTCAAAGGTTTCAAGTTAATTTGAGCTTTAAGTTTTGATTCCATTTATTTCGGTTTGAGATTCTGCTGTTTTAAAACTACATCCAGTGGTTTTCCCTAGGTTGTTATAACTCATTTTAAATAAATAATCATCAATATGATGATTATGAGTTTTCATTCTTGTACTGTATACTGTGAAACAGATATCACTTCAGCCTTACTAAACAAGCATACTTAATAATGCAAATCACACATATACAGCAAGCCTCTGTGCAAGCCTTGGTTTAATGCTCATGTAAGGGTATTACTCCAGGATCTATTTGAACAATGCTTTTATTTATTGTTGCTGCTCTCTACCTTTTATTTATTTTTAACTTGTTTGTTTCTAGTCTGCTACAGACACTTCTAAACTGAGTTTCATTGTATTTTTATATGATTAATTCATTCAAATGGTGAGGAGTTATCATTAGTAATAAATCAAATACACATTAAACATTAGCTGATACTAGAAGACACAAATCCAATTAATCATTGTTTGAGAAAATCCACTTATCGTCTTGTGCTGAGGCATACGTTGACTACAGCATTTTGCAGAGTGTAAATATCCGTCAGTGGTGCCATTTTGCAAATTACCAAGCTGCATGCCTCAACGGTTTACTCGTCACAATTTGCCTTTAGGTGTTGATTGTCTTTAAAATGTGTAACGCAAGTGGAAAGGTGTTTACAAGTGGAATTGGAAATCGTGACATGAGGATACGAGTAAAGTTGGAATAGAAAGCCTTTCCAGTCTATACTACATTTCTTTTTTTTTTCTGTTCATTTCTTACGTCTTTATTGCCATCATAGGAGCATGCAGTTCCTTCTTCCCCTGCTGTGTGTAATGTTGGATAATCTGCCAGACTGCAGGGTTTCCTGAAAAGCCTGGTGTTGCCTTGAGAACTGAAAAATTATGAAGGAAGCCATCCAAATTTTTGTAGGTGTGCAACTGTGAGGTGCTTACAGGACAGAGTTTGGGCCACTATTTAAATTCTGTGCGAAGGGTGTTTTGTCCCTTGCCCAGGCCCCTTCATCCAGGAGGTAAATTCCAGACGGGCAAACAAAAGGGGCGGTCATGTAGGGATGAGGAGGGGTGGGGGTGGTTTGGGACACTGGTACAGAACTAGACCCAAGTAAGACCAGATACAGAGCAGAACCAGACACAAGAGACTGTGTTTGTGTGCTTGTTGGCATGTGTGAAAATGGGCTTTTAAAGTCAGTGCAACACAACCTCTGCTCAGCCTTTTTATGTCTGTGTAATGCCATTATCTGGATTGGTATTGTATGCAGTATATTGTTCTGTGTGGGTGTCTGTGCATAATAATATTGTGCCTGCTGTATGCATTGTTGTTACTGAGCAAGTCTAAGGGACAAGAGTGCAGACAGAGCAAAAGCAGAAGGCTTTCCCACAAGCTTTTCTTCAAAGCAACTGCCTTACAACAACGGAGAGAAGATGCCTACCCTGGTCTTTCACTTGTGCTATTGTTTCTCCCTCTGTCACCATGCTTGCTTTTGTTAAGTTCATATCTACAAAAGTAGCTACAAAGCTTATTATTTTATCCGGCTGAGTCGGGATTTTTATGATTTGTATAAATATGAAGCCAGAATCAAACTCTAGCTCCTCTTCGTTAATATTTCAGCATACTCCCCCCACCCCAGTCAAGTTAACACCACATCATGCTTGAAATGACTCTGGTGCTAGCATTGCATATATTTGCCTTTGCCTTGGGCCGTCACTATTACACTGTAAAATCTAATAGCTGTCTTGACTTGCATAAATAAGTTACCAGTACTGATGTGTACTACTTAATAAGTTTTATAAAGTAACATGTAACTGCACAGTGAAAAAGTACATATACATTTTTATCTAGAGTACAGATTACATGACTTAAGTTACTCCCACTCACTGATTTCATTTTAAACCAAACTGACAGGGTTTAAGTTACTATCACAGTGGCACTGGAGTTACTGTCACTTGCTAAAAGCAAGTATTTTCAAACGTATCCTAAAAACAAACTGATCTGCGCATGTGCAGTAGAAGCCAGTGGACCCGCCAGTTTGAGCTTGAAATTCAGGGATCTCATCTTGTAAGGTAAGATATCAAACAAATGATAATTGTGTGAATTTCTTTTCTTTTTTCTTACTTGTGATAGTAATTTATTGAATGCCAACTTAGCAAGGGACTTTTACTTATAAACCAAAGTATTCTATTCTTTCTTAGATAGTAAGAACACCTTTTGGTCCATTAAGTTGTCCATCAAGTTTTTTGACACGTTATTGGTCAGAAGTTTGAACTACGGTAATCTGATTGGATGGCTACAGTTAGTTCCCACCTCCACAGATACAGCACAGTTTATGCCCAGAACGGCTGCTGTAAACAGTGAGAAGAGATGATACTGCAATATCCACATATGGTGATAAGCGATTGTTAGAGCGGACGATACGACCAGTGAACATAGTTGACTTTACAACCTTCTTGGTGAGTCTTTCTATTACAAAATGTAGTAAACTATCACAAAGCTAACATTGCTAATGCGGTCGCTAAGCTAGCGCTAGGCTAATGTGGCCCGCCTAGCTCCCGTGTGTTAAATTGGGATGCAGACTTTACAAACAAATGAGCTATGATTTGAATCAGAAGGTGCGTATGTGCATATAGATTAAATATAACATCCTTTGGGCAGGTAGGTACCTTAACCATTTAATGTTCTACACTGCTCTTTGGTCAAATACAACTGTTAGTAACTATATTGTATTATTTTTTTTTGTATTTTTTTTTTTTCTTAGAGATTGTGAATGTCAACTTGATGGTAAGGATAAAGAATGCACTCATAATAGTAGTAAATAGTGATAATATATAATATCTGTAAAATGAAACCAAAGATCAGTGGCATGATAAGATAATGATATTGATTGAGTAAACATGGATTGTGGAATTATTCATGTGGATTATTGCACATGTACAGTTTTGCTTTATGTGAATGTGCGTCAAAAATTGGAGTTGGAATTTTCCTTTTAAATTAGAAATTCTTTGTTTATTTTCCAGAAGAACTCAACCCTGTTGCTCCATCAACATCCACTGGCGTGACCACTAGGCTGTGAAACTGGAGGTGAGATCTCAGCAGCCAAGAGTTAGGGTGTTACATGCATTTAATACACACTATAAATTTCGTCTTAATATAACCAATTGCAGATGCAGTTGTCCTGTAAGCAGTGCACTTTTTCAGCAGACAAAAGAGGATAATTGTTGAAACACTGTCGCCTGTGCATTGCAGGTATATGCAGAGTTCAACAGGATTGCCTCCACAAACCTAGAGAGTGACTTCTTTGATTCATTAGACCGCTTCACACCACGGTTTTTCACCATCTTCAAGTCCAAGAAAGGAAGTGTTGGAGATAAATTAGCTGAAATTGTGCAGCAGATCGATTCAGCGGTAAATCTACTACAGGTTTATTTCATTTTTGATGAGTATGAATGAATATAAAAACTGAATTTTTTTGTACTTGGGGCAACTTGCAGTCCTCACCACACCCTAGTCCTTTGCTGCTAATGAACTGTTCTACATCTAGAAATGAATTCTCTGCTCTGTCAGAAATTTTGGTGAAACCCTCTCATGTACATTTTAAAAAACATGTTTGCTCTGTAATGTTTAATGTTGTATTATCCTGTACTTTATCTTTTGGTTCTACTAGAGGCAAGATGTGACAGCACTTCGTACCCTTGTTCTCAGAGGCCTCCCAATTCTACTTGGTGATGATCCAAGTGACTTCTACAACACTGCTTTTGTAAGTTCACACATAGGTACAGAAAATAACAATATAGAATATGTCTTTGTGAGTTGAACAAGAAATACGAGGGACAGCAAGAATGTCCTAGGTCCAGTGCAGTGGGCTGACAAGGGTGGAAGACTGGCAGCTGAAATCATTTTTATACATTAAAATGAATGTATGGTATGACATGAACCCATGTATGTTGATGCTGGAAAATGCAGGTTTATGTGCAGTTAATTATTTCTTCTTTTTTTGATTAATTTGTTTCTTTTTAAAAGGCAGATGTGAGGAAAATATGTTATGTTTCAGCTGTCAGACTTCTACAGAAATTTCACCAGGTTGCTAGACTGGCAACTCTCCCACCTTCCGATAGTCTCTGGAGAAAACAGTCCCAGGTTTTGAAAAGTACAAAAGCCCCTTCATAAAAACTGGGCAATGCAAAAAAGACGACAAAAAAGTTGGATCATGGAGGCTGTAAAGATAAAAAAAAAAGCCAGCCATGTCCACCATCAACAGGGACTAGGGGGTTTTATGCTCTCCCACGGCTGGGTCTGCTGATAACATCAGACAGCAGGGGGCATGGCCAGCCTACAGGGTCGGTCAGGTGGAATGGGCTGGCCATGAGAAGAACAGCTTTTAATTGACACAACACATTATTTAGGTGATTCTTCTGAGGAAGGTTTACAGATGACAGCTAGAAAATCTGACAGTAAAATCTAACATATTATCCTTGCATTTGGGAAACCGAAAGAAACTGAAATTAATGAAAAATAAATCCACACAGCTTGAAAGGTTGTGCAGGTGGGACAGATGTAATTGGGATTGTGTTTCTTACAGGTCTCAAACTGCAGTGAGGCCTGGGCAAAGGTGACTGTTGGCTTGGTGACCATCATCAACGAAGATGCACCTGTGTCTTCAGATCCTCTCCATCTAAACCCACTGTCAACTGGCATCATTCTGGAAGGAGGTACTGTGATAGAAAATCTCCCAAATCTACCACAGGCACTCTGCCTATTATTTGGCCTGTCCTATGCTCTCCACCTTGAATACCCAAGAGCCATGCGAAACACACTGACCTTCATCCAGAGAGTGATGCTTAGGTTGGGAGAGAACAAACTCCCCCCAAGACTTCAAACTCTAAAAAACCTCCTGCTGAGTTAGTGCAGTCATCTAAGAGTTACCCTTGGCACTATGTTGCTTGTGTATATGAGCAGTGCTGGTTGCTATTTTGTTTAATTTTTGTTTTTACTACTGGTCATGTTACTGGTTGTCCTACTGTTTTGCCTGTCATTTAGCCTGTGCTATGCTCCCCATCTTAAATACCATGCAAACATATTGACCCTCATTCAGAAACTGATGCTTGGGCTGGGAGAAAACAATCTTTCCCCAAAGACTCTGAACTATTAAAAAAACATCCTGCTGAGTTTGTGCAGTCATTGAACAGTTACCTTTGGCACTGCATTTCTTATGTATATATGAGCAGTGCAGGTTGCTGTTGTTTTTTGTACTTTTGTTTTTGTTATTACTGGCCACGTTACTACCGGTTGTTGCAAATAAAAATGTTTTAAATCTGTGGTTTTAAAGGTAATTTCTTTTAATAAACCCGTTTCTTACTATTGTGGTTGCATGTGATGTATTTTTAGTTTATACCTGTACACCACCATATTTATTTAAGTTATTGAGTTGGCAGACATTTTTGGCATTTTAGACATAGCCATTCCTTACAAATTAGACCTTGTTTCATGGCTAAATATTATTTGCAAATTTGATCATATACTGACTTTTATTATTTGCATCTACAAAAAGAGGACCTTTATTTCCTGTTGTGTTAAGAGATACCTTTTGTGCAAATTAGGCAAATTTCACTGAAGTTAGCTTAACTTGAATAATTGTGGCAATAGGAATACACACAATAGTTAAATTTACATGATGCAAGTTAGTATTACAAACTAGTACTTCTGAGTAGTCTATAACTCATCTTATGTACACATTAGGCATATTGCCAAGTACTCCATACTAGTTTTTCTTAGTTACAGTAACTCAATTGTTAAGTAACTGTTACTTTGTATATGATAGTTACTAAAACGCATAATACCTATTCCCTAGTACTTACTATTCTAAGTGCAATCGGTTTGCATGCTTTTTCCAAGTAAGGTGAACTTATCAGATTTTACAGTGTAGGAAGACACAAAGCTGTGATTTGTAATATCTCTTCATGGTGCCCAAAAGTAACCTCAAAAGAGTTTCAGAAATTGGAATCTGCTTTGAAACGGGTATTTAGACCATCAATATCCAATATTGGAAAAAAAAAAACACTGCTTTATTCATCTGAGTCTTTTAAGTTGCTTTTGTAAACATAAATCTATGAAAGCACAGTATAGCAGTACTTAGCATGGCTTTCTCACAATAAATTGGTTCCAAATGATTGTTTAGCTGGAGATTTCTTTGTGTACAGTATGTTGAATATATTGCCACTGTGCCTTTTAGGCAAGGCAGGTTTATTTGTATAGCACATTTCATGTACAAGACAACACAAAGTGCTTTAGATGAGACTTTACAAGCAAGGTGCATAAGAAGCATTAAAATGTACATTAAAAATAGTAGATGTAAAACAACTCAAAAGAATCAAGAAATCTTTGGAAATATATTATCAACGTCATTGCCATGGTCCTCATTAGCCCAATTCCATTTCATCCCCTTGCTTCTACTGTCCATTTGTAGAGGTAAAATGCCACTCTTCTGTCAGGGATCAAGGCGTAGCTATAATCTACCTCTTCAGCCATTGCTGTCGGGGCAGTTTGGATGATTAGCTGGCTGGAATGTGTTTTTTTCTTTGTGTTTATCATGCATTGGACTATTTGTTACCTCATCTGAATGTATAGTATCTTTGAAAATTGTCAGTTTTGGGTAGCTTTTATCACTTTATTGTGGTCACACAACATGGTGCTTTGATACATGAGTATTTAATAAACTTTAGGCTACCTGATTAAGGCCTTTTAATCCTAACGGATCAATAATTAGCAGCTGTTGTATTTTATTCAGTGGAAGAAACTCTGATTGTGTTTTAACCAGACTGACTGGATGAAGAGCATCATGGTAATTAGGTACAGTGAGGAGGAGGAGGATTGGTCCCTAAATCATGTTTTATTCACAACAAATGGAGACTTTCTGTAAATTTACTAGCTGAGGTGCTGTACTGTACATCAGCTATAAACACACCCATACCTAGCTTTGGGGTAGAGATTTTATTTGTTCATTTTGTCTGACATCCTTTGTTTTTCACTCTCCTGCCCTCTCTTTTCTTAATTCCCCTGATCTTGTCACTGGCAATAATTTTTAAGAGGAGGTCATTCAGCACTTTAATTCATGAGGCTTTTTAAACACCAGCTAGTGAAGCATCAATACCTCATTTCTTCATGTTGTGAGCGTGTTTCTGTGAGCATGCTTTAGGGTGAAGAAAAGAAAAAGCATGGATTACTGGCCTGGATGGAAAGGTCAGTGGCCAACAGAATGGCTGGTCAGAACTATGAATCAAGCACACACATCACTCCTTACAAAATAGAAAAAGGGGAAAAAATATGACAGTCAGTCATTAAGTTCCTTTGTGTAAGCTGTTGTAGAAAAACAGCAAGAGCTCTGATTCCTGGTACAGAGAGGCAGGTACAGGGAAGTAATTGCTCAAAGGTTGAGTAATGCCTTTTAAAAGGAGGTAAGATAGAGCTGAAGAGTCAAAGAAGCTAGGGAGAGTGAAAAAAGTTGAGCGCACCTCTCAGGAGGACAGCTTATGACCACAGCTGTGTGTCAGTAAGCTGGAAATGTGTGTTTCTGAATGTGCAGCTCCTGCCATGTGTTTGGCGTTCCTTGACTTCCCACAGTCCTCTTGGGAGCAGGAGATCCAAGCTCAGGGATTAATACCTGGGTATGCATGGCAACTGTGACGTAAAGCTATCCCCATGGGAGAGAAACAGGAGGTTATTTAGAAGAGGGCGAATATGAAAGCTCCAGATAGGCAGGGAAATTATTTTGTGAATTAGTGCTGCATTCAGATATAGTCTGTAAATAATCTTTTTTGCATTAGAAGATAAATTTTATGTTTAAATCTTCAAAAATGCACCTGAAAAGTAGAAAGAAACAGTTCTTTATATTGCCCCATAGCTTGAGCTGAGCATTGATAGACCAGCAACAATGACTCAACTATTTTCTGGCAAATTGTAAAGTTTCTGAATTTGAACTCCTTCCAGCCAATTTCTGAGTTGGAAACAATTCTCCGTAAGCATTCAATGTTTCAGTAAGCGGGGGTTGCAGATTGCATTTCTCACTTTGAAGACTAAAGAGGTGTTAAAAAGAAGGAGTGAAAATGTGGGAAAGAACGCGGTAAAGGAGAAAGAGAAAGAAGTGATGGAGGTGAGGCTTAGCCTGCCGCACACGAGAGCTATCTACTGAGCTAAAAGTCATTTGAGACTGTTTTCTCAGCAGAGAGCTTGCCGTGTGCGCCCCATTTTCGCCGAACTTTCTACCTCGCGAGGCCTTGAGGTGAAAACCAAACACGTTTGATATTTTTTGCCTCGCGAGGCAAAAAACTCACCGTGTGCGTGCTACGAAAGTTACGTGCTGAGGGCAGAAATTCAAGTGACCAATCAAGAAGCGCCCTCCGCTCACATGATTCCAAGATGGTAGCCCCCTCTTGTCAGAAATGAAACGGAGACAGAGGTGGATATGGAGGAAATATTACTACTCCTTCTGTTGATGAGGAGCCGCCGTCGCCGGCGTTCTAAAGTTAGGAGAACATGGGTGAGGTCATGGCTGCAAAAGAGGACAGGGCAAGGAGTTTATGCTAATCTTCTCCAAGAGATGCGACTCGAAGACCCAGAATCCTTCCGGCAATACCACCGCCTGGACAGAGAATCCTTCGGGAGGGTGTTGGAAATGGTGGGTCCATCGATCCGCAAAGTTGATACCACGATGCGACAGAGTATCAGTCCCGGAGAGAGGCTTGCCATCACGCGCAGATTCCTGGCTACAGGTATGTTTTTTACAATGTAAATTACATTGCATGCAGGATGACTGTGGCTGGCCCTAGTTTACTATGTTTATATGTAGCTAGCTCTACCAAAAAGAATTATGTCAATTTTGTTAGAAAAAGCAAGGCCATCACAACTACATTATGCTTTCCTTCCCTTAGTATGACAATTGTGGTTTATATTGTAAAAGGTGATCTTGATTCATTGTAATTTCTGGTTAAGATTTTGATCCTGTGTCTTTGTAAAGCTCACAAGATTTTAATGTTTCTATATTTTAAGGTGAAACATTTCGAAGTCTGGCATTTCAATTCAGGATTGGAGAAAGGACAGTCTCAAATATTGTTGATGAGACATGCCAGGCATTGTACAGCACAATGAGGGAGCAGTATATGAAGGTGATGAATTGCATTTTATTCAAACACAACAGTATGCACTACAGATGCAACAAGTTATTAAATAATGCAGTTTACAAAAATAAATGCTCTATTAGCCTAATATGTTCCAAAAATAGAACAGTAGAATCACACATTAGGCATCTGTGAATGAAAGAAAACTGTTTATAAACATTCATTTCAAACAATGAACAGAATTGTAAACAATAACATGGACCTAGTCTTAATTTCTTTAGAGGTCTCAACTGTGTCACACTGTTTAGGGAGGTTGACAAAAATCAAAAGACAAACAAAAGCTGAGGTGAGGAAAATAATACATGCACACTGACACTCACTGGTGAGGAGGCTGTGAAGTGGCACTGACACACACACACACACACACAAAACTCAAAGTAAAAAATATAAACTTTGTATGTATACACAATATTTGCAATGAAAATATTACAGTGTTTCATACACTTGGTCGCTGTCAGCTGAGACATGATTTTGGTAAACAGGGTTGTGTGCTCGTTTGGGACCGACCCACTCATGCTGTTGGTTGTGGCTGGTGGTTAAACATTGGTGGTGGTCTTGGGCTGATGGGGTGTGTATTTTGGCCAAGTGTTCCCATTTGTGCCTGAAATAAAATATTATTAATATGGAATTGGGCCATGTTTCTAGTGTATGGATCAAACTCAGACAACGTTTGTGTGACATACCGACCAAATGTACAAACTGCATTATCTTCCACTGATTTCTTTTTGTGCCTTGTTTCTCTGAGTAATTGACTCAGCCAACCCTTTTATCAACTGATATTCTTCAGCATCTCATTGCCGTTTCAGATGGTTTGGTCGTATGATGTCTTGTTTTGTGAATTTGGGGGTAGATGTGCTTGTACTGCTTTCTCCTTCATCAGCTTCACTTTCAAAGACAGAAGATGTATCATTGGGGTCTTCACTTTGGCCATCATCTAGCACGTCAATGGTGTCCTCACTGCCAGCTGTATCAGATGGTGATGGCTGAAATTATTAAATTAAAAGCAAACATTAAATATCTCTTTTTTTTCCAGGTCCCGACAACGACAGGTGAATGGATGGAAATTGCCAAGGAATTAAAGGAGAGGTGGATCCTTGTTGCGTCGGAGCAATTGATGGCAAACACATTGCCATCCAACAGCCAGAAAACAGTGGTTCAGAGTACTTCAACTACAAACATTTCTTCAGTGTTGTACTCTTAGCTTTACAAGCTTTACAGATTACAAGTTCACATACGTAGATGTGGGGGCAACTGTTCGTGCAGGAGATGCTGGCATATTTGCAAACTCAGCATTAAAGAAAGCATTGAGTGAAAACTCCCTGAATTTGCCACCAGCTGAAGAGATAAATGGAATATCCACCAGCAAAATTAACTACCACATAGTTGGTGATGACGCATTCCCACTGTCACTAACACTGATGAAACCGTACCCACACAGAAACCTGAACCAGCCGAAACAAATTTTTAATTATCGGTTATCCAGGGCTAGACGGGTGGTCGAGAATGCATTTGGCATTCTCTCCAACAGGTTCAGGGTGTTTTTGACAGCCTGGCCTGGGCTGGCCTGGGCTGGCCTGGGCCGGTGGTCATCACCCTGTCGGCTGGATATCCTTGACACGCCGCTGTAGGAAGGGGAGAAGAAAGTGTAACTCAATTGGTGCAGGTTTCTGGGAGGAAGAAAGGTTACACGCCTGTGGTATTCACAAGGTCTTCCACTTTCCTTTACTTAGCTGGTAACAGGCGTTGCAGTAGTCTCCTCCAAGCCTGGAGCCAATCCTGCAGCCTCTCCGGTCCTCCGCCCACGATCCGTGCAGCTCCTCTGACTTCTTCAGTTCTGCCACCTTGTCTCTGCTCAGTCCTCCTTCTCTTCTGCACCACTTGATCTGCTCCTCTGCTGCTCATCCTCCTTCAGTCCTTAAGAGAGGCTCCTCATTACCCATTGTCCAATCCAGAGCCAGGGGGCGTGGGGACCTAACTGAAATCAGCTGTTCTCAATCATGTCCAGATGTCTCTCATGCAATTCTTAACAGCAAGTAAAATACAAAACACAGCATAAAAAACCCACACATTTCAATAACCAAACTCATGCAAAAACAAAAACCCATAACTGATCAATAATTAGCTAAAGAAAAGGTCCCACTTTGACATATACGAGTATAGCCTATTTCCACAAGCACGAATGAGTGGTCTGGATAGGATTATTGATATTTATACCATGGTCAGTGTTAATTGTAATGCCAACTGGCATGTATTTTTCGTATATATGCATGTGTAGTTCGGCAAGTCAAATTACAGTCATATAACACCGTACACAGGATGTTTCAAGCTCCCGGCTAATAGGGGACAGTTGGAAAACCTAGCTGGTACACATGACGTTGCACAGTTCGTACCTGTCTGGTCCAATCTTGCTTGCCATCTCCTTGAATGCCTGCTCGCGCTTGTCCCTGTTTTTAAAGCTCTCGTGTGCGGCCTCTAATTTTTCTTACGGCTCAGATGAACAGCTGATGCACTTAATTACACACATTCCCAGTGGGTCTGTGTCTGTGTTTATGACAATGCAATGTCTCGAATGCAAACCCATATTAATATCAAATTTCTAGACAGAGAATATTCCCTATGGCTTTGCCCTTTGTTATTTACTCACACCAAACATATTGAAAAGGATACAGATAAAGCTGCTTTTATATGACTTCCAAACACTAATGGAATTAAAATTATTGTTGTTAACAAAATTTTTTTTTTTTTTTTATTGGTTGCTTTGTATTAATTTTTAAAATTATTTCTGCTCTTAAATCCACAGTTCATACTGGCTTATTTCTCAGCCCTAAACGCCCGAACTTTTAGGCTGCTTTAAAAAAAGACACAGAAAAGCGTCAACATCTTGTATCAGAGACGCTTAAATCACATATGTTGCTGCTGTTTTTTTCTAATATAATAAGTTAATACACCACTCACTGTGTATCAAACAATGTGTTATTTAAATGCCATGTTCTTTATTTACTATCTAAATTTTTCAATGCATGGAACAGTATAGGGAGAGTCAGTCAGTCAGTGTGTGTGTGTGGGTGTGTAAACTTGTGTGTTTTAAACAGACAGATTTTTCTCTGGGTCCGCCGAGTACCAGGAATCTGTCTCTGATATTGTGTTGAAATACATACAGAGGGATAGACATACAGAAATCGCTTCGGGCTACTGTAAAGTAACATCACTGTAGAAAAGATGTCTCTTCATTATGAGAAAGCAAATTCCTTGAACACGGGACTCAAAGGAAAGTCGGAATTTGCAGTATTTTCATTTCTCCAAGCTGCCTCTCCTCCATGGTGCTCAGGTTTGTTATATTTAACCAGTTTGAGGTTTCAGTTATTCTATGAATAAATCTGTTAAACGTCCCCTTGTCTTTCTGTAATCCATGTGTAACAGAAGGTCCGACCTAAACCGACGAAATGTGCTGGAGGAAAAGCATTCAGGAGAAACTACTGCCAGACCTGGAGGTTTACCTTTCCCCGAAGGACTTCAGTGCGGTCCACACCGCATGGGACACCTATGTGGACGCACTGGCTGAGCTCCCCGGACCCCTGGTGAGGCTCCGTTCCGCGATGGACCTGGTCACCCAGTTGGAAGCCAGACCAACCCTCCTCCTTGTGTTTCCGGATCTGGCCGAACTGGTAAAGGAGGCTTGGGAGGTTTATATGGAGGCTCAACTGGAGTGTGTGGGTTTGAGAGCACCACCAGCGTCTCCCCCGGCTTCCACGCCAGCGTCTCCCTCGTCGCCTCCAGCTCCCAGGCTCACGTCCCCAGTGTCGCCTCCAGCTCCCAGGCTCACGTCCCCTGTGCCTGTTCCCCGGTCCTGTCTGGCTCTACAGCGTCCGACGCCCCTGCAACGGTCAGTTCCGGCTCCACAGCGTCCGACGCCACAGCCACGATCAGCCCCGGTCCTGCAGCCTCCCATGTCTGCTTCCCAGTCCTGTTCTGCTCTGCAGCCTCCGACGCCTGCTCCCCGGTCAGCCCCGGCTCTACAGTGTCCGACGCCACAGCAACGGTCAGTCCCGGCTCTACAGCGTCCTACACCACAGCCCCGGTCTGCACCAGCCCTGCAGCCTTCTCCGCCTGCTTCCCAGTCCGGTCCGGCTCTACAGTGCCAGACGCCACAGCAACGGTCAGTCCCGGCTCTTCTGCGTCTGACACTACAGCCCCGGTCTGTTCCTGTCTTGCAGCCTCCCGTGCCTGCTCCCCGGTCTTCACCGGAT
The DNA here is from genome assembly GCF_017639745.1 of Melanotaenia boesemani. NCBI lineage: Eukaryota > Metazoa > Chordata > Actinopteri > Atheriniformes > Melanotaeniidae > Melanotaenia > Melanotaenia boesemani. The sequence continues at coordinate 4,969,257 of NC_055690.1, read as the reverse complement.
CTCCCACGTCATACACCGATGCCACGGATTGTTCCTGCTCGGTCTCCGACGTCTGCGCCACGGGCTGCACCATTATTACCTCCGACACCAGCGCAACGGTCCTGTCCGGCGCTCACCAGTCCGAGGTCAGCTCAAGTCTCCGAGGAGGTCGACGGATTCGACGCTCCTCTCCCGCCAGTGGGTCCAGTCTCCGAGGGGGTCTCAGAGCGAGACGCTCCTCTCCAGCCCCTGGTTCTGTCCAGCCTGTTAGTCCCTGTCTCTGAGGAGGTAGATGGTTTCTGCGCTCCTCTCCCGCCAGTGGGTCCAGTCTCCGAGGGGGTCTCCAAGTGGGACGCTCCTCTCCAGCCTCTGGGTCTTTCCTGTTTCCCGCTCCTGTCAGTGCGACCTCCCGGTCACCCGCCAGAGACTCAGTTCCTGTCTGTGCGACCTCCCGGTCGCCCACCAGAATTATTATTAACATGTCTCTGTCTTCCAGAGCTTCTGTCTGCACCCCTCCCTGCATTCCAGCTTCAGTCGGCACACCTCCCAGAGCTCCAGTCAGTGCGCCTGCCAGAGATCCAGCTCCAGTCAGCACGCCTGCCAGAGATCCAGCTCCAGTCAGCGCACCTGCCAGAGGTCCTGCTCCAGTCAGCGCACCTGCCAGAGATCCAGCTCCAGTCAGCACGCCTGCCAGAGGTCCTGCTCCAGTCAGCGCACCTGCCAGAGATCCAGCTCCAGTCAGCGCGCCTGCCAGAGGTCCAGCTCCAGTCAGCGCGCCTGCCAGAGATCCAGCTCCAGTCAGCGCGCCTGCCAGAGATCCAGCTCCAGTCAGCGCGCCTGCCAGAGGTCCTGCTCCAGTCAGCGCGCCTGCCAGAGATCCAGCTCCAGCCAGCGCATGCCTCAGGCCATCCGCCTGAGCTCCAGCTCCAGCCGGCGCATGCCTCAGGCCGTCCGCCTGAGATCCCGTCTGCCCGTCCGCCGCCAGAGATCCCGTCTGCCCATCCGCCGCCAGAGATCCCGTCTGCCCGTCCGCCGCCGGGGATCCAGTCTGCTCGTCCGCCGGTGCTCTGGTCCGTGCCTGCTCAGCGTCCGGTGATCCAGCCAACCTGTTCTCCAGAGCTCCGGTCCGAGCATGCCCGTCCGCCAGGGGTTAGCCCCAGGCCTACTCATCCTCCGGGTCCTCCTTCCATGACCCGGCCCTGGTCTGCTCGTCCTCCGGGTCGTCCTCCTTCCATGACCCGGCCCTGGTCTGCTCGTCCTCCGGGTCGTCCTCCTTCCATGACCCGGCCCTGGTCTGCTCGTCCTCCGGGTCGTCCTTCCATGACCCGGCCCTGGTCAGTCCGGCCTCCCAGGTCCCGGACCTGGCCTGCTCATCCTCCGGGGCGTCCTCCAAGGATCCGGTCCAGGTTTTCCCGTCCTCCTGGACGCCCACCGAAGTTTTGGGTATTTTGTCTCCCCCTTGTGGTCGTCCGCCAGGGCTCCAGCTCCTGTCCTCACCGCCCTCCTTTCGTCCTCCCAGGCCGTCTGGAATCCGGCCTTCTGGAGGGGGGGGGTACTGTTACAATCTGTCCTGCCACTACTCCAGCACTCCCCTGTCCTGCCACTCCTCCATTCACTCCACACCTGTTCCTCATCCTCATCAGTAATCTAGTCAACCTGCCACACCTGTCTTCCCTTGTTCCCCAGTCCTTTATATACCCCACCAGTTCAGTCACTCATTGATGGACCTTAATCCACACATCTCAAGGACTCACTCCCGTTCCGTCTCCAGATTCCTCACGTCCCAGTCGGTAATCGTATGTGTATCTGCAATATTCCATTCTATGAATAAATCTGTTAAACGTCCCCTTGTCTTCCTGGAGTCCATGTGTAACACGGTGTGACTTTTAAACAACTACAGACCTCTCTCATATCGGCTGATATTAATAAACACAAATCCGTCCATACAATTGGCAGCCGTGTGATTGGCACAGACTCAATAGCAAGACCAGAGTCCTCGTCTTTAAATACAGGAAGCTTGAAGGGACAGGTCTAAGCTAGTCTCCTGCTGCGAGTTAGATGGTGCCCAGCTTGAGACAGTTGCTGTGTGTCATTGAATGTGTTAATTTTCTGACTTAATTATACCATCTGCCACCATTCACTACACTATGTTGGATTCAGGGGAACCTCCTATTGAAGAACTCTGCTTAAGAACATTGCAGACTGAAGTTTGCTAAAGATCGTGTGAGCAGGCCAGTAGGCTTTTTTGATAAGTAAATAAGACAAAAGTAGGAATTTTTGTTTTAAATGATCTGCACTGTTTGCAGAAAGGAAGACACTGCAAAGTAACCTTGTCCCTTTAATGAAACATGGCGGCGGAAGTTGTATGACAGTTGGGTTTATTTTGTGGTATTTTGGCCAAAATGGTTCACCATCATTTATGAAGCGATAAATGGTGAGTTAAGGAAAATGTCCCTGCATCTGTCTATGAACTGAATATAAAGAGAAAGCAGGTCAGGCAGAAAGACATTACCTTAAGTAGCTCTACAAAAGAACAATTATTGTTTTGAAACTGTCAAGTCAAAGCTCTGACCTTAATCCAGAAGGACCTGAAGCGAGCAGTTAAAAGAAGGAAACTCACCGAAATCCCAAAGCTGAAACTATTCTGTATGGAGGAATAGACTTAAATTGGTCTGCTGTAAGGATACCAGATGAAGGGAGTTGAATTTATTATGAAATAAACAGGAATTCTGCCTGTTTGAGCCCCATTTAGTGTGGAAAAGCAAGGCAAGTTTATTTGTGGAGCACATTTTATGTATAAGATAATTCAAAGTGCTTTACATAAAACATTAAAATCATTAAAGCAGGGTGCAGAAGAATCATTAAAATTACCTTTAAAAAGAAAGAAATAACTTAAAGACAAAAAGTTAAAGTAAAATAAAATCAAATGCCAAAAGGTATAGTGTAAGGAATTTACATTTCCTTTTGATAAAAGGTGGCAAATAGCTTAAGTAAAAAGAATTGTGGATATGACTACCAATCATGTTCTATACCTGTCTGAATTAAAGCATGTTTGTTTTTGTTTTTTTTTGTTTTTTTTTTATGTTTAATGTTTTGTTTTTTTCATCCTAGGCGAAGTGTTTGACTACCTCGTGGCTCATGGCAGAATGAAGGAGAAAGAGGCCAGAGCCAAGTTCAGGCAGGTCAGTAGCACGCCATACGTAACTTGTAAGAGTGGTTAACCTTTAACAGTTATTGGCTTCACTGAGAGTGTACTAAGAGACAAAGAGGACCGCTAAACTCCTATTGGTTATCTTAAGTTAAAGTTTGAGCATGTTAGCATGATTTATTGTTTATGTCTACTGTTTGCTTACAACTTGGCTCCTAAATTTGATGCAGAAATGCAGTCATTTTTATCATAATGGTATGAGATTGTCATTAAAGGTGGACATATAAATATGGGAGAGGAGCTCGCAGTTTAGCTGCTATTCATATCTAAGAACACTTAATTCAGTCATCTCTTTTTGAGGTTGTTTTGTCTTCTTCTCCCCTCAGATTGTCTCAGCGGTGCACTACTGTCATCAGAAGAACATTGTTCACAGAGACTTGAAGGTGAATCTTTATAAAGCTACAAAGTTTTGCTACAGATTTTAATATTCAATACACCTGGAAGAAAATCGACCACTTCCTCTGTAACAATATTGAAAGTTATTTCTAAATGTAAATTGATCAAATAGAAGCTGCAGTCTTGTTATTAATCGACTTTTCACTAAAAGGAAAAAACCCATAAGGTTGCATGCTGTAGCTCTTCTTACCCGTGCTCTTTTGCTCTGCAGGCGGAAAACTTGCTATTAGATGCTGATTCCAACATTAAAATAGCAGACTTTGGCTTCAGTAACGAGTTCACTGAAGGCAGTAAACTGGACACATTTTGCGGCTCACCGCCCTACGCTGCCCCAGAACTCTTCCAGGGAAAGAAGTACGACGGTCCAGAGGTGGACATCTGGAGCTTGGGTGTCATCCTATATACACTGGTCAGCGGGTCCCTGCCCTTTGAGTAGGTGACATGATGGCTCTGTATCACAATGCATTACATCCATTTTTACTGTTATAGTATTACATCTCAGATAACTCAACAAAAATAAGCAAATTTATGATTATTGTTTTTTTAAATTTGCTATCTCTGTTGTTTATATCTCATTTTGGTTGTCTGAATATGTGTTCTCAGGAGCTGCGGGAGCGGGTTTTGAGGGGGAATACAGAGTGCCCTTCTACATGTCTAAAGACTGCGAGGGAATCCTGCGCCGCTTCCTGGTCCTCAACCCTGCTAAGCGTTGCTCTCTCGAGGTAAGGAGAAAACTTTATTACACATTCAGTTTGATAAATGCAGAGTGCATACGCAATGTAGATTACTTCCACTATGGTTACATAGCAGCATTTAAATATCAGGCTTTGTGGTGCTGCCTTACAGACATTGACTTATTTGCTCTTATGTTTAACATACAAAATATTTGTTTGCAAATGAATAAAAAATTAACAAAGATACCAAATGAAGTAAACGAATCATTACCTATAGTAACATATAAAATACTCTCCATATCTTATATCAGGATTTTTTTTACTTTAAAATCCTATTATTGCGAGTTATTGCTATTGTCTGACATTCCTTCTTATCATCAGCAAATAATGCAAGATAAGTGGATAAACATCGGCTATGACGGGGATGAGTTGAAACCCCACATAGAGCCTGTGGGGGACTTGAACGATACCAGCCGAATTGGTGAGAATGCCTTTTTTTATGATAGCAAAATAATTAGCTGTCAACACTGTTGTTGAAGTTACATGCTCAGAAAATTAACTAAATATTTTCATGTCTGCAAATTCTGCACCTTTTGTGGGTGTTTCTATTTTGTTGTTGCTTCATTATTATTGGTAGTAGTATTTGTATACTTTATAAATCCCAGCTGGGAAATTCCAAATTTCAAATAATTGCACCATTTTAATTGTCTCAATGAAAGCAGGAGTTCTGTGAATACATGCTAATAAAGAGAGGTTCGGTGTGGGTAGACTTGTTTTTGTAAAGACAGTGGTGGCATTTCAAAAAACAAAAACATACGCTGACACAGGTGCTTAGTGTTCTGCTGTTGATCAAAAGAAAATCAATCAATAAATAAATAGCCATTAAATTAAACCTTTCACAATCGTACAGATGTCCAGACTTTATTTGCAACTCTTAACTGCCGAACACATTGAGGAGGATATGTCTCTAACTTAATGTGTCTTTACTTAGATGTGATGATTGGGATGGGATTCAACAAAGAGAATATTAGAGATTCTCTGGTCAGTCAGAAGTACAATGAGATCACTGCCACATATTTGCTGCTGGGACGCAAGAATGAGGTGGGTACATCAACTTGTCTGTGTGTTATTTGTTTATTTTTTCTTTTGTAATTAAGTAAATAAATTGTATTTGTAAACCACTCGAACAAGAACTCCTGTAGTGCATGTATGTCAGATTCTGGATGGAGATGATGTGATGTCAACAATTCCTCAAGCTGAAACAGGTTTTTGGTGTCGTAGTCATAACTGCTCATGTTTTACTGAATATGTGGATAGAATTAAATTAGCTAAGGGCTGATATATGAACTAGCCTTAACCAGTGGTTCGTTGCTTTATGTACCCAGAAAGACAACCAGATCATTGTTGTGTCTAGTCATATTGTAATTTTGTACCTTTGATTTGTGTGTTTGTTTCTCAGACCGAGGGCACTGACGCTTGGTCAGGCAGCAGTCTAAGTCTGGCTCGTGTTCGCCCCAGTGCCATTTCTAATGGAACAAGCAAACACTCAACGTCCTCTTCGTCCTCCGGTGCACCATCTCAGCACTGAATAAGCTGCGTAAGATGATATTGTGTGATGAAATTGGGATTTTGTAATTAAACAAAGGACTATTACAGAGAGGGAAAAAATAAAATAAAAATAGCACTGCCTCAAGCACTACAACACCTGGGTCCAACAGGATTACAGCAGTCTGACCACCACTTAATGACGATGCCCTGTTTGAATACTTGTTTGTGTTGTTCTTATTCTCACATGTGTGTCACTTTGGAGAAAAACATCTGCTAAATGACTGTAGAATAGAATAGAATAGAATAGAATTATGGTCTAGAACATGGTAGAGATTATGCAGAACATCATATAGAAATGTATTACATGCTGCATTTACTGACCCTTGGACACTGACATTAATCCAGGTGAAGGTCAGTTAACATTAAATATTTGTAGCACTGGCTCTTTCTGTTGATACAATACAAAAAAAAGAAAAAAAAGGACAAATTTCAGGCATATTTGCAAATTGTGAATAATCATGCTTAATTAATTTGCTAGTTGTGATTAATCTGATTAAAATTTTTAATGATTTGAGAGCCCCAATATTTACATTTTATTAATGAGTAAATTAAGATTTCAAAATAAAAATAAATAATGATTTTTTTCCCCATTTTTTCTTGGATTGCATTTTAGAGGTTAAAACTCAATATCTGCACAAAACATTTCCACATTTACTTCCTACCGATTGACATCATTTCTTTAGCACGTCATCCTCTAAAGAAGGGGTAGCCAACGTCGGTCCTCGAGGGCACCAATCCGGCAGGTTTTCCACATTTCCGTGCTCCAACACACCTGACTTAAACTAACAAGTCATTGTGGAGATCCTTATAGGCTGTTGGATCCATTTAATTTGATCAAAAAGAATAACTTGAAATGACAATTTCCTGATTAATTTTCCTTTTCATTTATCGCCTGCCCCCATCCCCCTCCAAGCTGCATGCATTGTGAATTTGCAGCTGAGTGTAATAGCTTTTTATTTCCCCTGCCCCTGTGGCTGTGAACTTGGTGGACGCAGTGATTGAATAATTATTTTATCTGCTAAGGATGCTGTGGTGAATAAGAGCCTGATGTGCCTCAAAGAATCCATCAGTGGCCTCAGTAACACCTACACTTCAGCTCTGCTGGCGTACGTCTTCACACTGGCAGGAGACATGGAGACCCGTGCTCACCTTCTGAAGCACCTTGACACAGTGGCTATAAAAGAAGGTTGGTGAATATCCCGGAAGAAATCATTCAGGCTCCATTACTATGACTAAATTACATTTGGTTCTTTATGAATGGTTTTCAGGAGATTCCATCCACTGGTCTCAGAAAGCAACAGAAACATCTGACTCTTTGTCAGTGGAAATCAGTTCTTATGTACTGATGGCCAAACTCAGTGCCCCCTTCTCTGCTGAGGACCTGGGCTACATATCAAGCATTGTTAGGTGGCTGACTGGGCAGCAGAATCATTACGGAGGCTTCGCCTCCACTCAGGTACTGCAAGGCTTCAAATCTGTTGAATCTGTTCTCTGTGGGACTGAGAACACAGCAGTGTGACTCCATGTCAGTGATTTCATAACTGTGTGTTTTAGGACACGGTGGTGGCTCTTCAGGCTCTGGCTCTTTACTCCACTGTGGTGTTCAGTCCAGAGGGTTCGAGCATGGTGACTGTTTGGTCTCCTAGTGGTCAGCTGACATTTGATTGGAATCCAGTCAACAAACTTCTCTACCAGGAGGTGATGCTGCAGGACGTAAGAGGAAAGTTCAGCCTGGAGGTGAAGGGCTCTGCATGTGCTTCAGTACAGGTCAGTGAACACTGAGGCGCATATTGGTTTTTTTTTGTGCACATGCATTTATCCAATCTACCTCATACTGAAGACAGTTTCAGACATCTGACAAATTTTTGTTTATTTTTATCACTTATGAATACACGTATTTATGTGTAATACATAGCAGAGCTTCTTCCCATAATCCAAAGACATGCATGTTAGATTTATTGGTTACTCTCTGTGTTGGCCCTGCGATGGGCTGGTGACCTGTCCAGGATGTACCCTGCCTTTCACCTGCTAAATGCTGGGTTAGGCTCCAGCTTCCCCGCAACCCTTAATGGACGAAGCGGTATAGATGATGGATGGATAGGAAAACAAATCCTTAATAATCCAAATAAAACCTGTAATACTCATTATTCAAAACAACTTAGCAAGAAATTGGCTAAATTACCTGAAGTTGTGTGTGTCTGTGTGTGTGAATTAAAAGCTTTAAATAAAATCTAATAGATCCAAATGCACAAAAAGTAACTCTGTCATGATTCATTTCTGTGAGTGCATGCACTTCATAATGTCCCCTTACTGTAAGGTCAACAGTTCTGAATTGACCCTGATTTCCAGGGAATATGGCCATATTGTTATCATCGGTGATGTAGACGCTGGAGTTTTGCACCTTTGAAAAAGTAGAGCGAGAGGTTCATGCAAAATGTATGCTAGGTTACGTTTTGTGGTTAAAACTGGAGTACAATTTCACAGAAAAGGTCCTTTGTGAAAATATATACCTGGAAAATCCTGCATATTTTTTCGGTAGTCATGTCCTCCTCCTTTAGGGTAACACGCTTCGCTCCCCGAAACAACACATAACTCTCCATTACCTCCATGGTTGACTGGGCTGATGGCTCCTGGCTGCTAGTCAGATCGATAGGTTGTTTTGGCTAGCAATGTTTGCTAACGTACATTTCAAAGCTTCCGGGGCACCTAAACCCGACAAATTAAATTTTAAAATCAAATCCAGTCCTGTGGCCCGGTTTTTCATTTCGTATTTTTGATCAGAGTCTAAAATTTAAATATTAAAAACTATGCAATATTTCGTTTTTTGTGTTAGATTTAAAAACGAAAAACAAAATAATCCATAATGTTTTCATTTTTTTATTTTTGCTTGACAATTGAAAATAGAAAGAACGAATGATACACGGATTTGCTTTTAATGTGTTGTTTTTAATTTGTTGTGTTTTTTAATTTGTTGCTGTGTTTTTAATTTGTTGTTTTTAATTTGTTGTTGTGTTTTTAATTTGTTGGGTTTTTTAATTTGTTGTTGTGTTTTTAATTTGTTGTGTTTTTAATTTGTTGTTTTTATTTTGTTGTTGTGTTTTTAATTTGTTGCTGTGTTTTTAATTTGTTGTTTTTAATTTGTTGGGTTTTTTAATTTGTTGCTGTGTTTTTAATTTGTTGTTTTTTTAATTTGTTTGGTTTTTTAATTTGTTGTCATGATTTGCACAACGTTAATTACAGTATGCCCACCAAGAGCAGAAAGCCAGGAAACTACACATAAATTACACAACCTATAATTATTATCATAATGCCTGTAAAAGAAGCCAGGAAGGCCCATACTGATTCCTCCATGTCTTTATAGTCTATGCCTGAATATGCCTTGGTTTTTAAATGTAAAACCATGAGGTTGATTAATTCCCGTTGCACTCGGTCATTTTCAAGCAAGTAGAATTTAAAATTTTCCAGGTTGCCATACCTTTTTTTTAGAATTTTTACGATACCTTCGTAAACATACTGGAACGTTCTCACGTCTGCTTCGAACATTTCATCGATTTCAGTTAGCGTTCTTATTATGATTTTGTGCGCCAATACCAGTTGCTCTTCTTCCATTGGTTTTGTCAAATAACCACAACTTTCCAGAATTTTTGTAGTGAGGCCAGCAACGAACAAACGGACCTCAGGGAAGTGACTTTGCCCCGTACAGTGGAGGTGGTACTCTTGTCCCACGTAGTCAAACTGCGGCGTTGACTTCATTAAAAAATGGAGTGTTCTTAGATGTTTCTGTATATCTACTCTGAACAAACGGAACATTTTGAATGAAATTGTAAAGTCCCGAAAGTATGTATAAAAAACACGGGACACGTCACAAAGGAGTAAACGTTTCTTTTGATCGAATATGTTGCCATGACTTCTTTTGACGTCATGGCAACACACGTTTGGGTTGGTGACAGACGCACGCTATCTTGGTTAATAATTTTGAGTTAGATATTGAAATGTACAAAGTGCCCCGTTTTTGTTATTTATTTTGTACATTTGCAATAAAAGTTTGGTGTCAGCTGCTAACGTTTGCATTATATAAAGCAATATATAGCCTCTCATCTTGATGTTTGCCTAATACAAATTACTCTCGGAGGAGCAGAAATATTAAAAGCTGCTCCAGTAACGTGGTATATTTAATGATCATGTGTAAATTCATTCATACATTAAAACGAAATACTAATCTGGTAATCTTGGGAAGAAAATGTTATTTCCATATAATGACAAAGATTTTAATTAGGATACATAAGAGGACAATTAACAAATAAAGTTAATATGCTTGTCCTTATTGCTGCTGAAGAAACCTTTGGCTAAAAACATTCTGGTGTTATGCAGATTATATCAAGTGTTGTCCATTATGTTCAGCAGTGTGTGCAACTTTCTTCTTTGCACAGTCAGCTCTATGGGTTGTAGGACCACAGCACAGAGCCAGCTCTCCAGCTTGTTCAAGTGTGTTTGAATAACTATCTGTGATGCTGCTGCCCCAACAAATAGTTACAATGGAAATTGGACTCTCCACAGCAGACTTATTGAGTATATGCAGTATCTTAACATCCAAACTAACTTCTGACCATTAAGTGCACCACTCATTAAAAAAACAAAAAGATTCTAACCTGAGCCCAAAAATCTGAATCTTCACATGCTGAATTTTCCATTTTTTAAATTGTTCAGAGCAGCTTAAATATCTTCACTGCAGTAAGAGTCTTACATCTCTACATGTAATCAAAGATACTAATTTAAACCCCTATAATTTAAATAAGTTTTCCCTCTGTGTTTTTCTCCTTTTTTCTTAGACTTATTGAAATGCATTATGTCATTTTTGCCACTGACACTGAACCTATTTTTAACTTAAAGCTTGAAAGTAAATTTATAAATACATAAATACAATGCAATAATAAGTTATGCAGACATAACATCATTCTAAATGTCTTAGCTCAAAAACCGAGAGGAATTTTCTCAACTACAACTAAACATCTGCTGATTAGACTGATTAAAAAAAAGCCTATTTTCCCCACCAGGGTGCACTGTAATCCTATTTGTCAAACTTTGTGCATCACTGCAAGCTCATCATGAAAGCTGTTAAAGCCACTGCTCTCTTATGGTCTTAGTAGTAGTGATACATTGGATAGTGTCATTTTCTTCATCTTCTTCTTCTTTTTTCAGTAATAGTATAATTGTTAACTCAAGAAATTAAATTAAGTGTTATTAACTTTTCCACCGAAGCAGGGATGTAAAACTTTGGTAACAACAATGCTGATTTGGTTTAAAATCAAAAGGATTCTTGATTTGGAGGATGGAATATCAAAACAGATCAAATAATCCAAATGTCCAACACCAACCTCTGCCTACTGATATTTTATGCATCTGAAACACAACTCACCAAGGCTGGTTTCAGTGTAGACTAACAGTGGATGCGTCAAGTTCAGCTGTCTTGGTGTCCATTGGTTGCTTTCCTAGATAAGACAATGGATGAATGGATGTCCTCAGTAAAAAAAAAAAACCCTTGACTGGATGAGTTTATCAGTTTTAATCTTAGTGTCTCCAAAAACTATTGATCCTGTAAGAACTTATGTGCTCCTCAAACAGAACATTGTGCTTTTCCTGTCATAGAAAAGAAAGTAAGCAAACCAACTAAACAAGAACAAAAACAATATGTTAATGCCTGAAAATGGCTTGGATATTACTACACTTTTGTCATAATTTAGTGAACACGGATCTATGAAAATGCTAATCTGAACCCACCCATATTAACTTCACACCTTCCTTGGTTTAAAATACATATATATATATATATATATATATATATATATATTTCATTGTATTGTAACCAAGATTTAAAAAACAACTTTTCTTATCTCTTCTCCTACTACTCTATCAATCTTTAGAATCTTTACATGTCCAAGCAAAAACAAAACAAAGATATGTCTGATGTGACCCCTCCAAAGCCCAAAGACACTTATAAAGTCAGATTCTTTGTCATGTGTCAATCAGATGTGGCGACCTGACTACCCGACATCTTCATCTACTTGTAAGCAAAACAAAACTGCATTTTAAAGCCTCAAAATCATTTACTAAGCACATCACCTACACTATAAGACTATAAACTGTCTTAGTTTCAACATTTCTGAACATGCATGATAAAGTAAATTCACTTCATAATCAGTGTTATCGTCTTGTCATGATGCAGGAAAGGGAACGGACCCAGGAAGTAGACAGAACCACCGTTAATGCAAAAAATAAATAAATAAATAAATAATAATAATAATAATAATAATAATTATGTATATATATATATACATATGGACATGGACAAAATTTTTGGTACCCTTCGGTTAATGAAAGAAAAACTCGCAATGTTCACAAAAAAAACTTGATTCTGACAAAAATAATAATAAATAAAAATGTGTCCACTAATTAGCATCACAGGTGTCTACAATCTTGTAACCAGTCAGTGGGCCTATATATAGGCTACAGGTAGTCACTGTGCTGTTTGGTGACATGGTGCGTACCACACTCAACATGGACCAGAGGAAGCAAAGGAAAGAGTTGTCTCAGGAGATTAGAAAGAAAATTATAGACGAGCATGTTAAAGGTAAAGGCTATAAGACCATCTCCAAGCAGCTTGATGTTCCTGTGACTACAGTTGCACATATTATTCAGAAATGTAAGATCCATGGGACTGTAGCCAACCTCCCTGGACGTGGCCGCAGGAGGAAAATTGATGACAAATCAAAGAGACGGATAATACGAATGGTAACAAAAGAGCCCAGAAAAACTTCTAAAGAGATTAAAGGTGAACTTCAAGCTCAAGGAACATCAGTGTCAGATTGCACCATCCGTCGTTGTTTGAGTCAAAGTGGACTAAATGGGAGACGACCAAGGAGGAACCATTGTTGAAAACAAATCATAAAAAAGCCAAACTACATGTGGACAAGCCACAAAGCTTCTGGGAGAATGTCCTATGGACAGATGAGACAAAAATGGAACTTTTTGCCAAGACACATCAGCTCTATGTTTACAGATGGAAAAATGAAGCATATGAAGAAAGAACACCGTCCCTGTGGAACATGAAGGAGGCTCTGTTATGTTCTGGGCTGCTTTGCTGCATCTGGCACAGGGTGTCTTGAATCTGTGCAGGTACAATGAAATCTCAAGACTATCAAGGGATTCTAGAGGGAAATGTGCTGGCCAGTGTCAGAAAGCTTGTTTTTAGTCGCAGGTCATGGGTCTTGCAACAGAACAATGACCCAAAACACAGCTAAAAACACCAAGAATGGCTAAGAGGAAAACATGGACTATTCTAAAGTGGCTTCTATGAGCCCTGAACTAAATCCTATTGAGCATCTTTGGAAGGAGCTGAAACATGTCGTCTGGAAAAGGCTCCCTTCAAACCTGAAACAACTGGAGCAGTTTGCTTATGAGGAGTGGATCAAAATACCTGCTGAGAGGTGCAGAAGTCTCACTAACAGTTACAGGAATCGTTTGATTGCAGTGGTTGCCTCAAAAGGTCATGCAACAAAATATTAAGTTAAGGATACCATCATTTTTGTCCAGGCCTGTTTCATGAGTTTATTTTTTAAAATAATTCATTTGAAGCATGGTTGAAAAGCAATGTCTGACTTTCATCGGTTAAATTTCTTAGAATTACTTTTGTCAGATTCAAGTTATTTCTGAGTTTTCTGAGTTCATTTTGGAATGAATAATTTCAGCTTATAACCATCTGAGAAAATTTACTAGACTATAATGAAAAGACATAGAAGTCCCAATAACATTTCATCCCTATGAAACCATTTTAATCATTATTGCAAGTTGAATTGAATGCCACTGATGTGGCTGATGCAGGTGATGTGGCCACATCTAGCATTCCAGGCACCAGCGAAACACAGACCACTGAGACCACGAAATCTCAGCCTGAAACAAGTAAGTTCCTTGAATACTATCTATTAAACCACAATAAAAACCTCAGTGACTTGTTTTCTCATCAACCGAAGTTGACACTCTTCATTAATTGTTCTGAAACACTGCTGGTCTATTATGCTCTATCGGCTGGTCTATATGAGATGTAGTATAGTAATGCTTAGTGTATAATCCTGAATCCCTTCAGGCATGACTCCTAGTTAGAAGTGCATGGAAAGGACATAATTAAATCATAGTCATGGGAACATGATAGATGTTTGTGTTTTATATGAAAAATGTATCTAACATTTAACCACTACTTCAGAAAACTGCAATTGCTGCAGAATGTTATGAAGTAAAATGAAATAAGATTTCTTCTCATCCCTTCAACACTTAATTGTGTTTTTATGTCCATATTATTGATAAAGATTCAGAGGATTTGTGACCCACAATCATTAGGGCAAATACTGAAGAACAGAGGGAGGCCCAGCCCAGAGTGTGGCTCCCTCTAGGGAAGCGTGAGACAGGCAGGGAACAGCTCTCTACGAGCCAGAATGAGGAAGATGAGCAACTAATTTACTCGGACCTGGCACCAGTGGCTTTCAACTGTTTACATCAGATCTCAAAATTCTGTAGCTCAATTTCTGTGCGGCTCTCTGGAACTTTGACTTTCGGATTGTTTTAAAGGCTTGGAATTGAATTCTGGACCCTGTTTACTTCCCTCTTGGAGGATTGGGAAGATATTCCGGACCTCTTGGAGTTCTCTGCCTGAATCATATTAACCTGACACAATTAACCCTTCAGTCCATCTTTCAGTGCCTCTGGTTCAGCTGTGCTCGCAGCCTCCTGGTGGAGATTCTAGATCTGGATCACTTCACTCCTGCCGCTACGTCAGTAATATACCTGAAACATTGCCCTACAGTTACTCAGTTCTCTCCTCTGTTCTCCCACATCCACAGACGAGCCAACTGCCAGATTCAACAACCCTGAGACACCTTCTTATGTACAATAAAATCTTATTCATCCGATCCTGAGGTCTCTGACATTTTGTGGGTCCAATCTGCTGAACCGTGATAGACACAGGAAATCCTTCTTACCTTCAAACTGTAAAACTCCTCCATAGAGCAACAACATCCACTGTTATACATTTACATTTTGCAGTACATTTACATGTTTACTGTTTATCATATTGATAATACTGTACATATTACTCACTGGCAGGATTTATCCTGTATCTGTTTATATAGATATTGTAACTAATTTGGAATTTTATGGATTATTTTAATTGTGATTTTTTTTATCTATATCTTATCTTTTCTTTATTTGGTATGGAGTGACTGTGCACACAATTTCCTCCGGGATTAATAAAGGATTCTGATGTTGTTAGGAGTTGATGTATTTATTCATACAAGTCAAAGTGTCATAAGAATATAATGTGCTTAAACTGATAAATTCAGAATAGCAGACACATGTATAGACAGATCATTTAACATGCCACATGCATGGGAATAAATTCAGACTAACAAGTCAGAGGGTCTGTGGTGTTCTCCCAAAAATGTAAAACTATATGTTCCAGAAGAAGACAAACATAATACACATAGCATGTTTAATTACCATAAAGATCTAATCAAATCAAAGAATAGATTCAGCAAGGCATATGACAAGAGGACCCATGTGAAACGATAATGGCCGATGCATCGTGACTGTAAAGAGACACACATAACCAAAATGTAGCACAAAAGAAGCAGAGATGAAAAGTTACTAAAACTGAGCCACAAAGAAACCACAAAGAGACATAAAGCAATCACAATTAGACACAAGACAGAAAAAAATGTGCAGACAATGACCAATATCACACACATTACAACCATGAAGAATGTACAACCTCAATCTAAGATTCTGGGCCAGTGGGACTTTGTAACGTCTCCCTGATGGTAGCAGCTGAAAGGAGGTGTAAAGTGGGTGGAGGGGTCCTCTGTGATCATGGTGGCTTTCCTGGCCACAGAGCGGCTGTACAGTTTAGACAGAGCTGTTTGGGATGACTTGATTATTTTACTGGCTATTTTACTGACTGATTGCACGGTTGAGTTTTGTTTTGAGTTTGATAGTGAGGTGGCTGAACCAGGAGGTAATATTTAAGGTGAGTACAGACTCAATCAGTGATTTGTACACCACAGTTAAAATGTCTTTACTGACACAGAAAGCCCAAAGTTTCCTGAGCAAATGGAGACGCTGCTGGGCTTTTTCGTAGGCTGTATCAGCGTGCTGTCTGAAGGACATGCGTCAATTTCAGTTCCTAGATATTTAAAAACTGTAACCTGCTCCACCTGTTGGCCATGGATGCTGATGGGTGTAAACAGAGGTGGAGAGCTGTCTCTGCGCCCACGGCACAGCTCCTTGGTCTTGACAATACTGAGCTCCAGGTACATGTCAGAGAAGGTTTGGACCAAACTGCTGACTGTCTGCTGATACTTGAACAGAGCCTGGGTGTCGGTCAGGTGGGCCACCAGGGCCATGTCATCCACGCACTTAAAAAGTTGTGTTCCTTCTCTGCTGCAGGTGATGTTGGTGTCGGCAGAAAAGAGGACAGGAGGCAAAACGCAGCCCTGAGGCAGTCCTGTGTTAAAAACTAGTGTTAGAGATTCAAAACCATTAAAAAGAACCTGTTGACGCCTGTCCTTTAAAAAATCCATAAGATGTGGGGTGGACCTGCAGGTCAGAGAGGAAGTGCAAGGCCTTTATAGCAGGCAGCCACTCTCCCATCTTCCTGGTACTGCATACCGCCAGTGAATGTTTTAGTGGTACACAGTACCAGCCTGAACCGGCTTACTTTCCCCCCGATGCTAGTCATATTCATACATATGATGTTACACCAAATAATAATTTTTACAAACCGTTTGAAACTTTTTTCA
The DNA here is from genome assembly GCF_017639745.1 of Melanotaenia boesemani. Lineage (NCBI taxonomy): Eukaryota > Metazoa > Chordata > Actinopteri > Atheriniformes > Melanotaeniidae > Melanotaenia > Melanotaenia boesemani. The sequence goes on along the minus strand of NC_055690.1, from coordinate 4,952,548 downwards.
GTTTAAAATATGTTATTTTATTAGCAAGTTTGCACTTGTACTGTACAGAATCAGTTCCACCAATGAATCATCTAATATATCTCAAATTTCTGATAGTGAAAAAGAACTAGAACTATTTCAGTGTGTTGCTCAGTCCCATCACAGACTACTGCCTGCTGCACAAGGGTAGATGTATTCAATCTCAGCCTGATCACCTAAAAGGAAGAAGAAAAACAGAAATTATAAGGAAAAACAACATGTGAAACCTTAAACAGTTGAATGTATTTTGTAGTTTTTATAGATAGTAACAATAGTTAAAGTCATCACAATGTAGAATGTCCAGAGTAAAAGTTGCTGGCATTGCCACCCAATGAACAGATTAAATGATCTCATATTCAGGTTTTGATTATAAATGTGTGATATTTTTCTTAAATTTCTCTTTAAAAATGTTGAATCCTTCAATGCAATTTGTTATTCGTCATAAGCATCCAAATTTAAAAAATGATATATAGATAAGCCATTATCACAGTACACTTCAATATGGGGTAATCATCTTTTTATACATCTTTAGATGGATAGGGGGTTTAAAATATGGGCAATAAAGGAATAATCAAAATAGAACACCTTTTTATTTATTTTGCATGGCAATATCTTCCACTACCAGACCTGACTCACCATGTGGTGATCTGTTCATAGCCCTAACCCAAAAGTCCAAGACTTAAGGCCCATTTGTGCTCCCTCATGTATGTGAATAGGTATGTCCATTTAAAACGTTTTTATACATCGCGCCATATTTCCATGCGTCTTTTACGTTGCCATATTTGTTAAGTCAGTTCATCCACTAGTGGGCAGTGCTGAGTTCAGAGTTCACTTCCGTGTTCTGACACCAGTTTCACACAGTGGCTAGTGGTGGTAATCCACCACTATATGTTGCAATCACCCAACACGCCCATCATACTCACAAAGCCTTTCTTCAAAAGCTCCCACCGTCTCTACATTTCTACATATACTGCTCAACACTGCCCTCACAGTTTCTGATGGCATTGCTCCATTTGCTGCGTCCAGTGAAGGATCTGCAAGGCCTCCAAAAATGGACCAAATTTATGCACTTAAACAACGCAGGAGACGGACAAAAGTGTCCATCCATCTGTGTATCCGTCTTCTGCATCGAGCATAAATGGGCGTTTACAGGTCCAGAACTGCTGATACAGCCAGAAATTGGTCACAAACCTTGGATCAAAGATACCTGGCAGCACCAGGTGCACTGTTGACCACCTCAAGTTGTAACATGGTGTCCATAATTTACAATCCTAGATAGCATACAACACCCCACCAAGTCACTACCCAGAACCTCCAAGAAGCCCAGATACTGAACAATGATTGAATACTGGTAAATACTATACACAACCCTTCTCAGAAAAGTGAAGTTTAAATTTGATAGTAAAATTGCAGCAGTGCATTACTTAAGTGCACTGTGTGAAAAGTTTTTTATTTTTTATTCTTTTATCTTGGAGGAAAGCCTCAAAAACTTGACCACATTCCTTCAGCTATTTCAGTATCATTTGAAAATGTCCAAAATACTAAAAGATACAAATTCTCATGATATTTTTTATTATTTTTCTGTACCACTTTTTAAAATTCAGGGTCACAGGGGGCTGAAGCCTATCCCAGCAACTAGCAGGTGAGAGGCAGGTTACAGCAGTCTATTGCAGGACCAACACAAACAACCAACAAACATTCACTCCTAGGGAGAGTTTAGGGTGAGTAATTAACCTTACATATATATCTTTAGATGGTGGGAAGAAGCTGGATTACCCAGAGAGAACCCATGCATACACAGGGAGAACCAGAGACTTTCTTGCTGTTAGGCTGTGGTGCTCACCACCTCACCACCTCAGCTCTATTATTATTTTGTGTGATTAAAAAGCTCCACAAAGGCCTAAAGTGTGTCTGTGTGTCCTGTTCTCTTTGTAAAGGAATTCAAGCTTTTACTTGGCTGGTAATAGTCATAGATCTTGACCACGGCTGGCTTCAGGTTCTGCACTGGGAGTTCCTGTACCAGTTCTAAACTGTGGTTGAAGGCTGTTCCAGTCGTTAACTGTTGGTAGAAGAACAGGCGACACCGTCAGCTACAAATATGGAGATCATCATCTACACTTTTGCTGCTGTGAATTCCTCTCACCTCCTGTAAATACACCAGAACATGATCCTCCTTTTGTTCCACACGATCCACCAACTGAGCACTTTTAAGCTGCAAGAACAACATTCAGTTGGCTTTCAGTCAATATTACTATGACAACAAGCGTTACAATTGACATGACCTACTTGCTTCAGAGACTCTGGGTCTGGAACAAATCCAGACAAACTTTTGATGTCCAAGATCACCATGTTTGTACTGCTCTCCTTTCCACTGTATCTGTTAGTGCAAACATAGGATCACTGTCCAGAATTACAGTTTTATCACAGGAACAGGAATCTTTCTGATTACATACAGAGACTGAAGCTTCAGAGTGAGTCTGGGTCTGTGAGACTTGCTGGTACAGTCGGCCTCTGGTTCCCCCTTCACACTCAGAGTGGTGATATCAGGGGTGTTACGGCCCCTGGCCTTTTGGATTGGCCTCCGGCCTGTCACTCCAGACATGGATATGCAAATGCTGCTGGGCCAGTGCTGCCTCGGGATTGGCTGTGGACCAGAAGCTGCAGTCCCTCCCCTCCGCCTCACCGATTGGTCGCTACCGCTCCCACTCATCCCAGCTGGAAATCATTGAGTGATGCCTCTCCCTTAAATAGGAGGACCTGTCATTATTCAGGCAGCTGTGTCACTAGGACACAGTTCGCCTTGTGTTGGGTTCTCTGAATAGTTTGTACATTGTGTGGTTTCTTTGAGCTGTTTGTATGGTTTATGTGTCTGAGGACACTTGGTGGCTCTTGGACCTTTAGTATTCTGACTGGACTGTTCAACAGACGGATTGCAATTTCAGTGATTATAGTGATTGATTGTTTGGGAGTCTTCTCATTAGGAGAAACTCCCCTCCTTTTGTTATTTAGGATTGTTTGTTAAGTTATATGGATTTTTGTTTGACTCTATAGTTTCTTGTTTGGTTAAGTTTCCTTTGTGTTTTTTGTAAGCGAGTTATAATTTGCCGCCGGTTAGCGTGCGTTTTCCTTTTATAGGTCACCTTTTGTTTGTTATTGTTATATTCAACCTGAAAAGGACACTTTAAGTTTTGTAACTATTGAACATTTTTTGTAAATAAATTATTATTTTTTAACTTAACACCGGCTTGTTGTGTTACTCAACCCCTTCCACCCCTAGACCAGAAGGGGTCCGTAACACAATGGGGGCTCGTCTTTCCTTATTTAAAGATAAAATAGAGTCATATTTGGTTTAAACTTCCTAGGCTGTTGCTGTTATCTGTGCTGAGTGCGGTTGTGACGTTAATGATGGTCCGATTTAGCCTGGAGGGGTTCCGTGAGAACCCCACTCTGGAGTAAATCGACCTCTGTCGTAAGGACGACTTGGCCGTGCTAGCCGACTTTTATGAGATTCCTTTATCAAAACAAATTAGGAAAAAGGATATGAGGGCGTTGGTGGTGGCTGGTCTGGTTGACAGGCGGGTACTGTGTGTGGCAGAAATGGCTGCTATTGAGACGGACAGTGTTCCGGTGGCGTCGCCTGAAAAAGCGGGTCCCTCGGGGATAGGTTCTGGCAAAACTGAGCAGGATGAGCTGCTTGGGTCGGAAATCCCTGGAGAAGTTTCAGAGGCTGGTGACAGGCCTGCTACACCTGTCACTCTTCCTCGTTTTGATCCCTTGCTCTCCGAAGCTAGCACCTCTCCGCTAGATGCTCGGCTGAGGTTGCGGCTTGCCAGATTACATCTGGAGGCAGAGGAAAAGGCCCAAGAGCGACAAATGCGCCTGGAAATAAAAAGAATGGAAATAGAAGCTGAAAAAGCAGTGCGCCTGCGCCAGTTGGAGCTGGAAGCTCAGGTAAAAGCCACAGGTAAGCAAGTCTCTGGTGACCTGTTCGGGTCCCCGAGTACTGCTCCCTCCTCTATCCCTTTAGACATTTCCAAATTTATTCCATTTGTACCAGTTTTCAAGGAATCTGAGGTGGATTGTTATTTCGCTGCGTTTGAACGCATGGCAATTGCATTAAAGTGGCCTCAGGAGTGTTGGTCCCTCCTCATTCAGTGCAGACTCACAGGAAAAGCGCAGGAGGTGGTTGCTGCGCTCCCTCTGTTGGACAGTCAGAATTATGACACTGTAAAGGCCACGGTATTAAAAGCTTATGAGCTTGTGCCTGAAGCCTACCGTCAGAGGTTTAGAACCCATAGAAAAGAGGCAACCCACACATACGTGGAATTTGCCCGAGAAAAGAGTACCTTACTGGATAAATGGTGTTCTTGTTGTGGGGTTACTACCTTTAAAGCTCTTAGAGAACTGATGTTGCTGGAAGAATTTAAAAAGCAGCTTCCAGAAAAATTGGTGGTTCATCTAAATGAACAGAAAGTGACAGAGTTGTCTTCCGCCGCAGTCTTGGCAGACGAGTATATTTTAACTCATAAGACTGTATTTCAGCCTGTGGCCAAAGCTGATGTAAAACCCATATTGGGAACGGCTAAAAACAGAAGCTCTGATGAAAGACTCTGTTTTTACTGTCATCAGCCAGGTCATTTGATCAGTGCGTGTTTAAAATTGAAGAAAAGAAATAATTCTTCAACTCCATCTCCTACTGAGAAAGGAGTGGGATTTTTGAAGTGTACAGGTAAAGCGAAAAAGGTTGATCGCTCCCTGGATCCATGTTTCCAGCCATTTACAATGCCTGGAACCGTGTCTTTAACTGACTCCGCCTCTGAGGAGCGGAAGATTCTTGTACTGCGTGATACAGGTGCATCTCAAACCCTGATCTTAGCAAATACACTGGCCTTCTCAGAAAAAACTTATGCGGGCTACAGTGTTATATTGCGGGGAGTTGAGATGGGATACGCACCTTGTCCTGTGCATTATGTGCATCTAAAAACAAACCTAATCTCGGGTCGATTTCCTGTGGCTGTATGTCGTGAGTTACCCATTGACAACATATCTCTGCTTCTAGGAAATGATATCGCTGGGGGTAGAGTAACTCCATCCCTGGAAGTGCTGGATCATCCCACGGAAACGCAAAGTTCTCCTACTTGTGTGGTAACTAGGGCCCAGGCCCGCCAAAATAAGACAGAAATACAGGAAGGGATTGATCTGTCTGACAGCTTTCTGCTCTCATCCTTTACAGATGAAGAACAGCAGGAGAACGCAGAAAAGGGGACAGAGGCTCCTGATGTAAAAGCTCAGGATTCTCTGCCAGACTCTGCTGACTCCTGGCTGTCAGTGACCCGTGCAATGCTGAGTAAGGCGCAGGAGAAGGATCCTACACTACGCATATGCTTCGAGAAGGTGGTGAGTGCTGAAAAACGGAGTGGCGAACGTAGCGCCTTTTATGTAGATGGTGGATTATTGTTGCGATGTTGGCGTCCGGTTGTGCTTGCGGAGACAGACTGGAACGTGGAGACTCAAATAGTGATACCTGCCCCATATAGGCAGCAGGTATTACATTTGGCCCACGATGATCAGTGGTCGGGACATGTGGGGGTTAATAAGACCTATCAGCGTGTGTTGAAACACTTTTTTTTTTTTTTTTTTTTTTTTTTTTTTTTAAAAGAAACAGTCAAATTATTTTTTTTTCAGTAAATTTACTAGTGACTAGACAAAAAATAATTTCTCTATATTAAGTGTATGAGTACAAAGTAACATAACTTGGAATTACAAATGAACATTTCAAACTTTAACTGAGGTACAATTAGTGATTTTCAATAGAAGTTCCATCTGCAAACAAAATGTTTCTTCAAAAGCATCAAAATGTAGACTTTATATGCAAATTCTTTCTAAAATATCAACCAACATACAGTGGAGTTAAGTACACAACTTCATACACATTTTAGCCAGAAGACAACTAAAATAGATTTTACAGTGTATATGAAAAACGCTTTTACCAAAGAATGAAACAAAAGCTCTTTAATATAGGTAATTAAGAGACTCACGATTGTTAATTTTATTTAACTAAACATTTTATATAATTGCTCATTTATTTTATTACAAAAAAACATGAAAACAGGATTTCTTTCACAACATTATAACTGTATGTAAGTAAAGAAAGAAGATTGTGGCAAAGGGCTTTTTACATTTCAGATTAGATTAGGAAGAGCATCACACAGGTCTTTTGTAGCTGCAACAAAAACATTGCTGATGCCAACAGTAAATCACCACCAAAGCTGATCCGAGTGCATCATCAAAAAGTTGGGATGTTGTAATGTTGAGAAATCTGGAAAACATGTTTAAAGCTTTTAATTCACACACACACAGACACACACAACTTCAGGTAATTTAACCAATTTCTTGCTAAGTTGTTTTGAATAATGAGTATTACAGGTTTTATTTGGATTATTAAGGATTTGTTTTCCTATCCATCCATCATCTATACCGCTTCATCCATTAAGGGTTGCGGGGAAGCTGGAGCCTAACCCAGCATTTAGCAGGTGAAAGGCAGGGTACACCCTGGACAGGTCACCAGCCCATCGCAGGGCCAACACAGAGAGTAACCAATAAATCTAACATGCATGTATTTGGATTATGGGAAGAAGCTCTGTTATGTATTACACATAAATACGTGTATTCATAAGTGATAAAAATAAACAAAAAAATGGTCAGATGTCTGAAACTGTCTTCAGTATGAGGTAGATTGGATAAATGCATGTGCACAAAAAAAAACCAATATGCGCCTCAGTGTTCACTGACCTGTACTGAAGCACATGCAGAGCCCTTCATCTCCAGGCTGAACTTTCCTCTTACGTCCTGCAGCATCACCTCCTGGTAGAGAAGTTTGTTGACTGGATTCCAATCAAATGTCAGCTGACCACTAGGAGACCAAACAGTTACCATGCTCGAACCCTCTGAACTGAACACCACAGTGGAGTAAAGAGCCAGAGCCTGAAGAGCCACCACCGTGTCCTAAAACACACAGTTATGAAATCACTGACATGGAGTCACACTGCTGTGTTCTCAGTCCCACAGAGAACAGATTCAACAGATTTGAAGCCTTGCAGTACCTGAGTGGAGGCAAAGCCTCCGTAATGATTCTGCTGCCGAGTCAGCCACCTAAAAATGCTTGTTGTGTAGCCCAGGTCCTCAGCAGAGAAGGGGGCACTGAGTTTGGCCATCAGTACATAAGAACTGATTTCCACTGACAAAGAGTCAGATGTTTCTGTTGCTGTCTGAGACCAGTGGATGGAATCTCCTGAAAACCATTCATAAAGAACCAAATGTAATTTAGTCATAGTAATGGAGCCTGAATGATTTCTTCCGGGATATTCACCAACCTTCTTTTATAGCCACTGTGTCAAGGTGCTTCAGAAGGTGAGCACGGGTCTCCATGTCTCCTGCCAGTGAGAAGACGTACGCCAGCAGAGCTGAAGTGTAGGTGTTACTGAGGCCACTGATGGATTCTTTGAGGCACATCAGGCTCTTATTCACCACAGCATCCTTAGCAGATAAAATAATTATTCAATCACTGCGTCCACCAAGTTCACAGCCACAGGGGCAGGGGAAATAAAAAGCTATTACACTCAGCTGCAAATTCACAATGCATGCAGCTTGGAGGGGGATGGGGGCAGGTGATAAATGAAAAGGAAAATTAATCAGGAAATTGTCATTTCAAGTTATTCTTGTATTTTAATTGACCTGTTTGTTTTGATCAACACAAAAGGAAAAATACCAAGCTATTATATTATACTTACGTCTGTAGATATATTCATTTCCAAGAAGGCAGAAGTGATGTAGGCACTCAGTGTTATTTCATCAGACACACCACCCTGCAGAGACAGAACACATTCATTGTTTTATACAGGAACAGAGACCACAAATATAGTGGTATTCTCTTTTTCACAAATGAAAGAAAACAGCAAAAGAAGAATCTTACAGGTGCATTTATGCTGCTGAATCAAGTTGAATTGATGAGAAAAAATCGTGACATAAATTTCATGCATCTCATGTTTTCTGCCACTTTATACACGGTCTGGCCAAAGAAACAAAACTCACAAACTCACCACTCAAAAAGAAGTCACACACTCTAATATTTTGGTGGACTTCCAGCAGCGTTCCCTGTGGCATCGTCTCAATAGCTTCTTCAATGTTACAAGACTTATTTTTAGCCAGTGTTGCATTCATTTTTTTCCAAGATCTTGTATTATTGATGGGAGAGTCCAACCACTGCTGGTCAAAGCCTTTTCCAGCACATCCCAAAGAGTCTAAGTGGGGTTCAGCTCTGGACTCTGTGGTGGCCAGTACATGTGTGAAAATTATGTTTCACACTCCCTGTACTACTCTTTTACAATCTGAGCCCCAAGAATCCTGGCTTTGTTATCGTGGAATTTGGCCATGCCATCAGGGAAGATAGAATAAACTGCTTATTCCGTATATTCAGGTAGTCAGCTGAGCCTAGACCGGAACCTAGACCTGACCAACTGTAGCAACCCCAGATGACAGACTGCCCCGACAGGCTTGTACAGTTGACACTAGGCATGATGGCTGCATCACTTTATCTGCCTCTTTTCTTACCCTGATGCTCCCATCCCTCTGGAACAGGGTTAATCTGAACTCATCAGAACATGTTACCTTCTTCCATCATTCCAGAGTCCAATCTTTATGCCCGCTAGCAAACTGAAGCCTTTTTTTCCAGTTAGCCTGACTTTTTAAAAAAAAAATTTTTATGGCTACACAGCTGTTCAGTCCCAATCCCTCGAATTCCCATCACATTGTGTGTGTAGAAATGTTCTTATTTTTAGCTTGAGTTCTGTCATTTTCTTTGTTTAAAATTTCACCAAACGTTTAGTTGATTGTCGATTCAGTATGTTTTGCCTACCACAATGGTTTCTGAACGATGGTTCCCCACTAACCTTCCAGTTTTTAATGACACATTGGACAGTTCTCACTCCAGTTTGAGTAGTTTCTGCATCTCCTGCCACACATCCATAGCAGTGGTCTCTAAAGTCCTTATTAAATCTGCCATTTCAGGTAGTTGCATTCTGAGTTCCCAGATATTCCAGCACTTTGCCGAACTTTATTGTAAAGAAGTCCTTCTGATCGTTCATGCAGAGTCTTCATCTTTCCAGAAAAATATAGTCTGATATCAGAGACTTCCACCAGTATATTGAAGGAGGTTCTTCTCCTACCCATGACAGCCTTTCGGCCCAACATAAGCAAATCATGTAGTGCTCTTGTGTGATTTTACTGACTCAGGGATATATCCCAGTAAACACAGTTTTGGATTATGCTGTAGTTGCTGCTTAATTATCACGCTAACCTCAGCACATACAGTTTGCCAAAAATGTTGGCTCTTTTTACATTCCCAGTGGCAATGAAATCTTGCCCCTTTAATCTATTTAATGACTGTTATAGCAACGGGAAAACCTAGGAATATTGTTTTATTTAAATCCAGTCAGGAGACCGACGAAGCAGAGTTGTTTTCGTCAACGATGACGATCACGAATTTATTTCGTTGCTGAACCATTTTATCATGATGATAACGAGACGTGATGAGCTAAAAAATGGCTCTCTGATGACGAAAACATTACGAGACATTTGCAAGATTTCGTTGACGAGACGAAAATGTTCAAGGGCTGATTGTCCATCATTAAAAGTGCACATTTCTCCCTATTGTGAGAGCAATCTGTCAGTCAGCAATGCTGCTGCACTTTGGCCACGCCCACCACCAGATGTGCAGCCCGCACACAGACAAGCAGTTCATTCATTCATAGATGAATCATGGGGACAGTGTGGACGAAGGGGTTTGGTGGTTAGAAGCAACGAAACGATACATGGACATATTTTAACTAAAATCCATCGTCAAGTTGAGCATGTGTGTTTCTCATCCTTTGCTCATATTTTGGGCATGTGTATGTTCAGGGTGTAATATTACACTTCAGAAAATTCTCAGAAATAAAGCTTTTTAATACGTATCATTGACCTAAATTAATTTGTTAAAACACTAATACTTTTTTTATTTGACTAAAACCAGACTAAAACCTTTCTGAGTTTTTGTCGACTAAAACTTGACTAAAACTATCAAACTTAGAAATGACTAAAATGTGACTAAAACTAATAATCATTTTCATCCTGAAGAATAAAACTAAGACTAAAACTGAGATGCCTGCCAAAAACAACACTGCAACGAAGGTGCATTAAGTGACCCCCACGTTTTTTTAAGAAATTAAAAGCTTCTCATTGTATCAGTTGGGATTAAATAACTTGCCAGCTGAAAGACAATAACCCATACAGTAATAAGGAAGCTCACACCTATTTGCTTAGTTTAATCCAGATGGCCACTTTTTGCTTTGGCCAGACAGTGTAGTCAGTAATGCCAGGATCTCTTTCTGTTTAAATGAACGTTTTTTTATTGTTGGAATTGAAAAGTAGTAATTAGTATACCTTCATTCTGTTGTTGAAGTGTTTCCCAGACTGTTCAAAGCATCCACTTCGATTTTGTTTTTGTACCAACCAGCTCTTTGACTCTTCAATCTTTGTTGGGTCAATGTAGACAAACAACTGAGCTTTGTAAAAAGATCTCAGTACAAAGGCAGTCAACCTATAAAAAAAAAAAATCAACGTTAACATTTATTCACCCTAGTTTCTGTCAAATTATTAGTTTGAAACACTAATTATTGATATAAATTTAGCTTATTCATACCTTATGGTGAAATCACATTTCTTGTGCATGTTCATGTAGAAAAGAGACGACAACCTCAGCACAGTGTGTCAGTCATCAATATAAACTAGGGCTGGGTATCACCAGTAACTTCCTGAATCGATTTAATTTTATTCTATTCACAACAGCCTGATTTGGTACATTTGGATTTAATCTGATTTGATTTGATAAGATATATTTATTAATTTTCAGATATTTATGTATACACCAATTTGTTTTTAATTTTGAAGATATTCTCAGATAAATACTTTAATGAAACACTAAGTGTTGCCCTGGGGCAACCACCCCCTCCCCCTCCGCCCACCCCCAGCCACACACAGGGGGAACAGGAGTGTGAGAGGTCCCCAATACCTTCTCCCTCCCTGCTCCTGACTGTTTATGTAGTGTGTGTTGTGTGCAATTAAAATTGAGGGGCAGTAACTGCAATGAGCCGGGAGCCGGGCCACCTAAGTGGCCCCGCCCGACATGCACCGCATGCCATGCCCCCCAGGTGTTGTTTGTGTGTTGTGTTTCTTGTGTTTTGGTGTCTTGGTGCAATTAAAACTGAGAGGCAAGTAGCCACGGGGTGCATCCAAGGAGACCACTGAATGGTCTCCTCCGTTCCACCCTGCATGGCTCCACGCCTCCCAACTCCCTACGTATGTGTGTGTGTAAGACAGAGAGAGCGGGAAGTAAGAGGGATCCAGGGAGGTACGTCCAGAGGGAAGTTTGCTTCCCTCTGGATGATGAGCCTCTAGTGGCATTAGGCACCCCCGCTCCCCAGGAGGCCCCCAAGGGCAAGACAGGCCAGGAGAGGCCGCCCCCCACGACCAGGCCATTCAGGGACCACAGCCAGTGAGCCGTCACCAACCCTAGAAAGTACCCACCCTCCCACACCCCTAACGGGGAATGAGAGGATGGGGACAGCGGCAGACCCATGGCCCACCACCCCCAGGCCCGCCCAGGCCCCCCCCTTCAAGTGCACTTAACCCCACCCCAAACACAGACACAAACACATGCACACACCTATTTCCTTGCGCACTCCCGCTCATCCTAACTCATATATGCCCTCTCAGCCCCACCCACACAATATAAACACTCACACAGCAACCCTCCCACTCTCACTCCCCAGACACACTCCCACTCATCCTAACACCCTAACCTAACCCATACACACGCACACAAACATACCCCCACATCCACACAAACATCATCCAAAGTACAGATACACACACACACATAACATACAAGCATCCCTGTCTCATACCCCAGCACCTTCCCCTACAATCCCCCGAATCCCACTCAGCCCTCCTTCAAACCCCTACACCCCCCCTGCTCTGGGCCATACCCTGGGTCCAAGGGCATCAACCAGACACCAGGGCATGCACCAACCCACACCACGGCAGCAGATCCGGGCAGGCCCAGATCCCCGGCACATATGGACCCCACCACCCCGGCGGGAGGAGGACCACCCCCGGGCACCAGAGCCCAGAACCCCCGTCCAGCCCGGCCCGGAATAGCTCGGCCGCCCGGCCCAGGCCTGACGCCCACCAACCCAGGCACCACCAGTGGCCTCACCCCCCGCCACGAGGCAACTCCAACCGCTGGCTCCCACAGCCCCCGACGAGGCCAGACCCAGAGCCACCCCCATCGCAGAGCAGCCCGGTCCCGCACCACGGGCAACCACAGAGAACCCGCAACCACCAGTCACTCCCAGCCATTTCCCAAACCCCCATAGCAACGAGGTCACAGTCCTCCACCTACACTAAGTGATGGAACTGAGCACAGGGGACCAGAGGGAATGAGATTCAGCTAAATACTTCTTTGAGGAGGCAGACATTGTCTCACTACTGATGTGGTCAACTAAGAGATTCCTAAACTGCTGAATACACAGATTATTGTTTTTCCAGTTCACAGGGATAGTTTTCTTTGCAATGCATAATGCTGTGCGTATCATGTGTGCAGAGTTAATTGCCATATTAATGTCACCCAAGTCACCTAGTAGACATAGTGCGGGGATTGTACATTTAAACCATGCTGACATGTCCACACATACCTGAAGCCAGAACCTGCGGACAGGTGTGCAGGACCACAAGGCATGGAGATAGTTGTCAGGTTTGTTTTCATTGCAGTGTGGGCAGATGTTTGATTGTGACAGACCCATCCTGAACAACCTTTGTCCTGTATAATGAGTTCTATGCAGAATTTTGAATTGTATTAGTTGCATATTTGAATTCTTAGTTATTTTAAAGGGGTTTAAACATATTTGTGACCATTGATCTTTATTAAAGGTACTGGATAAGTCACCCTCCCATTTTGAAGTTGGAAGGCAGATTGCGTCCTCTAGTTTGGACATATAGACATATAGATTGAGATTCATGAATTCTGCCACCCTAATAGGTAGCTGTAAGTTTAATTGATTAATGGTATATTTTTTACATATAATAGATTTAAGCTGGTGATATTCTAAAAATGTTTTGCTACTGATTCCATATTGTGAAGTGAGAATATTAAATGACAAGAAGTTTCCATTTTCTATTATATGTTCTAACTGTTTTATTTCTTTATTTTTCCATTGAGTGAAATTGATAAGCTTTTTTATTTTGCAGGATGTCAGGCTTGTTCCAGAGGGGTGTAAACTTACATGGAAAAAGTGAGGATTTGGTTATTTTTAGAAAGTCCCACCAAGCCACTAAAGAGGAACTGATATTGATGCTTTTAAAACACTTATGTGTTTTGATGGTTGAGCTGATGAATGGCAGGTCAGAGACAAACAGATCCTCACACAATGCTTGCTCTTCATCTAACCATGATTCATCCAGACTGCTAGGTTAAGCTATTTGGAGATATACTGCAGCTTGTTAGCTAAGAAAACATGATTAAAGTTGGGTAGCTCCAATCAGCCTCTATCTTTAGTCTGTTGTAAAGTTTTTAGACTGATACGTGGCTTATTTTTCCATAAAAATTTAGATATATGTGAGTCCAGTGACTTAAACCAGCTGGAGGATGGTTTAGTGGGTATCATTGAAAACAGGTAGTTTACTTTAGATAGAACCATCATTTTACCTGTGGCAACCCTCCCCATGAGTGATATGGGTAAGTGCCTCCACTGTGAGACATCATCCTCTATTGCTTTAAGTAGCTGGACATAATTTAGCTTTGTTAGTTCTGATAACCTGGGGGAAATGTTTATGCCTAGATATCTAATGTTTCCAGACTGTATTGTAGTATTGGGTGTGTTTTGTAGGTCACAGTTGATGGGCATAATAATAGTCTTAGACCAGTTAATAGAGTAGTCAGATATTGATGAGAATGTGTTAATAAGTGTGATTGTCTGGGGGAGAGATGTTGGTGAGTTCTGGAGGAAAAGTAATACGTCATCAGCATAAAGACTTATCTTGTGTTCTATATTTTTGGCATGGATTCCTTTAATCTCTTTATTTTGTCTTATGGCAGCAGCTAGGGGTTCAATAAAAATAGCAAAGAGTGATGGAGAAAGCGGGCAGCCCTGTCTGGTTCCTCTCTGCAAACAGAAGCTTGGAGAGGTTTGATCATTGGCATTCACACATGCATTTGGGTTGTTATATAATATTTTTATCCAATCTATGAAAGATGACCCAAACCCAAATTTGTTTAAAGTTGCAATTAAAAATTTCCAGTTTACTCTGTCAAATGCTTTTTCTGCGCCTAAAGAAATTACTGTGGATTCCAGATTATGTAGAGTAGAATAATCTATGATGTTAATTAATCTACGCATGTTAGTAGAGGAATGTCTACCTTTAATAAAGCCTGTTTGGTCAGGATGTATTATTAGAGGGGTTATTTTTTTCTATTCTTCTGGCCAAAGCTTTGCTAATTATTTTGAGATCTACATTTATTAATGAAATTGGATGGTAACTGGATGGAAGTGTTGGGTCTTTACCTGGTTTTAATAGTAGAGTAATATTGGCTAGGTTCATATTTGAAGGTATTTTTTGTTTTTCCCTTATTTCTAATATCATATTGTAGAAAGTGGGTGCCAGCATTGTCCAGAATTCTTTGTAGAATTCTGCTGGGTAACCATCTGGACCTGGAGCTTTATTGTTGGACATATGCTGGAGAGCTTCATGGAGTTCGCCTACTGTAAGGGGGGAATCCAAGACCATTTTATCTTCATGTTTTAATTTTGGAAGATTGATGTTACTAAGAAATTTATCAATATTGTCATCTGTTGTAGTTAGTTGTGATGTATGTAATGTTTTATAGAATTCTTTGAAAGTGTTATTTATCTTGTCAGGGTCGTGGCTGATGTTTCCTTCTGGATCTCTGACAGAGGAGATGGTTGTTTTCTCCTTGTTTGTTTTTAACTGATTAGCCAGGAACCTTCCAGATTTGTTGCCATGCTCAAAATTCTCCAAGCGAAGTCTTTGCACCAAGAATTGGGTCTTTTTATCTATTATTTCATTAAGTTCAAATTTAGCTTTCCTTATAGCATTTAGTGTGTGTTCTTCTGGGGAGACATGGTAAGCGTCCTCTAAGGATTTAATTCTCAGTTCTAACTCTGAAATTCTCAAAGTTTCCTTCTTTTTCTTATGAGAAGAAAAGGAAATTATTTTCCCTCTCATTACTGCTTTTCCTGCTTCCCAAAGAACACACGCTGAAGTTTCTGGCAAGTCGTTATTTTCTAGATATAAGGACCATTCTCTTTTAAAGTGGCTGATAAACTCAGGATCTTTAAGTAATGACGTATTAAATCTCCAGTTTCTAGTTGCTGGTTTATTGCTCTTACTTCTCAGAGTGAATGATACTGGTGCGTGATCACTAATGCTAATAGGATGGATCTTGATTTCTGACATGTCATTCATCAGCGAGCTGCTAGTTAAGAAATAATCTAATCTAGAATAGGAATGGTGAACTGAAGAGAAGAAGGTGTATTCTCTTAGTGTGGGATGGTGAGAGCGCCAAGCATTACAGAGACCAAAATCCTTCATGTACTGTTTTACAGTTTCTGAGGATTTAATTCAATATTAGATTAATTAGATTTGAATCAGTTAATTAGATTAATAGATCCATAGATTAATCAGAATTTTTAAAATCAGCTCAAATATATATAAAGGCTTTGTTTCAGAGGTCTAAATGTTCCACAACATGTACAGACTGATCGCTGATATTCTCACCAGGTGTTTCCTGGTCCATATCCAAACGTGTTGTATCCCCCTTGATGATTTTTGTAGTTCAGCTGTCTCTGGTAACCTGCAGAACAACAGAGCCTTTAGAGGATGATGTGCTAAAAACATGATGTCAACGGTAGGAAGTAAATGTGGAAATGTTTTGTGCAGATATTGAGTTTTAACCTCTAAAATGCAATCCAAGAAAAAATGGGGAAAAAATCATTATTTATTTATTTTTATTTTGAAATCTTAATTTACTCATTAATAAAATGTAAATATTGGGGCTCTCAAATCATTAAAAATTTTAATCAGATTAATCACAACTAGCAAATTAATTAATCATGATTATTCACAGTTTACAAATATGCCTGAAATTTGTCCTTTTTTTTCTTTTTTTTGTATTGTATCAACAGAAAGAGCCAGTGCTACAAATATTTAATGTTAACTGACCTTCACCTGGATTAATGCTAGTGTCCAAGGGTCAGTAAATGCAGCATGTAATACATTTCTATATGATGTTCTGCATAATCTCTACCATGTTCTAGACCATAATTCTGTTCTATTCTATTCTATTCTATTCTATTCTATTCTATTCTATTCTATTCTACAGTCATTTAGCAGATGCTTTTCTCCAAAGTAACACACATGTGAGAATAAGAACAACACAAGCAAGTATTCAAACAGGGCATCGTCATTAAATGGTGGTCAGACTGCTGTAATCCTGTTGGACCCAGGTGCTGTAGTGCTTGAGGCAGTGCTATTTTTATTTTATTTTTTCCCTCTCTGTAATGTAATGGAAAATTTATACACATAACCCTTATAGTTTCTATACTACACTTTGTATTGTTAAAAACCCTTGGCTTGTGGTTCACTCAGGGAGGAGAATGACTGTGTACCCAGATAAGAATTTAGTGAGCTTCTCCCTTCCCCCTTTCACTCCTTAACATTTCCCTACAATGTTATCAGCTATGTAGAAGAATTTACTACAATGACCTTCGACCTCGATGTTATCAGCTCATGCTCTGGCTATATTAACCAAAGCACACATGTATCTTGAGACTCGCTCAGCCAAACCTCTTTGACTGTGTGTTTCTCATTGCTGATCAGCTCTTAATAAAACTACTTTGTTTGATTCTCACTTAGTGTGTGATCTTTGACAATAAAATTCCACGACAGTAATAGTCCTTTGTTTAATTACAAAATCCCAATTTCATCACACAATATCATTTTACGCAGCTTATTCAGTGCTGAGTTGAACCAAAAAGCTGGATAAATATTTCCAACTCATTCCAGTGAGTAGAGCGTTAAGCTAAGTACGGAAATGCTCCCTAAACAGGTGAGTCTTTAGCTTGTTCTTAAAAGTGAATTAGGACTCTGTGGATCGGACAGAGTTTGGTAGATCGTTCCAACACTGGGGAACAACAGAGGAAAAATAATAATCCAAAATTCATCCAGCATCATCTCACCAACCGTCTCCATGGGGATAATTTCTGTCATAAACCCAGCAGATGTGACGACTGAAGTTAAACAGTGAATATTGATGAAGAAACTGATAAAACTGATGACCTTGATAAACACATTTTTTTTTTTTTATCATTGCAGTGTATTGTGCAGAAATGATAAAAGTCCTACAGCAGGATCATCCAAAGTAAACACCTGTTGAGAAAATAGATCATTGGCTGTTTGTTTTACATGTTTTTTCACATTAGATGATCACTTTTGTTGTAATAATCAGTCCGATATTTATTAAAATCTAGACCTAAAAAAACAGGTCTCACTTGTGCCCCCCTTTTCCTGATGAGTGCTCCTGTCTGGCCCCCCATCAGAACTTTTCTAGACCTGCCCCTGCATAGCTGGAATATAAACCCTGTCTACCACCAGCAGCTACTGTGTTAGAGAAGGTTCTGCCAACAACAACACTTCGGGGTAAATATGTGCTGTTATGAACCAAGAACTGCATTAAAAATAATATCACATTTAATTACATAAATGAGTTACCGCCATTAATGCGTTACCTTTGACAGCCTTAGTAAAAATATATTTAATAAAAATTGTTTCTGTGTATCAACTGTATACTACCATGTGATATGTCAAAATTATTGTAGTGTATTGTTGTATTATTCTATCCATCAGGGGACAGAAGAGTATCAGGTTGTGTACAACAGGGTTTTGTGCCAAGCTCTTAAACGAATTGATATAAAAAGTGTCTGTTTGTATCAAATATGATGCATAAAGCATTAAAGGGTTAAAGAATCATGCTGGGTTTTTCTGATGAAGAAGTCTTCTTTTGTGACAAACCGTGACCTTTCAGTTTATTTAACTCTAGCCAAACGTTTATTCAGTACAAAGTCATACAGGAGGTTGAGTGTAAATAGATTTTGTGATTTTTTACTGGGAAATGTTAGTATTATGCTTATCAAATGATCTTTAACTAATGTAATTAGTTGAATATGTAAATTTCTAATTGGAATAATGAGATATGCAAAGTAATGAAAATGGTGTCTATCTCCCGATCCAAAGAAAATTTGATCATGACAAAACTATTTCATGAACGCTGACATGGGATTCATTCTAATTATAAAACTAAGCTAATTTACCACTGGTCAGGAAGTTGGATGCTTTCTCTTTGATGGCTGGGGTCAGCTGCTGTGTGCTTTGTAGGTAATGGAGGATGTAGATGTTAGGGGCCAGAAGAACCATGTTCTCCTCCCCACATCCATAAGGCATCTGTAGCAGTCCAGTCAAGTTATGCAGAGCCCGGCCGAGAATGTCGCCTGCACAAGAACACAGATTCCCTAAAGCTGAACATAGACCCAACTTTTTATTTCAAATAGAATCTGATAGACATATCCAATAAATTCTCCAGGATATAGTCAATATAAACAAGTCAACCAGTTCAAGGGTCATGGTTTAAATGTATGATCAAAGCATGAGACCAGAGGGAACAGAAACCTGTCTAACTTTCCAGAATTTGTTTGGCTAAGTTAACAGTTCTAAGGAGTTTGTCAGCCTACCCAGCACTGACACTGTAGCACGGGCAGATCCATCAATCACATTTTCGGGCAGTTGCATCTCCATTTCCTTTTTCAAAGTGCTTCCTGTGAAAAGACAGAAACAATCACATTCAGGATTTAATCTCAAGCTGAAGGTCAAGTCTAAAACAAAGATGTTGCACACACTGGGTCATTGCATCATGACTGATCCAGACCAGACTGGATGTTTGAAGCTATAAATTGATTTCTGTACCCATGTTCAGCTCTTACTATACTCTAAAAAAGTCACTAAATGTAAAGAAATTTAATGGATTGAAATACATTTTTCTTATCATACAGTTTGCTGGATGTCATCAAACTTCCTTCATTTATAAAACATAATTATGGTGTCATAGTGTGAACAAATCTGACCTTTAGGACAGAGATGCCAGTTGTGTGTCTTCGTGATCTCAGTTCCTTCAGCCTGCAGAAGAGATGAGAGATGTTTATAATGACATGCAGTATAAATGTTTTAAATGTCCAAAACTGCTTTTTTGTTTTGTGTCACCAACCTTTACTCTGAGAGATCGTGTGACCACATCGATGCGTCCTCGTTCTGGGACACTGACAATCCCATTGTCACAAGAAGCATGGGACGGTACAGCCTCAGCAGTCACAGTCACATTCACAACCCCTAAAAAGATCAGTGAACATTAGCTTTTCATTTCCTTTTCTTCATTATCAAACCATTCAGTCACTCTGATGGATCTCACTGAGTTTGTAAAGATGAAAAAGAGATGTACAGGAAGTGAAGGACAGCAGTTCCTCCATCCTGTCATCCTTACCCAAGGCTGTGGGAATCATGGTCCAGCTAAGGGTCTTACGCTCGCTGCCACACAGGCAGGATGTGTACTGGTCACCAGAGAGGGGAGTGAGGGTGTAATCTGAGGAAGGGGCTGCAGTCACTTTCACCTGTTCAGGATAAACAAAATATATTTTGCAATAATTCTATAATCAGATTTATAGAAAAAAAGCATCTCTTGAAGATCACAGAAGTTCTCACTGCTACGAACTGTGGTCTAGATTTTGAATCAGCACATTGTGAATTGATTTTTTTTTTTTTTCATTAATTTTGTATTTGGTGTTTTACCTCAAAAGCGGTTTATCTGCTTAATTTTCTGCTAATTTTAAATAACCAGCAGAACAAATTTTATGTGGAATATTGACGATAACCTGGAGAGTTTTGTTAATAATAATTATGGATTAGATTTATATAGCGCGTTTCAAGGCACCCAAAGCACTTTACATTGTGTATCCATTATCCATCCACTCCTCACTCATACCTGGTGATGGTAAACTACTTGTGTAGCCACAGCTGCCCTGGGGCAGACTGACAGAAACCTGGCTGCCATTCCACGCCACCACCAAACGTTCATCCACATTCATACACCAGTGATGCCGACATTAGAGGCAAGGAGGGTGAGCTGTCTTGCCCAAGGACACAACGACAGATGACTGGTGTTACATATGTGTGACACACTGGTTCCACTATGAACAGGAAATAACCCAGTTGGTCTATATATGTATATCCACTGGTCCAAAGTCATGTCAAATTCCATGGTTGTAGATGTGATATGGTTAAGTATCCAATTGCTCTTTTATTTCTGTTAGCTGCCACTCATTGCCGCCACCTGGGGCTCATCCTGCATGTAAATTCCTGCCCTGTGTTGCCTGCTCGAAATGGCCAGAACTGACACACCTTCATCTCCTTCCCTCTGGTTGGCTCATCGCTGGTCCAATCCCTGCTCAGTCATCGGCAACTGTTTGGCACAAACAGTTTGCCCTTGGCTTGTTGGACTTTGGTGACTTGGATTGTGTGCTAGTTGGTGGTAATTTGTGTAGATAGACTAGTGTTATCCAACAGTGTTAGAACTGTTGGACTTTATGTTGTTAGCGTTACAGCGGTGCTGCTTAGGTAATTTAAAATTGTTAAACTTAGAATGTGTTAGGCTAGTTTAATTTGATCGATTTTAAGCTACTGG
Source organism: Melanotaenia boesemani (assembly GCF_017639745.1). Lineage (NCBI taxonomy): Eukaryota > Metazoa > Chordata > Actinopteri > Atheriniformes > Melanotaeniidae > Melanotaenia > Melanotaenia boesemani. The sequence goes on along the minus strand of NC_055690.1, from coordinate 4,931,631 downwards.
AGCTGCTCCACCTTTTGTTAACATAGATTAGTAGGCCAGTTTTTCATTCACCTGTTTGGTTAGTCTTGGTTTTGTTGGCTGATTTTGAGTTAGACCTTAGTGGTTTTATTGTGTTTTTACTTTGAGCAGCTTTGCTAAACCCAGCACTTGTCATTACCACCATTTGTTTGTTCTCCTTTTCCTCTTACAACAAAAAATCTCCTTTCTTCCTTTATTAACATCTGTCCACAGTTCATTTCTTTTTGTTACACCTTTTCATACCCCTGTATTGGGTCGTAACATGCATCACTGACATCCACTGTAAAACATGCCTTGCATTTTAAAGCTTTCTCAACTACTTATTCTTTAGTTAGGAAATCGGTATTCCATCCATCCATTTTTTGTACTCGCTTATTCCATTGCAGGATCACTGGTTGCTGGAGCCTAATCCAACAGCTATGAGGTGAGAGGCAGGATACATCCTGGACAGGTAACCAGTCCATAGCAAACAATAGTTCACACAGAAAGGCTAAGATTGAGACAACCAGGAACCTTCTTGCTGTGAGGCAAACGTGTTAACCATAACACCTTAGTGCAGCCCAGGAAGTCTAAAGAATTCAAGAAGAACTTTGAGTGAGTGCTTTCCAAATAACAAGCCCTGGATCACCAGTGACCTGAAAAAGACGGGAAACATCAAAAAGAAAGCCTTTAGGGATGGAGACAGGGACTTGTTGTTGACAACACAAAACAACTCAAAACAAAGGTTAAGTAGTGCATAGGCGACTACAGGACAAAGTTAAAGTCAGCTCCAGCAGAACAACATGAGGGATGTGTGGTCAGGAATGAAAAAGATAACCGGCTTAGAGGTAAAAGAGGAGCAGACTGATGGAGGTCTGGACAGACCTAATGAGCTGGACATGTTGTTCAAGGTTCAGTTCACCCCTGGCCTTCAGCCCAACAGACCACGCTCCATGAGCCCACATCTTACCTGTTACGCCTCCACTCTGTCACCCTGCAGCTCAGTCATGGACCTTAACACATCCTCATCTCTCTGCATTTCAGAACATACTGTAGTATCAGTGATGGACAAGACGTTGAGTACAGAGAACTGGGCAGTCAGTTTGTAAGATGTTGCAACAACAATAACCTCATTTTGAACACAAACAAAACAAGAGCTGATTATTGATTTCAGGAGGAACAAGAGTAAACAAAACACTGTTTACATCCTTTGTGGAGGAGAGGTGGAGGTGGTGGAGGAATACAAGTACCTTGGAGTTCATCTGGACATCAAACTATATGGAAAATGCAGCACACTAGAGCTGAATGCAGAGCAAGGTATGCTTCAAAACAATAGTTTTTATCGATGAATTAAAACTTTTAGCTCAAGAAATATTGACCGGATAAACTTGCCTCCTGTGGTTCTTTTTTTTTTATGCATGAGATGAACGCTATGTGTGCTAATGGGGGCGCATTGCAGTTCACACTGAGCAGCTGTTCAGTGCTCTTTATGTACTTACAGTGGTCATTAATGCCCTTACGAGAGGGATCGAAGATGGGGTACAAGCGGTGGTGAGGGCTCAATGCCAATAGAACCAGAGCGCAGCAGCAACAGCCCATCCTGCGTAACGGCATTCAACACAGCAACACAGCCATGTGTTTTAATAATCTTCCAAAAGTATTTACACGAGCGGCAAAGATCTCTCTGTTGTATTTCATGGTGTCTACACCTCCTCCTTGCAACAATAACTGCAGCCATTTGTGTGTAAAGTTGTGCCAGTTTGCACCTGCCTTGCAAACATACTAAATATAGATACAAAAATAGCCACTGCAATCAGTTTCATGTTTGGCTTATCAGATTGCTTGTGTTACCATGATCTATTTACATCTGTTCCTACCAATATTCTGGGCTTTCTGGCAGAGATGCTTATATTGCATATTCGTCAAAGCAAACACACAAAATGGATTGAGTGCATTGTTTTGTCCATTTAATCCTCAGTGCGTTTAGTTAGTAAATCAGCTGCAACATGTTTTTGCGTGTGCTATTAGGTTTGCACACGTTTTAAACCTTTAGTGAATCAGGGCCTATGAGTCCAAAATTAAGACAGATTGGGTGAAAACAGAGCACAAAAGTGTGAATTACCATTAATCTTAAATGGTAAATTAACTCTTTCTAAACATCACTGCTAACAGTGTCACTGTGATCAGGTTGGGCTGTAATTGAGAGGTGTATCATAAAATCATCATTACCACAATGCAGCTGGTCAGGTAGTTGAAAACAGTCGCCTTCAGTTCAAAGTTCTCCCCCCGGACGATGGAGTAGGGCAGCGTGAGCTCGAGGAAGAAGGGCTGGAAGACGGTAAGCTTCGAATGAGGAGCCAATCCGAAGCCTTGAGGGGACAAACAGAAAGTCTCTGTCTCCCAGGTGGTGATGGTGTCTGGGACGGTGAAGGACACATTCTTCTTTCCAGACTCTCTGGATTGGGAGATAGACATCAACACATTCTGTCAGGTGGTAAAACAAACTTAAAAAAGTCATATCAGTCATAAATACTCGCACTGATGTGTGTCTTGTGTAAATATTGATTTCTTTGTTACATATGTTACATTGACTGATTGTTAAAGATATTCTGCTATTATTTACATGTGGTTTGCATGACTAAATATTACCGTGCAGAGAACAGTTTAGGCATTTTAGTTGTTTTTATCCTTTGGCATTCCACTGGGTTGCAAGTGGGACACTTTGGGTACTCCTTCAAGATTACAGGAATGCCAAGGGGTAGCATAGTCCAATTATTCTCCCTGTCTTTGAAAGGTGTTTACATCTCAACTGGACTTGGTAGGTTTGTTTCTTTTCCTATGCTGAGCCCTGTTTTGGGGAAAAAGAGCTATAGGACTGCTGCAATCTCAAGCAGACCTGAATCTCAACCCTGAATTGGAATAAGTGGTAAAGATGAGTGAATGATTTGTATCTTATAATACCTCTGGTGATCATCTTATACCCTATCTGAGAGTGGAAAATGTCTGGGCCTGTCAGGGGTGGGGTTCAGTAAGTTTTACTTCACTCCTTTTCAAACATCAATGTATAATTCTTATTTTGCATAGTTTGAACTGTACAGCTACTGTACTGGGTCCTCTTCTGTTTGTTTTATTCTTGGAACACTTCGTTAAATCACTGTTACACGCACCACTGTCAGCACAGGTGTTTTCTGTGTGTGTGATTAACTTGTTCTGTTTTCCTCTTCAGTGACTGTCTGGGGGGGGCAGTGTCCTGGCTGCCATCACCAATGAGAAGCATGCGTCTGCAGATGCAGAGACTTGTGGACCTGCAGACCCCCCCATCTTTTCCTGACAGCACCCTCTATTTCACTGCAGATCATTGATGATCAGATAGTAATTATTAAATATGAATGTCATTGTTTTATGCCATCAAACTATTTTGACAGTGTGTTACTGGAATAAGATTTGCCACTTTTTACCACCACAGATTGAAAGGTACACCACATATCAGTGTATGTTAAGCTAGTGGGTAGTTTAGCTTGTTGGAAATGGCTGCAAATTTTTTTGACATTTTTAACCAAATTTGTGCTAAGATTTTACCTGCATCATGTGTTTTTATTGTTCACCATTTTAACAACAAACTAAAAATCAGCCATTGACTCAGCAGCTCCACTTAAAACAAAACCATCAGGAACACTGCGGAGAATTCAGGAGTTAAAAGGAAGCTGCAGGAGAGCGAAGAGGAAATGGAGAAAAACAAAACAAATCGTTCATCATGAAATTTTAAGGGAAAAGCTCAAAATCTAATAATTCAGTAAAACAGGCAAGAAGCCTCTATTTCTCAAACCTCATCACAAATAACAAAAACATCCCAAAATTCCCTTTTAAAACCATTGATATTTAAATAAAAGTCCTCCATGCCAGCATCAGACACTACATGCGAGGACTTTGCAGACCACTTCAGAAATAAGATCAATACTATTAGACTCAGTCTTTTATTTCAACGAAATGTTGATTTTAAGAGACCGAAAGTGTTGTTTTTACCTGGGGAAACGCTACAGAATTTTGTCCTGGATGATGAAAAGATGCTTGGTCGATTGTCCCCGGTTGTATCCTTCTCACCTTTTTAACCCTTGACCTGTTTCAGTGTCTCATGCTCTGTTTATTGTCTACTCAGATCAGTACAGCCCACCACAGCGTCCTCACCAGCCACCTCCACAGAAAGTGTTCAAACTTCTCACCAGGTAAAACATAGAGGTGTGGTGGTGAGTTGTGGACAATGATTTGGTATGTTGTTAATACATATTACATTTTTTATGAATTCAACCACTTAAACTGGAAGGTCAATTTCTGTTTGGTGTGCACCATGTGCCTCTTTTTAACTTCAAGCACCAGCGTCTCTTTCTGCACAGCCCTGAAAGTCAAAATAAATTATGCTGGACCCTGCCATGACTGGTGGAGGCCAAAGGATTTTCAACAAAGTGTGTGTTAACAGCAGGATAATGTAATGATAAGAACACATAGAGGGTTTATATGATGTGGCATGTGAAATATGTTTTACCTCAGCAGAGGGAATATGCAGTTGCAAGGTAAAAGAGTTGTACCTAACAGACATTTATTGTTACTGAAGTTCAATATAAAGCTTAATCTCAAGTTTTACCACAGTGTTATTGAAGAAGCCGAGATGCTCACCCGACTTGCACCAGGTCCCATATCCAAGTCTCAGGGAAGAAAGAGCGGACTTTTTCTATTGGTTCAGCATCCATAGGAGAGAATGTTTGACCAGAACCAGGTCTACCTGGAGATCGTTCCATTGGGACAAGTACTCCATGAACACCATAAACACCATGTAGATCTTAAAGAAAATAGTAGAAAGTTAAACAGCAGGAAACACAGATAGTGATACACATAATTATTAGAATTTTGACAAATATTTGGTGTGACACTTAACAGAAAATGATTAAAATGTTGACATACCTCTATTGTATTCTTTTCCCATGAATTTGAGGCATATGGGCAGCTTTAAGATCAAGTTTGTAGCCATCTTCAGTCCTACATTCTACACAATCCAACAACAAACATTCAACATTACAGTTATAACAGACAGTTATGTTTTATGGGAATTCACAGGTTTATTCTATACAACATTTTTATATTGTATAGCTGTTGTTAAAGACAGTGTTTCTCAGTCCAGATCCTCAGGACCCACTGCTCTGCATGGATGCGTTCCTACTCTGACACACCTGATTAAGATTAATGAACTTCTTCATCAAGATTTTTGCAAGCCTGTTATGAGCCATTCATTTTATTCAGGTGTGTTAAATATCACCATTCCCTTTAAAACAAATATCCCTAGGATTGCCTCTACAACATGCAGGGCCTGAGTACCTGGATTGAGAAACACTGGTCTAAGACATACGTCAAAAACGCTTTGGGCAGCATTTGTGTCGTCTTCAGGATATGGATATGGCAAAACGGATGTTTTTGGTCTCACGTGTAAACACTCTATGGGTTCTCGAATCTCATACGGGATAGACACCCTCCTGACATGTGGCATGTTAAATATCTGAAAGAAAAAACAAGGTTCGAAGTTAAAAACAGACAAATATTGTTGTGTGGAGTTCTGACAATTGAACAAAATGCTTAGAAGGTCTAAGGTCTTCTTTTTTCTGTCCTGAGGACACTAAGACACAAAGATGCCCCAAATTTCTATTTTTAGTGGAACGACCACTGTATAAATTTCGGAGCTGCACCAGAGCTTCGGAGCTTGTTCTACTGTCCCTGAAACTTCGTAAATTCAGCGACCATTACAATGACAGGAGTAACATTATATTTCAAATACTAAGTCTTTCAACCTTCCCTTCGTCTGTTATTCTAAATTATAACTTATTTTATTTTACTATTTTGTCGTTCCTTTTTATGTTAGATTGAAATGCTTGATAAAATGTATCTTTTGCACCAGTATGGTGCTGTTTTGCTTTCTGTATTTCTTTGGTTTTTGATCCCGGTATATTTTTACACTTTTACACTGTATTCAGTTTTCATCTGTATTATTATTATTGTCATCTTTGAGAGTTTGTTGTTTGATTTGCATAATAAAAAAAAACAACTTTGAACCACAATCAACCTTAGGAGTTCCCTGCACTTTATCAACAGTGTGGAACTTAAATTCACAAGATGTTCAATCCCATTGCCATCTGATATTTCCTATCAAACAAATGAATGCTGCTTACATCAAATTAAATGTCAGCATATAGTAAAATTTGCTAGTTTCGTTTGATCTTCCTAAACCTGTTGTGATTTTCTGTCAGTGTGAACAGAACACATGCAAAACTTATATTTCAAGACTGTTTCCTCCATTTCGCCGGCAAGCGTTGCATACTCGCTGTTTGAGGGCTGAACGGTCTACTCGCCCTCCACGCTTTGAGGATTGGGACGGCCCACACTAGCCCTCCATGCAAACGGAGGGCTAGTGTGAAGGGGTCATTTGGTATTGAGCCCAAATGTAACTGCAGCTGGTACCAGCAGTTACCTTCTCTACATTTAGTGTCTTCCCAGGCTCCTTGATGAGAACGCTCTGGTCAATGGCACTTAAACCACACAGAGAGTCTGGCTGAGCTGTCAGCTGCATTTTGGTTTGCTCTCCTGGGACAGCTGACGATCGGGAAAACTCCAGCGACACCTGACACAGACAAGACACAGCGTTTATAATTTACTGATATAAGAAGAAAACTTACCTCCTACTAAGTCCTATTGGAAAACAAAAAAACAACTGATTTGTAAAAGATTGGGAAAAAGAGATAAAGACAGAAATAAATCAATAAAAGAGGAAATATAAATAAAAATGAAACAATCAAACAACATGAAAGCAGTTTGTTTTCATACTTTCTTTCATATATTGTTATTAAGGCTGTCAAAATTAACGTGCTGCTGGCAGGAAACTGATTTATGTAACTGACTGTGTTCAATTTTTTGTAAACAAATTTAACGTATGTGCAGCGTCCGTCATTTATGACAGTGAGGCATGGAGATCATCAGCTATAACAAGATCAGCTGGCGAGCCCTATGAATGGATTTGATAGTGTCGTACTCACAGGAGATGAGGATTTTGTAACACTTGCACTTTTCTTGCATTTTTTTTAAAGAACTTTTCACAGAGTTTTGCACAAACATCTCTGTTCTGGTCCTCTCTGTGTCTGTCCAGCGCAGCATGGCAGCCTCCTCCTCTCCTGTCTGAATCATGACCGCTGTTTGTGATCCACTGATTTTTCTGTCGCTGTTTCCATCTGTCTTGTGATTATTTATCGTTCAAGTGAGAAGGAGGAAACTAGCGGTTTATGGTTTACACCAGCACAGATTTACCCCAAACAATTTTTTTCAGATACACTAGCAAACGTAGGCAACATTTACCAGTCTCATGTTAATCAGACCAGTCACTGTTTATCCTCTGTTGGGGATAAAATATAGGTTTATGAGATTTGTAAATCATTGCATTATGTTTTTATTGATATTTTACAGAGTGTCCCAACTTTTGTGGAATTGAGGTTGTTCATCTAGAAAGTTTGAATGCAGAGATTCTGGTAACTTGTTGAATGTCATTGTTTTCCAGATGTTACCACTTGCCTTCTTCTTCCACTGACCTTATTCTTGAAGCACTTCTCAGTAAAGAAGTCGGCCTTGTGAGCAATCACATTCATGCTGGGGAGGATGGCATAAGCCACAACCTGGAACTCCGGAGCCATGTCTGGGGATACTTTCAACTTGAATGACACTTCTCCTTCATTCACTAGAAAAGCAAACCAAGTCTTATATATTTTATATCCTTTGATACTCATTGTCCTTAACATGAATCCAGAGTTTAATAAAACTGATTTAACTTTCCTTGATCATTTAAATTTCAGAAAGAAGAATACCACACAAGTTGCTTTGTACACACTTTGATTATCTTGAACTTGGAACTGTTTTTGTCCTTGCATGATGATGGCTCCTCTGGATAAGACCTGTGGAGGTTGATGTAAGAAAGTAAAACACAAAAATTAGTCAAAAGGACACTTTAACTTAATTCCTCAATGTTTTTTCCACAATTCTAGTGAATTATATTTGGAAGTTTATGGAAATGTTCCTCTAGAAAAAAAAAATCTGGATCCACCACATCCATGTTTTAAACACACAGTGGCGTAAACATTAGCTTGAAACATTTGTTTTAAAACAATTTTAAATCCATCAGACGATTGTATTTCACTGAATGTGTTCAGCAAAAAATTAGACAATTACTGAACGCTGTGAGTTGTTTAACCTGCCGACTTTGCCTTGAACTGCCCTGGGTAACGTTAAACTGGGATCAGAGTGATTTGTTTGCTACTTTCAGATAAACTGGCAGACCCATTATAAATAATGTGGTTTTACTGGGTCTGATTATTAGAAAAATAGGTTACAGTTGTTGTTCTTTTAGTAATGTTGGAAATATGTGTTGAACCTGTAAGTGTTGAATCTAAATAATCCAAATATTGTTAAAGGTTTATTTTTTATTTCAGTTTATTATGCAGTTTACAGGTTTAATGTTAAAATGTTCTGTATTTATTTTATATTAGCTTATTTGAACGTTTTTTTGTGATTATGAGGATTTTTCGTGATGTCTTTCCCTACAAACTTCACTATTAGAACAGAAAAGTTTTCTCATGACTCTGCAGGTCAGATGTATTTTGGTTCATATTTAAAACTGTTTAAAGAATTTTATATGTTAGGAGCAGATCTACTAATCTAAATAAGTTTCCTTGTTCATCTACAGGTTTTCCAAATTCAGTAAAACAAAGACATTGTCCAGAGGAGATCCATTTGATTTGAATCGGGTGTGTTGCAGTAGGTAAACATTTAATACCTGCAGGACACCGGCCTTTAAGGAGCAGAGTTAGCTGTCCCTGATCTACACAATATTATTTACTGTTATTTGCAACTTTTATAAGTATACAGTTTTCATCTTTTTCTTTTTAATGGTTTTATTTCGGTTGTTTTAATTGTTGTGTCCCTTCATGTAGAGCCCTGTGTGCAAATTTTTTTTTAATGCCGCTCCCACCCACTAAAATTCTGACCATTCCTGCTCGGTTCTGTAAAATTTGTGTCCTGACCGTCCCAGTCCCTCCAATCAAATACTTATTCCTTGCCCTACATGCATATATGGGAAGAAAATTTAAAATATATTTAAAATAAATCTCTGAGTTTTTTAATTACTATGTTCATGTAGACTGAGGTCAGAAACTATAAGATGTCTAAATATCAGCAGTTAATATTAAAAAATCTATTAAACAAATGTGCCACTGTCACTTTAAATTTGAATCGGAGCTTGAGAGAATATATCTACTTTTTATTCTTTTCTTTAGTTTCATATTCTCCAGCTTTAATGTTGTTTCCAACCTAAGGTTGCACTCTCCATTGTGTAGCAAATTCGGGAGTAGCTGCCCACTCCCACCCAATACAACCCTAAACTTTCCAACTCCTGCAAGCTTTGCATTGGCTCCCGTGGGATCCCAGTCCCAATGCAGGGCTCTGCTTGTTGTGTTTTACTCTATAAAAGCCTTTGGATTGGAAGTGTTAAACAAATTAAATATAATAAGTAAAGAAAATATAACTGTTTTCTGAATTAGTGAGAGGAGGTGACAACAAATGTTGAACATACAGCCAACGTTACTTGGCAAACCAGTGTGTGTGAAATATGGGTGGACATGGCACGAGGGCAGTGACGTTTGAGGGTTTGGTGAGTAACTCTGAGTTACTTTTCAAAACATATCTACACTTCAGTCTGTTCATTCCAAGAGCAAAGAAACTGCTGCACTTGTATTAATTGGTTCATCTTTGGTCTTTCCGTGTGTTTAAGCTGCAGTATGAATCAAGCTTAAAGCCTTTATTTCCTCTCTAAGACTTTAGGTTTTGACAAAGGCCTTTATGTTCTTGTTTTACAAATTAAATCCTGTTTTTAAAGTTAATATCTTCAATAATATTCTTTAAAATCTGTAAATAGAGTGACATTGGATATTGCTTAAATCTGTTTTAATCCCTGTATTTCACACACTGATCCTAATCAAAGTTAACAATGATCCTGCTGGACATTGCATTTAGAGAATTATGTTGACTGGCCACCCCACACCATCTGACATTGCAGTACTCATTACAACTAAAAGTGACTTTAGACTTGGACTTGCAAATAATGATTGGTTCTTCTTCTGATATTACTCTACTACAAAAACAGAAAAACTTCCTCACCAGGTACATCACATGAACAGTGCCCTGTTCTTCTTTCACTTCAGTGTATCTGATGGAGATGTCCTCTTCTTTGCCACAAGGAAGTCGTTCATAATTAGTCTTCACCTCCAGAGAACTGACTGTTTTCTTATTGGGGGAAGGGTGGAGGAGGAGGGATTCTGACAGTGTAGGCCAGTTACCCTTATGTAAAGTATTTCTGTATCCAGGGTGTTCCAGCATTGGTGTGTTGTCCACCTGGTTTAAGGAAATATAAACAATAGAATGAGCTCATAGCGGTCGATGTAGGAGGAAGCTGTGACATGACTTTAATATGTTCACTCAAACTCTGTAGTTATATTTTTTTACTTACATGGAGTTCCATATGCCCCCTGAATTCATTTGTACTTAATGAAAATGTGGCCACTCCATTGCTGTCAGTAGTGAGATTCTGCAGCCGCATTCCCCTCCCAAACAAGTACAACGGCATGTCAGGAATGGGCGTATCATTGTGGTAAACAGCTTTAACCTGTTAAAAGTAGGATGATGTATTAGACAGCAGATGATATCAGATGCCCTGTGCAGTACACTTCATGGGGCTTTAAAACTGCAAACCAAGAGAGAGTGATGGCAAGAGCTCTTCTGTTGTTTATTCAGGCAGTAAATAGCACTAACCCTACACAAGATCAAGTATCAGCTGGGACCATGCAACAGAACGTCTGCAGAAAGAGGGCAGTAGACTATTATTCAATAATGAAAAACAGAAGCTTGACATGAAAACGATAAATAAATCAGTACTTGAACATCAAATGTCATCAAAAAATAAACAATAAAATGGCGGAATTTTTATACCAAACTGGTCTCTCCTATATTTTTATTTACTCCACATGGCCATGTCCTTGTGTTTTGTTTAGGTTTTGTTTTGTTTTGTTTGTTTGTGTGTTTTTTGTTTATAAACAAAAATGCAGCTTTTACAGTGACAGTTCAACAATATAGTATCGACATTTTTGTATAATTACTCTTTCTCACCTTTACACCCAGGTATCTAATGTTACCTGACTGTAAGGTGATGTTGGGTAGATTCTGAAAGCTACAGTTGATGGGTAGAACTATACTCTTAGACCAGTTAATGGAGCAATCTGAGAGTGATGAGAATTGGTGAGACTGTTTCAGATAGAGAGGTTTGTGAGTTCTGGAGGAATAGTAAAACGTCATCAGCATAAAGGCTTATTTTATGAATTACATTTTTTGGACTGAATGCCTTTAATAGCTTGATTTTGTCTAATTGCGGTTCAATAAATATAGCAAAAAGTGAGGGGGATAGTGGACAACCTTGTCTGGTGCCCCTTTGTAAATTAAAACTTGGAGAGGTTTGGTCATTTGTTCTGACACTCACATTAGGAGAACTGTATAAGATTTTAATCCAGTTAATGAAAGATGGTCCAAAGCCAAATTTGTTTAAAGTAGCTAGTAAATATTTACAGTTAACACGATCAAAAGCTTTCTCTGCATCTAAAGAAACTATTATTATTTCCAGGTTATTGATGGTAGAATAATCTATTATATTAATTAGTCTCCGCATGTTAACAGAGGAATATCTGCCCTTTATAAAGCCTGTTTGATCAGGGTGTATAATGAGGGGAGTTATTTCTCTAACCTTCCAGCTAATGCTTTGCAAATTATTTTAAGGTCAGCATTTGTCAGTGATATGGGTCTGTAGCTAGATGGTATTGTGGGGTCTTTACCTGGTTTTAATAGTACAGTAATGGTGTCAGAGTTTGTGTTTGGGGGTAAATAAGCATTTTCCTTTATTTGTGTCACCATTTTGAAAAATGTAGGGGCCAGTGTTGACCAGAATTCTTTATAGAACTCTGCTGGGAAGCCATCCGGACCTGGGGCTTTTTTACAGGGCATATGTTTAAGGGCTTCATGTAGCTCCTCCGCTGTGAGGGGGGAATCTAAGGCCGTGACTTGTTCCTGCTGTAAACCTGGAAGATCTATATTGTTATGAAAATTATGAATATCGTTGTCTGATGGATCTAAGTGTGATGTATACAGAGTTTTATAGAAATTTCTAAAGATGTTGTTTATTGCAGCTGGCTCATGCGTAATATTATTACCTACTGAATCTTTAACAGCTGATACGGTAGATTTTTCTTTATTTATTTTCAACTGATTAGCTAAAAATCTTCCGGATTTATTACTATGTTCAAATGTTTCAAAGCGTAATCTTTGCACCAGAAATTCTGTCCTCTTGTTGATTATTTCATTTAATTCAAGTCTAGCCTTCCTTATTTGGGTCATCGTTGGTTCATCTGGTGAAGCACTGTGGGCGTCCTCTAATGATTTAATTCTTAGTTTTAATTCTAATATTTTTGAGTTGTCTTTCTTTTTTTAGTGTGATGCAAAAGAAATCATTTTGTCTTGCATTACCGCTTTCCCTGCTTCCCACAGAACACATGCTGAGACTCCTGGTTTGTCATTGTTTTCTAAGTATATAGCCCATTCTTTTGTAAAGTAGCTGATAAAGTCGGGATCTTTAAGCAAGCTGTATTAAATCTCCAGCTTTTAGTCGGTGGTGTGATTCTTGTGTTCCTCAAAGTGAAGGAAACTGGTGTATGGGCACTGATAGTGATGAGGTGAATCAGTGTCTCTGAAATCTCACTCACCAAAGAGGTGCTAACCGGAAAATAATCTAGCCTAGAATATGAATGGTGCACTGAGAAAAAGAAGGTGTACTCTCTGATATTAGGGTGTTAGACCGCCATATATTGCAAAGTCCAAAATCTTCCATATATTGTTTAACAGTGTTTGTGGATTGCCAGTTTTGATGGGTTTTAGATGATGCAGTAAAACTTCGTCTTTCTGGAGACATGGTCTGTGCTTGTCACAATTTTGCGACTTTGCTGCTTAAAGGGTTAACATACTTGCTGATTGACTCAATTCCAAGCTTGTTTTCTGAATCTAAAAGAGGTTATACAATACAAAAAAACCCAAAAGACTGACTATTAACATTTACCAACACTCCCGGTACTCCTGACAGATGATAAAACTTACTTTTCCTTCTAGGTCTGATCCTTGGGCATAAAACAAGGGAGTGTCAACAAAAGACAGACTTCCAATTTTATACGTGAGTCTTATGTTCGTCTTCTGTATGCTTGAAATACCTGAAAATGAGAAGGATCAATGTTATAACAGTCTGCATATTAAAATATTATTTGACAAACTAATCGTTTAAATAGCAAAATATTAAACAAATAAGCATGCCTGTCCCATCCTCATACGCTGTAGCACTGACTTCCAGCTTATCCGTTATAATCTTTTGGTCTGTTCTGGTGAAAGTTGACATCTTGAATTCAAAAGTGGCACAGCCTGCTTTGTTAGCCTAAAATAAGTATAATAATATGAAATATAGTTATACACCAGTGTAATTATTCATTTTTAATCCCTTTAGCACAATGACACATGCCATCCCACCTAATACCAGAATGACAGAAACACCACACATCACATCACAACAATTTAATTAGCTTATTTAAACCTGTCAGACATCATCTACAGCAGTGGTTTCCAACATAGAGTCCCTCATAAATGGCACAGGGGGTCCTCAAGGCTTTGACTGTTCAAAGCCAGTGTGATTTCAAATTAAGGTCATGTCCACACAGAGATGAGTTGAGGTGTATTCGCTTAATTGCATTTATTTTAACATTTGGGTGTTTCATTCAAATAGAACCAGTGTTTTGGGAGCCTGAAAAGACTTTTTGCCATTTAATTAATGAGACATGTCTGTGAAACGTCACAGTGCAGATGATTTGTTCTTATTTTGAAAAAGAAGGAAAAACGCAAGTCTGTATGTTAGTAATAAACGCATAATATCAAGCATGGTGAATGGGGGGGTCCCCTGCTTTTTGGTAGTTGCATGAAGGAGGTCCTCAGGGAAAATAAGTTGGGAACCACTGATCTACAGCACACACTCAATTAGCCATGAAATAAGAACAGTCAAAGGGATGAAACAAAGGCACTGAGACTTCAGCTTAAATGTAAAATTCATTCATTCATTTGTATCTCAATAATGGGCCCTTAGGCCCAGTGTGGAGATGCCTTTTTTTCATCCTCTCCAGCTACATCTTACTCCCCTAATGTTACCTTTCACCTATATCTAAGACAAGGAGCGCTGTAGAAACGGCTGCTCCGTCAGTCTGCCTGTTCCTGTTGTGTTATATGTTGTTTTGTCTAGTATTGGATGGGTTGTACTGAAAACATGAATTTCCCTGCAAGGGATTAATAAAGTATTTCTGATTCTGATTCTGATTCATGTATTAATCTTATAAAACACCAACAGAAAAATTAACTAGTGAATGGGGAATGTGTTGTCAGCATTGTCATCTTTTGTTTTCTCTTCATCATCACAAGGCTGCTTCTCTGCTCACAAATACGTGTTGTTTCCTGCCAGCGCAGAAATATCTCACCATGTGTGTTTTTATTTGCGGATTCTATTTCACTAATTATATGTTGATAATTTTCCAGTTTCCTTTGTGTTACCGTTCCATTATCACTCCATGCAGAATGTGCTCTGTCACTGAGCCTTATGTTTCTGTTTGTTCTGTTACCTTCACTCAGTTTCAAATCCAATCCAACCTATTATTGTGATAAGGATACTTTTCCAGCTCCTCCATGCTTCTCACCATCAGTACCTTGGCCTCAACTCGTTCATTAAGTTCGATAAAAATCTTGCAGTTTCTTGTTCATGTGCTCTGGATTTTTGTCATTCTCCTCAGGTAAGGTGCTTTTTTTACGATATCCACTTGGTCTTTGTCAGATGTTCATTAATGTCAACATCTGTGCCTTTGAGCATCCTGCCCTGTTTTAGGAGTGTATCCTGCTTCCTGTTAACAAAGCTCAGTATAACAGCTGGCTTGTCATTGTTGTTTCTTCAGGGTAGCAGGTGGCAAATTTCAACCCGGTTGTAATCCAGAGCAATCCCTTTTGACTGCAGAAGTGTTGCCACTTGTTGCTCGGTTGAACTTGTGTCCAGCTCACCATTGGATTCCCCAACATTGCCTGCTGTCACCGCCCTGGCATAGGACTGTGCTTTAATTGATAGTCCCCTGATCACAATATCATTCATTCGGGTGTTCATAATAAGCAATTTACAAGTGATTAGTTAATGATGAACTGATCATTTACAAAACTTTACAAAGCATTAATAAATGATTAATAAAAAATTGTAATAGTTCATGTTTTGTAGATTCACTCATAAATCATTTACAAATGATTAGATAATGATATAAACTAATCATTAACAAAACATGACAATATGATTATAAATGATTCTTAAGAAAAATACTAACAATTTAATAATTTATTTGTATCTGTAATTGTAAGTGTTGTAGGTTTGTAGTTGTAAGCTGATCTGTTACAAAGCACAAAATGCAACTATGTGAACTGGTTCTATGTCTCACAGAAGATCACGACACTGTAAATTGTAGTTAGTAAACAAGTTGTAGTTAGTGTAGCATGTTCACAATCAGAAAGAACATATTAGTTTATCAAATGTGAGTTTTTGTAGAAAGATGAGACCATAACCATGGCAACTCTACCTTATTTGTCTTTGTGTCACATAGGCCACTTAACTCGACTACTTCCATTTCTGGAGGGCTATTCAAGATACCAGGAGGCCGGCACACCTTAACTATAACTGTACTTGGCACAGGTTGTCCATATGTGTACCTAATCAAATGTGAGAATAAAAAAAAAAAAAAAGAAAAAAGAAAAAATCAATCAATCATTCACTTAAAGAAAATCCATTTCAAATTGCGTGGAAAAAAATGAGTTTTTACTTACTTTGCACATACTTTCACATCAAATTCTTCCTCCCTGATACTTAATTTTTCTTTTACAGTTAATGTTACATCAAATTTGGGTAAAACTGGTGAAAAAACAAACAAGTTATCATTTATATCTGGTAACAAGTGGACTGGATATTCATTCAAAAAGCAGCTCTAACTTACCATACTTTTCCACCTTGAAGTCATGATATAATTCATCTTCACCCACTGACACAATGATCCTGTAAATTCCTTGTCGTGCTTCGGAGCTCAAATCATAAGAAAGCTGCAGTATTTTACTGTTGGATGATTCATTCAGCCATAGTCCAATTCTGTTTTTGTAAGGATCCTGTCCAGTGAGACAAATCAGATATAGATGCATTAATAACGCAAACTGGGAGATAGTAAAATCCAGTTTCAGAGTTGTTTCGAAAACTCTCCAACTTGTGGTGCAAAACTGGGCCAAGCTTACACTTTTTGACTTTTTAGTGGGACCAACATCCCAGTCAGCTAAGGAAACCAAAGCATTTTTTACCGTATGTTCTGCTGAGTGACTTCAGTTCATTAATCAAATAATTGTAGCCCATAAATTTTGACTGTATTACACTGTAATGGTAATATTCTGGCAGCTGGGGCACCAGAAAAATACAATGAAATATAAGAAAAAAACTAAATCATAAAATTAGATTCAAGTACAGTTCAAGGTATATTTCTGCCTTTTAATCTTTAATAAAAGACTTTAGCATTTATAATAACAACTAAGTTACCTAAAATACAAAAAACTGCATAAGTACAAAACATTAGTGTAAATTACTTTTATAACCGACCGGCACCTACTGGCACTGGCCTATTACCTATAAGGGTTAAGTATGCTCATTAATAAATTATACTGGGTTTTATTGAGCGTGTTTGTGATCTACTGGGAGAATAACAGCCCTCCTCCAAGCTCCAATGATGTAAAATCCAGCATCGATCAATCTCTGCATAACACCCTTTACAGAATACTTCTACTTGATCTGATTCAGAATAACAGGAATCTAAAAATACAACAGCGTAGTCAAAATGACCACCTGTAGACAAAATAAGTAGAAATGGTTATATTAACTTTGTTTATTCTAAACCACAAGACTTACTGTGTATTCCCATAGTTTCGGGTAAAGTCAGGGACCAGTCAGCCTTTATGATTTTACTTGACAAAATTACTGAATAGTCCTATGCAAATTTTACAACCATCAAAATGACCATCTTGGTTATTCTTGTGTTAAATGCATCTAATGTTTATAAAATAAAGATTTAGCTCAAAGATAGAGGCTACAATTCCTTGGTGTAGCCAGCCCAGAGTCCCGGCCTGGGGCCCTTTGCTGCAGGTCATTCCCCGCGCTCTCAGACTTAACTTTCCTACAAAGCTACTATTAAAAAACATGAAAGGCCAGTGGAGCCATTCAGGCCATTAAAACAAACAAACAAAAAAAAAGAAAAAAAAAAACAAAAAAACAAAAACAACAAAAAAACAGGTGACTTAGTGAGGTGATTAAATGAATAAATGTGGCCAATAAAT
Source organism: Melanotaenia boesemani (assembly GCF_017639745.1). Lineage (NCBI taxonomy): Eukaryota > Metazoa > Chordata > Actinopteri > Atheriniformes > Melanotaeniidae > Melanotaenia > Melanotaenia boesemani. The sequence continues at coordinate 4,914,036 of NC_055690.1, read as the reverse complement.
GAGCCCAAAATTCTAGTCAGTGTTAATTTAATTGCATTCTTTTTTTTGTTTGTTTGTTTGTTTGTCTGTTTTAAATTTTTTTACTTAGGTCTGGGCACATGAACTCATTATTAATGTGTGTTATTGCATTTTTTTTTCTTTGTTTTAAATCATCTCCATTAATGTGAAAATCTGTTGCTCACTATCTGATCCCAAGATCCCAACTAATGATGGCACATATGAGCTTCCCTCCAGATGCACCACCACAACATACTACACAAGCTGTTTGAAAAGGAGTGGTCAACCAAAGCGACCGATTTTACAATGTGCACCTGCTCTCACTGGAGACTACTGGACATCACTGGGTAACCATAATTATCTCAGAGTTACAATGCACTATATAAATAAACAGTGGGTGCTGCATTCACATGCTCTAACAGCAATGAAAACAGATGGGAGAAATTTTGCTGAAATGTGTGCGGAACATTTTATTAATGTTGCACCGCAGCAAACATTTTAGATAACGTCAGTACACTGACAGTGCATCTACCTTTTGAACACGTTCCCTGTGTCGCACACAGTTTCCAGCATTCTGTCACAGTATCTCTGCAGAACAGTGTGTTTGACAATGTTCTGGCCAAATGCAGAAAACTTGTGGGTCACTTTAAACATAGTTCAGCAAATGCTGCAGAATTAGGATTAAAACAAACTGAACATGGACAAAAGAAGGCGTTATAAACAAGACATTCGACACTCGATGTGATAAAAAAAAGCATCTGCAGGAATGAACAGCCACTGAGGGATGTTCACACCACTCACAACACCAATATTAACCATGCCAACAACAGCTGAAAAGGAGAAATTGTGGAGGTTGGAGTCCTAGGTATATTTCATTCACATCTTATATTTCTCGCTGTCCTGGCTGCATGTGTGCGAGAGAGAAATAGTGTCTGTGTATGTAAACAGCATGAACATGTAAAGGGATTGTTTTGTGTGTGTATAATTAAGTGACTGCGATACATTTTGACTGGCAAGCGTTTGATGTTTTACTCAAACATCAAACCCTTAACACATAACTTACTCAGGAACAGAGGGTTGTCACTCTGAAAGTGACATTAGAGCCTCTGAAGAAAGAGTTACTCCTGTTGGCTGCTTCATCAGAGTCTAATTCTGAACAGGAGGAAGATGTAGTTGAGAACAGTTTGTGTCAGAAGAGAACAGAAGCTTGTCTGTTAGAGAGGTGGACTTGGTGGACCCAGGGTTCGAATTATGGGGGAGCTAAGGGGAGCTTGGCTCCCCTGAAAGGAACAGGAGCTCCCTTAATTATTCAGCTGATACTTTGAGGGGGAGCCCTAAGACTAGTTCACTTTCAGGTTACATTTAATTTTTCAAAATTGTTCCTGATGTGTCTTGAAAAGAATAGCAATAATTTGTCAGATTTGTGTTTTATTTATTTTATTTATTAATTAAATCCTCCAAATGTGAGCCGTCCTGTTTCCTTCAGTGCCGTGGACAGCAGCGTTGTTTGTTTGTAGCGTGCTGTGAGCGTCCATACAAAAAAACATTTTATATACTTTCTCTTGTAGTTGTTAAAAAAACTTTCTGTCCCTGTTTCTGATGAAACAAGCTGCATACAGTAGCAGCACAGGGTTTTTTTTTTTTTTTTGTAGTACCCATAATTTTGACCGCGGTAACGTATATGCACGTGCACATGATGTGCAAAGTCGCGGTGTACGTTGTTTTACTGATGATTTTTTATTCATCCTCTAACTGACTGTCACAGGAGGTCAGAAAAGTTTGTCTTTGGTTTGTTTTGTTCTCTTTAATAACTGAGTTCTTTTGTTTGTTTTTATTTGAACAAATTGTATGTTTAAAATTGTTTGATGATAAAATCTATTGTGTGCATTGTGTATTCATCGTGCCAGCACTCTAATCCATATATGCTCGTCAATAAATCAACAAGTCAACAAATCAAACATTTTGAAGTGTTTGTGTTATTTCAGAGAAAACTCTAATATTGTGCACAGAAGGCAAACATGGACAGAAATGTGTTTAAACTAGTTTATATTCTTACCTCAAGTGTGATGACGTCATACTGTGAAAGAGAAATAGGGAGAAAAAGATTTATTACAGAGAGCATTGCTTTACTTTGCCATTTTGTCTTTGCTTGAAAAAATGGCAAAAAAGTAGTTTTTGCTTTGGCTGAAGTTCACTGCTTCTTTTTCATTTTCAAGATGTTATGAAATAAAAAAGTTAATATAAAAAAAAGAAAAAAAACTTTTCAATAGACAGAGTAGAGAGGTCCTGACTGTACTATTGATCCTTTAGTGGAAGCAGATTGATTATGGACATAATGCAACATCAGTAAATAGTGTGGCTGAATTTTCTGGTGGCCACAAGTTATTGGATAACTGATAACAGATATCAGGGCTACAACCTTTTTTCAATTTTTTTCACCCAGTGTTTTCTCCATGTTTTGCTTTCCACACTATTTGTGTGCACAACAAAAGTTTGCTGAAACATTGCTGATATTCTGACTGCAGATTAAAAGAAGTTAACTAATGATTTACGGATACTCACCAGCTGACTAACGGGTCTAAACTTGAAGTCCAGTGTGACAACTCTGAAATGCACTGAGATATTCACAGAAATCAGATGAAGGCTTTACATTTTATTTACAGTTGAATTAAATGGAAATTAATAAGTAAAACCTTTTGTCCTCAGAAAATACTCCCAAACCATTTTTAACTGTTTGTAAAATAGAAAAACCTCTAGAAATGTTTTAGTCACCATCAGCTCCACAGACAATCAGCTCATAGTTACCTGTTTGTCCAGGGATGTAGATCGGTTTATCTGTTTGGACAAACATTCCTGGCTTGTAAACTTTGATCATGATTTTCCTGACTTCTTTTGAGTGAAATGTGTCCCCTCTTACAAAGACCTCGAGGGTCCGCACCTCTTCGGTTTTCACCAAAGGAACCTTTGACAGAAATTTTTTTTTTAACTGTCAAGATCATGAATTCATGCAGTGAACGTTTTCTTTAAATAAACATTTAAAAAAGAGAAAAAAGAGATTTAAAAGTGAGCAAATTTTTCAGAGACACTCTTGGGATCTGACCTGAAACAGAATGCACTCGTGAAACTCTTCACTGGATGTCTTTTCCAACAGGATTGTGTTGTTCTCTTGATTTTTCAAAGAGACAGTCATGACCAGAGTCTCGCTGGGCTGCAGGAGACTCGCACAGAACCTGGTCTCAGCTCCAGCTTCAAGAACTGCAGGAATGGCCACCATATAATGTCTACACACAGACAGGCACACACATTCAGGAGTAACTGACATGAAGTAATCCATAACCTCATTCATATAAACAATAAAAAAAATGTTAAATTTGACAAATTTCTTTGATTAACTTACGGTTCAGCTGATGCTAGATTCACACACATCCAACACAAAAAGACACACAGTGTCCATGACTGTGTTCCAAGGAGACCCATGACTGACTACGATGATAATCAAAGTCAGCGTCTGTTAAATATCTGCTGATAAGAGAAATCCACGCCCAGTCACAGTCCAGTCATACTACACCGTATGACACTTCAGCACTTCAGAAAGGTAAAATGAGTATGAGGATGCAGCTGGGTTTCTGTTTCCAGGGGGCGGGGACCAGGCGGGGACCGGGGGTGTTATTAGAGCCCTGAGAAGGTGAGGATGAACCCTGAACTGCTTTATCTGTTAAACTTTCAGAACATGATTTAAATGGTTAATTCCTGAATAACATCAAATTGTAAATTGTAACATTAAAGTTGGATGTGTTGAGATGCTGTTCTGCTGACCTTGGTTGGAACCAGTTCTTATTTGACTTCCTGTTCCCTTTCTATCATCTCCAACTAGTCTGCCCATTCTCCTCTGACCTCTGACACCAATGAGATATTTTGGTCCAGACAACTGCTGCTCACTGGATATTTTCTCTTCTTCAAACCATTTTCTGGAAACCCTAGAGATGGTTGTGTGTGAAATTCCTAGTAGATCAGCAGTTTCTGAATTACTCAGACCAACAACCATGCATGCCACATTCAGTCACTTAAATCCCCTTTCTTCATCATTTTGATGCTCAGTTTGAACCTCATTTAGTCAAGTGTTGAGCTGCTGCCATGTGATTGACTGATTAGATGTTAACAAGCAGTTAAACAAGTGGATCCCAGCCAACACGCATATGTGGGGCCCCGATGGGTAGCAACAGGTCTAATAATTATGTCCTCAGTTTCCATGGAGGCCCTTAACGCGTGTGCCCAGATGGGTTATTGATGAGCCCTGGATTGGCCCCAAACCGGGCACAGATGGCCGCTACAGGTCTTATATTTGGGGTCCTGCTGGGATACCCAACTGAAGCCCAGTGAAGTTTGTCCTCAGTATCCATGATGGCTCCAAGGGCAATTGCCTTAATGGGTTCATGATGGGTTTAGCTTTATCCTAACCTTGTCTTTCCAGGACTGACATTTTCATGCAGTTTTGGGTTAACATAGGTTTAGACCCACAAATCCACATCTTGTGCATTTGCAGTTTATCAAAGCTAAACATCCTCCTAACAACTTACATGACGCTAACCAGAAGTCTAATATAAATTCACTGTACAGAGTACAGAAAGTACATCGGAAGTACATTTTAGGTTTTTCTGCTTTATATCGTACAATTCAGTGGCTAACTTGTAAAAACTTCCTGCAGCTTTACAAAATATCTCATAAGATCCATAGCTGGAACTGCTCATATTCATGGATGCATAAAACCTTCTAGGTCTGCCCACAGTGACAGTTTCATCATAGGTACACCTCCTGAATCTTTGCTTTGGTTTTGTTTTGTCTTGTTTAAACCTGACAATCAATCCAAAACCAAAGTTATTCATAAATTTTAGCCCTGCTTAGCATCAAACAGATACCCTGAGGTGTCATAAACTTTATACCTTCTAATAAAGCATAATGCTCTGAAAATTGCCATGAAGGCATCCATGAATTCTCAGTTTTAAAGTGTGTTCATATTTTTATGAACACACTTTGTGTGATGGTGTGATGTACAGTGAATACATTAATTTTATATTAGGGCTAGCACATAAACATGTTATCACGTTAACTCGTTAATTGATTAATGCTGTTAATTTTTTTAATGTGCGCTAATTTTTTTTTTTTTTTTTTGAATTTCTTGCTCACTGGCCACTTGCAGATGCTTGCAGTCCTTGTCTCTTCCTCCATGTACTGCTTCAGCGGTACAACAGGAGAAAGCAGGTTTTTTAAAATGAAGAAATGTTTTCTGTCTGGCACTTCAAATAATAATAATAATAATAAAATTTCTTTAAAAAAAAAGAAGAAAACAAACCAATATTTTCTTTGTCTGTCAAAACCCATGCAAACTGGGGAAAAAAGTGATTTTTGGATGAGAAACTGCTCCCCAAGGACAATGAGAAACAGTTTTTTTTTGTTGTGGTTGTTTTTTTTTAGCTGAGTGTGGTTTTATCATGGTGGATTTATGAATGTTTTACAAACGTGAAGCACAAATTGGGCCTTCTTTATAGCGAGATGAAACTTCCAGCTGTGGAATCTAGGATCTGAGCTTTCAGTGGAGGAGTCGTTTGTCCGTGTTCATGCGTCGGGTGGACACGGGTGTAGAATGATCAAAGGTCGGCTTTTCTCTGTTTAGCACAGCTTTATTCTCAGCTCTTTTCTTATACAGCCACAGACAGGACATGCAGCAACCATGAACTTTTCTATACACCTGCAAAACGTCGGCTCACTGCCGTAAAACGTTGCTGTTGTAAGCTGCTGTAACTACTAACATTATCTCAGTATATCTGAAACATATATGACATCTCCCTCCCTTTTGTTTAGTTTACACCAATAATGCAAAACAAAACCAAACAGTATGCAATTAACCAAAGAATGGGAAGGAGTACAGACCAGAAAAATATTTCCAGTGGACCCGTTAACCAAACACAATAAAAGTATACTTTCCTTAATCAAGTGTTAACAAACAATGCACTCCTTTATCACTTTCAAATATAACAAAACATAGCATATTAGCGTCACACTGTCATTATAAGGCAGCATAAACAGACAAAACCATATTCAAGAGGACGTCCATTTATAAGTCTAGTCTGTTGACAGGCTTGCACACCCGTCCAGCTCTGGTTCTCCTGGTGGTAAGGCGGGGGTGTGTGCACGACCTGTGACTGCACCTGAATCTGGAGAGATAGTTTCTTCAGTGACAACCGTTTCGGGCAGAGGGTTTGGTCTGTCCGTTGGCGTCTGTGTGGGGTAGTGAAGAGGTATCCAGCTGGAGGTGTCGTCTGTTCCTCCACAGCACTGTCCCTCCACAGCACTGTCCCTCCACAGCACTGTCCCTGTTGGTGTGTTGATCAGGTAAGATCTTGGAGTAGAACACCCCTTGGAGACGACTGCTGAAGTCAGCCAGGTTTTTTCCTGATCTAGCTTAGTGAGGACTTTGTCTCCAAGCCGTAGACGTGGAAAATGTCGGGCTCCATGGCGACAATTGTAGTAAAAAGCTTGTTTGGCCTTTTCTCCAGCATCCTTTTGTTCGACAGCCTTTCTGTTAGGCCATTTGGGTCAGAGATTCTTTTCCAGCACAGGAAGGGTTGTCCTGATTTTAACAGTTAACAGTTTTGCTGGACTGACTCCTGTAGTGGTACAGAGGGTGGATCTGTAGCACATGAGGGCTATTAATGGGTCTTCTTGTTGAAGGCTTCTCTTTGTAGTCTGCACTGCTCTCTTTGCATGACTGTTTCCTTGAGGATGGTGGGGACTGGATGTGATATGTCTGAAATCTAATTGGCTTGCCAGTTCATGGAATTCAGAGCTGGAAAATTGAGGTCCATTATCACTGACCACCTCATCCGGGATTCCAAACCTTGCAAAGGTCGCTTTGAGTCTCTGAATGACCTGTGCGCTTGTTGTGGATGGCAAGTGCAGCACCTCAAGGAACCTTGAGTAGTAATCAGAGACGACCAGGTAATTGTTTTTGTTGGGTTCGCAGAGGTCAAGGGCTACTCTTTTCCATGGGCGGTCGGGCAGAGGTGTGGAGATAAGCGGTTCCTTTTGCTGTGTCCGCTTTTGTTCTTGGCATGGGTGGCACTGCACCACCGTGTTCTTTATTTGTGCTGAGAGTCCCGGCCACCAGACTGACGATTTTGCTCTTTCTCTGCACTTGGTCAGTCCGTGATGTCCATTATGTATTTTCTCCAGGATGTCAGCTCTCAGTGGCTGTGGAATGACAACTCTGCTCTCTCTTATGAGCAAGCCATCAGCTTCAGTTAGTTCATTTTTCACTTTCATGTATGGTCTGACGTTCAGTGAAACATTATATAGTCAGGCCATCCCTTTCTTGTGAGCTGGATCACTGTCTGAAGCTCACCATCAGTTGCGGTGGCCATTTTGATGCTCTCCAATCTGCTTGGGGATGCAGGAATGCCCTGTATCACTGCAGCGACATAGCTCTACACCTTGCTGTGTGTCTGTCTCTTCCGTTATGTAGGATTGTGGACTCCTGAACAAGGTTATAATAGTTTTGGATTTTTTATTAGTTTAAGTTTTTATTTCGTTTTGACTTTTTCTTTTCAAATTCAGTTTGTTTTAATTAGTTTTTAGAGCAAATTTTCTAATTTTTATTCGTTTTCGTTTTTTAAAAATGCTTAGTTTTAGTTTAGTTTTTATTAGTTTTAGTGTTAGTTTTAGTTTTTTGTTTGTTTTTTCTAAATTAGAGTATTTGCCAAGTGCTAAATTCAAAATAATCAGAATAAACACTGTATAATAAAAACTTAAGATACAATTTTTAAAAATTGTATCAGGAGGAAACATGAACAGCCAACGACAAATCAAATACAACAGCCCATAAGATAACAACCTTAAGTAAAAAATGTGTGCAGTGCTGTTTCTGAGAACACAACCAACATACTAAAGACACACAACAACATAACATGAATCCATTCAAGAGACAGTTCAGACCTTGGCAGCCAGGAGTCTAAAGGAGCTCAATCTGACTCATCATGAACAACCTGAAAAACCCAACAAACTCTAGACCAGACGTTTAATTCATTCAGATGAAACTACTCATAATTAACTACATAAAGAATTGAACTAAAGGTGCAGCAGTTTTAGTACAAATCACTGCATCTGTTTAACAGTACAGGACCTCACATGTTGTACTGGACATGATAAAGCAGTGAATATTTTACACACTGAAAGTGAACGTGTCTGGTAGAACACAGAGCCAGCAGCTGGTTAAGATACTCAACTTTTACAGCTGGATGCTGATGTGCTTTTCTTTTAATTTCAGAATTAAAAGTTTAGTCTCCCAGAAAGACCAGGAGAAACTCATCCATGCATTCACCTCCAGTAGGCTGGATTGCTGTAATGGTCTTTTAACAGGACTTCCTAAAAAGAGCATTAAACATCTGAAGCTCATCCAAAACGCTGCTGCTAGAGTTTTAACCAAGACTAAGAGATCTGAACACATCACACCAGTTTTAAAATCTCTACACTGGTTTCCAGTCAGTCACAGAATAGATTTTAAACCCTTCTGACTGTTTACAAATCCCAGAATGGTTTAGGCCCAGAATACATCTGTGATATGTTCAGAGAATATAAACCTAGCAGAGCTCTTAGAACCAAAGACTCTGGTCAACTAGTCCAGACCAGAGTCCAGACCAGAGACCAGACCAGGGTCCAGACCAGAGTCCAGACCAGAGTCCAGACTAGAGACCAAATCAGAGTCCAGACCCTAGTCCAGACCAGAGACCAGACCAGGGTCCAGACCAGAGACCAGACCAGAGACCAGCCCAGAGACCAGATCAGAGTCCAGACCAGAGTCCAGACCAGAGACCAGACCAGAGTCCAGACCTGAGTCCAGACTAAACATGGAGAAGCAGTATTTAGCTGTTATGCTGCAAACAAGTGGAACAAACTGCCAGGGGAGATTAAACTTTCACCAAATGTAGACATTTTTAAATCCAGGTTAAAAACATTTCTTTTCTCATGCACCTATGCATGAAATCTGTATGTTAACTTTTTAACTTATCTTGCTTTTAATCATTTTATTGTAGTTTATGATTTTATTGTGATTCTTGCTATGTGTTGCTGTCTTTTATTATTTCTTAATATCTTTAATGCTTTTTTTATGTAATTGTCCTGTACATGAAATGTGCTATACAAATAAACTGCCTTTCCTTCTATACTAAACATACATAACCTGCTGCCCAACATTGTAAACAAAAACGAGTTTAAGCCTCTCAAATTCATCTTTTCAAGATTTTGTGTGTGACTGTGTGTGTAGGTCTGATTGCTCGCGAACGTACGCGTGTGTGTGCGAGACTCTGTGTATGTGTAACTGAGTGTGTCTGTGACTCACGTTCCCTCCCCATGCTGCTCAGCCTGGCTGAAGCTTATCAATCCGTGGAGGGGGGCAGAAAGGCTACCTGGTCCAGGTATTACTTCTTGTGCAGCTTTTCAAATGGATTTTCAGATTCGTGGTTTTTCCTTCCACATATTTTACCACCTGCTTCTTCTACAAGGTACTTTACTTTGACATGGTCATAAAGAAAGAAATCCCAAACAGGTCTCTTCTTGCTTTCTCCTAACTTTCTCCGTAGCTTCACGCTAGCCGGCGTGTGGACACGCTGTTGACACGTGACGTCACAGCCGTACGACGCAGACACCTGGCGTAAATCAGGCAGAGCGAAGTAAATAGATTTCATATCAACCCCGAGGCCTTATGTATGAAATAAATTTACAAAAAACGAAAACGAAGGACACTTTTGCTTTCATTTTAGTTCTTTTTGTAAACACACAATACAGTTTCAGTTAGTTTTCGTTTTTTTAAAAACTCGTTTTTATTTTTATTTCAGTTAACGAGAATGTTTTTTTCATTTTAGTTTTCGTTTCTTCATTAGTTTTCGTTAACTATATTAACCTTGCTCCTGGATAGTGTATCAGCAATGAGGAGAGTTTTCCAGGCACATATTCGGCCACTGGCTTACATCTCATTAGCCGCATCAGAAGACGCTGGCACCTCAAAGGGACATTATCCAGGCTTTGATTGTTAATGAGCAGCACTAGCAGTTTGTGGTCGGTCTCCAGCTTAACCTCAGCCAGTCCACATAAATACTTGTCAAATTTTTCACATGCCCATACACCCACTAGACACTCTTTCTCTATTTGTGCGTAGCAAGATTCCACCTCTGAAAGACACCTGGAGAAATAGGTTATGGGCTTCCACTCTTGTCCATGGAACTGAAGCAGTGCGGATCCTCATCCATAGCTGCTGGCATCAGCTGACACAGCTGTGGGTCTTGTGATGTCAAAAGGCGAGGACTGGCGCCTTTTTCAGCATTCTTTGATGTCCTCCAAAGCTTACTGACTCACTTAGCTTGGCAGTTATCTCATCTGATGTAGGTGGGATGTAGTGTTCCCTTTTAACTGACCTATTTAGTTTTGTAAGATCCACACAGATCCTGGCCTTTGCTGTGTTCTTTTTAAGGACTGGAACCATGGGTGCACATTATTCAGTGGGTTGTGTCACTGCCTCCTTTACTTTCTGGAGCATAGGGAAAGGCACACGGCGAGCAGTGTGTACAACGTATTGAACAGCATCATCCTTTAGCTCAATTCTGACTGGCTCAGTTTTTAGTGTACCATGCTCACCCTAAGTTTGTAGGTGGCTAGTGTTGGATTTGACCTCATCCACTCGTCTCACCAGGTTCATCTCGACTGATAGGGCTCAGCTGAGTAAGTTGTTGACTCTGTGTCCACGAATCACATAAGCTGTAAATGGGTAATCCTTTCCTCCTCCATGAGCCGCCACCTTATCGTGGTGGAGGAGTTTGTGCGTCCTGACGATCCTAGCGGCTATGTTGTCGGGGGCGCATGCCCCTGGTAGGGTCACCCATGGCAAACAGGTGTCTAGGGGAGGGACCAGACGAAGTGCTGCTCAGATGACCCTTATGATGATGAAAAAACAAGGACCAAGGTTTCCCTTGGCCGGACGTGGGTCACCGGGGCCCCCCTCTGGATCCAGGCCTGGAGGTGGGGCACGGAGGAGAGCGCCTGGTGGCCGGGCCTTTGCCCATGGGGCCCGGTCGGGCTCAGCCTGAAAGGGAGACATGGGCCTCTCCTCCCGTGGGCTCACCACCTGCAGGAGGGGCCATAGGGGTCGGGTGCATTGTGAGCTGGGCGGCTGCCAGAGGCAGGGACCCTGGCGGTCTGATCCTCAGCTGCAAAAACTAGTTCTAGGGACGTGGAAAGTCACCTCTCTGGCAGGGAAGGAGCCTGAGCTGGTGCGCGAGGTTGAGCGGTTATGGCTCAGGAGGCGAAAGCAGTGCTCCGTCAACACTGTGTACATTGGGGATGGGGGGCTGCTGACCTTGACTCGAGACGTTGTGAGGCGGTGGAGGGAATACTTCGAAGACCTCCTCAATCCCACCAACACGTCTTCCGATGAGGAAGCAGAGTCTGGGGTAGCTGGTGCTGGCTCGCCTATCTCTGGGGCTGAGGTCGCTAAGGTGGTTAAAAAGCTCCTTGGTGGCAAGCCCGGGGGTGGATGAGGTCCGCCCAGAGTTCCTTAAAGCTCTGGATGCTGTAGGGCTGTCTTGGTTGACATGCCTCTGCAGCATCGCGTGGACATCGGGGACAGTCCCCCTGGACTGGCAGACTGGGGTGGTGGGCCCCTCTTCAAAAAGGGGGACCGGAGGGTGTGCTCCAACTACAGGGGGATCACACTCCTCAGCCTCCCCGGTAAGGTCTGTTCAGGGGTGCTGGAGAGGAGGGTCCGTCGGATAGTCGAACCTCGGATTGAGGAGGCGCAGTGTGGTTTTCGTCCCGGTCGTGGAACAGTGGACCAGCTATACACCCTCTTTGGGGTCTTTGAGGGGGCATGGGAGTTTGCCCAACCAATCTACATGTGTTTTGTGGATTTGGAGAAAGCATTCGACCATGTTCCCCAGGGACTCCTGTGGGGGTACTCCGGGAGTATGGAGTGCCGGACTTGCTTGTACGAGCTGTCCGGTCACTGTACGACTGGTATCAGAGCTTGGTCCGCATTGCCGGCAGTAAATCAGAATTGTTTCCAGTGCGGGTTGGTCTCCGTCAAGGCTGTCCTCTGTCACCGATTCTGTTCATAACTTTTATGGATAGAATTTCTAGGCGCAGCTGAGGTGTAGAGGGGATCCGGTTCGGTGGCCTCAGGATTGGGTCTCTGCTCTTTGCAGATGACGTTGTTCTGTTGGCTTCATCGGGCCGTGATCTTCAGCTCTCACTGGAGCGATTCGCAGTCGAGTGTGAAGCGGCTGGGATGAGAATCAGCACCTCCAAGTCCGAGACCATGGTCCTCAGCCGGAAAAGGGTGGAGTGCTCTCTCCGGGTCTGCAATAGAGTCCTGCCCCAAGTGGAGGAGTTCACGTATCTTGGGGTCTTGTTCACGAGTGAGGGAAGGATGGAGCGGGAGATCGACAGGCGGATCGGTGCGGCGTGCGCAGTGATGCAGACTCTGCATCGGTCTCTCGTGGTGAAGAGGTAGCTGAGCCGAAAGGCAAAGCTCTCAATTTACCGGTCAATCTACGTTCCTACCCTCACCTATGGTCATGAGCTGTGGGTAATGACCGAAAGAACAAGATCGCGAATACAGGTGGCCGAAATGAGTTACCTCCGCAGGGTGGCCGGGCTCTCCCTTAGAGATAGGGTGAGAAGCACGTAACCCCGGAAAGAGGCCCCAGGGCAGACCCAGGACACGCTGGACGGACTACATCTCTCGGCTGGCCTGGGAACGCCTCGGGATCCCTCCGGATGAGCTGGTGAAGGTGGCAGGGGAGAGGGGGTCTGGGTTTCCCTGCTTAGGCAGCTGCCCCCGAGACCCAACTCCGGATAAGCGGAAGAAAATGGATGGATGGAAGGGTAATCCTTTCCTTTGTGACTGATTGTCGCGTTAAGACGGCCCAGAGATGAAAACTCGCCTCCGGGGCTTATGAGAGGGATGTCAGCTGGTTCTAGGGGTCTCTCTGGAGTAAGTTTATAAAATGTGTCCTCACACATCACAGATACATCGGCTCCTGTATCGATTTTGAATTCCACTGGGTTGGAATTTACAAATAGCTGTACAGTCCACTGATTACTTTTCTCATTTACATCGCACACTGAGCCCAGGAAAGAAAGAACTCTGCTCAGTTTTCTCTGTCTCTGTCACTTCATTCACTGATCTGCTGCTGTGGCACACTCTGGCCCAGTGTTCCATTTTATGACAGCTGTGGCATGTGGCTTTTCCTGCAGGGCATTTTTCATTCCTGCCATGTTGTGCTTTTCCATATTTGCCGCATTTCTTTTTCTTTATTCCCCATTTTCTATCTATAGGCTTGTCTTGTTTCTGTTGGGGCTTCCAGTGCGGGTTTTTTTCGTTTAAACTGCACTTCCTGATCAGATCCTGCACTGTCTCCTTGCAGATTCACTTGTGCTGCACCTCCTCTGACTGTCTGACGGTCTGTACTATCTGTGCCACTGTTAAGTCCGCCGTCATCTGTAGCTTGGGGGAGAGCTCTTTATCTACTATTCCCACTACGATTCGGTCATGAATATTTTCATCTTGAGTTGTGCCGAACTCGCAATGTTCTGTAAGTTCGTACAGAGCTTGGATAAAGCTTTCTGCTTTCTCTCCTGTCCGCTGAATCCGCTGGTGGAAACACGCCCGTTTGTGGATAATATTCCTCCACAGGAAAAAGTACTTATCAAGCTTCTGCACGACGATGGCAAAGTCGTTGCAATCATCATCTCGAGCAAATGTGAATGACTTTTCCGCCTCAATGCCCATTGCATAGATCAGGCAGCTCACCTGCACTTGTCATCATCTTTTTCGTGGCGGTTCTGTACCTCTGGAATCATTGCTTCCAATTGGGCCACTCTGTGGGTTTATCGAATGCGAAGTTCGTTGGGGGCTGAATTTTGCCATATTCTCTTATCCCACTTCTGACGCCATGTAGAAAGATCGAGGGTCGGCTTTTTTCTGTTTAGCACAGCTTTTTTTCAGCTCTTTTCTTATACAGCCACAGACTGGACATGCAGCAACCATGAAATTTTCTATACGTTTGCAAAACGTCAGCTCACTGTAAAACGTTACTGTCGTAAGCTGCTCTAATCTCAGTATATCTGAAACATATATGACAACAAGGAGACATCATTTGTGTTTACATATTTTTTTTTTTACTTTGTGTACCAGGTCTTTTAAATGTTTGTTGTCTTAACTGTGTTTCTTTGTGATAGAAATGGTTTTGCTAAGCTGGTAGCTGAGATTCTGGACTTTCTGTAGATACCACACATGTTTACAGTTACATCTACAGACCTGACGCCACACCTGGAAACGAGACGTTAACCCCTACTCCCGGTAGCGGAGGGTGCAGGTGCAAGATGTAAGGCTAAACAGTCAAGCTAAGAATGCAAAGTTAGATAATTTATAGGCCAGAAATCTGGATAATGAAGCACTGAAGGTGCATGGATTGAAGTTATTGTACAAACAGTGAATATTTCTCTCTCCTTACCATCTAGAAGCTGAGATTCTAATCCTGCTTTCTGTCTGTTTACCTGATGCTGATATTCATCACATATTGTTCCTTCTGTGTTTAGAAGGAAGCAGCTTCACAGCTTTAAATTCATCCTGCTGACTTTTTACCATTTTGTAAATCCTCAAAATTTCATCCTACTTTGTCATAAATATTTGATTTTATAAATATTAAGAAGTGTTTTAACTGTTGGTGTTTAAAGAGAAAACTGCTGCTAAATCTCTTTATGTGTTTAGTGCAGGGGTCTGCAGCCTTTTGTGGAAGAAATTTTACTTATTTTGCTCTATATATTATATTATAATCACACCTATAATTATTTTGTTTACTATATTCATTTATAAACTGTATTTACACTGATTGTTACTATATTACACCTTTTACATTGTACATTTTTATTCATCACGCTTTAATTCACTTTTAAGGTTTATTCTCTTCATATACACGCTCTGTTAAAAGTTCACTACGAGGGTAAGATGACATTTATCTGGTCCTTAGTCACACTGATTCCGGTGGAGACATAACTATGTGAGGTTGCTTTGATGCCAGCTCTTGGAGTTGTGTGTCCACCCAAGGTCTTCAGGAAGGAGGATTCTTTCTACAGAAATGTATAAAAACATAAAACCTTTGCAAAAAGAAGATAGACAGATTTTCTTCTTTGGTATTTAGATATTTGTGGAAAATTATGTAAAAAGAAAAAAGAAAAAACAAGCCTATATTTTCAAACCTAATGACAAGAAAAATAGATAATAAAAGAAATGTTACTGTCACTTTTATTGTCAATATGCCATTAAAATTCAATGCAATTGTTCTATGAAAAATTACTAAATCACCTGCATTTGTTAATTATATCTATATTTAAAAGCATTAGTTAATTCACTAGCATTTTTAGCATTCTGGCCATTGTGGAAGGGCCAGAGACTTGTTGCTCTGGAGCGGCAGGCTGCACTCTCCTGATTTAGTGTTTGTAAACCAAAATTTACTGCATTCACTTCATATGGCATATGGCAGGCCTTCTTTCAAAGGAAAAGGACCTTTTGCTCGTAACAATGCGATTAAGTGTGATTAATCACAACATTTTATGCAATTAATCGCTATTAAAAATTTTAATTGTTGCCCAGCACTATTTTAAATTTTTTTAATTTTATAAGTAACATTATATCAATTGTAAACACATTGGAACTGGAAATAACTTATTTTTCTAGCAGCATTATAAGACCCATTTATGCTCAATGCAGAAGACGGATATGCAGACAGTTTTGTCCATCTTATGCGTCGGTTACACATGTAATTTGGTCAATTTTCTGGAAGTTTACCTATCCATCATTTGATGCAGAAGACGAACCAATACCACCAGAAATCGCAGCGGCAGTGCTGAGCAGAATAGCTGACATGCAATTAGGGAAAGAAACAAACCGAGAAAAAGAAGAGAATCGAGAAGGAAACAAAAAGAAAAAGAATAATGATAAAAACTGTAAAAATTGCACAAGCTTTTGAAGAAAAACTATATGTGAATGTTTAGGGGCTGTTGGGTGGTTGAAAACAACTTTATAGGCATTTCTGCTGCTAAATGGTCTCTGAAACTGACACCGGCTCGCAGCAGTCAACTCTGAGCTTAGCACTGCCTGTTGTGGAGGAGTTGACTCAACAGCCATGGCAACAAAAAACATGCATGAAAGTATGACGAAGGCAATGTATGACAATGTTTGAAATGGAAGTTGCTATTTATGTACATAAGGGAGCACAAATGGATTTTTACAGTAAGCAAGTCTTGCAACAGTGTCCTTTAAACAGCGTGGGATGTTTGATTTAGTCATACAAACAAATGGTGACCCCATTACAAGGTCCAAAGATGACTTTTCTTTTCTGAGTAAACCACTGAATGATTGAGAATTTTCACCAACATGATAATACTCTCCATAAATATTAACCTTGGAGCACAACATGGTTAAAAAAAAGAGAAGAAAAAAAGATATTCTTCATCAAGAGGGTACATAGTGCTAACGTCCTTGGTTTTATGAAATTAAGCTATTGCATGTAACCATGTTTTGGGACGATAATTTAGCCTTCTGAGTAATAAGAGTACAGACACTGAATCATATAAAACATGACACTCCACAGGATAACGTTCCATTGATTTAGTTCCCATTAAAATAATATACACTGCTCCAGGCAACTTGTCCAAACTGAATAATAACGTGTATCATGTTTGCGTAACTCGTCTTTACAGGAAAAGAAGCTGTGTTTGTTCCCTCTTTTTGTTTAAACATTCACAAAGACAAGGCAAGGCAGTTAATTTGTACAACACATTTCATGTACAGGATAATTCAAAGTGCTTTACATAAAACAAAGGCATTACAGATATTTAGAAATAGCAAAAGGCATCAACACATAATCACAATAAAATAATAAATTACATTAAAATGATTAAGAGCAAGATAAATTAAAAAGTTACTGTGCAGATTTCATGCATAGGCGCATGAGAAAAGAAATGTTTTTAATCTGGATGTAAAAATGTCTACATTTGGTGACAGTTTAATCTCCACTAGATAGTTTGTTCCACTTGTTTGCAGCCATGGCAACAAAAAACATGCATGAAAGTATGACGAAGGCAACGTATGACAATGTTTGAACTGGACGTTGCTATTTATGTACATAAGGGAGCATAAATGGACTTTTACAGTAAGCAAGTCTTGCAACAGTGTCCTTTAAACAGCGTGGGATGTTTGATTAAGTCATACAAACAAATGGTGACCCCGTTACAAGGTCCAAAGATGACTTTTCTTTTCTGAGTAAACCACTGAATGATTGAGAATTTTCACCAACATGATAATACTCTCCATAAATATTAACCTTGGAGCACAACATGGTTAAAAAAAAGAGAAGAAAAAAAGATATTCTTCATCAAGAGGGTACATAGTGTTAACGTCCTTGGTTTTATGAAATTAAGCTATTGCATGTAACCATGTTTTGGGACGATAATTTAGCCTTCTGAGTAATAAGAGTACAGACACTGAATCATATAAAACATGACACTCCACAGGATAACGTTCCATTGATTTAGTTCCCATTAAAATAATATACACTGCTCCAGGCAACTTGTCCAAACTGAATAATAACGTGTATCATGTTTGCGTAACTCGTCTTTACAGGAAAAGAAGCTGTGTTTGTTCCCTCTTTTTGTTTAGACATTCACAAAGACAAGGCAAGGCAGTTAATTTGTACAACACATTTCATGTACAGGATAATTCAAAGTGCTTTACATAAAACAAAGGCATTACAGATATTTAGAAATAGCAAAAGGCATCAACACATAATCACAATAAAATAATAAATTACATTAAAATGATTAAGAGCAAGATAAATTAAAAAGTTACCGTGCAGATTTCATGCATAGGTGCATGAGAAAAGAAATGTTTTTAATCTGGATGTAAAAATGTCGACATTTGGTGACAGTTTAATCTCCACTAGACAGTTTGTTCCACTTGTTTGCAGCCATGGCAACAAAAAACATGCATGAAAGTATGACGAAGGCAACGTATGACAATGTTTGAACTGGACGTTGCAATTTATGTACATAAGGGAGCATAAATGGACTTTTACAGTAAGCAAGTCTTGCAACAGTGTCCTTTAAACAGCGTGGGATGTTTGATTAAGTCATACAAACAAATGGTGACCCCATTACAAGGACCAAAGATGACTTTTCTTTTCTGAGTAAACCACTGAATGATTGAGAATTTTCACCAACATGATAATACTCTCCATAAATATTAACCTTGGAGCACAACATGGTTAAAAAAAAGAGAAGAAAAAAAGATATTCTTCATCAAGAGGGTACATAATGTTAACGTCCTTGGTTTTATGAAATTAAGCTATTGCATGTAACCATGTTTTGGGACGATAATTTAGCCTTCTGAGTAATAAGAGTACAGACACTGAATCATATAAAACATGACACTCCACAGAATAACGTTCCATTGATTTAGTTCCCATTAAAATAATATACACTGCTCCAGGCAACTTGTCCAAACTGAATAATAACGTGTATCATGTTTGCGTAACTCGTCTTTACAGGAAAAGAAGCTGTGTTTGTTCCCTCTTTTTGTTTAAACATTCACAAAGACAAGGCAAGGCAGTTAATTTGTACAACACATTTCATGTACAGGATAATTCAAAGTGCTTTACATAAAACAAAGGCATTACAGATATTTAGAAATAGCAAAAGGCATCAACACATAATCACAATAAAATAATAAATTACATTAAAATGATTAAGAGCAAGATAAATTAAAAAGTTACCGTACAGATTTCGTGCATAGGCGCATGAGAAAAGAAATGTTTTAACCTGAATTTAAAAATGTCTACATTTGGGGAAAGTTTAATCTCCACTGGCAGTTTGTTCCACTTGTTTGCAGCATAACAGCTAAATGCTGCTTCTCCATGTTTAGTCTGGACTCTGGTCTGGACTAGTTGACCAGAGTCTTTGGATCTAAGAGCTCTGCTAGGTTTTTATATATTCTCTGAACATATCACAAATGTATTCTAGACCTAAACCATTCTGAGATTTGTAAACAATCAGAAGGGTTTTAAAATCTTTTCTGTGACTGACTGGAAACCAGTGTAAAGTCTTCAAAACTGGTGTGATGTGTTCAGATCGCTTGCTCACACTCAGTACAGCTCGCTGATACTGCAGGGTTCGGAGATATTATTCCACTAGTTCTCCGATGGCAATCAACTGAATTCTTTAAAAGCTTTCATCAAGTTCGAAGTATGTATTTTGCATGATTGTGAAGTTGGGTTTAACATGGTGATGTTGAAATAGTTGGAGTTTATATTTCACCCCAGTGGATAATTAAAATGACTGTCTGATGTCATGTTCTATCATGGAATTAAGCATGTTCAAAAAACAAGATGTTACCCTAAATCCTATGAGGAGTGGATCAAAATACCTGCGAAGAGGTACAGAAGTCTCATTGACAGTTACAGGAATCGTTTGATTGCAGTGATTTTGTCAAAAGGTTCTGCAGCAAAATATTAAGTTAAGGGTACCATCATTTTAATAATAATAATCAATAATAATAATAATAATAATAATGATAGATAGATAGATAGATAGATAGATAGATAGATAGATAGATAGATAGATAGATAGATAGATAGATGTTGACTCAACAGCCATGGCAAAAAACATGCATGAAAGTATGACGAAGGCAACGTATGACAATGTTTGAACTGGACATTGCTATTTATGTACATAAGGGAGCATAAATGGACTTTTACAGTAAGCAAGTCTTGCAACAGTGCCCTTTAAACAGCGTGGGATGTTTGATTTAGTCAAACAAACATATGGTGACCCCGTTACAAGGACCAAAGATGACTTTTCTTTTCTGAGTAAACCACTGAATGATTGAGAATTTTCACCAACATAATGATACTCTCCATAAATGTTAACCTTGGAGCACAACATGGTTAAAAATAAAAGAAAAAGATATTCTTCATCAAGAGGGTACTTGGCTGGAGGGCTGGAGGGGGCGCCTGTACCTTTCATTGTGTGGACTGATCATAAAATCCTGGAATACCTGAAGACAGCTAAGCGGCTAAATCCCAGGCAAGCCAGGTGGGCTCTCTTTTTTAGCTGCTTCAATTTTACATTGTCTTACAGACTGGGCAGCAAGAACGTGAAGCACGATGCGCTCTCAGGGCTCCATGACCCAGTAGAGAGGGAACAACTGGATGATCAGAAGGAGTTTATCCTGCCCTCTTCTGTGCGTTTGGCGGTCGCCAGACTAGATTTGGAGAACAAGGTCATGGAATCCCATCAGCTTCATCCCGTACCGGACAACTGCCCCCAGGATCAACTTTTTGTCCCAGGTCATCTGGTTTCTGAGGTATTGCCGTTCTGCCATAGCTCTCGTCTGTACTGTCAACCCGGGGTTTCACAAGACCCTGTCTGTGGTTCGGGGTCGCTTCTGGTGGGAAACTCTGGTCAAAGACGCCAAGGACTTCGTGTTGTCTTGCCAACTCTGCTGCCAGGCCAAACCATCTCGTTGACCCCCTGCAGGTTTGCTGTGACCCCTCCCCATTCCCCGTCGCCCGTGGTTTCATGTGTCCATGGACTTCATCACTGGTTTACCTGTTTCCAATACTTACACTGTTTTGCTCACTATCGTGGATCACTTTTCTAAAATGACTCACCTGGTTCCTCTCCCCAAGCTACCCTCGTCCAGAGACCTTGGTGTCATCCTGTCCAGAGAGCTGTTCCGACTTCGTGGCCTTCCCACCAGCATCGTCTCAGACCGAGGACCCCAGTATGTGTCTAAGTTCTGGAAGGAGTTCTGCACCTTACTGGGCATCCAGGTCGACCTGTCCTCTGGTTTTCATCCCCAGACCGACGGGCAGTCCGAACGAGTCAACCAGGAGGTGGAGACCAAGCTCCGGATGTTGTGCGAGCAGGATCCGTCATCTTGGTCGCAGAATCTCCCATGGGTTGAGTATGCCATCAACACTCTTCCCTCTGGGTCAACCGGGCTGTCTCCGTTCTATGTGGTGTTTGGTCACTAATCCCCAGTCTTTAGCATCCAGGAGAGGGACGCCAGGGTGCCCTCCGGTGCCAGCAGGTTTGGAGACGGGCCCGCAGGGCTCTTCTAATCTCTTCTGCCATTTATTCCAGGGCGGCTAACAGGAGGCGCACCCCGGCACCTGAGTACTCCGTGGGTCAACGGGTGTGGCTGTCCACCCGGGACCTTCCTCTGCGAGTGGAGAATCGCAAGTTGGCTCCTCGCTTCATTGGACCTTTCCCCATTGTCCGGATAATTAATCCGGTGGCGGTTCGTCTGGACCTGCCCAGGACCCTCCGGATCCATCCCACCTTTCATGTCTCCCGGATCAAGCCTGTGACTGAGTCTGACCCGCCGCCCGCCCAGTTCTTCGAAGGGGATCTGGTTTACACTGTGCGGCGCCTCCTGCGCTCCGGGCGTCGGGGTCGGGGCTTGCAGTATCTCGTCGACTGGGAGGGTTACGGGCCGGAGGAGCGCTCTTGGGTTCCCTCCCGGTTCGTTGTGGGTTGCTCCCTTGTCCGTGACTTCCATCGGGCCCATCCTTCGATGCCTGGTGGGCTGTACTGATATTTGTTCATAAATATCTTCATTTTCCATATCTGCTTCAGCAGGGTCAGGGTTGCAGGGGGACGTGGCCAATTACAAATACCACTGAGCCGGAAGCAGGGACTGTGAAATGCTTTAAAACCAGGCTGAAAAACTTCACATTGTTATCAGTGATCAATATTATTTTTTAATATTGATTATTTGAATTATTATATTGATTAAGTATTTTATAATATATAATAATGGAAAATGTAGAACTGGACATGTAGTGGAGTCCTTGTCATGTTACAGTGTCTTGGGTCTTCTTTATAGTTGCTTGTGGTAAGTTTTAGGTCTGAGTTCTTCAGATAAAAGTCAGTTATAAATAAGGTTGTGATCAAGTCCTCAGGAAGTCCAGCTCTGTTCTCTGGAGGAGGTAGGTGACAAAAGGGTCCTGTCAAAACTGACCTCCATGCTGGCCCACCCCATGCAGGACAATCTGTCTGCCCTGGAGAGCAGGATCAATGACAGACTGATCCATCCTTGCTGTGCAAATGAGAGAGCCCCTACAAGCCTCCCCGCAGCCTTAGATCCTTAGGCACGTCCTTTTTAGCTGTGCCAGGGTCGAATCTCAAGACCAGAGGTGACCAAGCTTTTTCCGTCCGAGCCCCTCGACTCTGGAACGACCTGCCTGATGAAATAAGGCTGGCACCATCAGTTTCATCTTTTAAGTCACTTCTTAAAACACACTTTTATCGACGGGCTTTTTTTATGACATTTTTATTTACTTTATTTTCAAAATGTACTCGTGCATGTATCTTTTCATTGTGGATTTCATTACCTTACTTTGCTGTGTGCTGTTCAGCACTTTGTAAACCTTGTTTTTTAAAAGAGCTATACAAATAAAGATTTATTATTATTATTTAAACCGCAGGCCTTTCCTCCCTGCTGCTGTCAGATTTTACAATGAACACATGGAAACTGGTTACATATTTATATACATGTTTATGTACATATTTATCTACTGTACATAGTCACCCTGTCAGACCAGATACTGCACATTTTATGTGTGTGGGGTCTTTCTTAAAATCACCTGTGTGCTTCTGCCTGCTGCACCTGTACTGCTGCAACAACGTAATTACCCCACTGAGGGACTAATAAAGGTTTCTTATTTCTTATCACTCCAGTACTGTAAATTAGGTAAAATGTCTACAAACTGCAGCTGTTGGGGGCTGAGAAGTTTTTTAACAGACTCACTGTGTTGTACAGCGACACTTAGTGACAATTAAAAATGCAGCTTATCAATATTTGAATGCAGTTTCTTTGTCCTGCTTACTAACAGCAACAGTGTTTAGGAGAAGGGATGTATGTTGAATGGAAGTACTTTATGGACATCACTCTTATTATTATTGAAGTCTTAAATAAAATGTAGAGTTGGCTGCAAATAAATATTATTCAACTCATACTCTGCCAGAAACTGTGAAAAAACAACAACAAAAAAAACTTAGCTCTGGCTTTTCTGCTTAAGTACAAGAAACACTAAAGTTTAAGAATGACACTTTTTAAATTTTTATTTATTTATTTTCTTTTACCAGGTAGTCACACATGCCTTCTGTTGGAGGGGCTTGAAAAGTCGGTGTTTGTTAATATTTTATTAATATCTACTGCACAATTGGTTGAGGATGTGTCCAATCCAGTGGTTGAGGAGTCTAGGCAGGCTAGTCGTTAGCCTCTCCAATGCTAAAGCACATCAAGGACAACAGATGATCCAATGAGTTGCCAAGCTCGTCACCAAAATTACCGCCTAAGTAAAGTGAGTAGTCACCTTCTCATTTGTCAGCTCCGGCCGCTCAGTTACTAGTCCGGGCCTATCAGTAATCAGATCAGTAGATGGCTTCGGATTAGATGTAGCCTCCTGCTACAAGGACATAGCCACCGCTGGGTGCGCAATAGTCTTAATTTTGCCCCCCCTCCTGCATCATACCAGAATGGCGTATGTCTCCAGACTTTGATCTCCATATCTGAGGATCACTTTACTGACTTTGAGTAGGACACGGTGTCCCTGTGGTGGCTTACCAACATACAGGACCTCCTCTGCTTCAATAGTAGGGCCTGGTATTGCTGCACCTGACGTAGCCAGCTCGGAATTATTGGGCACCCTTTGAAATAACCAGGTCCAGAATGTGACCTCGAATGTGGGTCGGTTCTTTTACATGTTGTCATAAACCAAACATGTCCAACATTGAAGAACATTCCTTGACATTACCATCTATCATGTTATCTATGTGAATGTTAAAATCCCCAGTTAAGATGAAATGGTTAAAATCAGTAGAGATAACCGACAATTATTTCTGAAAATTCATTAATAAAATTTGCATAATGTCCTGGACGTCTTTCGATGATTAGAAATAGGATTTTAGAAGCACCCCTTAAAATAAAACTAAGATATTCAAAAGAAGTAAAATCAACAAATGAAATCTCTTTACACTGGAATGAATCTTTAAATAAGGAATCTTCTCCTCCCCCTTTCCTCCCGTTTCGACATTTATTCATAAAACTAAAATGAGGGGTGCTGTTTCATTAAGAACTGTAGCACTTGTGTCTTCTGTTAACCACGTTTCTGTCAGAAAAAGAAAATCTGAACTGTGAGAAATGATGAAGTCATTAACTAACAGTGATTGTTGGACAGAGATCTAATGTTAAGTACAGCTAGCTTTATGAAGTTTACACTGGTCTCTGTTGCATTCTGAGTTACAGTTAACAGATTAGATTGATTCACCCCAAAAACTGACCGTGTTCGATTTCTTATTTTACTAACTAACACAGGAATCCTACTGGGTCCAGGCTTGATCTCAGAACAGCTGTTAGGAGTCGCAAAACCTCAGCAAGGACCATGAACGCATCATGGCATGTTATCTTTGTTGTGAATTCTGCTGCTGCTCTGTGAACCTCCTGCACATCCTCCCGTGCTCTGCCAGGACAGATAATCTAAGAGGGAGATGAGGAGGGGGAGCCCTGTGTTTCTTAATAGATGGTGGTCGCTGGGGTCCAGACCGGCATAGTGTTAGTTATTATTTTAAATTTGTCTCTGAATGTATAACCTGTGCATGGCATTAATTAAAATATTTGATTGCAATTTAATTGGGGGAAAATAACACACACTTAACAAGAACATTGTGTAATAGTGGGCTTTCTGTTTCTTAGTGAAGAAAAGGAGAAGCTGACATTTAAAGACTCAAACTGGTATTAGGGGAAATGTCTGGCCTGCAACATGTGGATGCTTTTGGCCGTACTTCTGTTTTTGCAGAAATAGGAAAGCAGTACATCAGATGTGGCCGAAGCAGACAGCCGAGGCTGACAACAGGGATGCAGGAAAAATCTGCCTTGCAACAATTGATTAGTTAGTTGTAGCGTCCAGTCACTGTTTTAGTTTAGACAAGGTATAACTACTGGGTTCAGGGAAAGCAGCAGGGTTCTGATTTTGGCTGTTGGTGGCAGAACTCCTTCCTCTGTAACCAGAGAGGGTGAGATAGTCTCAGAACCCAGAATTTTGTAACATTTCCAATTAACTGTAAAAATAAATAACTTGACTTTCACAGAGGTTGTTTGTTCTCACTGACCAAATCAACGAACATGCGTGGAAGGAAAACCACAAGTTTTCTCTAACAACAGAGACATCCTTTGAAGACCTTGGGTGATGTGGAGAAGAGGGTCTGGTGATGGAGGGGAGCTGGGAGTTGATCGCATCTCTGCTGTGTCCTTCGCTCTTATCTGTACACTCATGTTTGGGTTTGCTGTCCCAACAGCATGACACAAGTGTGCACCAAGTAATCTGCACAGATTTGGATGCACACCATCAGGTCTGAGTCGCTCCTTACAGTTCCAAAAGATATTGAAGTTATCAATGAACTTTATCCCATGGGTGATACAAGCATTTGATAACCATCTGTTCAGGCCAAGAAGTCTACTAAAAAGTTCAATTCCTTTACCCGCTGTAGGAATGGGTCCTGAAATGTAAACATGGTGTGCTCCAAACTGCTCCAACAGCAGAGAAAAGTCTTTCTTCCTCAGAATATCAAAAGACCCAGTATGGACAATAATCTTCATACCATCTGAATGTGAAGACAGAATGGTCGACAAGATCTCTGTCAGTTCCCTGACTGATGTATCAAAAATGTTAGATTTTCCGTCTTTGCCATTCTCACATGCTGTGTTATAGAGTCCCCAATCAGATTTGTGTCCATTTCTTTTTGTTTTGTTTGTTTTTATAGATATTGTTCATTGTATTTTGTTTGATCCTGTTTGGGCTTCCCTCCCCCCTCCCTCCATAGTTTAGAAGAGGCTGGTGCTGCTTCTGGAGTTTTTTTAGTAACTAATTTTTTTTATTAATTCTGAGCCACTGTTGGGGATCTGGCCCTTTGTTTATTTGTGGTTATTGGTTGTTTTATCACTCCTTATCATTCCTTATTCAGATTAAGTTGGTCACCATGTTATATGACGGCTTGGCACAGATAAATTCCAGACGTTCAACGTAACTTAGCCAGCAAGGAATAATAGCTATGAACAGTTCACAGCACTGTGATCACTGTGAACAATCACTATAATCCTGGTTACTTGTTACCCACTAGGCTTTAATATCTATCTATCTATCTATCTATCTATCTATCTATCTATCTATCTATCTATCTATCTATCTATCTATCTATCTATCTATCTATCTATCTATCTATCTATCTATCTATCTATCTATCATTATTATTATTATTATTGATTATTATTATTAAAATGATGGTACCCTTAACTTAATATTTTGCTGCACAACCTTTTGACAAAATCACTGCAATCAAACGATTCCTGTAACTGTCAAAGAGACTTCTGTACCTCTTCGCAGGTATTTTGATCCACTCCTCATAGGATTTAGGTCTGGGCTCATAGAAGCCACTTTATAATAGTCCAGTGTTTTCCTCTTAGCCATTCTTGGGTGTTTTTAGCTGTGTTTTGGGTCATTGTCCTGTTGCAAGACCCTGTGACTGAGACCAAGCTTTCTGACACTGGCCAGCACATTTCTTTCTAGAATCCCTTGATAGTCTTGAGATTTTATTGTACCTGCACAGATTGAAGACACCCTATGCCAGATGCATATAGAGATAGCAATATACAAGGGCTTCTTGGTCAAGGACCTCCTCTCCAATTCTCACCTTTTTTTTGAATAGCTGTGGGACAACAAGACATGTTCATTTTAGCGATAGCCAAAGAAATCTAATGTAAAAAATGACATTTTATTTAATTTGAAAAACTAAACTAGAAGGCAAGGTGTATAACTTCCAGTTATCTGAATAGATATTGCAGATAAGAGGTCAGATGGTATGTAGAGATCAGGTATTCTTCAAGAATATGTGACTGATAGATACATTATTAATTTTACAAACAGTGAAGAACAAATTATAGGGTGTTCTATTTCACACTAACATGACCGTAAACACAAATACATACATGCATAAGAAGAAAAAAAAATAAAAAATAGGCAAAAAGGCATAACCTATATGTCAAAATGGTATATCCAATTTTAAATTTTCAAAGGCCTGATTACATGCTCTTGGTGAATTGAAATAAAAACTAGGGTAACATTTTGTTTTTTGAACATGCTTAATTCCATGATAGAACATGACATCAGACAGTCATTTTAATTATCCACTGGGGTGAAATATAAACTCCAACTATTTCAACATCACCATGTTAAACCCAACTTCACAATCATGCAAAATACATACTTCGAACTTGATGAAAGCTTTTAAAGAATTCAGTTGATTGCCATCGGAGAACTAGTGGAATAATATCTCCTAACCCTGCAGTATCAGCGAGCTGTACTGAGTGTGAGCAAGCGATCTGAACACATCACACCAGTTTTGAAGACTTTACACTGGTTTCCAGTCAGTCACAGAAAAGATTTTAAAACCCTTCTGATTGTTTACAAATCTCAGAATGGTTTAGGTCTAGAATACATCTGTGATATGTTCAGAGAATATATAAAAACCTAGCAGAGCTCTTAGATCCAAAGACTCTGGTCAACTAGTCCAGACCAGAGTCCAGACTAAACATGGAGAAGCAGCATTTAGCTGTTATGCTGCAAACAAGTGGAACAAACTGTCTAGTGGAGATTAAACTGTCACCAAATGTCGACATTTTTACATCCAGATTAAAAACATTTCTTTTCTCATGCGCCTATGCACGAAATCTGTACGGTAACTTTTTAATTTATCTTGCTCTTAATCATTTTAATGTAATTTATTATTTTATTGTGATTATGTGTTGATGCCTTTTGCTATTTCTAAATATCTGTAATGCCTTTGTTTTATGTAAAGCACTTTGAATTATCCTGTACATGAAATGTGTTGTACAAATTAACTGCCTTGCCTTGTCTTTGTGAATGTTTAAACAAAAAGAGGGAACAAACACAGCTTCTTTTCCTGTAAAGACGAGTTACGCAAACATGATACACGTTATTATTCAGTTTGGACAAGTTGCCTGGAGCAGTGTATATTATTTTAATGGGAACTAAATCAATGGAACGTTATCCTGTGGAGTGTCATGTTTTATATGATTCAGTGTCTGTACTCTTATTACTCAGAAGGCTAAATTATCGTCCCAAAACATGGTTACATGCAATAGCTTAATTTCATAAAACCAAGGACGTTAACACTATGTACCCTCTTGATGAAGAATATCTTTTTTTCTTCTCTTTTTTTTAACCATGTTGTGCTCCAAGGTTAATATTTATGGAGAGTATTATCATGTTGGTGAAAATTCTCAATCATTCAGTGGTTTACTCAGAAAAGAAAAGTCATCTTTGGTCCTTGTAATGGGGTCACCATTTGTTTGTATGACTTAATCAAACATCCCACGCTGTTTAAAGGACACTGTTGCAAGACTTGCTTACTGTAAAAGTCCATTTATGCTCCCTTATGTACATAAATTGCAACGTCCAGTTCAAACATTGTCATACGTTGCCTTCGTCATACTTTCATGCATGTTTTTTGCCATGGCTGTTGAGTCATCTCCTCCACAACAGGCAGTGCTAAGCTCAGAGTTGACTGCTGCGAGCCGGTGTCAGTTTCAGACATCGTTTAGCAGCAGTAATGCCTATAAAGTTGTAAGCTAAAAGTATGATAAACACTTAAAATCTGTAAATATTTGTCTTCAAACTGATTCTCGGTTTGCTTTTTGTTTTGTTTCTATCTTGTTTTTAATAATACTTCAATGTAATGTTTAACGGTATGCACAGTTTGAGAAAGAGAGTAACTATACAAAAATGTCTATACTATAGTGTTGAACTGTCACTGTAAAAGCTGCATTTTTGTTTATACACAAAAAACACAAAAACAAACAAAACAAAACAAAACCTAAACAAAACACAAGGACATGGCCATGTGGAGTAAATAAAAATATAGGAGAGACCAGTTTGGTATAAAAATTCCCCCATTTTAATGTTTAATTTTTTGATGACATTTGATGTTCAAGTACTGATTTATTTATCGTTTTCATATCAAGCTTCTGTTTTTCGTTATTGAATAATAGTCTTTTTAAGTACAAATGAATTTAGTGGGTATGTTAAACTTCATGTAAGTAAAAAAATATAACTACAGAGTTTGAGTGAACATATTAAAGTCATGTCACAGCTTCCTCCTACATCGACCGCTATGAGCTCATTCTATTGTTTATATTTCCTTAAACCAGGTGGACAACACACCAATGCTGGAACACCCTGGATACAGAAATACTTTATATGAGGGTAACTGGCCTACACTGTCAGAATCCCTCCTCCTCCACCCTTCCCCCAATAAGAAAACAGTCAGTTCTCTGGAGGTGAAGACTAATTATGAACGACTTCCTTGTGGCAAAGAAGAGGACATCTCCATCAGATACACTGAAGTGAAAGAAGAACAGGGCACTGTTCATGTGATGTACCTGGTGAGGAAGTTTTTCTGTTTTTGTAGTAGAGTAATATCAGAAGAAGAACCAATCATTATTTGCAAGTCCAAGTCTAAAGTCACTTTTAGTTGTAATGAGTACTGCAATGTCAGATGGTGTGGGGTGGCCAGTCAACATAATTCTCTAAATGCAATGTCCAGCAGGATCATTGTTAACTTTGATTAGGATCAGTGTGTGAAATACAGGGATTAAAACAGATTTAAGCAATATCCAATGTCACTCTATTTACAGATTTTAAAGAATATTATTGAAGATATTAACTTTAAAAACAGGATTTAATTTGTAAAACAAGAACATAAAGGCCTTTGTCAAAACCTAAAGTCTTAGAGAGGAAATAAAGGCTTTAAGCTTGATTCATACTGCAGCTTAAACACACGGAAAGACCAAAGATGAACCAATTAATACAAGTGCAGCAGTTTCTTTGCTCTTGGAATGAACAGACTGAAGTGTAGATATGTTTTGAAAAGTATCTCAGTTACTCACCAAACCCTCAAACGTCACTGCCCTCGTGCCATGTCCACCCATATTTCACACACACTGGTTTGCCAAGTAATGTTGGCTGTATGTTCAACATTTGTTGTCACCTCCTCTCACTAATTCAGAAAACAGTTATATTTTCTTTACTTATTATATTTAATTTGTTTAACACTTCCAATCCAAAGGCTTTTATAGAGTAAAACACAACAAGCAGAGCCCTGCATTGGGACTGGGATCCCACGGGAGCCAATGCAAAGCTTGCAGGAGTTGGAAAGTTTAGGGTTGTATTGGGTGGGAGTGGGCAGCTACTCCCGAATTTGCTACACAATGGAGAGTGCAACCTTAGGTTGGAAACAACATTAAAGCTGGAGAATATGAAACTAAAGAAAAGAATAAAAAGTAGATATATTCTCTCAAGCTCCGATTCAAATTTAAAGTGACAGTGGCACATTTGTTTAATAGATTTTTTAATATTAACTGCTGATATTTAGACATCTTATAGTTTCTGACCTCAGTCTACATGAACATAGTAATTAAAAAACTCAGAGATTTATTTTAAATATATTTTAATTTTTCTTCCCATATATGCATGTAGGGCAAGGAATAAGTATTTGATTGGAGGGACTGGGACGGTCAGGACACAAATTTTACAGAACCGAGCAGGAATGGTCAGAATTTTAGTGGGTGGGAGCGGCATTAAAAAAAATATTTGCACACAGGGCTCTACATGAAGGGACACAACAATTAAAACAACCGAAATAAAACCATTAAAAAGAAAAAGATGAAAACTGTATACTTATAAAGTTGCAAATAACAGTAAATAATATTGTGTAGATCAGGGACAGCTAACTCTGCTCCTTAAAGGCCGGTGTCCTGCAGGTATTAAATGTTTACCTACTGCAACACACCCGATTCAAATCAAATGGATCTCCTCTGGACAATGTCTTTGTTTTACTGAATTTGGAAAACCTGTAGATGAACAAGGAAACTTATTTAGATTAGTAGATCTGCTCCTAACATATAAAATTCTTTAAACAGTTTTAAATGTGAACCAAAATACATCTGACCTGCAGAGTCATGAGAAAACTTTTCTGTTCTAATAGTGAAGTTTGTAGGGAAAGACATCACCAAAAATCCTCATAATCACAAAAAAACGTTCAAATAAGCTAATATAAAACAAATACAGAACATTTTAACATTAAACCTGTAAACTGCATAATAAACTCAAATAAAAAATAAACCTTTAACAATGTTTGGATAGATTCAACACTTACAGGTTCAACACATATTTCCAACATTACTAAAAGAACAACAACTGTAACCTATTTTTCTAATAATCAGACCCAGTAAAACCACATTATTTATAATGGGTCTGCCAGTTTATCTGAAAGTAGCAAACAAATCACTCTGATCCCAGTTTAACGTTACCCAGGGCAGTTCAAGGCAAAGTCGGCAGGTTAAACAACTCACAGCGTTCAGTAATTGTCTCATTTTTTGCTGAACACATTCAGTGAAATACAATCGTCTGATGGATTTAAAACTGTTTTAAAACAAATGTTTCAAGCTAATGTTTACGCCACTGTGTGTTTAAAACATGGATGTGGTGGATCCAGATTTTTTTTTTCTAGAGGAACATTTCCATAAACTTCCAAATATAATTCACTAGAATTGTGGAAAAAACATTGAGGAATAAAGTTAAAGTGTTCTTTTGACTAATTTTTGTGTTTTACTTTCTTACATCAACCTCCACAGGTCTTATCCAGAGGAGCCATCATCATGCAAGGACAAAAACAGTTCCAAGTTCAAGATAATCAAAGTGTGTACAAAGCAACTTGTGTGGTATTCTTCTTTCTGAAATTTAAATGATCAAGGAAAGTTAAATCAGTTTTATTAAACTCTGGATTCATGTTAAGGACAATGACTATCAAAGGATATAAAATATATAAGACTTGGTTTGCTTTTCTAGTGAATGAAGGAGAAGTGTCATTCAAGTTGAAAGTATCCCCAGACATGGCTCCGGAGTTCCAGGTTGTGGCTTATGCCATCCTCCCCAGCATGAATGTGACTGCTCACAAGGCCGACTTCTTTACTGAGAAGTGCTTCAAGAATAAGGTCAGTGGAAGAAGAAGGCAAGTGGTAACATCTGGAAAACAATGACATTCAACAAGTTACCAGAATCTCTGCATTCAAACTTTCTAGATGAACAGCCTCAATTCCACAAAAGTTGGGACACTCTGTAAAATATCAATAAAAACATAATGCAATGATTTACAAATCTCATAAACCTATATTTTATCCCCAACAGAGGATAAACAGTGACTGGTCTGATTAACATGAGACTGGTAAATGTTGCCTACTTTTGCTAGTGTTTCCGAAAAAAATTATTTGGGGTAAATCTGACACCCAGAAGACCAGAACAGAGATGTTTGTACAAAACTCTGTGAAAAGTTCTTTAAAAAAAATGCAAGAAAAGTGCAAGTGTTACAAAGTCCTCATCCCCTGTGAGTGTGACACTATCAAATCCATCCATAGCCAGCTGATCTTGTTATTGCTGATCACCTCCATGCCTCACCGTCATAAATGACGGACGCTGCACATACATTAAATTTGTTTAAAAAAAATTGAACACAGTTAATTTGTCACAGCCTGTCTTGCCACTCCAGCAGCAGTCCCCTGATTCTCCACACCTGTGTCTACTTCATCCATTCCAATCAGGCCCAACCAGTCACACCTGTCGCCCATTGTTCACCAGCCCTTATCTACCCCAGTACCACAGTCATTCCCTGTTGGACATTACTCTACACACCTATTGGACTCACTTCCTCTCTGTTCCTGACTTCCTCAACCCCCGTTGCCTTCTCCTGTTCCGTCCTGTTGTAACAGGATGTTCGACCACAACAAAATGATTTAGAGAGAACGTGTCCTCGATAAATTGGTGCCGGACCTGGCGATCTCCCTCTTTCCCAATGATTTTGGAACAGTTCTCACAGCAGTGATGACTTATATGGACACACTCGCCGAGTCCCCTGGACCCCTGGGGAGGATACAGGTGGCAATGGATCTGGTGACCAAGCTGGAAGCCAGACCAACCCTCCTCCTCACGTTCCCGGATTTGGCCCAACTGGTAGAGGAGGCTTGGGAGGTTTATATGGAGGCTCAATTGGAGAGTGTGGAGTTAAGAGCACCATCCACGTCTCCTCCGGCTTCCACGCCAGTGTCTCCAGCGTCCC
The DNA here is from genome assembly GCF_017639745.1 of Melanotaenia boesemani. NCBI lineage: Eukaryota > Metazoa > Chordata > Actinopteri > Atheriniformes > Melanotaeniidae > Melanotaenia > Melanotaenia boesemani. The sequence continues at coordinate 4,880,685 of NC_055690.1, read as the reverse complement.
CCCCCCCGGCTTCCACACCAGTGTCTCCAGCGTCCACCCCCGGCTTCCACGCCAGTGTCTCCAGTGCTTCAGCACCCCATACCTGCTCCAAGGTCCTGCCCTGCGCCGCAGCGTCCAGCACCATCTCCGAGGCCCTACCCAGCGCTGCAGCGTCCGACACCAGCTGCGAGGTCCTCTCTAGCTTCTCAGCGTCCAACTCCTGCTCCCCGGTCAGCTCCTGCTCTACAGCGTCCGACGCCACAGCAACGGTCAGTCCCTGCTCTCCGGCATCCGCCGCCAGAGATCCAGTCTGCTTGTCGTCCGGGTCTGCTTCCAGAGTCCTGGTCTCAGCCGGCCCGTCCGCCAGAGGTCCGCTCCAGGTCTGCCCGTCCTCTGGGTCGCCCTCCAGAGATCCGCTCCAGGTCAGCTCGTCCTCCTTCCGTGACCTGCCCAAGTCTGCTCATCCTCCTGGTCGCCCTCCAGAGGTCAGATCCCAGACCCGGCCCAGGTCTGCTCGCCCTCCAGGTCGACCGCCTGATCCCGGTTTGTGGTTGTTTCTTCCTTGTGGTCGTCCGCCAGAAATCCAGCTCCTGTCGTCGCAGCCTTCCTGCCGTCCTCCCGGGCAGTCTGGAATCCGGCCGTCTGGAGAGGGGGGTACTGTCACAGCCTGTCTTGCCACTCCAGCAGCAGTCCCCTGATTCTCCACACCTGTGTCTACTTCATCCACTCCAATCAGGCCCAACCAGTCATACCTGCCGCCCATTGTTCACCAGCCCTTATCTACCCCAGCACCACAGTCATTCCCTGTCGGACATTACTCTACACACCTATTGGACTCACTCCCTCTCCGTTCCTGACTTCCTCAACCCCCGTTGCCTTCTTCTGTTCCGTCCTGTTGTAACATAATTACATAAATCCTTAATTTTGACAGCCTTAATAACAATATATGAAAGAAAGTATGAAAACAAACTGCTTTCATGTTGTTTGTTTCATTTTTATTTATATTTCCTCTTTTATTGATTTATTTCTGTCTTTATCTCTTTTTCCCCAATCTTTTACAAATCAGTTGTTTTTTTGTTTTCCAATAGGACTTAGTAGGAGGTAAGTTTTCGTCTTATATCAGTAAATTATAAACGCTGTGTCTTGTCTGTGCCAGGTGTCGCTGGAGTTTTCCTGATCATCAGCTGTCGCAGGAGAGCAAACCAAAATGCAGCTGACAGCTTAGCCAGACTCTCTGTGTGGTTTAAGTGCCATTGATCAGAGCGTTCTCATCAAGGAGCCTGGAAGACACTAAATGTAGAGAAGGTAACTGCTGGTACCAGCTGCAGTTACATTTGGGCTCAATACCAAATGACCCCTACACACTAGCCCTCCGTTTGCATGGAGGGTTAGTGTGGGCCGTCCCAATCCTCAAAGCGTGGAGGGCGAGTAGACCGTTCAGCCCTCAAACAGCGAGTATGCAACGCTTGCCGGCGAGATGGAGGAAACAGTCTTTTGCATGTGTTCTGTTCACACTGACAGAAAATCGCAACAGGTTTAGGAAGATCAAACGAAACTAGCAAATTTTACTATATGCTGACGTTTGATTTGATGTAAGCAGCATTCATTTGTTTGATAGGAAATATCAGATGGCAATGGGATTGAACATCTTGTGAATTTAAGTTCCACACTGTTGATAAAGTGCAGGAAACTCCTAAGGTTGATTGTGGTTCAAAGTTGTTTTTTTTATTATGCAAATCAAACAACAAACTCTAAAAGATGACAATAATAATAATAATAATAATAATACAGATGAAAGCTGAATACAGTGTAATAATGTAACTCCTGTCATTGTAATGGTCGCTGAATTTACGAAGTTTCAGGGACAGTAGAACAAGCTCCGAAGCTCTGGTGCAGCTCCAAAATTTATACAGTGGTCGTTCCACTAAAAATAGAAATTTGGGGCATCTTTGTGTCTTAGTGTCCTCAGGACAGAAAAAAGAAGACCTTAGACCTTATAAGCATTTTGTTCAATTGTCAGAACTCCACACAACAATATTTGTCTGTTTTTAACTTCGAACCTTGTTTTTCCTTTCAGATATTTCACATGCCACATGTCAGGAGGGTGTCTTATATCCCGTATGAGATTCGAGATCCCATAGAGTGTTTACACGTGAGACCAAAAAGATCCGTTTTGCCATATCCATATCCTGAAGAAGACACAAATGCTGCCCAAAGAGTTTTTGAGGTATGTCTTAGACCAGTGTTTCTCAATCCAGGTACTCAGGCCCTGCATGTTGTAGAGGCAACCCTAGGGATATTTGTTTTAAAGGGAATAGTGATATTTAACACACCTGAATAAAATGAATTGCTCATAACAGGCTTGCAAAAATCTTGATGAGGAAGTTCATTAATCTTAATCAGGTGTGTCAGAGTAGGAACACATCCATGCAGAGCAGTGGGTCCTGAGGATCTGGACTGAGAAACACTGTCTTTAACAACAGCTATACAATATAAAAATGTTGTATAGAATAAACCTGTGAATTCCCATAAAACATAACCTTCATAACTGTAATGTTGAATGTTTGTTGTTGGATTGTGTAGAATGTAGGACTGAAGATGGCTACAAACTTGATCTTAAAGCTGCCCACATGCCTCAAATTCATGGGAAAAGAATACTATAGAGGTACGTCAACATTTTAATCATTTTCTGTTAAGTGTCACACCAAATATTTGTCAAAATTCTAATAATTATGTGTATCACTATCTGTGTTTCCTGCTGTTTAACTTTCTACTATTTTCTTTAAGGTCTACGTGGTATTTATGGTGTTCATGGAGTAGGTTCAATGGAACGATCTCCAGGTAGACCTGGTTCTGCTCGAACATTCTCTCCTATGGATGCTGAACCAATAGAAACAGTCCGCTCTTTCTTCCCTGAGACTTGGATATGGGACCTGGTGCAAGTCGGGTGAGCATCTCGGCTTCTTCAATAACACTGTGGTAAAACTTGAGATTAAGCTTTATATTGAACTTCAATAACAATAAATGTCTGTTAGGTACAACTCTTTTACCTTGCAACTGCATATTCCCTCTTGAATCGTACACATTTGTTAACAGCTGAGGTAAAACATATATCACATGATATATGCCAGTAAGGACGCTGTGGTGGGCTGTACTGATCTGAGTAGACAATAAACAGAGCATGAGACATTGAAACAGGTCAGGGGTGAAAAAGGTGAGAAGGATACAACCGGCGACAATCGACCAAGCATCTTTTCATCATCCAGGACAAAATTCTGTAGCGTTTCCCCAGGTAAAAACAACACTTTAGGTCTCTTAAAATCAACATTTCGTTGAGAAATAGAGGCTTCTTGCCTGTTTTACTGAATTATTAAATTTTGAGCTTTTCCCTTAAAATTTCATGATGAACGATTTTTTTTTTTTTTTTTTTTTTCTCCATTTCCTCTTCGCTCTCCTGCAGCTTCCTTTTAACTCCTGAATTCTCCGCAGTGTTCCTGATGGTTTTGTTTTAAGTGGAGCTGCTGAGTCAATGGCTGATTTTAGTTTGTTGTTAAAATGGTGAACAATAAAAACACATGATGCAGGTAAAATCTTAGCACCAATTTGGTTAAAAATGTCAAAAAAATTTGCAGCCATTTCCAACAAGCTAAACTACCCACTAGCTTAACATACACTGATATGTGGTGTACCTTTCAATCTGTGGTGGTAAAAAGTGGCAAATCTTATTCCAGTAACACAGTGTCAAAATAGTTTGATGGCATAAAACAATGACATTCATATTTAATAATTACTATCTGATCATCAATGATCTGCAGTGAAATAGAGGGTGCTGTCAGGAAAAGACGGGGGGTCTGCAGGTCCACAAGTCTCTGCATCTGCAGACGCATGCTTCTCATTGGTGATGGCAGCCAGGACACTGCCCCCCCCCCAGACAGTCACTGAAGAGGAAAACAGAACAAGTTAATCACACACAGAAAACACCTGTGCTGACAGTGGTGCGTGTAACAGTGATTTAACGAAGTGTTCCAAGAATAAAACAAACAGAAAAAGATGCAGAACAGTAGCTGTACAGTTCAAACTATGCAAAATAAGAATTATACACTGATGTTTGAAAAGGAGTGAAGTAAAACTTACTGAACCCCACCCCTGACAGGCCCAGACATTTTCCACTCTCAGATAGGGTATAAGATGATCACCAGAGGTATTATAAGATACAAATCATTCACTCATCTTTACCACTTAGTCCAATTCAGGGTTGAGATTCAGGTCTGCTTGAGATTGCAGCAGTCCTATAGCTCTTTTTCCCCAAAACAGGGCTCAGCATAGGAAAAGAAACAAACCTACCAAGTCCAGTTGAGATGTAAACACCTTTCAAAGACAGGGAGAATAATTGGACTATGCTACCCCTTGGCATTCCTGTAATCTTGAAGGAGTACCCAAAGTGTCCCACTTGCAACCCAGTGGAATGCCAAAGGATAAAAACAACTAAAATACCTAAACTGTTCTCTGCACGGTAATATTTAGTCATGCAAACCACATGTAAATAATAGCAGAATATCTTTAACAATCAGTCAATGTAACATATGTAACAAAGAAATCAATATTTACACAAGACACACATCAGTGCGAGTATTTATGACTGATATGACTTTTTTTAAGTTTGTTTTACCACCTGACAGAATGTGTTGATGTCTATCTCCCAATCCAGAGAGTCTGGAAAGAAGGATGTGTCCTTCACCGTCCCAGACACCATCACCACCTGGGAGACAGAGACTTTCTGTTTGTCCCCTCGAGGCTTCGGATTGGCTCCTCATTCGAAGCTTACCGTCTTCCAGCCCTTCTTCCTCGAGCTCACGCTGCCCTACTCCATCGTCCGGGGGGAGAACTTTGAACTGAAGGCGACTGTTTTCAACTACCTGACCAGCTGCATCGTGGTAATGATGATTTTATGATACACCTCTCAATTACAGCCCAACCTGATCACAGTGACACTGTTAGCAGTGATGTTTAGCAAGAGTTAATTTACCATTTAGGATTAATGGTAATTCACACTTTTGTGCTCTGTTTTCACCCAATCTGTCTTAATTTTGGACTCATAGGCCCTGATTCACTAAAGGTTTAAAACGTGTGCAAACCTAATAGCACACGCAAAAACATGTTGCAGCTGATTTACTAACTAAACGCACTGAGGATTAAATGGACAAAACAATGCACTCAATCCATTTTGTGTGTTTGCTTTGATGAATATGCAATATAAGCATCTCTGCCAGAAAGCCCAGAATATTGGTAGGAACAGATGTAAATAGATCATGGTAACACAAGCAATCTGATAAGCCAAACATGAAACTGATTGCAGTGGCTATTTTTGTATCTATATTTAGTATGTTTGCAAGGCAGGTGCAAACTGGCACAACTTTACACACAAATGGCTGCAGTTATTGTTGCAAGGAGGACGTGTAGACACCATGAAATACAACAGAGATCTTTGCCGCTCGTCTAAATACTTTTGGAAGAATTTTGAAACACATGGCTGTGTTGCTGTGTTGAATGCCGTTACGCAGGATGGGCTGTTGCTGCTGCGCTCTGGTTCTATTGGCATTGAGCCCTCACCACCGCTTGTACCCCATCTTCGATCCCTCTCGTAAGGGCATTAATGACCACTGTAAGTACATAAAGAGCACTGACCAGCTGCTCAGTGTGAACTGCAATGCGCCCCCATTAGCACACATAGCGTTCATCTCATGCAAAAAAAAAAAGAACCACAGGAGGCAAGTTTATCCGGTCAATATTTCTTGAGCTAAAAGTTTTAATTCATCAATAAAAACTATTGTTTTGAAGCATACCTTGCTCTGCATTCAGCTCTAGTGTGCTGCATTTTCCATATAGTTTGATGTCCAGATGAACTCCAAGGTACTTGTATTCCTCCACCACCTCCACCTCTCCTCCCCAAAGGATGTAAACAGTGTTTTGTTTACTCTTGTTCCTCCTGAAATCAATAATCAGCTCTTGTTTTGTTTGTGTTCAAAATGAGGTTATTGTTTTTGCAACATCTTACAAACTGACTGACCAGTTCTCTGTACTCAACGTCTTGTCCATCACTGATACTACAGTATGTTCTGAAATGCAGAGAGATGAGGATGTGTTAAGGTCCATGACTGAGCTGCAGGGTGACAGAGTGGAGGCGTAACAGGTAAGATGTGGGCTCATGGAGCGTGGTCTGTTGGGCTGAAGGCCAGGGGTGAACTGAACCTTGAACAACATGTCCAGCTCATTAGGTCTGTCCAGACCTCCATCAGTCTGCTCCTCTTTTACCTCTAAGCCGGTTATCTTTTTCATTCCTGACCACACATCCCTCATGTTGTTCTGCTGGAGCTGACTTTAACTTTGTCCTGTAGTCGCCTATGCACTACTTAACCTTTGTTTTGAGTTGTTTTGTGTTGTCAACAACAAGTCCCTGTCTCCATCCCTAAAGGCTTTCTTTTTGATGTTTCCCGTCTTTTTCAGGTCACTGGTGATCCAGGGCTTGTTATTTGGAAAGCACTCACTCAAAGTTCTTCTTGAATTCTTTAGACTTCCTGGGCTGCACTAAGGTGTTATGGTTAACACGTTTGCCTCACAGCAAGAAGGTTCCTGGTTGTCTCAATCTTAGCCTTTCTGTGTGAACTATTGTTTGCTATGGACTGGTGACCTGTCCAGGATGTATCCTGCCTCTCACCTCATAGCTGTTGGATTAGGCTCCAGCAACCCGTGATCCTGCAATGGAATAAGCGAGTACAAAAAATGGATGGATGGAATACCGATTTCCTAACTAAAGAATAAGTAGTTGAGAAAGCTTTAAAATGCAAGGCATGTTTTACAGTGGATGTCAGTGATGCATGTTACGACCCAATACAGGGGTATGAAAAGGTGTAACAAAAAGAAATGAACTGTGGACAGATGTTAATAAAGGAAGAAAGGAGATTTTTTGTTGTAAGAGGAAAAGGAGAACAAACAAATGGTGGTAATGACAAGTGCTGGGTTTAGCAAAGCTGCTCAAAGTAAAAACACAATAAAACCACTAAGGTCTAACTCAAAATCAGCCAACAAAACCAAGACTAACCAAACAGGTGAATGAAAAACTGGCCTACTAATCTATGTTAACAAAAGGTGGAGCAGCTCCAGTAGCTTAAAATCGATCAAATTAAACTAGCCTAACACATTCTAAGTTTAACAATTTTAAATTACCTAAGCAGCACCGCTGTAACGCTAACAACATAAAGTCCAACAGTTCTAACACTGTTGGATAACACTAGTCTATCTACACAAATTACCACCAACTAGCACACAATCCAAGTCACCAAAGTCCAACAAGCCAAGAGCAAACTGTCTGTGCCAAACAGTTGCCGATGACTGAGCAGGGATTGGACCAGCGATGAGCCAACCAGAGGGAAGGAGATGAAGGTGTGTCAGTTCTGGCCATTTCGAGCAGGCAACACAGGGCAGGAATTTACATGCAGGATGAGCCCCAGGTGGCGGCAATGAGTGGCAGCTAACAGAAATAAAAGAGCAATTGGATACTTAACCATATCACATCTACAACCATGGAATTTGACATGACTTTGGACCAGTGGATATACATATATAGACAAACTGGTTCATTTCCTGTTCACAGTGGAACCAGTGTGTCACACATATGTAACACCAGTCATCTGTCGTTGTGTCCTTGGGCAAGACACCTCACCCTCCTTGCCTCTAATGTCGGCATCACTGGTGTATGAATGTGGATGAACGTTTGGTGGTGGCGTGGAATGGCAGGCAGGTTTCTGTCAGTCTGCCCCAGGGCAGCTGTGGCTACACAAGTAGTTTACCATCACCAGGTATGAGTGAGGAGTGGATGGATAATGGATACACAATGTAAAGTGCTTTGGGTGCCTTGAAACGCGCTATATAAATCTAATCCATAATTATTATTAACAAAACTCTCCAGGTTATCGTCAATATTCCACATAAAATTTGTTCTGCTGGTTATTTAAAATTAGCAGAAAATTAAGCAGATAAACCGCTTTTGAGGTAAAACACCAAATACAAAATTAATGAAAAAAAAAAAAATCAATTCACAATGTGCTGATTCAAAATCTAGACCACAGTTCGTAGCAGTGAGAACTTCTGTGATCTTCAAGAGATGCTTTTTTTCTATAAATCTGATTATAGAATTATTGCAAAATATATTTTGTTTATCCTGAACAGGTGAAAGTGACTGCAGCCCCTTCCTCAGATTACACCCTCACTCCCCTCTCTGGTGACCAGTACACATCCTGCCTGTGTGGCAGCGAGCGTAAGACCCTTAGCTGGACCATGATTCCCACAGCCTTGGGTAAGGATGACAGGATGGAGGAACTGCTGTCCTTCACTTCCTGTACATCTCTTTTTCATCTTTACAAACTCAGTGAGATCCATCAGAGTGACTGAATGGTTTGATAATGAAGAAAAGGAAATGAAAAGCTAATGTTCACTGATCTTTTTAGGGGTTGTGAATGTGACTGTGACTGCTGAGGCTGTACCGTCCCATGCTTCTTGTGACAATGAGATTGTCAGTGTCCCAGAACGAGGACGCATCGATGTGGTCACACGATCTCTCAGAGTAAAGGTTGGTGACACAAAACCAAAAAGCAGTTTTGGGCATTTAAAACATTTATACTGCATGTCATTATAAACATCTCTCATCTCTTCTGCAGGCTGAAGGAACTGAGATCACGAAGACACACAACTGGCATCTCTGTCCTAAAGGTCAGATTTGTTCACACTATGACACCATAATTATGTTTTATAAATGAAGGAAGTTTGATGACATCCAGCAAACTGTATGATAAGAAAAATGTATTTCAATCCATTAAATTTCTTTACATTTAGTGACTTTTTTAGAGTATAGTAAGAGCTGAACATGGGTACAGAAATCAATTTATAGCTTCAAACATCCAGTCTGGTCTGGATCAGTCATGATGCAATGACCCAGTGTGTGCAACATCTTTGTTTTAGACTTGACCTTCAGCTTGAGATTAAATCCTGAATGTGATTGTTTCTGTCTTTTCACAGGAAGCACTTTGAAAGAGGAAACGGAGATGCAACTGCCTGACAATGTGATTGATGGATCTGCCCGTGCTACAGTGTCAGTGCTGGGTAGGCTGACAAACTCCTTAGAACTGTTAACTTAGCCAAACAAATTCTGGAAAGTTAGACAGGTTTCTGTTCCCTCTGGTCTCATGCTTTGATCATACATTTAAACCATGACCCTTGAACTTGTTGACTTGTTTATATTGACTATATCCTGGAGAATTTATTGGATATATGTCTATCAGATTCTATTTGAAATAAAAAGTTGGGTCCATGTTCAGCTTTAGGGAATCTGTGTTCTTGTGCAGGCGACATTCCCGGCCGGGCTCTGAAGGACCTGAATGGACTGCTACAGATGCCGTATGGATGTGGGGAGCAGAACATGGCTCTTCTGGCCCCTAACATCTACATCCTCCATTACCTACAAAGCACACAGCAGCTGACCCCAGCCATCAAGGAGAAAGCATCCAACTTCCTGACCAGTGGTAAATTAGCTTAGTTTTATAATTAGAATGAATCCCATGTCAGCGTTCATGAAATAGTTTTGTCATGATCAAATTTTCTTTGGATCGGGAGATAGACACCATTTTCATTACTTTGCATATCTCATTATTCCAATGAGAAATTTACATATTCAAATAATTACATTAGTTAAAGCTCATTTGATAAGCATAATACTAACATTTCCCAGTAAAAAAATCACAAAATCTATTTACACTCAACCTCCTGTATGACTTTGTACTGAATAAACGTTTGGCTAGAGTTAAATAACAAACTGAAAGGTCACGGTTTGTCACAAAAGAAGACTTCTTCATCAGAAAAACCCAGCATGATTCTTTAACCCTTTAATGCTTTATGCATCATATTTGATACAAACAGACACTTTTTATATCAATTCTTTTAAGAGCTTGGCACAAAACCCTGTTGTACACAACCTGATACTCTTCTGTCCCCTGATGGATAGAATAATACACTACAATAATTTTGACATATCACATGGTAGTATACAGTTGATACACAGAAACAATTTTTATTAAATATATTTTTACTAAGGCTGTCAAAGGTAACGCATTAATGGCGGTAACTCATTTATGTAATTAAATGTGATATTATTTTTAATGCAGTTCTTGGTTCATAACAGCACATATTTACCCCGAAGTGTTGTTGTTGGCAGAACCTTCTCTAACACAGTAGCTGCTGGTGGTAGACAGGGTTTATATTCCAGCTATGCAGGGGCGGGTCTAGAAAAGTTCTGATGGGGGGCCAGACAGGAGCACTCATCAGGAAAAGGGGGGCACAAGTGAGACCTGTTTTTTTAGGTCTAGATTTTAATAAATATCGGACTGATTATTACAACAAAAGTTATCATTTAATGTGAAAAAAAGTGTAAAGCAAACAGCCAATGATCTATTTTCTCAACAGGTGTTTACTTTGGATGATCCTGCTGTAGGACTTTTATCACTGCTGCACAACACACTGCAATGATAAAAAAAAAAAATGTGTTTATCAAGGTCATCAGTTTTATCAGTTTCTTCATCAATATTCACTGTTTAACTTCAGTCGTCACATCTGCTGGTTTTATGACAGAAATTATCCCCATGGAGACGGTTGGTGAGATGATGCTGGATGAATTTTGGATTATCATTTTTCCTCTGTTGTTCCCCAGTGTTGGAACGATCTACCAAACTCTGTCCGATCCACAGAGTCGTAATTCACTTTTAAGGACAAGCTAAAGACTCAACTGTTTAGGGAGCATTTCCGTACTTAGCTTAACGCTCTACTCACTGGAATGAGTTGGAAATATTTATCCAGCTTTTTGGTTCAACTCAGCACTGAATAAGCTGCGTAAAATGATATTGTGTGATGAAATTGGGATTTTGTAATTAAACAAAGGACTATTACAAAGAGGGAAAAAATAAAATAAAAATAGCACTGCCTCAAGCACTACAGCACCTGGGTCCAACAGGATTACAGCAGTCTGACCACCATTTAATGACGATGCCCTGTTTGAATACTTGTTTGTGTTGTTCTTATTCTCACATGTGTGTCACTTTGGAGAAAAGTATCTGCTAAATGACTATAGAATAGAATAGAACAGAATAGAATAGAATAGAACAGAATTATGGTCTAGAACATGGTAGAGATTATGCAGAACATCATATAGAAATGTATTACATGCTGCATTTACTGACCCTTGGACACTGACATTAATCCAGGTGAAGGTCAGTTAACATTAAATATTTGTAGTACTGGCTCTTTCTGTTGATACAATACAAAAAAAAGGACAAATTTCAGGCATATTTGCAAATTGTGAATAATCATGATTAATTAATTTGCTAGTTGTGATTAATCTGATTAAAATTTTTAATGATTTGAGAGCCCCAATATTTACATTTTATTAATGAGTAAATTAAGATTTCAAAATAAAAATAAATAAATTATTTTTTTCCCCATTTTTTCTTGGATTGCATTTTAGAGGTTAAAACTCAATATCTGCACAAAACATTTCCACATTTACTTCCTACCGATTGACATCATGTTTTTAGCACGTCATCCTCTAAAGAAGGGGTAGCCAACGTCGGTCCTCGAGGGCACCAATCCGGCAGGTTTTCCACATTTCCGTGCTCCAACACACCTGACTTAAACTAACAAGTCATTGTGGAGATCCTTATAGGCTGTTGGATCCATTTAATTTGATCAAAAAGAATAACTTGAAATGACAATTCCCTGATTAATTTTCCTTTTCATTTATCGCCTGCCCCCATCCCCCTCCATGCTGCATGCATTGTGAATTTGCAGCTGAGTGTAATAGCTTTTTATTTCCCCTGCCCCTGTGGCTGTGAACTTGGTGGACGCAGTGATTGAATAATTATTTTATCTGCTAAGGATGCTGTGGTGAATAAGAGCCTGATGTGCCTCAAAGAATCCATCAGTGGCCTCAGTAACACCTACACTTCAGCTCTGCTGGCGTACGTCTTCTCACTGGCAGGAGACATGGAGACCCGTGCTCACCTTCTGAAGCACCTTGACACAGTGGCTATAAAAGAAGGTTGGTGAATATCCCGGAAGAAATCATTCAGGCTCCATTACTATGACTAAATTACATTTGGTTCTTTATGAATTGTTTTCAGGAGGTTTCATCTACTGGTCTCAGACAGCAACAGAAACATCTGACTCTTTGTCAGTGGAAATCAGTTCTTATGTACTGATGGCCAAACTCAGTGCCCCCTTCTCTGCTGAGGACCTGGGCTACACATCAAGCATTGTTAGGTGGCTGACTGGGCAGCAGAATCATTACGGAGGCTTCGCCTCCACTCAGGTACTGCAAGGCTTCAAATCTGTTGAATCTGTTGAATCTGTTCTCTGTGCAACTGAGAACACAGCAGTGTGACTCCATGTCAGTGATTTCATAACTGTGTGTTTTAGGACACGGTGGTGGCTCTTCAGGCTCTGGTGCTGCCAGCTTTCATCTTTGACCCAAGGTTTGTGACCAATTTCTGGCTGTATCAGCAGTTCTGGACCTGTAAACGCCCATTTATGCTCGATGCAGAAGACGGATACACAGATGGATGGACACTTTTGTCCGTCTCCTGCGTTGTTTAAGTGCATATATTTGGTCCATTTTTGGAGGCCTTGCAGATCCTTCACTGGACGCAGCAAATGGAGCAATGCCATCAGAAACTGTGAGGACAGTGTTGAGCAGTATATGTAGAAATGTAGAGACTGTGGGAGCTTTTGAAGAAAGGCTTTGTGAGTATGATGGGCGTGTTGGGTGATTGCAACATATAGTGGTGGATTACCACCACTAGCCACTGTCTGAAACTGGTGTCAGAACACGGAAGTGAACTCTGAACTCAGCACTGCCCACTAGTGGATGAACTGACTTAACAAATATGGCAACGTAAAAGACGCATGGAAATATGGTGCGATGTTTAAAAACGTTTTAAATGGACATACCTATTTACATACATAAGGGAGCACAAATGGGCCTTAAGTCTTGGACTTTTGGGTTAGGGCTATGAACAGATCACCACATGGTGAGTCAGGTCTGGTAGTGGAAGATATTGCCATGCAAAATAAATAAAAAGGTGTTCTATTTTGATTATTCCTTTTATTGCCCATATTTTAAACCCCCTATCCATCTAAAGATGTATAAAAAGATGATTACCCCATATTGAAGTGTACTGTGATAATGGCTTATCTATATATCATTTTTTAAATTTGGATGCTTATGACGAATAACAAATTGCATTGAAGGATTCAACATTTTTAAAGAGAAATTTAAGAAAAATATCACATTTATAATCAAAACCTGAATATGAGATCATTTAATCTGTTCATTGGGTGGCAATGCGAACAATTTTTACTCTGGACATTCTACATTGTGATGACTTTAATTATTGTTACTATCTATAACAACTACAAAATACATTCAACTGTTTTTCAGTTTTTTCACATGTTGTTTTTGTCTTATAATTTCTGTTTTTCTTCTTCCTTTTAGGTGATCAGGCTGAGATTGAATACATCTACCCTTGTGCAGCAGGCAGTAGTCTGTGATGGGACTGAGCAACACATTGAAATAGTTCTAGTTCTTTTTCACTATCAGAAATTTGAGATATATTAGATGATTCATTGGTGGAACTGATTCTGTACAGTACAAGTGCAAACTTGCTAATAAAATAACATATTTTAAACTGAAAAAAGTTTCAAACGGTTTGTAAAAATTATTATTTGGTGTAACATCATATGTATGGATATGACTAGCATCGGGGGGAAAGTAAGCCGGTTCGGGCTGGTACTGTGTACCACTAAAACATTCACTGGCGGTATGCAGTACCAGAAAGATGGGAGAGTGGCTGCCTGCTATAAAGGCCTTGCACTTCCTCTCTGGCCTGTAGGTCCACCCCACATCTTATGGATTTTTTAAAAGGCCAGGCGTCAACAGGTTCTTTTTAATGGTTTTGAATCTCTAACACTAGTTTCTAACACAGGGCTGCGTTTTGCCTCCTGTCCTCTTTTCTGCCGACACCAACATCACCTGCAGCAGAGAAGGAACACAACTTTTTAAGTGCGTGGATGACATGGCCCTGGTGGCCCACCTGACCGACAACCAGGCTCTGTTTAAGTATCAGCAGACAGTCAGCAGTTTGGTCCAAACCTTCTCTGACATGTACCTGGAGCTCAGTATCGCCACGACCAAGGAGCTGTGCTGTGGGGGCAGAGACAGCTCTCCACCTCTGTTTACACCCATCAGCATCCATGGCCAACAGGTGGAGCAGGTTACAGTTTTTAAATATCTAGGAACTGAAATTGACGCATGTCCTTCAGACAGCACGCTGATACAGTCTACGAAAAAGCCCAGCAGCATCTCCATTTGCTCAGGAAACTTTGGGCTTTTTGTGTCAGTAAAGACATTTTAACTGTGGTGTACAAATCACTGATTGAGTCTGTACTCACCTTAAATATTACCTCCTGGTTCAGCCACCTCACTATCAAACTCAAAACAAAACTCAACCGTGCAATCAGTCAGTAAAATAGCCAGTAAAATAATCAAGTCATCCCAAACAGCTCTGTCTAAACTGTACAGCCGCTCTGTGGCCAGGAAAGCCACCATGATCACAGAGGACCCCTCCACCCACTTTACACCTCCTTTCAGCTGCTACCATCAGGGAGACGTTACAAAGAAAAACATCTACAAAAATCCTTCATTCCCTCTGCCATAACTATTCTGAATAATGTTAAATAGGCACAACTCATATGTTGCTCTTTCTTCACTTATCTTACCATTCTGTTGGTAATCTATCTATCTATTTATCTATCTATCTATCTATCTATCTATCTATCTATCTTAGATTGAGGTTGTACATTCTTCATGGTTGTAATGTGTGTGATATTGGTCATTGTCTGCACATTTTTTTCTGTCTTGTGTCTAATTGTGATTGCTTTATGTCCCTTTGTGGTTTCTTTGTGGCTCAGTTTTAGTAACTTTTCATCTCTGCTTCTTTTGTGCTACATTTTGGTTATGTGTGTCTCTTTACAGTCACGATGCATCGGCCATTATCGTTTCACATGGGTCTTCATGTCATATGCCTTGCTGAATCTATTCTTTGATTTGATTAGATCTTTATGGTAATTAAACATGCTATGTGTATTATGTTTGTGTTCTTCTGTAACATATAGTTTTACATTTTTGGGAGAACACCATGGACCCTCTGACTTGTTAGTCTGAATTTATTCCCATGCATGTGGCATGTTAAATGATCTGTCTATACATGTGTCTGCTATTCTGAATTTATCAGTTTAAGCACATTATATTCTTATGACACTTTGACTTGTATGAATAAATGCATCAACTCCAAACAACATCAGAATCCTTTATTAATCCCAGAGGAAATTGTGTGCACAGTCACTCCATACCAAATAAAGAAAAGATTAGATATAGATAAAAAAAAATCACAATTAAAATAATCCATAAAATTCCAAATTAGTTACAATATCTATATAAACCGATACAGAGTAATATGTACAGTATTATCAATATGATAAACAGTAAACATGTAAATGTAGTGCAAAGTGTAAATGTATAACAGTGGATGTTGTTGCTCTATGGAGGAGTTTTACAGTTTGAAGGTAAGAATGATTTCCTGTGTCTATCACGGTTCAGCAGATTGGACCCACAAAATGTCAGAGACCTCAGGATAGGATGAATAAGATTTTATTGTACATAAGAAGGTGTCTCAGGGTTGTTGAATCTGGTCCTTGGCAGTTGGCTCGTCTGTGGACGTGGGAGAAGAAAGGAGAGAACTGAGTAACTGTAGGGCAATGTTTCAGGTATATTACTGACGTAGCGGCAGGAGTGAAGTGATCCAGATCTAGAATCTCCACCAGGAGGCTGCGAGCACAGCTGAACCGGAGGCACTGAAAGATGGACTGAAGGGTTAATTGTGTCAGGTTAATATGATTCAGGCAGAGAATTCCAAGAGGTCCGGAATATCTTCCCAATCCTCCAAGAGGGACGTAAACAGGGTCCAGAATTCAATTCCAAGCCTTTAAAACAATCCGAAAGTCAAAGTTCCAGAGAGCCACACAGAAATTGAGCTACAGAATTTTCAGGTCTGATGTAAACAGTTGAAAGCCACTGGTGCCAGGTCCGAGTAAATTAGTTGGTCATCTTCCTCATTCTGGCTCGTAGAGAGCTGTTCCCTGCCTGCCTCACGTTTCTCTAGAGGGAGCCACACTCTGGGCTGGGCCTCCCTCTGTTCTTCAGTATTTGCCATAATGATTGTGGGTCACAAATCCTCTGAATCTTTATCTATAATATGGACATAAAAACACAATAAAGTGTTGAAGGGATGAGAAGAAATCTTGTTTCATTTTACTTCATAACATTGATAGTTCTGGTGCAATTGCAGTTTTCTGAAGTAGTGGTTAAATGTTAGATACATTTTTCATATATAAAACACAAACATCTATCATGTTCCCATGGCCATGATTTAATTATGTCCTTTCCATGCACTTCTAACTAGGAGTCATGCCTGAAGGGATTCAGGATTATACACTGCTGCTGTGGATATCAGGAATGGCTGAGGTTGAGATGCCTGCAGGTGGCAGAGTACTAGCAGAGCATGATGTGATTGTTGTTCCTTCGGTTAATGAAAGAAAAACTCACAATTGTTTACAGAAATAACTTGAATCTGACAAAATTAAAAAATAAAAATTCTATGAAATTTAACCAATGAAAGTCAGACATTGCTTTTCAACCATGCTTCAACAGAATTATTTTAAAAAATAAACTCATGAAACAGGCCTGGACAAAAATGATGGTACCCTTAACTTAATATTTTGTTGTATGACCTTTTGAGGCAACCACTGCAATCAAACGATTCCTGTAACTGTTAGTGAGACTTCTGCACCTCTCAGCAGGTATTTTGATCCACTCCTCATAAGCAAACTGCTCCAGTTGTCTCAGGTTTGAAGGGAGCCTTTTCCAGACGACATGTTTCAGCTCCTTCCAAAGATGCTCAATAGGTTTTAGTTCAGGGCTCATAGAAGCCACTTTAGAATAGTCCAATGTTTTCCTCTTAGCCATTCTTGGGTGTTTTTAGCTGTGTGTTTTGGGTCATTGTCCTGTTGCAAGACCTATGATCTGCGACCGACACCAAGCTTTCTGACACTGGCCAGCACATTTCTCTCTAGAATCCCTTGATAGTCTTGAGATTTCATTGTAGCTGCACAGATTCAAGACACCCTGTACCAGATGCAGCAAAGCAGCCCAGAACATAACAGAGCCTCCTCCATGTTCCACAGTAGGGACGGTGTTCTTTCTTCATATGCTTCATTTTTCCATCTGTAAACATAGAGCTGATGTGTCTTGGCAAAAAGTTCCATTTTTGTCTCATCTGTCCATAAGACATTCTCCCGGAAGCTTTGTGGCTTGTTCACATGTAGTTTGGCATTTTTATGATTTGTTTTTAACAATGGTGTCCTCCTTGGTCGTCTCCCATTAAGTCCACTTTGGTTCAAACAATGACGAATGGTGCAATCTGACACTGATGTTCCTTAAGCTTGAAGTTCACCTTTAATCTCTTTAGAAGTTTTTCTGGGCTCTTG
The DNA here is from genome assembly GCF_017639745.1 of Melanotaenia boesemani. NCBI lineage: Eukaryota > Metazoa > Chordata > Actinopteri > Atheriniformes > Melanotaeniidae > Melanotaenia > Melanotaenia boesemani. Next base: position 4,863,006 of record NC_055690.1, on the reverse strand, counting down.
TTGCAGTTCGTATTATCCATCTCTTTGATTTGTCATCAATTTTCCTCCTGCGGCCACGTCCAGGGAGGTTGGCTACAGTCCCATGGATCTTAAATTTCTGAATAATATGTGCAACTGTAGTCACAGGAACATCAAACTGCTTGGAGATGGTCTTATAGCCTTTCCCTTTAACATGCTTGTCTATAATTTTCTGTCTAATCCCCTGAGACAACTCTCTCCTTTGCTTTCTCTGGTCCGTGTTGAGTGTGGTACACACCATGTCACCAAACAGCACAGTGACTACCACTGACTGATTACAAGATTGTAGACACCTGTGATGCTAATTAGTGGACACACCTTGGATTAACATGTCCCTTTGGTCACATTATTTTCAGTCTTTTCTAGGGGTACCATCAATGGCGTAGCAGCCGGTCGTTGAGCCACAGGACAGACAGCTTGACTGACTGGAGTGTGGTTCTGCAGGATCTGCCCATGACTAGGGGTGGTGAACTTGATGAGGAGAGATGGGGTAAAATTGGCAAGAGGAAGCATAAACGGAAGACGTGTGTGGATAATTTGCAGGAAAGTGATGCTGATGATGCTGGCCATGCTAAACTACGGAGGGACAAGCAGGCCACGGAGGAGGGGTTTCGGGTGTTTGTTAAACTGTCTGGGGGTTCAGGGTTCTGTGCTGTTAACACCCTTAAGTAGGCGAAAGAACTGAAAAAAAAAGCTTAGTGACTTACTGAATGTTTATGTTATGAGAAATGGGGTACTGGCTATGGTGTGCAAGATGGCTGCGCAGCAAACCAGGGCACTGAGGATCACCAGCCTGCTAGGTAAGGGTGTCGAGGTCTCTAAACCACGGACCCAGGTAGGGATGTGAGTGATTTATGGTGTGTCATTGAAGGTGTCTGATCAGGGGCTATTAGTTGGCCTGAAGGAGAAGAATGTGATTGGGGTGAAGCGTTGGGGCAACACTATGAGTGGGGGAGGCTTCTCGTCAGTCCTCTTTGCTTTTCTTGATGTTGTTTTACCTGCTAAGATTCAGCTTGGGTTCATGAGTTATATCGCCAAGGCGTATGAACAACTTCCGGTGAGATGTTACAAATGTCAACGTTATGGCCATGTGGCGACTGCGTGTAGAGGGCAGCTTAGATATAGAAGGTGTGGTAAAAATCAAGATGGGAGAGACTGTGTAGAACCAGTGTGGTGTTGTAATTGTGGGGGGATCATCCAGCCTCTTTTAAAGGGTGCCCACATTATGTTAAGGCAGAGAACATTGACAGAGTTAGGAAAGGGAATAATATCTCCTATGCTGAAGCAGTGTAGTGTGTGGAAGGTGCGAGGGGAGCCGGGCAGACCTGTACTAGACCAGGTACTTGTGACCCGTTGAAAATACTTGTTACTTCTGGTGAGGATGACTCGGTGCTAGTCAGTAGAAAAGCCATATTGGCATTCATGGTTGAAGCATTGTGGAAAGTAAAGATGCTGGCAAAGAGGAAATCCAATGTGGCGCGAGAAATTACTTTGGCTGCTGAATGATTGCTTGGTTTTGGGGACGTCCCTCCTGAGGATGTCTGGAGTTTTACTTATTCCCAAGACGGGGTAGGCCGTGGGGCCTGTGATAGTCAGGCTCTCTGGGATGATGCAGATGGAGAAGAGGCGTTGGGTGGATGTGGATACCTCGGGCTTGATTAATGTTTTCTTCTCGCTGGATTAACTGAAAAGTGCAATAAGGCAGGGGAAAGATACCTCCCCAGGAAGGGATGGGTTAGGCTGTCAGTTGTTCAAACAAGCGGGAGATCTGCTGTTGGAAGAACTTTTGGCTTTGTGTAACACGGTGTGGGCAGATGACTATCTACCAAAATAATGGAAGCATGCCACTATCATCCCGATTGTTAAACTGGGGAAAAAGCGATCCACGTTCTTATTGACCCATAGCCTTGACCACAGATATGTGTAAAATAATGGAGCACATGGTTACACACAGGTTGGTTCAGAAGAAGTGTGGGTTTTTTTTGCATCTTATCAAAGTGGGTTTAGGCAGAGTAGATCGATTATGGATGCTGTCTTGAGGCTGGATGTGGATATTAGAAGAGCTATGACCAACAGAGAGGGGGTTGTTGCTGTGTTCTTGGATATTGAGAAGGCTTATGACATGCTGTGGAGGGATGGGCTGTTGATTGCACTGTTCAATGCTGGGATTCGTTGAAGGATGTTAAATTGAATCAAGGATTTTTTGAGTAATAGGACAATATAAGTGAGGTTGGGACAAGCGCTTTCTGAGGAGGTAGAGGTTGAAAATGGTACCCCCCTAAGGGAGTGTTATTAGCCCTGTGTTGTTTAATGTCCTGATATATTCAGTGGTGTAGGGACGGGGTTTGGGTTGTCTTTATTTGCTGATGATGGTGCCATATGGAAGAGGGGTAGGAATCTGAAATATGTTATGGGGCAAGTTCAGTGAGCTTTGAAGAACATAAGAGCTTGGGCGGATGATTGGGGTTTTAAGATCTCTACTGATAAGTCTAAGTTCATGGTGTTTGGGCATAGGTCTGTTCAGGATATAGGTTTGAGGATTTATGGCATGAATCTTGAGAGAGTTAAACAGTTCAAATTTTTGGGGATGTAGCTTGATGAGAGTTTTTTGGAAATCTCACGTTGAGAAACTGTGTGTGAAGTGTGGAAGGATTATTAATGTCCTTCGATGTCTTGCAGGGTCTGACTGGGAAGCTAGTACTGAGGTGCTGTTGATGATATACAGGGCCAGTATCAGATCTATCTTAGATTATGGCTGTGCAGCTTATGGGTCAGCTGCTCCCTCTGTGTTGAAAAAGCTGGATGTAATTCAGTCAAAGGGTTTGAGAGTGTGCAGCAGAGCTTTTATTACCACACTGATTTCAGCGCTGTTGTTGGAGCTGGGAGAACTCCTGTTGAGCCTTAGAAGGTGTCAGTTGGGTTTGCAGTGTCTTGTGAAATGCAGAGGATGGGATGAGACTGATCTGGTTAAATCTCAGTGGAGTCAGCACTAGGAGTTCCTGGGTCATAAAAGTCTGTATTAACTTTGTTGATTTGAATCTGCTCCATAGTGGCAGGAGAGCTACTTCAAGGGATGTGGTAGAACTGACTCGTTCACGGCTGGAGCAGTGCTGGAAGGGGCATTTGCAGATTTTTACAGATGGATTGAAGGATCCAGGAAGTAATAGAACGGCTTTTAGTTTATTTATACCTGGAAAAGGCATTGGAAAGGGGGTCAGACTCCATGATTGTATGTCTGTGTTTACAGCAGAGTTGATCGTGATTTTAAGGGCAGTCTGGTTGGTTGAGGAACATCAACAATGTCAATTGGTCATCTGTAGTGACTCGGCTGCAGCGTTACTTGCAATTCAGGACCGGAAGTTTAAGACCAGGCCTGACATACTTTTGGAAATTTGCCTATCACTGTACAGAGTAAATCGAGCACGGTGTGAGGTGGGGTTTTTGTGGGTACCGGCGCATGTGGGGGTTACAGGGAATGAATGCGCTGACCATTTGGCAAAAGACGCACTGGGAGATGTAAGTGTAGGATTTTCTTTACAATATGGGTCCTCAGAGTGTAAGTCGCTTATCGCTAGGTTTCTGCGTGAGAAGTGGCAAAGGTTGTGGGAGGAGGAAGGAAGAGGCAGGGCTTATTTTGCAGTACAGAAGAAGTTGAGGACCACTATCAGCTGGGTTATTGACAAGCGGAGAGATTCTGTAGTCCTGACTAGGTTGAGGCTTGGTCACTGTGGACTTGGGAGTGGGCTGGCCTTGGTAGGAAAGCATCCAGATGGTAAATGTGACTGTGCCTGTGCAGAAACAGTTAAACATGTTCTTATGGATTGCAAGAAATACACCTGGCAAAGGCAGAGAATGTTTAGAGAGCTGGGAGCGCTTTGCTGCAGTTGGATAGTTAGGATAAACTCAAAAAAGTGGTGGGATTTTTGCATAAATATATATAAGCTGATATAGGTCTGTCTGTGCTGTTTTTTTTTTGTTTGTTTGTTTTTTTTGTTGTTGTTGATGTGGCACCTCTGACCAGTGGATGGCAGCAATACGCCATAAATGCGTCTAGTCTGCCTTACCATCATTTTTGTCCAGGCCTCTTTCATGAGTTTATTTAAATAATTATTTATTTAAATAATTCTGTTGAAGCATGGTTAAAAAGCAATGTCTGACTTTTATTGGTTAAATTTCTTTTATTTTTAATTTATTATTACTTTTGTCAGATTCAAGTTATTTCTGTGACCATTGTGACTTTTTCTTTCATTAACCAAAATGAACCAACAATTTTGTCCACATCTATAGTTGTAATGGAAGCTGCGATAAAGTGGGAAAGTTAAAAATTGATTTAAAAAGGACAACCTAAAAATAATTAGAACAGCAAAATAAATAAAATAAAATAAAATAATTCAGTCAATATTTTCTTTATTTTTCAGTTCAGTTTTTTAAATGTATTTTGTTTTTCAATTAGGAGTCTTTCACATTTCACAACACTTATAACTTTTTAAATATTTTTGTCGACACTCATCATTAATAGACTTTATTCTGATGGTAAGCCAGCACAGGATCAGCCAGCAGCAGCTTTGTATGTTTCATTTTTCTAGTCATGAAACAGAGGTGAACTTCGTCTGCTCTGAATACAGCAGCTGCTGCTCCGAGAAGACCAAGCCTCGTGTGAGTGCTTTTGGACGGGGGAGGGGTCCGTGCAGCACCCGCTCCTTATCGGTCTGTGTCAGCTGACGTCACACTCGGGACAGCCGCAGTCATTCGCCAAGACAAACGTCAAAATAGACGTTTTGGTCCGATTCGGCCTTCCATGTCATGTTGGTTGCATACTCATACAGCTGTGTGTCGTCTTTGCCTGCGTTATAATCTTTGATAAAATGGGAGTTCTCTTTCAACATTCGTTTTGGTATCTCACTATGGGACATGCCCCCAGACGCTGTCCCCAGAAGCCCTTTTTCATTACGCCAGTCCTGACTGACACACAGAGGTGCTCCGTAAGGGAGGGGCCTTCTCCCGCTATAAAAGCTTGATGTGACCATCTCTTTCTAGTCTAGTAACACCTCTTCTTGGGTGGACCTGCATGACGTTTGTAGAAGATTAGCTGCAAAGCTGGGCATCGAGTGGCCTGAAACCCTAATGAAGACCACCACGTCCTGCTATGAGGGAAAGAGGCTCCTGAGAGCGAAATCTTCAACCAAACAGTTGCTGCCGGTCTTTCCGGAATGCCTGGGGGAGGCAACCCGGTCATGGAGTAATCCTCTTTCCGCCAAGAACCCCGTCCAGGGAGGGTCGGCACTTGACTGGGCTGACATGGAAGAAAGAGGTTTTTCCCGCCTGCTTCCGGTCGAACCTCTCCTGGCTCCCCAACTCCATCCCACCCAAAAGTCCAAAGCCGACTGGAAGAGCCATGGAAGAGCCATGGCCCTGATGGTCGCTCAAGAGAGAGCCCGGTGGCTGAATTTGTCCAGTCTGCCTCAAAAGGAAAAGACTCAACTCCTCGATGTGCCCGTGGATCCGAAAGGGCTTTTCGGCCCGGCTGTGGCCACAATGCAAAAACGCTGTGAGGAGAAGACACGAGAAGGTGAAGCACTGCAGCTGTGCCTCCCCAGAAATGTGCCACCTACTCCAACCCCTGCACACCGGCAGACATTCCCTCAAGCGACAACTCGGCCAGCTTACCGCATCAGCAAACGTCAGACGCAGCTGAGCAACCGCGGTTACGGGAGACCGCAGGACCTCAAGGGCGCTTTGGCAAAGAAGCCTTTTGCCCCCAGTGTGACTCCGCGGGAACCAGCAGCTCCTCCGGTCACTCTGGGCACCAAGAAGAAGAGGCGAGCTACCTAGAGCGCAGCCACAGGGCTTGTGTTTAGCAGGAGGAAATCTTAACCCTCCAGAACAAGGGAGCAATTCAGCTTGTACCACCAGAGCAGAGCCAGAGCGGCTTTTATTCTAGATATTTTCTCGTCCCAAAAGAGACAGGGGTCTGCGGCCAATACTAGATTTGCATGTTCTGAACAGATACTTAAGACGGTACGCGTTCAGAATGTTGACTCATGCAGCTCTAATATGGTTTATATGTCCAGAAGACTGGTTCGTCTCCATAGACTTAAAAGACGCTTATTTTTACTTCCCTATTTAACCCCCTCACAGAAAATGTCTCAGATTAGCCTTCAAAGGGAAATGTTACGAATGTCTGGTGCTCCTGTTCGGTCTTTCTCTAAGTCCATGGGTAAAATGCACCGAGGCTGCCATCGCTCCCTTGAGGGAGAGGGGGATGTGCCTTTCGTTGTACATAGATGATTGGCTTCTTGCAGCACAGTCTCACAAAGAGGTGCAGGTGCACATCAGGGTACTCACATCACATCTGGCTGCTCTGGGCTTCACAATAAATTGGGAAAAGAGAGTTTGTCCCCAACTCAGGACATCACATTCATAGGCTTGTCCCTAAACTCAGTTGAGTTCCGGGCATGTCTCTCTGTGGAAAGGGTGAAAGCTCTTTGGGCTTGTCTGGCACTTTTCCGCAGGTGGGCGTGGCTAAAATTCAGACTGTGTCTGAGTCTACTTGGGCTGATGGCATCGGCGCTGGTGGTGATCCCATTCGGCCATCTGCACATGTGCTCGTTCCAGCGGTGGGTTGCGTCACTCAAACTGAGTCCGACGCGACACGGTCACTGCAGAGTCCTGATCTCGCTGGCGTGCGTCCTGGCTCTGCGTCCTTGGAAACGCACAGCATTCCTGACAACGGCCGTTGCCATGTTAACCAGGAAGGTTGTTACTACGGACGCCTCCATGTCAGGATGGGGTGCCACACACGAAGGCAGGACAGTGAACGGTTCATGGAGTTCATGGATGCGATCTGTTCATATAAACTGCCTGGAGCTCCTGGCAGTCTCTTTGGCGCTGAGACATTTTTTGCCTCTTCTGAGAGGGCAACATGTTTTGGTCAGGACCCACAGCGGTGACGTATATCAACAGACAAGGTGGTCTGCGCTCACGTTATCTGCACATTGGCTGGCAGAAATCTTTCAGCTGCTTTGCAGCCAGCCGTGGCCTTTAGCCCGATGCAGAGATCTTCTGTCACAGGCGCGCAGGGAGATTTTCCACCCCCACCTGCAGCGCATGGCTGTGTGGGCTTGGCCCGTTAGAGGTTGAACTTGGTCACCTCCGGGCTCCCACAGAACATCATTCAAAGCGCCAGATCCTCCTCCACGCGCAGCGCATATGATGGCAAATGCCGTGCATTTGAGGACTGGTGTGCGGCCGCAGGGGTGATGGCTTTTCAGAGCCCCATTCCCACTTTTTTTTACAGAGGCTGTTGGATAAAGGTTTGGCTTTTTCCACAGTCAAGGTCTATCTGGCTGCCATATCGGCATGTCATATAGGTTTTTCGGGACAAAACAGCGGGCCAGCACCCGCTCATTTGTCAGTTAATGAAAGGCGCATATCGTCTCCACCCAGTTTCGAGGAGCCTAACTGCTCCATGGGATTTACCTGGGGTGCTTGATGCGCTGTCACGCCCACCTTTCGAGCCGCTGCAGCAAGCTGAGCTGAAAATGCTGTCATTTAAGACAGCTTTGCTGCTTGCATTGGTTTCAGCCAAGCGCGTGGATGACATCCAGGCATTGTCAGTTAACCCAGCCTGTATGCAGTTTCTGATTCTAAGGTTCTGCTTAAGCCAAACCCTGCGTTTGTGCCAAAGGTCTTCAACCCCACCCTGTTATACCACCCCATCAAACTGTTGGCCTTCTACCTGCCACCTTTCTCGTCGCAGGAGCACGAGCGGCTTCACACTCTCTGCCCTGTGTGGGCATCACGCATTTATGTGGACGGAAGAGCTGGGTTCAGGAAATCTGAGCAGCTGTTTGTGTCGTGGCCTCCACCCCACAGGGGAAGCCCCTCACTAAGCAGAGATTGTCTCACTGGATTGTGGGCGCCATTGCAATGGCATGTAGCAGCAATGTCTTACAGCCCCCTACAGGCTCTTGGGATGTCTGCATCCTGTGCTCTGTTTGGGGGCACTTCTGTGGAAGACATCTGTGCGGCTGCCAACTGGGCGACACCGCACACTTTTGCTAGATTCTACAGGTTGGATGTCACTGCACCCTCACTGTCTCACACAGTGTTGGGAGTGGGCACCATGTCTGTGTGAACTCTTAAAGGGTCTTCGACTTAAGCCTGTCTGGCAGTATGGGAGTCTCTATATCCCATAGTGAGATACCGAAACAAATGTTGAAAGAGAACTTTAGGTTAAGAAATTAACCTTAAACCATTTCTCTGAAACATAAGTGAGGTATCTCACCAGACCACCCTCCTTGCCAGGAGCAAGGAAGAGGTGTGCTTACATAGACTAGAAAGAGTTGGTCATGTCAACCTTTTATAGTGGGAGGAAGCCCCTCCCTTTTGGAGCAGACGTCACCTCTGTGCACCAGTCAGGACTGGCGTAATGAAAAAGGGCTTCTGGGGACAGCATCTGGGGGCGTGTCCTATAGTGAGATACCTCACTCATGTTTCAGAAAACCGCGATTAATTTCTTAACCTAATGTTTCGTGTTGTGTGAAAGGCTGCCATACTAGGTCACACGGTGGGGAAAAAAAAAAGAAAAGGTAGAAAAGTAGAGCACAGCCGTACATTTGTTCGGTTTCCCGGCTGTGGACAGCAGGTTGAGGATGTAACTGAGACGTCACTTTCGACACCATGTCTCTTCATGCGTGTTTGCTCTCGGCATTTTCATACAGGCAAGTATAGTTTTTGTTGTTGCTGTTGTTTTTATTGTGTAAGTAATGTTAATGAATATACTTTATTTGGCTCTTTAAAGTCACTATATTCACATGGGCTAACTTCACTTGTAAACTACAGGCAAAGAGGGAGGGAAGTAGAAACTAAAGGGTAAATTACGTTGATTCACCTCAGTTTCCAAATGTCTCTAATAATACAAGAAAAAGTCGTCAGATTTGTTGTTAGTTTTTTTAAAGTTCGCTAGAGGGTCTGAAAACTCCTTAAATATAGCTAGAAAGTCGCTAAATTGGCAACACAGACTGGGGCCGAAGAATTAGAAGAAGAGCGGCCACTGACGTCACTGTCCTGCACCACCTGGGATTGCGAATTCAAATTGAATTTTGCAACATGTTTTGCGGGGCAGACGTGAAAATGAAAAAGCAGCGTCCTTTATGTTTTCTTTTTAGTTGTGTCATAAAAAGAGCAGTTTTGAAGTTGAAAATAAAATGCAGTTTAGATGATCTATTATTAATTTTATTTCTGAGTCAAATAATGCACCCATGACCTTGAAATGAAAAAGCCTTTCTACTAAAGCATTTTAATTTTCAAATTTGACATTTCAAATTGAATTTTGGTAATTATTTGCTGGAGCATGTTTAAATTGAAATAAGGTACAGAATCGCTTCCATAGACAGTCGCCTCATCTGTCATTGTTGATGATGCACCACACAGCAGACGAGGATTGCACAGCTCCACGCCACCCTTGAGTTGCTGGGACCGGCAGGGAGGAGGTGCAGCCACCAACAGGTGAGCCTGGTCTACCACTGCTTCCAGAAACACAGGCTGGATCCAACGTAAGGAACATAAATGTGTTAGAGTTCCTGTCTGTCTCCCCTGTGTGTGTTCCTGGATTGCCCTAGTGTGTGCGTCTGGCTCCCTCTGTCTATCTTGTGCATCACGTCTGTTCCCAGCCAGGAGAATTACAACAGCAGCAATCACCTCACCTGGGCTGATCGTCACACCAGGACCTCATCCACCAATCAACCACCACAACACTTAAACACTTGGCCTTTCTTGGCAACACCGTCATCCTCACCATCGTGGACCACTTCTCCAAGGCCGCGCACTTTGTGGCGCTCAATAAGCTGCCTTCTGCCAGAGAGACAGCGGATCTGGTCACATCCCATGTCGTGTGCCTCCATGGAAACCCTGTGGACTTCGTCTCGGACAGGGGTCCGCAATTCATCTCCCAGGTATGGAGGTCCTTCTGTAAAGGGTTGGGGGCATCCGTAAGTCTCTCCTCTGGTTTCCACCCACAGACGAATGGACAGACTGAGAGGACCAATCAGGACCTGGAGACGGCTCTGCGGCACATCACTGCAGCCAATCCCACCTCCTGGAGCTCATATTTGCCATGGGTGGAGTTCTTGCACAATTCCCTGGTCAGTTCGGCTACTGTTTTTAAGCCTCCCTGGGCTATCAGCCCTCGCTGTTTCCTAGCCAGGAACATGAGTTGGCAGTTCCCTCGGTCCAGCATCACCTTCAGCATTGCAAGGCTGTGTGGCGGCGAACCTGGCACTACTCTGGAGGGCACTTCAGTATGAGTGTGAGTGTGAGTATTGGCTCCCCAATACTTACAATGTCAGTCGGTCTGGTTGTCTGCAAAGAATGTCCCCTTAAAATGTGAATCCCGCAAGCTGTCTCCCCGTTTTCTTGGCCCTTTCATCATTGAGAAAGTTATTAACCCCTCTGCTGTCTGCCTCAAGCTGCCTCCTTCCATGAGGGTCCACCCGACTTTCCATGTTTTCCAGCTTAAGCCGGTCGCCTCCAGCCCTTTGTGCCCTCCGGCCGAACCCCCTCCACCCGCCCGGGTCATTGACGATCTTCCTGCCTTTTCGGTCCATCGCCTCCTGGATGTCAGGCGTCGGGGTCAGGGGCTCCAATACCTGGTGGATTGGGAGGGGTACGGTCCGGAAGAACGGTCCTGGATTGCTCGCCGGCTCATTCTGGACCGCAATATGGTTGTAAAATTAATAATGTATAAGAATCTTCACTAATGAAAGCCCTGTATTCTAGTTCATTAATTACTTTTTGTTATATGGTTTTGTACATGATATATAGCACTCATTAATTCAGTAAGTTGTGGTGTGTGCATGGTTAATGGATATTATCCATATTTTGAATATACCATCTTGTCATAGAACGAGCTATATAACTTAGTGATATTCTACAACAAGGAAACCATTTCCTTTTTTTCCATCTATCAGTCAAATATTCTTGAAGAATACCTGATCTCTACATACCATCTGACCTCTTATCTGCAGTATCTATTCAGATAACTGGAAGTTATACACCTTACCTTCAAGTTTAGTTTTTCAAAATAAAAAGTCTTTTTTACATTAGATTTCTTTGGCTATCACTAAAACGAACATGTCTTGTTGTCCCACAGCTATTCAAAAAAAGGTGAGAATTGGAGAGGAGGTCCTTGACCAAGAGGACCTTGTATATTTAAAAAAAATGAATGCGAACTTTGGCAGTGACGAGGAAAGCAATGATGAAAAAACAAGCTATAATTTCACCCACCAAAGTGGCATTCTACCTGGCTCACCAGGGTCATGAGCACATGCGAAAACGCCTTACATGAGAACAGGAAGAAAGGAACCGAACCAAGGTCGACATGTGCAAGACACTGTGCTGGCTTCCCGAACGGCAACCCACCTCCTGGGAAAGTTGCTATATGGCAGAAGAAGACTGTGAAGTAGACTCTTAGAGGAGACTTACTCTGTTGCACTTTGTGTTCTGTTTGGGTGAATAAATTATTTTGAATTCAATTATTTGCTGTGAATAGGTACAGCAACAGGTAATAGGTATTGTTTCCTGTGAATGCATGTTTTTTATTCAAATGTTTATGGAGTGAAATAGTTGGTCATCTTTCGCTTCATGTTTTTAAATACTTTTACAGTCAAAACTGGTGATGGCCTGATATGTTTTTATTATAACAGATTAATCAGTATCCTGCATGGACAAATACCAGTGTACTCATGAACAATATCTTGAAATTTTCGGACAACAGATATGACTTGTGTTCGGACTTCAGATATGGTTATAGGCCACATATACAGAATCCTGACTCCAGATATGACTGATATACTGACATGAGAAATCACCAGATTTGACTTTAGTAGAATCTTGAAATATCCTGGAAGGATATCTGTAGTATGGTGATACTCTCCGGATATGGGCCTTGGCTAGTATCCGATATCCGGGGCAAATCTGAGCTACAGATTCTGTCAGTATCAAAGTGGTCCCATGTCAGGAGTTGATATGCTCCGGACATGAAATCTGAAATTGTCGTGACTGGAGAGTATCCACGACAGATATCACCATGCATGAGGCATGTCTGAGGGTATCTGGGCAAAGATATCTCTGGATTCTGGGTGGTTTTCGCACAGTGCATAAAATATTCATTTAGTACACTCTTTGTTCAAGTTTCTTTCTAAAATCAGTCTTTATCAGAAATAAAATGTTGTCCTTGCATGTTTATGCTTACCAATTTTCCCCCAGTGGTTTTTATTTTTTTTTGTAAGAAACTATTTTGGTGGTTAGCACTGCTGCCTCACAGCAAGAGGGTTGCTGGTTCAAGCCTCGGCTGGTGGGAGGTTTGGACCTGGGGGGCTGTGGCCTTTCTATGTGGAGTTTGCATGTTCTCCCCGTGTATGCGTGGGTTCTGTCCCGCTTCCTCCGACCATCCATAGACATGCATGTTAGGCTAATTGGTCACTCTAAATTCTCCCTAGGAGTGAGTGCAAGTGTGAATCGTTTGTCCCTATATGTGCCTGTCCTGCAATGGACTGGTGACCTGTCCAGGGTGTACCCTGCCTCTCACCTGTTAAATGCTGGGCTTACCCGTAATGGACAAGCAGTATTTTGGTTAAATATATAATGCCAGTCACAATTTTCGTTCAGTTTCAGTTAAGACTTGATGTCATGACTGAAGAAAGAAAGAACAAATACAAAGCTTTTCCAAACTTAAAAGTTTTAATCTAAAACAAGTCACATTACTTTAATTTAGTTATAGGTGCACAGGAGATGAAAACTGATAAAAGACAGTTCCTACAGGCAGGGGAACTGAACTGCTCTAAACTGAAGCGAGTGTAGTAAAGCGATGTGAAGCAAACCAAATAGAAGCATGACGACCCTTCCGGCACCTTCTCTCCTCTTCAAGTTTAGGAGGAGAGTAGAGAGATGGGATAATGGTAGAACATCTAATTAATTAATCTCTGTATTAGCCTTCTAATGAAGTGCAGCAGTAGCCGTCCCCACCTCCCTCTTCACCCTGCCCTTCCACTCTGGCCTTAAAACCTCACCTCATTGGCAGCAAACCAGAGCATGGTGAAGATGAGGAAGAATGTTTTGAGAGGGGGACTGTGAAGAACATTTAGTGATGGATTTGGCAAGTTTTCTTTTGTCTTGTTAAGCTTAATACAACATAAGACAGTTCATCTCTACTGCTACGTCTCACTTTAGTCTCCCACTTTTCAACAGTTATTCAGTAGGCAGAAGGAAAGTGGATCCCCAAACTGACAAAATACAGTGAAAGGCTTCTCAGATAAGTCAAAAATGCAAGCTCACATGTGGGCTCCTCAGCTAGCAAACACCCACTGTGGTTCACATTTACCAGGCAAGCTTTGGGCATTTTAACCAGAGAAAATCTCCCTTCACAAAATGTTGTGATGCTATTGTGAGTGGACATATAATAGTAGCAAAAATAAACACAAACAAAACAGAGTAGAAGCATGTTGCAATCAAGTTGTGGGTCTATTATGGCCGTACGCCAGACTGGAGTGGGGAAACTGTTTGGAAATGACTTGGTTGATCTTCATATTTTACTGAAAGGGCATTGTAAATACAGCAGGAAGGAGAGATGAAAGGAGAGAAGGGGATGGAAGGATGGAAGAAAAGCTAGAGCCAAAGGAGGCTGGATCCTTCCCTCTGCTCTTGTTTTCACCTTTCTCCCATCCCTCCTTTATGTCTCTCTGTCTTTATTGTTTGTTCTGTCCATGGGCAGTCGGTGTGAATCAGTGGCTATATTATCCACACATATAGTTACAATATATTACACACACAGTGGTTCATCTTTTCTCATTCTGTGCAATTTGTGTTTGGATCGCCATCTGAAGAAGTGAGTGATAAAGCAAGCTTTCATTTGAAATGTTGTAGACATTAATAATTTGGGGCCAGAAGCACAAAATGAAGAGTTGCTCCTGAAAGATTGTTTCTCCTCTTTTGTTAATTTTGTTCAATCATAACAATGCTTAGTTCAACTATAACGTTCATTCATGTTTACTTGACATGCATCACATTTGCAGCTGTTACTTTTCTGTTTTCTGCTAAGCACCACATCACTATGTGTGTGTGTGTGTGAGATAGAGAGAGTGCGAGACAGCGAGAAAGACAAAACAAGTTAACCTTTCCAATTCGATATCCCTTTTCTTTTCCATGTCTTACAATTCAGCAAACAAAACATTTAAGTCAAGCTCAGTGGATGAAACTAAATATGACATGCAAACTGAACAAATCTGTTGTTTTCTACTTTAAGTAAATAAATTTCCCCCTCATGTACACTTCAAGCCTTTACATCTCCTTGCCTAAAGGGCAGCGTAGCACTTTTATTTATTTATATCTTCCCTGGAAAGTAGCACTACCCTCACCTGGTATCAGCTTGGTTGGAGAAGACTGATGAGTCATTGTAGCTTCAATGACTCATCGTTTTTCATTTTAACTCTATGGATGGTCTTATTTTCTGTGTGACTGATACTGTAATGGAAAATTTTATACACATGCACTTTGTATTGTTACAAAACCTTGTCTTGTGTTTTACTGAGGAAGGAGGATGACTTGTACCCAGATAAGAACTGAGTGAGCTTCATTTACCTCCCCTTCCAATCTTCTAACATTCCTTTGAAACAGAGGACTAATGATTTGTCTTGATGTGATCAGCTCATGCTAGTTTATATAAACCAAACCCAAATGTATCTGTTCAGACTTGCACAGCCAAAACTTCTTTGACTGTGGATTTCTCATTGCTGATCAGCTCTTATTAAAATACTTTGTTTGATTCTCACTTAGTGTGTGATCTTTGATAAATAAAATTCCACAACAATACTTAAGAAAAAATGTTCACTCTTTCAAAAAGCTGGACAGCATAATTTTGGTTTTTTCCTTAATTTATAAAACTTAAAAAAATACAAAGAAGGATGCTTTGAATGAAGACATGCAGAGTGTTTTTTAACTTAAAGTATTTAAGTTTGGCTTTTTAAAATGTGATCATTTACGAGAGGACCTTTGATTTAATCTGTCTTCATTTTTAAAGATGTGTCCCAATTCTTCACTCTTACACGTTTTGATTTCAGGCCGTTCTTACTGAGTAAATAAAAAAATTCAACACGCTTCTAACTGCGAGTATAAATAGTCATTCTGCTTTGTTTTTGAGTGTTGAAGTGTTGGACTCAAAAGTTGAACAGTGCAGCCGAGAAACTAATCACAGCTCACAACATTTCAAAGTGACTGTTTTCAGTAGCTCCAGAAATGTGTGTTTCAAACAGTGCCTCAAATATATCAGCATCCTGTTAGTACATCTGTATTCTGACTGCAGAAACAACCCCAAGTATAAAAGAGAAAACAAAGTAGCGACTGTATTGTATTAGTATGTGTTAAAGAATTGGGGCACAGCTTTAGGCTTCTTTTGAGAAGAGGAGTCCTAATCTGGGTTCAGATTAATTGGTTTCCTTTATGCACAGCAGAGAAGAAAAGAGAAGCAAAATCTTAACATTTTGTGTAGCGTCCACGTTGAACAAAGTTAAGCATGCAGGAACTAGTCACAGTCGTAGACGCTCACCTCTGCTCTTTTAGTGCCGAATCCAGCATTGACTTTTAACAGTGTGATGAAGGCGAGTCGAACAGTAGCCTCTTCTTGATCTCTCTGAGATCTTATTTATAATGGTTTATAGTTTTGGAGCAGTGTTCACTGAACTTCCCTCCATGATGCATCAGTCCATTAATTATAACATTTCTGACTTTTTTTTAGTTATTTATTTTTTTAATTGTCACTCTGAACATGACTGTTTCCCCTTTTTCAGCAGTCTCTTTGATCGGCTACACGTTTAATTATTTGGTATTTTGGTTTTTATGTTTTATATAATTCCGTATTTTTTCATGCATGAGTTTGGAACAGCACAGCTAATGTTGTTAATGATGGAAAATCTGGCCTCTCTTCACAGACTGTTGCCATGGTGACAATAATGAGAATAATAAAAAAAATATGAAAAAGCTCTGTCTGACATTTTTTGTGTTGATGTTGTGCATTTTTAATGCGTCTGTCTTGTTAGAATATTATATATGCAGCTGAAAATGTATGCTATTGATAAACGTGTGCATGCATGTGTGTTGTATAGATGTTCCCGTAACTGGAAGTGGGCGTAATCATGATAACATACTGTATAAACACCCTGGAGCCAGAGTTTCCTGAGTGGACGGATTAGAGAAGCAGCACAAGACGAGAGGTTGTTAACTATCTGGGTCACTAAATATGTTCCTGCTAAAAGTTTTCATTCTATATTTCTTTTTAATTTGACAATAGCTGTTGATTAGTCATGCACCCTGAAGGAGGAGACTGTTTGCCTCCACGTTCCAACTGCAGCTCATCCTGTGTGGAAATCTATCTGTGCTCCAACCCAGAAGGTACAGTATGTTAGCCATTCAGGATGCTGAAGTATCCACTAGTGCTTTGCTTGTTAGTCTATGTCTTTGAACATGCCCTACAAGTTATTTTCTGGAGATGTATTCTGTTTGTGTTTATGTTCTGTATAGACAGTGCGATCAAGCGTAGAGCTCTCAGAGAGAGTGTGTTCCCCAAGTTTACAAAGCACTGCACTTGCTGGGCCTGGAGGTCAGGGTGAGTCCAGACTTGACCACTGTAAACAATGCTCTCTGCACTGAAAACATTTTACTTGTGCTGTGAATGAGTGTAAGTGTTGCAGCTGGACAGGTAACTCTGTTTTGGACCCTCTCTGTTCTTTTAACACCGTAAACTGCCTCATTTTCAAGAGAAACCTAGAGAACTGTAGATTTCCAGTTCACTGGTAGTAACACTGGGAATGCCTTTATTGTAAAACTGAGTCAAAAGTTTGGTCTAGATGTTTTTTTTTTTTACTTTCTTGTGTCATTGGTAATTGGTGTCTTGTTCCCAACCAATGATCTACTGAAATGTGCATCTTTTTGTCATAGATTAATGCAAAATCTGAAATACAGTTGTTTTCAGTGTAAAACCTGAATTTATGGGGTCCTTGTTGTAGACGCTCACATGTGGCATATTCACTGCCAACAGCGTCGTGTGTGTTTGATATTGTTTCACACTTTCTGCCTGAGGCCATTTCTGTACAGGTACAGTCAGTTCTGCTCAGTTTTGCTTAATTAGATCTGACAGCAAAGAGGATGAGCAGCTGTAACTTGACAGGCTGTATTGTGTGTTTTTTGGGTTTTACTCATGCATGTGTGTTAAATCACCTCGGGACAAATCAATCAGCACATGGTGCAGTCGATTTACAGCCATCTGTCCTATAGATTGTTTTAACCCATATGCTGTGTGCATATTTTTGTAGGTGATAGACCCATTTGAGTCCAGTGATCCCAGTTGTTGGCCCGATGAAAACACCAGACAACAGCTGATTGAGGAATGCAGAAAAAATTCAGCTGGACCTTTTTTATTGGTAAATAAACCTCCTGAAGACATGAATGTATAAAGTGCACCACTATATTCTGATACATGAGCTGACTATCTTTGCAGATGAAGTGTCAGTTGTTAAGATTTTTTTAAAGTACTTTTCTGTCCTCTTACATTGATGTTTATTAAAAAATAAAATATAATGCTGCACATAATATAGAGAGTGCTTTTGAGCTTTGTATATCTGAACGAAAAGCAACTGTGTACTGTGTGCTGCTGTTCCTTTTAGTGTCCACATGGTGGTGCTGCAGGCTCTGGTTGGACATCAGTATATAACAGCCGGTCTGCCCACCACGGTGGAGGTGACAGAGTACCAGCTGCTGCTGCAGGAGAGCCAGCAGGCAGGTTTCAGCACCCAGAAGCTGGAGAAGGTGTACTTGAGGGATGAAAACACTATCCCTCCCTCCTACTGCCTGAGACCTTCTCAAACACACAGCTGCATTCATCTGGTGATAACAGTGAACCTTGTTTTTGGTCTACTTTGTGATTTTCAAATCTATTCTGAAATCATAGCAAGGCAGAGGCAAGGCAAATTTATTTATATAGCACATTTCATGTACAAGACAATTCACAGTGCTTTACATAAAACATTAAAAGCATTACAACGGGGAGCAGCAAGCAATAACAAGTGCATTAAAATCAAACATTAAAATAAAAAAAACAGGAAAAATGTAAAATAAAATTAATGAAATGCAAGAAACAAAGTGCCAGTGTGGGGAAAAACCGTGTTAAAACATGATCAAGTTTAAAAATTCAAGCTTAAAAGAAACAGATGCAGATTTGGACTTCTAAATAAAAACTAATGACGTGGTTTTTGGTCCTGTTTAGTTAGCAGGACAAGGTTTAGTACAGGGTGCTAATGCAGCTTTTAAATTAATGTAAGAATAAAAGTTTGGTGTTTAAGCTTGTGACTAAATAACAAAATGATGATGTATTTAATAATATAAAGTATTTCTTGAAATTAATAATGTTCTAGTTGACTGTGGGGATTTTTTTCTCTAAAAATGTCAATATTTGTTCGGCATGAAGGAAAGCAGGAAGATGAAATCAACGTGAAGGATGAAGATGAAGGGCTGAGAAAGCTGCTTTCATACAGCTGCAAGTTTATGTGTCCAAAGTGGCCGTATGACCCCAGAAAGAGCCCATACGTTCTACAGATCAGGTGATAAATATTCATTGTGTCTGAGTGGGTTTTGTTTATTTTGTCCCAGCCTTATATCATTATCAACCACTACTGATCCAGAATCAGGTCAGCTGTATTCCTCCAGGCATATTTTGGAAATAGGCAGAAAGGATTTATGACCCTTCTGTTTTAGTTTGGGTCTTCACTGTAGTGTTCTTACAGTTGGACACCTAGGGAACCGCCTAAGGTGTCCAGACGCTCTCCTGGTCAGATGCTGGAAACCCCTTGGCTGAAGTGTAATTTAACCCATTCTTTGCTTTTTGTCTCCAGCCCTGGATGCAGATCTACGATTTGCACTGGACAACTGTCCCATTCAGGACACTGAAGGTCGCTGCGTGGTCTATGTCCATAAGGTCCTTAATGCAAACAAAGATAAAGAAAAAAGATGGGTGTATTTACAACTGCAGCCTCAGTCAGAGGTAAAAGCAATATGAGCCGTTCTGTCTTAGTTTACATCTACGAAAGCAAAAGCAGAATCTGAATCAGATTAGTTTAAAATCACACAAAGCACCTCTTTAAACTACTTTAGATGGTCATGTTATTAAAAAAAAAGGTAGATTTGAGTCAATGAAAGATGATTATGAAATTTTAAATTTATATTTGTAACATTTGTTTTCCTTATTTGTGCATTTTCAGGCCGAAACATCAGATCATATCAGTCTGAGAAATGCACCCACCCATGGAGATTTATTATCAGAGCTGTGTTACAGCTTCCTCCCTGGTCCTGTCACTTCCTGCCAACTTCTGCTCTACACCATGACGACTGAGTGCGATCCTCGTCATGGTTAACTACAATCAGAAGGCGGGGCTATGCTGACTCTCTATGCCAGCAGGTGCTTTCAGACCTGGTGATGTTGACTAACAGTGGGAATATCTCAGAGCCCAGAGGAGACAGCCTCATCGGTGATGCTTTATCCCGGGAATGGGCTGAGCAGAAGCAGCTGTGCGACACCTTTTCTCAGTTTTACCAGATCATTCAGCCTGAGGAAGAAAAGGTCAGGATAGTTATTTCTTCTCCAATAAACAGCATGAGAATGTCTGATTTTTAAGTGCTTAGAATCTATATAAGGATGTTTCTGTAATGCACTGATAAAGCACAGCTTGTGGCCGCTCAACAGGTGATATTTTACAGATTTATCTTCATCATTGCCTTTTTTTCCTACCAGTTCAAAGCCATTAATATTTTCTTATTTATTATGTCTGTATTGTAAAGCTTTGATGACACTTGAAACCAAGAATTTCTGCTGTAGTGAAGACTAATTTTTACTCTCTGGTTGTAGATCAGAGCCTACGTGGAGCAGAGAGACCAACAGTACCCCCTAGTGGTGACAAGGGGGGCCATGCACAGGGAAGACCGTGTTGAAAGCACACTGTATTCAGCAGGTGGATGGACTTAATGTGAAACAGTCTTTTTCATGTTTTTTGTAAAACTACAACTAATCACACACATTACTTCTCAGTTTTACTTTGTCTTTCAAATAAAATAACTGCAGTCCACTTAAAAATGACTAAAATCTTCAGTGTTCATTTAAGCAGTTATAAATAATAAAGGTTTTTTAAAAAACTGAAGGACACGTTTATGAACAAATGGAAATGATGTAACAGCAGCAATTTAATTTCCAATAATTTCTCATTTTATACATTCTAACCAATTAATCTGTGCAGTTTGAGATTATTGATGACTGCAGAAGTTGTAGTTGCAAATCTACTTAAAGTGACTTGCACATTTAATAAAAGATGCAAGATTATTATTTTTTCTATGAACAGCGGTTATACCAGTTAAAAAAAGACCCATTTTATCATTAATGAGCAAAAATATGAAGGTGGCTTGTAACGACATTCATCCATATATATATATATATTATGCAAAAGGGTTAAATGCATATGCAGGGGACACATTTATCTTTTTTTATTTTTATTAATAATTTTATTGTCTCTTTTTATATAAAATCCAAATATGTCTATTTAAATTACAGGCTGTAATTCAAATGATTAGTGAAAAACACCAAGGTAAATACGTTTGCAAGCTGCTATTTAACCATTAGAAGGGCCATATAGGACAAAGCTGCAGGTATCTGTAACATGTGTTGTCAGTAACACACTCATTCTCTGTCCCTCTCCACAGATAAAGTCCTGGGTAACAGACAGCCATCCTGTTGTGATCAGTTATTTTTGCAATCTGTCAATCAACAAATCTCCAAAGCACCTGCTGTCCAGTCTGTGTTCTCAGATTGCTTGCAGATACGGCAATCAGTCTTCCATGAAGCAGAGTCCCAACTTCTTCATTAGCAGTGACCCAGACAGTCCCAGTTGCATTACCAGCCACAGTGAGCTTATATCCAACTGCAGCCCAACATCCATTCTGAATTGTCATCATGAAGGCAGCACCAAAGAGCAAGTCTCTTACTGTAGCAATGAGCTCAGTACCAAACCATACCAAGATCTTAGAAGACCTAACTCTGAAACTAGTCTGTCTGAACTTGAAGAGCATCTTGCATCACTCCTCACCCTCCTCCCATCCTCCAAACAGCCTCTCATTCTAATCCTTGATGGCTTGGATCAACTTGAAAACAACTGCAATGAGCAGATAATAAGGAGCCTTCCCTCCTCTCTGCCTCCAGGTGTCAAACTCATCCTCACGATTTCTTCCAACCGAGCACGTCTCCTGCAAGCCATCAAACTACATTATCCACAAGGCAGTGGACAGAAAACAGGATCTGTCTGTGCACAGCTGGGATCAGTGGAAAGGAAACAGTGTGTGAAGATGTTGGCGTCACTGCTGAGAGGTTCAGGGAGGAAGGTGACATTGGGACAACAGGCACTGGCGAAGCAGGCATTGACTTCCTGTTGTCTGCCTCTCTATGCTCGACTCCTGCATGCACACACCTCACTGTGGCACTCTGGTACGACCATACTAAAATTACATCTTCTTAAAGGATGATTTTAGAACCCACTAGAAGCAGACAGACAACGCAGACCTCCACTAAGCCCTTTTTCTAAGTTTTTTTTTTAATTTTTTTCACCAATAATTGTGGGATTTTTTTTTTTAGTTAAAAGCTCTAATGGCAAAGTTATCTCTCTCACCCCATAGTAAAGAATTCTTTAAAAATTCCTGGATCCAGGCGGTGATCCAAATCAAACCTAAAATCTAATCACTTGTTCCTTAATTGATTTATGAGATTTCTTGAAAATGTCCTGAAAATCGCTCCATAACTTTCTGAGTTATGTTGCTAACAGACAGATGAACCAGCACCGCAGAATAAATGACTTCAGCTTTGGTGGAGGTAACAATGTTCAGTGTTGTGATTAAAACCAATCCAATGGTAGTTTGGCTGTTTTTATCTTCCAATGTCACAGCATTGAGTAAACCCATTCTTTCCCTGTGTGGCTGCACAGAATTTGCTTGAATTTGTTTACATTATCATCCAAGATATGAAGATTTCAAAATTGTTAGATTTCTCTTGTTATGATGTTACAAAGCCTAATTAATGATCTATTTTCTTGTTGTCAGATTCAGATGTGACTGAGTGGTCTGTTCCCAATTTCCCTTAATTTCTGCTCTCTTGGATAACCTGGAGCTAAAACATGGCTTCTCTATCGTTACTCATGCAGTCTCCTATCTCACCCTCTCCAGGACTGGCCTCTTGGAGGCTGAGCTTGCTAATCTGCTCTTGGATGATGATGACAATCTATGTGAGAATAGAAAGAGCCCTGCCTCTAAAATAAAGGCCACACAAGTCGAGGTGGAGTGGCTACTTTTGGATTTGAAGAATTTTCTCATCAAAAGAACAGTGGCAGATTCACAGGTTTTTTCTGGGTGAGCAGGCATTTTAAGCGAGTTGCAACTAAAAGGTATCTCGGTGCTCATGAGGTGAAGAGGAAGATTCACTCAGTGATGGCAGACTTTTTTAGTGGTCAAAGGGCTACTGGTCATGGGAAACCACCTCTTGTAAACCATTCATCTGGAATAAAAGCTGATGCAGATGGTCATTCCTACAGACAGCCATGTGTCTTCTCTTCTTCCAAAAATGTAGGACAAGTAAACATTAGAAAAGTCTTCAAACTGCCACATCGCTTACAACAAAGTGGCAGGTTAGAGGAGTTGGAATGTGGGTTGTTGATGTTCACCGGGCTATGGCTCAAGCTGGTCTCCTAGATGATCTGGTAGCCATGTTGGAGACTGGTGAATGCTTATCTAAGTTTCAGTTTTTAAAGGAAAGATTGCTCCTCGTGAGCACATT
Source organism: Melanotaenia boesemani (assembly GCF_017639745.1). NCBI lineage: Eukaryota > Metazoa > Chordata > Actinopteri > Atheriniformes > Melanotaeniidae > Melanotaenia > Melanotaenia boesemani. Next base: position 4,840,079 of record NC_055690.1, on the reverse strand, counting down.
GAGGTCCTCTGCTTGCGTCCTGCAAAGCTCACCCCTGCAGCTTCACACAGTGATGGAGACAAGCCTCTTCCCTTATCTGGAGGTCTTTCCTGGGCTCGGGGGTTATGTGAGTGACATCAGACAGGAAAGGAGGAAAAGTGGAAGGGGTTTAGGAGTAGTGTTTTGCCCTGGTCCCCCTTCAGTTTCCGCAATTCAGTATTTGAAGTGTGAGGATAAAACCTGTGAGATTTCTGTAACAGAAACCACTGGTACAGAAAGCAGGTTGTAGCAGAGATAATGGATGATGGTTCTGCTTGGGTTTGGAAAGACTTTGGATGTAAAGTAGTCAAACTGTCACTGAGCTGTGAACAGAGGGAGCTGAAATTTTCTGGAGTGAAGAGTAGTGGCCAGTTCCTACTGCTGTCAACACAATGCAACAAGCTTTTTGTGTGGGATGTGACAGGCCCAGAGATTTTTCTACAGGTTAAAGTGAAAGAAGTGCTAACTGATCAAACAGGAAAGTGCTTCTACACTACAAACCAGTCAGAGGAAGTCTGGAGGTGGAGTTCAGATGGAGGACTTCCAAATGCTTATTTCTTGCATGATGGTCCTGTTGAGAAGCTGCAACTGTCTCCAAATGGCGTCCACCTTGTGTCACTGTCAGCAGGTGAAATTTATGTCTGGCTGACAGAAACAGGTGAGAATGTTGTGCGGATCAGCGGCAGCAGAGCTACAGATGTTCTCATCACTCCTAATAGTAACTTTGGAGTGAGTATTTCTAAGCAAGGGCTCTCCCATGTTTGGAAGATTATCAATGGAGGTATAGTGTGCAGCATACACCTGTACCTATCTGATGCCCAGGTGTCACCGGAGAGCACATTCCTCATTGGTCTCCATGGTGGAGACCTGCTGGCTGCAAGCCTGCGGTCAGGTTCAATCAGCAAGCGTTTCTCTTGTGTGGAAAACTTGGAGCATGTCATTGCTTTCCACACACTTTCAGAGCACCCAGACTTTGTGCTGGTCATGACTGCTTCAGGGGCAATGTACACCTGGAATGTAGCAGAAGAGACGATGTGTTGGCACTTTCAGCTTCCACATGTTTCCCTGTCAGCCACAAGACTTCCAAATGACCTCTTGTGGGAGCTATGCCTTATTGTCCACTGACAACAACTCCATCAACCTCTTAGATCGATCTCCGGTCAGACTGTGCTCATTCAAAGCTGATGGCCCCGTCATTAAAGCCTGCTTGGACAAAACTGGGCGTTATGTTGCTCACATATCCCGTCCCACCAACCAGGACATCCTTTGTGCTTGTTCTCTGCACGCAGGTCCTATGCTCACAGTGACATGGATTTCAGACGGTGAAAGAGTAGGAAGTGTGCATCTGTTTAAAAATCCTTCAACTCTGGTTGTGAGTGAGCAGCAGTGTGTATTTGTGGGATTTGAGGATGGGTCTGTAGGTGTGTACTCTGTTATAGATGTAATGATCAATGAGGACGAGTCAGCCAGGACCAAAGAAAACTTAAAAGGTCAGAAATGGTGTACCTTTGATAAAACACCATTCATCTGGTTCCCTCAAGCCAAACCTACTATTACATGGCATTAAGGTTGTACAATACATGTAAATTACAAACGTGTATATAAATGACAAAATGTAGATTTAACAACTGTTTTCTGACCAGACAATATTTTTGACTTTCTGTCTAAAACGGCACCATTTTATTGTTTTTATTTCAGCAGGTCTTCTTTCATGATGATTATCTCCACCCTTTGAACTAGTTTGTTTTGTCTTATGTGTATTACTGACTTTGTGACATTTATTTGAAATAAAACAATTTGTATATTCATATTAAACAGATAATACCACATGCCTTTTCATGTTTTGTGTCATAAGATTTGCTGACATTTCCCCAGAAAGTTTCCTGTCTGCAATTTAAGTAATTACTTTCTATTGACTTAAAATACATAACATGACTTTGTTTGTGTTCCCTCCTTGCTCAGAGGAAATTTAAGTTCTCTCAAACAAGCTATAACAGACAAAAGATAACAACTGCTCACTGATGATGGCTTTTACTACAGTAGTCTGACTTTATATCCTCAGTCACCCACTAGAGCTGACACAGTCAAAGAATGTAGTGTGTGTCTCACACACGGCAATGGGGTAGTCCCCTTGTTGAAGCTAGAAACTGTGCACGTTTATGCTTAAATGACACTGAACACAATGCTGTGTGTGAATCTGCCAGTTTGCTGTAAGGCGCTGCTACAAATAACAACTCAGTCAACTCAGTGGTATACATCTTTCTGCTATGCTGAGGTAGTTGGAAAGTAACTGACAGGGCCAGCCCAAGCCTCCGGGGCCCTAAGCAAAACTTGAGTCTTGGGGCCCTCTATTACTGTCTGTACTAATTAATAATTAATGATTATTCACATCTACCATAAACTTATTAAATTTACTAATCTGTCATTATGTTTTTACTTATAAAACTAGATGTGAGAACTTTTTGTTAGATTGTAATCGACAGTCATAGAGGTTATGGAAGAAGACAGATTTCCAAATTTAAAATCTTAGTTAATATTCTGCAACTCTCCCTGCTGGCCTCACAGAAAGCAATACATAAAACATCTACACAGTTATAGGAGGTTGTTCGCAGCATCCTTTTATCAGCCAGGTATTTTTTCACCCTTCTATTGTTTTTAACCTGAAATGAGAATAAATTGTGTTACATAAATGCCACAGAAGGGCTTATATTCAAAGACATGAGGCAACTCTGACATGGGTCAGGAATGAACACATCTTTCTTTATTTCATAGCACGCAAGTGTCTCCATCATACAGGCTCTCCGTAACACAAACCGGAACTATGGTTCCACTTGCACAACAAATTCAGCTACAAATGTGGCCTAAGAATGGCTTACATTTTATATTCAAAGTGATGATGTACCAACTGGAGTACTGAATACCACAGACCTACTAAAAGTAATTAAATAGACCAATATAAAATGTATTTACTGTAAAACCGAGAACAGCTTTATTACTTCTGGTTTTAAGTAAACTGTAACAGTAATGTGCAAAAAAAAAAAAAAAAATCTATAAAAACTAGAACTGCAATTAAAATCACTACAATAAACATTACTTTATTCATATGTTATCTAAATGAAATAAACTATCAATTATAATAAAATATTTTTAAAAAGCTATAAATACTTATGTAAATAAAGAGATGTACATCTGCTTGAACTTTCGCCACTGAACATTTGTCTTTAGGTATTGTGGTGGTGGAAGCTTCAGCCATATTGTTGTGGAGAACATTAAATTCTCCTTTATAGGCAGTGGCCCTCTGAATACCCGATCAGTTCTTTCTGAAGTCTGAGAAGAAAGTCACTCAGCTGGGTAAACTAGTGGAGCGCCTGATCCATGGTGAAAACGGAGTTGCCGAGGACACAGATGTGGCGTCGACCTCAGTGACCACCGAAGATGGACCTTTAGGATATTAAAATAACATTTTTGGACTGAATTATTAATCTCAGAATATTCTGTAATGCAGTGTGTCATCACAAAGTCAGTTTGTTGTTCACCCACCAGGTAAATCAGCAGGCATACTGGAGGATAATAGACTGCTCTGCAGAGGATGAAGATAAACCTAAGATGGGGGGGGGACAACAACAAAAGGGTCCGTGTACTTCGCGGCCATCCGTTTTTCGTGTTGATATTGAAAAATGAAAATCGGAAATCCATCCGATCTCCGATTTTCGTTTGGAGGAAGGTAAACAAAAAACGAGAAATGATTCATGTCCCGTTTTTCGTTTGGAAATTGGAGATTGAAAAACAAAAAACGAGCCTTTATCTGATTTTCTATTTCGGGCGTACTTTTACAGAAGTAAGGAAATAAAGAACGACTGTAATTCTGGTCCGTGTCCAATTCGTTTTTTCGTTTTAAACCAAAATCGGAAAAACGGAAGTAATGTCGTTTTTCTGTTTTTTCATTTACAATCAAAATCGGAAAAACGGATAAAAGGAATCGATTTTCCTTTCTTATTACCAGAATTCAAAGACGAAAAACAAGAACATCCTAAATTAAAATCCGCCCTGTTGTTGGATTCTGGTAATTCCTCTTTTTTATTTTTCCTTCTGAATTGAAAGATGAAGACATGTTAACAGGCGGCCCGGAAGTTAGAATATTTCTTTCAAATTAAAAGCCTAGATTAACACGTAGCATCGTGCAAGCACATACTGCGTAGCCTGCCAAAGTCCAGTCCATTTCCCTCATGTACTCTGCCACCTTGTGGTGATTCAGTAACAGCAGCTGTGTAAGGAAATAGAATATTAGAAGTTTCCCTGCTGTACTGATGAAACAACTTTTCTAGACTCCATTTACATTTACTATTGAGAAAACTGCACAAAATGACCTACCCACTGGAAAAATCTGAATGAAAATGCTGATTTTCCGCTTTGGCAGATTAAGTTGGTCACCATGTTATATGAGGGCTTGGCACAGATAAATTGCAGACGTTCAACGTAACTTAGCCAGCAAGGAATTATAGCTATGAATAGTTCACAGCACTGTGATCACTGTGAACAATCATTATAATCCTGGTTACTTGTTACCCACTAGGCCAACCCTATTCATTTAGCGGCCCGCGGGCCGCATGCGGCCCGAAAGCAACCCTGCAGTGGCCCGATAGCAAATGCCAAGTGATTGGAATTTGGGTCCGAGGACTACAGGAAAACACCTATTAATAGCAGTGACTATCAATTCTAGAATGCGCCGCTAGGTGGCAGCAGCAATTGTAGTAGCTCTGTTTTTAACTCGTGATTTTTTGCAATATAGCCGTCTTTTTTAAGACATCAGCTGTCAATCTGTGTCTGTTCGGGTTGATTTTTCACGCTGGTCAGAGGCTGTGCTATACGGGAGATTTTTCTGAATATTTTTCTGTTTTTGCAAGACTTGTTATTGTGAGTCTCCATGGCAACGAGACTTGTTTACCATCGGGATCAACTGATAAAACTCTCCAAACTCAAGATTATCAGTGAAACAACACTTCAAATCCCAACGGAGTTGAAAAGAAAGAGAAGAGGATGCAGGGCAGGAGCGAGGCAGAGAGAAAAACGGTGGCGATTCAAACCGTTTCTTCCAACGGTTGTTATGGGAAACGTGAGATCGCTAGCTAACAAAATTGATGAACTTCAGGTGCTAACCAGGTCTCTTAAAGAATACAGAGAGTGCAGTATTATGTGCTTCACCGAGACATGGCTGCATGAACACATCCCAGACTGTAATGCGTCTGTACACGGCTTCAGGACGGTCCGTGCAGACCGCAATAAACAACTCAGCGGGAAGTTGAAGGGAGGTGGAATTGCGGTGCTGGTAAACCAGCGCTGGTGTCATCCTGAACATGTCACTGTTAAAGAGAAGATCTGCACAAGAGACATTGAACTGCTAGCTGTGAGTCTCCGCCCGTATTATTTACCCAGAGAGTTCACATGCGTTATTCTGGTAGCGGTATATATATTACCTGGTACCGCTCCAGACGCAGCCTGTGATGTCATTAACTCTGTAGTGGCCAGGCTTCAAACACAACATCCAAACGCATTTGTGGCTATCTCTGGAGATTTTAACAACATCTCCCTCTCTGCAACTCTACCAACTTTCCAACAGTTTGTCAGCTGCTCCACCAGAGAAAACAAAACGTTGGACTTATTTTATGCAAATATTAAAAATGCATACAGCTCCTTTGCCCTGCCACCTTTAGGAAGATCAGACCATAACCTAGTTCTTCTCTCCTCCTCCTACAAGCCCATCGTTCAGCAACAACCAGTCATTAGAAAGGCTATTAGAACCTGGTCTAATGAAGCTGAAGATGCTCTGAGAGGATGCTTCGAGGCTACAGACTGGAACGTCCTATGTGAACCTCATGGAGATGACATCAACGCCTTGACTGAGTGTGTGACAGATTATATTAACTTCTGTGTGGACAGCACCGTTCCAACAAGAACAGTGAGGTGCTTCCCCAATAACAAACCCTGGATCACCAGTGACCTGAAAAAGCTGCTGAACATCAAAAAGAAAGCTTTTAGGGATGGAGACAGGGAGTTATTGAAGTCCACACAAAAACAACTTAAAACACAAACGAAGAAGTGCAAGGAGGACTACAGGAAGAAGTTGGAAAGTAAGCTTCAGAAAAACAATGTGAGGGATGTGTGGTCAGGAATGAAGAAGATCACTGGCTTCGGGATAAAGGAGGATCAGACCGATGGAGGTCTGGACAGAGCGAATGAACTGAACATGTTCTTCAATAGGTTTAGCTCATCTCCTGCTTCAACCCCAACTAGCCACACACCCTCCATGAGCCCACAGCTTTCCTGTCACACCTCCACTCTGTCACCCTGCAGCTCAGTCAAGGACCTGGACACAACCTCATCTCCCTCCACATCAGGACTTCCTGAAACCTCCTCTGCCTCCACCTCCACTCTGTCTGTCTCCTGTAACCAAGTCATGCAACAACTGGTGAAACTGAACCAGAACAAGGCTGCAGGTCCAGATGGTGTCAGTCCCAGAGTTCTCAAGACCTGCTCAAAACAGCTATGTCCGATTCTCCAGCACCTGTTCAACACCAGCCTGAGTCAGAGAAGAATCCCGGTGCTGTGGAAAACATCCTGCCTTGTTCCAGTGCCTAAAAAACCACAACCAGCTGAACCAAAAGACTACAGACCAGTCGCCCTGACATCTCACGTCATGAAAGTCCTGGAGAGACTCTTACTGGCTCACCTCAGCAAGCAGGTGAACACCTTTCAGGACCCATTACAGTTTGCATACCGTAATGGGCTTGGGGTTGAAGATGCCATCATATACCTGCTTCAGAGAGCCCACTCTCATCTGGACCAGTCAGGCAGCACTTTGAGGGTCATGTTCTTTGATTTCTCAAGTGCTTTTAATACAATTCAGCCTGCTCTGCTGTGTGAGAAGCTGCAGAAATTCCAGGTGGATCCCTCCACAACCACCTGGATTTACGACTACCTCACAAACAGACCACAGTTTGTGAGACTGAAAGGTTGTGTGTCTGAGATGGTGGTCAGCTGCACTGGAACACCACAAGGGACTGTACTTTCACCATTTCTATTCACGCTGTACACCTCAGACTTCCAGTACAACTCTGAGTTCTGTCATCTGCAGAAATACTCTGATGACTCAGCAGTTGTTGGGTGTATCAGTGATGGACAAGAAGCAGAGTACAGAGAACTGGTCGGTCAGTTTGTGAAATGGTGCGGTGACAATCATCTCATCTTGAATACCAAGAAAACAAAGGAGATGATTGTTGACTTCAGGAGGAACAAGAACACACATAGAAGTGTTTCCATCATGGGAGAGGAGGTGGAGGTGGTGGAGGAATACAAGTACCTTGGAGTTCAGCTGGACAACAGACTTGAGTGGAAAAGCAACACTGAGTACATTTACAAGAAAGGTCAGAGCAGACTCTACTTCTTAAGGAAGCTGAGATCTTTTAACGTCTGCACCAAAATGTTGCAAATGTTCTACAGGTCTGTTGTTGAAAGTGCAATCAGCTTTGCAGCAATCTGCTGGGGCAGCGGCATCAGAACCAGAGACTTGAAAAGAATTAACAAACTGATCAAGAAAGCCGGTTCTGTGCTTGGAGTAACTCTGGAGCCGCTGGAGTTGATCATCAAAAAAAGAATTCTGTACAAGCTGACGAAGATAATGGAAGATCCTTCACACCCTCTACACAACGCCGTGACGAAACAACAGAGTGTGTTCAGTGGGAGGCTTGTTCAAGTCCGATGCAAGACAGAGAGATACAGAAGATCCTTCCTTCCAGCAGCTATCAGGCTGAAGAACAAAGCCCTTAATTAATTAATGTGATTGTTAAAAAAAAAAAAAAAAAAAAAAAAATTACTACTACTACAATATTGAATTTCCCTTTGGGATTAATAAAGTATTTTTCATTCATTCATTCATTCATTTCATTCATTCATTCATTCCATAAAATTCCAACAGTATCACAAACATTGAACGCAACGTTTACTGTAACCTAGCAACTATCCCGCAATGCATTGCGTTGTTAAGAAGGCGCGTTTGAGAAGCAATCCGCAATAATTAGCATTAGCAATTTTACAGCATGTCCTTATCTACCCTGAAACGACGTATTGGCGAGGAAAATCGTCAGTTTAATCCTGCGTGGACCGACAAGTATTTGTTTATTTTGCCACCTAGTCCAAACGCCAAGCCGATGTGTTTACTCTGCAATGAGTGCGTTGCAGTGCTGAAAGACTATAATGTCCGAAGACACCACGTTGAAAAACATGCCGCGTTTCGGAAAAACTTTCCTGAGGGATCACATGAGAGGGTGGCTAAAATCCAGAGTTTGACTGCATCTTACAACCGGAGCTGTTCTACAATGAAGCAGACTTGCACTGCTCAGGAAAGGGCCACAGCAGCTTCGCTTCGCGTGTCATGGATCTTGGCAAAGAAAAAGAGACCCTTCACAGACTCAGAAACAGTAAAGGACTGCATGTTGGCTGTCGTGGAAGAAGTTTTAACTGACGAAAAAATGAGGACGAGTGTGGCATCTGCTATCAAACAGGTACCTCTGTCTGACACTTCAAACATTCGCAGGGTTGATATTCTTGCCACAGATGTATTCGAGACGCTACTAAAAGAGCTCAGAAAGGCTGATAATATGGCTGTAGCAGTAGACGAGTCTACAGATAAAACCGACACAGCCCAGCTTTGCATGTATGTCCGTTTTTTTGACGGCAACATTTTCAAAGAGGAACTGCTGGGTTTATTGCCATTAGATGGGCACACAACAGGCGAGGTACTGTTTGAAAAAATATCATCATTTTTTGAAGATAATAATCTGGACATGAAGCGCGTGTGCATGCTCGTAACGGATGGGGCTCCATCCATGGCTGGAAAAATTAGCGGCTTGGCTGCACGTTGGTCCGCTGTTGCGCCTCAGCTGACAACCCTGCATTGTATCGTGCATCAGACTGTGTTGTAGCACAAACTAAATGCAGTTTTATGTCTTTTAAGTGACTGTTTTTTGTTAACTTATTATAGGTTCAATATTTAGGAAAGATATTTTGTTTTCAATTATTTAATTTAGTTGCACTTTATTATACACTTGGATGTCAGCTTTATTTCATTTAAGAACAATAGTAAACATGCGCTCAAGATGAGATCTGTCTCAGATGAGATCAAATATGGGCAGGGAAAAACTGTTTTTGTTATTTCAAAAGAAGAAAAATATATCAAGTTCTGAAAAGTTGCTGTTAAGCAAGTTACTTTTTTATGCACTTTAAGATGTAGCCAAAACAAAACATTAACATGTGCTCAAAATGTGTCAAAGTTATGTGTTTTGAAATGTAACATAAAGAGGCAGTATTTCAGCATGTCTAGTTTTAGCATTGCTCTTCTATTCTGTGCTTTTGGATGTGGCAATATGTTAATAAACATCCAGTATGTTTATCTTATCTATTTGTATTTATTCAAAATGGTTAACTTTACTCGCTGTCTGCTAAAATTGTGCGGCCCTGTTCATATCTTTAGTCCGAAAATCTGGCCCGAGTGAATTTTTAATTGAATTGCCCTGCACTAGGCTTTCATTTCTATCTATCTATTATTATTAGGGTCCGAGCCATACAAAGTATGGCGAGACCCTATTGTAGTTGAAATGTTTATTCTCCTCCGTTCTTCTTCTAAGCGCTTCGACCCCAAATATGACCCCCTAAACACCCATGAAAAGTTGTGAAACTTGGCACACACGTCAAGCCCGGCGAAAATCGCGATATTCTAAGGTCCGCATACACTTCAATGCAAAAGTGGCTCAACAGCGCCACCTACAGTCCAAAAAAATCCCCAAATGAATGGGGTCCCAAAAGTCTACTTCGACGTAGGAACACGAAACTCGGCACACACGTGTAACACCCCGAGTCGAGCAAAAAAGTCAATCTAACACCTGTTGCCATGGCAACTGGGTGCCCGCCATCTTGGCGTATACGGCCATTTTTTTCCCATTTTTTGCACTTTACACACATCATATTTGAACGAACTAGTCTGAGGGGATTCGTGCGATTGACTCCAAACTTGGTGGGGACCTTCCTGACATGTTGGGGACCAAACGCTCCTCAAATCTTTCTAATAGCAGAAAGCGTGTTACCGTGGCAACCGACGTAAAAACGCCTTCTCGCCATGAAACACGGGTTGCTCATATCTCCATAGGAACACGTGGGAACTGCACCAAACTTGACAGTATTCATACATGTAACACCCCAAGCCCAGCAAAGAAGTCAATCGAACACCTGTTGCCATGGCAACGGGGTGGCCACCATCTTGGATTTCACTGCCATTTGAACCAACTTGTCTGAGGGGATTCGTGCGACTGACTCCAAACTTCGTGGGAAGCTTCCTGACAAGTTGGGGACCAAACGCTCCTCAAATCTTTCTAATAGGAGAAAGCGTGTTACCGTGGCAACCGACGGAAAACGCCTTCTCGCCATGAAACACGGTTTGCTTATATCTCCACAGAAATAAATGGGAACTGCACCAAACTTGACAGGATTCATACAGGTTGGGTCCTTAATGCATTACACCACCTGTTGTCATGGCGACATCGGGTGGCGGGGTCCAGGACGCTCGGACCCGATGGATGCCGCTTGCGGCTTTAATTATTATTATTATTATTATTATTATTATTATCTCGGGGTCGCTGTCTGCCCGAACGAACATATTAATATTGTTTTGTATGAGTTAACGCAGTATGTGCTTGCACGATGCTACGTGTTAATCTAGGCTTTTAATTTGAAAGAAATATTCTAACTTCCGGGCCGCCTGTTAACATGTCTTCATCTTTCAATTCAGAAGGAAAAATAAAAAAGAGGAATTACCAGAATCCAAAAACAGGGCGGATTTTAAATAAGGTGGTTCTTGTTTTTCGTCTTTGAATTCTGGTAATAGGAAAGGAAAATTGGTTCTGTTTATCCGTTTTTCCGATTTTGATTGTAAATGAAAAAACAGAAAAACGACATTACTTCCGTTTTTCCGATTTTGGTTTAAAATGAAAAAACGAATTGCCTGAACGTACACGGACCGTACCCGGACCCTTTTCCCATGAGAAGTGATTTTTAATCCAAGGTAAAGTTAAATAAACAGTTTCAAGCCAGAAATTCAGAGTTTACATAATACCAGTGTAAATTAATTAATCATCACTTAAAAATGCTTTACCAAATGCATAAGCAGCATCTTAAAGGGTTAGGTAGGTTCTAATTGTGATTGGTAAAATAATTCAAATCCTCCATTTGCTTTTATATTTCCTCAGGTGAACGTGGTCCAGATGATAAAAGCTGTGCGTCTGCTTCGTCTGCTGAAGCTCGGGCAGAAGATTGACCGCTACACTCAGTATACCTCAGGGGTCCTGATCCTGCTCATGTCAGTGAATGTTGTTGTGGCCCACTGGATGTCTTGCATCTGGTATGTTATTGGCCAGATGGAGATGAACTGGGATGTTGGTGCGTGGTGAGAAAATTATCCCAGTTGTTTCCCTAAATCCATAAATGTTTACACATTTCTTTGATGTTAAAACATCAAATCAGCAGAAAACTATTGTTAATATGATTTTAACTGCCTTAGTATTTGTGTTTCTGTCAGTATGAATCTGGTGATTTACATCAGAACATGGCACATTAAAGTATTGTTATATAAAATTTTGAATCTGCAATTAATGCAAAACTTAAATGAGATTTACATGCTGTGCATCTTTCCCGGTGTATAGCAGGTTAATGAGATGTCTTTATTGTCCTTGTTGATCCTTTAAGTATTAAAAGGAAATTATGAGACAAGTGAGGTTTAAATTGCTTGACTCTTCTCATAATTAATGATGGACTCTCACGGCTTCACCCTCAGACTCTAGGTCAGTCATGTAATGAGGCCCTCTGTGCTGATCCCTGGTTAGTATTGATGAGCTGCAATGCTTGTAATTAATTGACTCTTGCATACTCATAACAGGTTGCAGGCCTACATTGCCATGGGTCATGAGAGCAATGCAGATTTCTCTTACCAACTACAGTCTTACAGTGTCATAAGAGAGTGGGTCAGTAGATGAGACAGGATTAATGTGCTGTATCCTAATTATTTGTTTCTGATTTTAAAGTTAGTGTTGAAGTCAAGCAGCCTTGAGGTGTTTCCATCCAATTACCATTTATCAGTGTCTGCAAGAGACTCCCATGGGATCAGCTGCATGTCTCCACATTGTATTGACCAGGGATGAGCTCTGACTTCCAAGCATCTGCTTTCCTTCTTGTGTTGAATCTGTTGTTCTAGATCTAGCATATAGGAGTGCTAAACAAGGTTTCCAAACTTAGAAAATAATTCTGCGGAGTTAGTCTTTATCTACATTATGACTGTGATGTACATTTGTAGAGACTGTAAGTAAATTAGTTACTCTGTTTTACTTACTGTGCTACTTGCTGTCTAAACATGCCTTTATCCCTTTATATTCATATTCACATCTTCCTATAAACAGGATGGCTTCGCAGGCTGGGGAATGATATAAATATGCTGTACCATGCAGTGGGAGCTCTAAATGCAACCAGCGGTGGTCCCCCCATCCACAGCGTCTACATCACATCAATTTTTGGACTCGTGTTTTCCCATAGGAATGAATGGGATTTGGCTCAGATCAGCCCGAAAAACATAGGTCTCTTTGGAAGCCTACAGCTCAGCCATACATTCACCTAGAAACACCATTCAAAGTTTAAACGGGTCACGAAAGATAAATCTATCACTGGTCCGAAGGGCATTTTCATATCCTTTACAGTTTTTTCACAATCACTGTTTAAGTTTTAGTAAAAAACTCTGAAGCTGCTGTCACTCTCCCCTTGCTCTAGCTTTTGCTTCCACAAGACATGCTTAAACAAAGTTCTTTTCTCGTACAAAAGTCTGGCGGTTCTCGAGTAAATCGCAATAAACCGCGATTTTTTGGACTCGTGTTTTCCCATAGGAATGAATGGGATTTGGCTCAGATCAGCCCGAAAAACATAGGTCTCTTTGGAAGCCTACAGCTCAGCCATACATTCACCTAGAAACACCATTCAAAGTTTAAATGGGTCACGAAAGATAAATCTATCACTGGTCCGAAGGGCATTTTCATATCCTTTACAGTTTTTTCACAATCACTGTTTAAGTTTTAGTAAAAAACTCTGAAGCTGCTGTCACTCTCCCCTCACTCTAGCTTTTGCTTCCACAAGACATGCTTAAACAAAGTTCTTTTCTCGTACAAAAGTCTGGCAGCTCTCGAGTAAATCGCAATAAACCGCGATTTTTTGGACTCGTGTTTTCCCATAGGAATGAATGGGATTTGGCTCAGATCAGCCCGAAAAACATAGGTCTCTTTGGAAGCCTACAGCTCAGCCATACATTCACCTAGAAACACCATTCAAAGTTTATACGGGTCACGGAAGATAAATCTATCACTGGTCCGAAGGGCATTTTCCTATCCTTTACAGTTTTTTCACAATCACTGTTTAAGTTTTAGTAAAAAACTCTGAAGCTGCTGTCACTCTCCCCTCACTCTAGCTTTTGCTTCCACAAGACATGCTTAAACAAAGTTCTTTTCTCGTACAAAAGTCTGGTGATTCTCGAGTAAATCGCAATAAACCGCGATTTTTTGGACTCGTGTTTTCCCATAGGAATGAATGGGATTTGGCTCAGATCAGCCCGAAAAACATAGGTCTCTTTGGAAGCCTACAGCTCAGCCATACATTCACCTAGAAACACCATTCAAAGTTTAAATGGGTCACGAAAGATAAATCTATCACTGGTCTGAAGGGCATTTTCATATCCTTTACAGTTTTTTCACAATCACTGTTTAAGTTTTAGTAAAAAACTCTGAAGCTGCTGTCACTCTCCCCTCACTCTAGCTTTTGCTTCCACAAGACATGCTTAAACAAAGTTCTTTTCTAGTACAAAAGTCTGGCGGTTCTCGAGTAAATCGCAATAAACCGCGATTTTTTGGACTCGTGTTTTCCCATAGGAATGAATGGGATTTGGCTCAGATCAGCCCGAAAAACATAGGTCTCTTTGGAAGCCTACAGCTCAGCCATTCATTCACCTAGAAACACCATTCAAAGTTTAAACGGGTCACGAAAGATAAATCTATCACTGGTCCGAAGGGCATTTTCATATCCTTTACAGTTTTTTCACAATCACTGTTTAAGTTTTAGTAAAAAACTCTGAAGCTGCTGTCACTCTCCCCTCACTCTAGCTTTTGCTTCCACAAGACATGCTTAAACAAAGTTCTTTTCTCGTACAAAAGTCTGGTGGTTCTCGAGTAAATCGCAATAAACCGCGATTTTTTGGACTCGTGTTTTCCCATAGGAATGAATGGGATTTGGCTCAGATCAGCCCGAAAAACATAGGTCTCTTTGGAAGCCTACAGCTCAGCCATACATTCACCTAGAAACACCATTCAAAGTTTAAATGGGTCACGAAAGATAAATCTATCACTGGTCTGAAGGGCATTTTCATATCCTTTACAGTTTTTTCACAATCACTGTTTAAGTTTTAGTAAAAAACTCTGAAGCTGCTGTCACTCTCCCCTCACTCTAGCTTTTGCTTCCACAAGACATGCTTAAACAAAGTTCTTTTCTAGTACAAAAGTCTGGCGGTTCTCGAGTAAATCGCAATAAACCGCGATTTTTTGGACTCGTGTTTTCCCATAGGAATGAATGGGATTTGGCTCAGATCAGCCCGAAAAACATAGGTCTCTTTGGAAGCCTACAGCTCAGCCATTCATTCACCTAGAAACACCATTCAAAGTTTAAACGGGTCACGAAAGATAAATCTATCACTGGTCCGAAGGGCATTTTCATATCCTTTACAGTTTTTTCACAATCACTGTTTAAGTTTTAGTAAAAAACTCTGAAGCTGCTGTCACTCTCCCCTCACTCTAGCTTTTGCTTCCACAAGACATGCTTAAAAAAAAGTTCTTTTCTTGTACAAAAGTCTGGCAGTTGTCGAGTAAATCGCAGTAAACCGTGATTTTTTGGACTCGTGTTTTCCCATAGGAATGAATGGGATTTGGCTCAGATCAGCCCGAAAAACATAGGTCTCTTTGGAAGCCTACAGCTCAGCCATTCATTCACCTAGAAACACCATTCAAAGTTTAAACGGGTCACGAAAGATAAATCTATCACTGGTCCGAAGGGCATTTTCATATCCTTTACAGTTTTTTCACAATCACTGTTTAAGTTTTAGTAAAAAACTCTGAAGCTGCTGTCAGTCTCCCCTCACTCTAGCTTTTGCTTCCACAAGACATGCTTAAAGTTCTTTTCTACTACAAAAGTCTGGCAGTTCTCGAGTAAATCGCAATAAACCGCTATTGTTTGGACTCGTGTTTTCCCATAGGAATGAATGGGATTTGGCTCAGATCAGCCCGAAAAACATAGGTCTCTTTGGAAGCCTACAGCTCAGCCATACATTCACCTAGAAACACCATTCAAAGTTTAAACGGGTCACGAAAGATACAGTGCCATGAATATGTATTTGCCCCCTTCCTGATTTCTGTGTTTTTTGCATATTTATCACTCACGGAGGTTTCAGATCATCAAACCAATTTTAATATCACACAGAGACAACCCAAGGAAATACAAAATGTAGTTTTGAAATGTTGATTCCATGTATTAAGGCACAAAAAAAATCAAAACGTATCTGGCCCTATGTGAAAAAGTAATTGCCCCCCTTGCTAAAACTCAAAGTAACTGTGATTAACAACAGTTTTTGGGAAAGCTGAGTTCAATTCTACAAGCCACACCCAAACCTGATTGCCACCACCTGGGTTCAAATCAAGAAATCACTTAAATTGGATCTGATCCAAAGAAATTCCAGAAGAATTAAGAAAAAAAGTAATCGAGATCCATCAGTCTGGAAAAGGCTACAAAGCCATTTCCAAGGCTGTGGGGATCCAGCGAACCACTGTCAGAGCCATTATCCACAAATGGAGAAAGCTGGGAACAGTGGCAAACCTTCCCAGGAGTGGTCGACCACCTAAAATTACTCCAAGAGTGCGACGGCGGGTAATCCAGGAGGTTACAAAAGACCCTCACAAAACATCAAAGGAACTGCAGGCCTCGCTGGCCTCAGTTAAGGTCAGTGTGCATGACTCCACCATAAGAAAGGTACTGGCCAAAGGTGGCATCCATGGCAGAGTACCCAGGCGAAAACCACTGCTGTCAAAAAAGAACACAAAGGACCGTCTCACATTTGCCAAAAGGTATCTCGATTATCCTCAAGACTTTTGGAGAAACATTTTATGGACTGATGAGTCAAAAATTGACCTTTTTGGAAGATGCACAGCCCGCTACATCTGGCGCACAAATGGCACAGCATTTGACAAAAAGAACATTATGCCCACAGTAAAGCATGGTGGTGGCAGTGTGATGGTCTGGGGTTGCTTTGCTGCCTCAGGACCAGGACAACTTACTGTGATTGATGGCATAATGAATTCTGGTGTTTACCAGGAAATTCTGAAGGACAATGTCAGGCCATCAGTTCGTGCCCTCAAGCTCAAGCGCTCTTGGATCATGCAGCAGGACAACGATCCAAAGCACACCAGCAAGTCCACCTCTGAATGGCTCAAGAAAAACAAAATGAAGGTTTTGGAGTGGCCAAGTCAGAGTCCAGATTTAAATCCAATTGAAATGCTGTGGTCTGACCTTAAGTGCGCGGTTCATGCAAGACGACCCTCCAATATGGCTGACTTGAAAAGATTTTGCAAAGAGGAGTGGGCCAAAATCCCTCCACAGCGTTGTGAAAGACTCATCACAAATTATCGCAAACGTTTGATTTCAGTTATCGCTGCCAAAGGTGGCCCAACTCCCTATTAGGTTCAGGGGGCAATTACTTTTTCACATAGTGTTAGATAAGTTTTGTTTTTTTTTTGTGCCTTAATAAATGGAATCAACATTTCAAAACTGCATTTTGTGTTTCCTTGGGTTGTCTCTGTGTGATACTAAAATTGGTTTGATGATCTGAAACCTCTGTGAGTGATAAATATGCAAAAAACACAGAAATCAGGAAGGGGGCAAATACATATTCATGGCACTGTAAATCTATCACTGGTCCGAAGGGCATTTTCATATCCTTTACAGTTTTTTCACAATCACTGTTTAAGTTTTAGTAAAAAACTCTGAAGCTGCTGTCACTCTCCCCTTGCTCTAGCTTTTGCTTCCACAAGACATGCTTAAACAAAGTTCTTTTCTCGTACAAAAGTCTGGCGGTTCTCGAGTAAATCGCAATAAACCGCGATTTTTTGGACTCGTGTTTTCCCATAGGAATGAATGGGATTTGGCTCAGATCAGCCCGAAAAACATAGGTCTCTTTGGAAGCCTACAGCTCAGCCATACATTCACCTAGAAACATCATTCAAAGTTTAAACGGGTCACGAAAGATAAATCTATCACTGGTCCGAAGGGCATTTTCATATCCTTTACAGTTTTTTCACAATCACTGTTTAATTTTTAGTAAAAAACTCTGAAGCTGCTGTCACTCTCCCTCACTCTAGCTTTTGCTTCCACAAGACATGCTTAAACAAAGTTCTCTCACGGCCAGCGTTTTTGCTCTACAGACACAACTTTTACATCAAAACGTAGGTTTTTAAGTTGGCTTCAATTTATCATCAGCTCTTTTTGGGCTAGGACGTACAGATTTGGAGCTATGGGGCTCAGAAATACACAAAGTCTTTTCTCCCCATGCAAAATCTCCATTGACTCTGACTCAGATGTAAACATGTGTTTTAAAACTGCTGCCATTTAAGTTCTGTTTGCAGTACAGTGACAAGACTTATATCCTCGTGTTCCTCAAAGCCTCCTGCACCTAACGGTGAAAGAATTATTTTGATATGTATTACGGTTTGCTTTCAGCAGCAAGAAGTTCGGAGGCTTTCACACAGTGACTTCACAGTTCTCTACAGCTGCCTGTCTCTGTGTGTGCGTGTGTTTGTGTAACCTGAGCCCTTAGATGTGTGTCTGTCTGCTGCTTTGGGAGAAAGGGTGGGGGCATGGTTGCCATGGAAGCACTCTCAGCTGCTGTCATTCTGCAGATTGCCACTGTTTAGCCCTTTCATACCTGTCAATCTGCAGATTTTGCAATCATGCTGAGATTAACCTTTTTTTTTCTCTATGACTTTCCATCCTGGACACATCTAGATGTCCAGGTGTTGTCAGCACCATACCCCATGAAGTGCCTCTAACTCTGGACTGGGTTGAGCAAAGAACTTGAAACTTGCCAGTTTCATTGAAAGTCCCTATCTGAACATGTTTGTACATGCACAATGACTACAGCGCCACCTAGTGGCCGCCTGATTTCTGCAGATTTTCCAATCAGGCTGATGTTTGGTAGATTTTAATCTGACTCCCGATCCAAGCGCGCTCGTACACGCGCGGCGACAGCAGCACCACCTAGTGGCCGTACGGGATATTTAATGGCATCACATTCACGGGCAGGTTTGCCTCCGTCTCGCGCCGTCTCCCTCGCGGTGGCCGCACGGCCGGCACGCCAGGGGGCGGCGGGGCAACGGGCGCATTGGCACCCATCAAAATTTCTTTGAAATTTTCTAGTTTGGCATTTATCCTTTGCCTTCTTCCCTACTTTGCTTATTCTATGGTTAGGACCAGAAGAAAGATTAAGGAATTAGAGCTTGGTAATATGCAAAGGTTTTTAAACTTTCAGCTGAAATTGAACCCTGATGTTGACAAAGTTAAAATTTCTATATGTTCATTTGTAAAATACTGTTTAAAAGTTTCATTTGATATTTGTGTTGAACCCCATTCATCAAAGCACTAAATCTGCATATCGAATGTATTTTTACTTTTTGTTGTTGCGGTGGCATACTAGAAGAATCAAACAAACACAACATTGCCTATCTATCAAAATATTTCCAGGCCATACTTAAATCATCAATCTGCAGAGCACAGAAGGATCAATATTTAATTTGATATGAAGCATTCTTTTCATTCCTCTGGAATGATGGTAATGTCAAGGAATTTTCTTCCATATTGGACATGTTTGGTTTGTGGCAACATGTAAAAGTACCGACCCACATTCGAGGTCACATTCTGGACCTGGTTATTTCAAAGGGTGTGGAAATTTCTTCTGTTGCGGTCTCTGACAATTCTCGCACTCTGTTTGCTATGATTGAAAAACTAAATCCTCCTAAACAGATAAGCCCAGAGCTCCTTTCCACTGAGAAATGCAACCAATTTGCCAACTTTTTTAGCCAAAAAATTAAAACAATTAGGCAAAATATTAATTCCACACAGTCACACTAGAAAAGTAGTCTATGTCTAAAACCTGAAAATAATTCTGATGTTATGTCGCAATTTAAAATGGTTGATTTAAAAATCCTACAAGAAACAGTTTGGCATTTGAAATCAACAACATGCACTCTGGACATGATACCATCCGACTTTTTAAAAACAGTTTTTACCTCAGTAGAAAGTGATCTCCTACTGATAGTTAACAGCTCGCTGGCATCAGGCATTTTTCCCAAGTCACTAAAGATAGCTGCTATTAAGCCACTCCACTCCTAAATTTAATTACTGAGTTGCAGAAAGGTGTTTTTTTCTTGTCATGCTCTCCACACTCCTTCAGTCTTTGCTTCTTCCTCTCCCCACATCCTCTCTACAGGTGCTGAAGGACTGTCCAGATGACCTGTGATTCCAATTCACCACGCATGTTCACTCAGACATCCTGAATCGGCCACTGTTTGTCTCTGCCAGTCCTGGCTTCCTTCAGGCCCTGTCACTTCATATAAAGACCTCCTTTTGCATCCCTGGAGAGTACATCCTTCGACAGGGCGATCTTCTGCAGGCCTTCTTCTTTGTCTGTTCGGGGTCCATTGAAGTCCTGAAGGATAGGATTTACATGACCACCTTAGGTATGTTAAAGGGATGAAGATGGGGCTCAGATACAGAGCAACAGTCTGCCCGTTCCGTTATAGTTTTTTTAATCACCATCATTCCACACGATAATTTCCAGCCTGACAGGTATTCTGGGACGAAGGACCATCTTCAACCATCTGGATGAGAGTTTTAAAGATTAGATCATTTTTTAATTGGCAGAGCTTCTTTCATTCATCCTCAGTTCTGATGTGATGGACACCTGAAAAACATCTGTTGTCTCAGACTTTCTGCAAACATCAGGAAAACAGGGATGGAAATTCAATATCAAAAGGAAAGAAGGGAAACTTTCTTATAAAAATAAACCCTTAAAACCTTCATTTTTTACAGTTATATAAAAACTAAAAAAAGCACAAAAAATAACAAAAAGATGAGGACTGTAATAAAATATACATACATACAATAAAATATAATAAAAGATACAATTAAATATAAAATTAATTAATAACAAGAACCCATAACAATAATTAATTAGAAGCAAATAAATTTAAGAAATCAACTAGAAAAAGCTGTTATTAGCATAACAGCATGTGTGAATGCTGTCATGCTGAAAGATTGGAATGAAATGCTGAATGATGGTTGAAGATAGTGAAAGATAGCTGAAATGTGCCTTTTGAAAAAGTATTTATTAAGCTGAAGTGAATTGTTTAAGTATTTATAGCTCAAACTGGACTTAAAAGGTGCTGAACGAAACAGAACGGATCAGAAAGACAGAACGCTTGAAATGTGGTTGTGAAAGATTGTTTTGAAGTATTTCAAACAAAGTTATACTTGAACTATATGATTCTCAGTTTTAAGGATCTGAAGTGGTGAAAAGTGGAATAAATCATTTTAAAAAGCAAAAGAAAAGCTGACACTGGTGAGAAAATGTGATGAAACGATGGAAAGTTTAACTTAAATGTGCTTAATATAGTTGAAGAGGTTTGAAGACAGGTGAAATCTGCTAGTTGACAAAGTGTTTATGCAGCTGAAGTTAACACTATTAGTCTTTAAAGCTCAAAACTTGAAACCTTCTGCTGAAGTCTTAGCATAAATAGTAATTAAGTTAAATCCAATAGTAGAATAATCTCAAACTCAGTTTGACAATGTTCAATATGTCCATTTTTATTAAACATTGATTACAATAATCTGTAAATGTAATAACATTAATGACAACTTGAAAGAAAAATTAATTTTATAACAATAGAACAAATTAGACAAATAAATTAAACAGAGTTTGAGAACATTTCAGTATTAAATAAAATAAATAAATATGAAACATAAAAGTTAGATTTCAATTACAGAAAAACATATTTTGATTAGAAAAAAACATTAGCCATTTTAACAAATAAAGCAGAACATCTGCAAAGACAGCACAGATTTCAAACATAAGTTTTTCTTCAAGAAAATGTGGCAATAACCAAAGCAAATATACTTTATATTAACATGAAGGAAACATTCACAAGTACATTAAAGTTTTACAAACATTTAAGAATCTAAATCAAATCTTAGGGGACTTTAAAAAAAGAAAAGAAAAATAAAAAGATGAATTCAGTGAAAGCACTGGCTTTGTTTCATAATGTTATCATGTTAAATGCCAGCAGTTATACAGAATAACACATCTGAAAACCAAAAAGCTATTAATAGCACACACTAAAACAAACATGACCCTTTGTTGGACATTGATTATATATATATATATATATATATATATGTGTGTGTGTGTGTGTGTGTGTGTGTGTGTGTGTGTGTGTACACACATCACATCTTAACTGGTTTTGTATGGTTACATAGATGCGTGTACACAGTCTTTCATAGACCCAGCTCCACTCCAGGAAATCATGTTAAAAGTGTAATCTATGAACCTGAGTTACCCCAGGTTGGATGTAAAACTACAGAAAGACTCATATCTCTGGATGTGGCCTGTGTGACCTCCTCATTAGGTGTGGGCATTTCAGAACCACTTTGAACACCCCAAGGATCAATATCAATTGATTTGGTCACATTAGATAGTCTATATCAGAGGTCCCCAACCCTGGTCCTCAAGCCCCACTATCCTGCAGGTAGGGATGTTATGCTCGAGCCGTCTGCTCGAGCACGTGTCGAGCATGTGACACGGAAGTGTTGCGAGCATTGTCTCTGAGCATTGATTCAGCATGCCAAAAGTCACGTGATAGACCAAACGAGGCCTCGTTACGTCATCAGCGCGTATCGAGCAGCAAGCGGGATCTTTGAAGGGACCGGGCTTGTCAATCTCTTAGATTCCAAACGCTGAGGAGATCGCAGGTTTTTGAGAGGAGATTCTGTAGCGATTGCGCGACATTGTCTTTTGAAAACAAATTTAGGAAAAGCATCACATCAGCATGAGCTTATATTGAATCACATTTAGCTTTTAGAGATTTGGGGAAACAAACGTCTGCACGAGACGCCGTTGCCAGAGTAACTGCTGAAGGAGCTCGGAGTATGAGAGAAGGACGGAGCAGGCGGTGCCTTTAACATCACAGGTAAGCTTTATTCCCCTTTCTTTATATAGATGTTTTTTAAATAGCCTTGCAAAAAGCAGACTTTAAAGTTAATCATAAACTTCAACCAGAAGCATCAGAGGAAACGTCTCAGTCTACAGCTGCAGAGGAAAACCACCACCTGCAGGACCTTAGACACCAAGCTGGTTTCTGATCACCATCAGCAGAGAATTTAATGATTTTAAACTTGGTTAATTACAATTTTGTTCTTGTGTGTGTTTCAGGTGCAACCTCTCCAAAGCTGGAGAGGTTGTGTGCCAGAAGAGGAGCAGACTGAAGCGTAACAGAAAATACGTTTTTAAATAAAAATTTATGACACATCAAAGTTTCCAAAGTTTTTTTTCTCATAACACATTTCAAGATTCAAAGTGTCTTTGTCACTTGCACAGTAAGGAAACAAGTTTCCCTGAACAATGAAAATCTTACTTTGCCGTCCATAAAACATTATGAAATAAAAATAAACAATTTGAAAAAAAAAAAAAAAACTAGATAGAAGATAAACAAAAAAAATTGAGTAAATAATCTATGTACATAAATGTGCAGTGTGTTATAAACTGTTGTGCCACATTTAACAACGATCAGCTATGCAAAAGAAAACAACTCATGACGTAGACGATAACAAGCATTTGCAATATCTATTATAAGTAATAAGACACATAAAACAGTAAACAATTTTATTATTACAACTGTATAAAATAACTAACACAGTCACTATACCCGCTGCACAAACACTTCTTCCCTCATGCCTTCCCACAGATTGGTTTACTTAAGTTACACCACAATTCTGTTACCTAAACAAATGTTACCTAATACCCCTCGTTATTTATATGAACAACAGAAAATAAATATTCACTCGGATGGTAGATTACGTATTGTTTATTGAACACGTATTCAAAGTTGAGATAGGGATGACAGATGTGAGGTGTCAACGTTGTCCTTCTGATACATCAGACTCCCACAGCCAGCAGATGGAGCTCTTTGGTTTGGTCAAATGATTCAGAACACTAAGCCATTTTCAAGCATTTGGTTCAAAGTTGGCTCGATGATTCATGAGGCCTCGGTTTCACCATCCCTACCTGCAGGTCTTAGATGTCTCCCTGCTGCAACACACCTGATTCAAATGAATGGATCATTAGTAGGCTTGTGCAGAGCTTGTCATAGAGCTGTTAAACTTGAATCAGGTGTGTTGCAGCAGGGCCACATCTTAGACCTGCATGATAGTGGGCCTTGAGAACCAGGGTTAGGGACCTCTGCTCTATACGATGTCTGTCTTCTAACTGGGGTCTGTATTAGCCCAGGATAAGTGCAGACATGTGTGTTTTCTACCTACATACCAGCAGATACCCCACACTTGAGCAGGACTCACACAAACATGTTCCAGGCTTTGCTAGCTTGGCCGTCTCTTCAGCTTCAACACTGTGATGCTGTGTTGTTTACTGAATTGTGGACCTGCTGCTAGCTGCATTTGCAGTCTTTATGGGGGAAAATGTCAAGTTTTGAAATAGTATTGCAATGTCCTATTTCATTTAGGCAATTTATTATTGTTAAGGGCTAAATATTAAGCATCTAAAGTTAACATATGTATGTGTGAGTCCTGCTGGATGCTTTCTATAAATAATCATAATTACTATACTGTAATGATCGTTTGTAATGATAATTATAAACATATCATCTATTATTCTTATAGTATACAATAACAGCAACTGACACACAATACTGTAAATAAGTGTAGAGACACACACATATATAAGTAAATATATATACATCTTATATATTCCATATGATTATACAGAATATGGACAATCGTTCACACCCCAACACACTCTGAAGAGAAACAGATTGTCTTCAGGTGGGTGGGCAGTCAAAGGAACCAAAGAGAAGGCTAACAGAAAAAAGAAAACTAAAACCTTTACAACATTATAATTTAGTATCAGGGGAATAATCAGTTTTTAATTAAATTGAATTCACTTAGCAATTATTAACTATTAATTTATTTTATAATTATGTATTTTTAAAGAATTATTTATTTTAAGTGGCAGTTATTGTGATTCTTTCATTACTATTATTACAGCAAAACTAATTCTTTAACTATAAATAATATGAAACTATACTATAAAATATCATCTTTAAAAAGATGGATGGTGTAAGCTAAGTTCAGTTCTGTTTTTACATGGGTGGTGGTCCAGTGTGTTGGTGCAGACCAGAGAGTCTGAGAACATGCGTCACGGTGAAGATGTACGGTGTGATCACCATGTGATGGTTTCCTTTTCCAGAGGCTGATCATCTGCTGCCTCCATGGACCAGTTCAGTGTCTGCTGCACACAGGAAGGATGAGTCTTATTGAGAAGGCCTTTTGTTGCACAGATGAGAGGAAATTACTCCAGAAACGATGAGTGGTCCTCCACAGTGTTTCCCTGCAGCAACATGCCTGGTCTCTGACTCAAGAGTGAGCACAGGTTACTCTTTTTAAGAGCTCAGATGGTGTCGTGCAGGCATGAACATGGAACTGGTCCTGAGGAAAAGACATGGATAAACACATTTTGTTATTAACTCAATTCATCTAAGACCACCAGCTGAAAGCCTGCATAACACATGATAATTAAATACCTTAAATGTGCTGCAGGTCCAGTCTTCTCCTGGCCAATGCAGTTTCACACCCAGATGCTTTGGGAGTTTCGATGACAGTATTCTGATGAGGATCAATGGTTTCGGTGAAGAGAAAGACTCACAGCAGAGGAAGAGCTGATAAACACAAAGCAAATGGTCTTTAGATGCTGTAATCTGCAACATGGATGAATATATATTAATTACAATATTAATAATGAATAATTTCATTACCTTTTCTTCTACTGTGAGGAACCCAGGTCACTGGCAGGAGGAGGAGGAGTCTCTTAGTCCCTTGAAGTCTTGCTTCCTCTGTTGTTGGTGTGCAGCATGGCAGCATGATGTCAGTGATCTTTCTCAGGCCCAGCCAGGTGGTCAGGTGAAGCTTCACAGGTGACATTTCATCACCTACTTTGAAGAAATACTGGGATGGCAGCATGTAGAAGTCTTCTCTGTGTGGTCCAGCAGTGGTGTCTCTTGTTTGCACCAATAGTTCATGAAGATGATGTAGAAGTGTGATGGTGTAGATCTTCTGCAGATGGTTGTGCTGGATGAAGTTGTCACAGAGGACACAGGAGAACATGTCTCCTGTCTGGAGTACACACGTCTAAAAAAGAAACTTCTAAACAAAAACATCTTTTCTGCCGGTAAAAACATCCTCGTGTCAAAGATTTGGCAATTCAGCTCTAAGTACACACAGATAGTGCAGTGAAACTGTGAATAGCTGAATAAATCAGTGATGGTTCCTTTGACTGCCCACCCCAACCCACCATGCCCTGCACCCTGTGGGTATCAGCTGGTATTGATGTAGTTATTTTGAACAGCTTTAGTACAGCTGCTGGATTTATACAAACCAGCAACTGTACTGCATGGTAAGCCTTCTGGATGCTGCAAACAGTTGCTGGTATGTCCAAAACCAGCAACTGTGCTGCAGTTGCTGCAGTACAGCTGCTTACCATGAGGTGCAGCGACTGGTTTGTACAAAACCAGCCGCTGCACTGCATGGGATGTCTTCTGCATCCAGAAGGCTTACCATTTTTGGCCTGTGCATTTACCAACCCAAACCCAAACCCACCCAGGTAAATGCACAGGCCAAAAATCTATTTCCATAATTATTTTCTACCATTAATTCTCTATCCATAAAAATTCTGTACCATTTTTCATCAAGAGGGACTTTATACATGTAGTATAAATCCCTGCTTGATAGAGTAAAATTGCCCAGCACCAGACAGCAGCCAGACAATCATTCTGTTTGCAACGATGCTGGACAAGACAGGTTAAAAAAAAAAAAAAAAAAAAATACTGTACCATAATTTCTGTTTCCATAAATATTCTGTATCATTATTTCTCTTTCTATAAATATTCTGTATCATTATTTCTGTTCCCATAATTTCTCTGTACCATGATTTCTCTGTATTCATGATTTATTAAATTTTTGCACACTTTTCACTGATCTGTACACCAAAATGCAAAGTAAAGTGTTTTTCAAATGAACTTCCTCTTTAAAACTCACCAGACATGTTCATGGTTCACTGGTGGAAACGATGCAGAACACGGGGTTATGGTAGCTCCAGTACGTCCTCATGACACCAGAATGGAGACACTGCTGTGGCTGGGAAATGAAAACAAGATCGAGTAGTGTGTTCTTGTCTGTGGTGGCAGATGTGATCAGCTGTGTATAACCTTTAGACTGGAACAGCTCCAAAATGGGCTTGGGAGAAGTGGGTACCTGATTCTCATTGAAGTCGCCACAAACAATTACAGGGTGACAGTCCATCATCTCCAGTGCATCCAGAAGGCTTACCATGTTTTCCAGGAAGTGTCTCAAACTGTAGCTGGGGGGTCTGTACACCGCTGCGATCAGTGCCTGGACTGGAGCCTCAACCTTCAGAACTACAAACTCAAGATCAGTCACATTATGCAAATACTGTTTCTCATGCACCTGAATGTTGTTTCTTACGTAAACAGCAACTCCACCGCCACATCTGCTGGCCATCTGAGGAAGGTTTGTGTACGACACGTGTCTGTTATGCTTGTACAAGGTGAATCCATCCAGCTGAAGACTGTCTGCAACAAAGGAGCCCTGCATGTGAGATTCGGTTAGACACAGTACATCGGCCAGACACAGTTCATGATGTCTCTTGATGTCATCGATGTGAGATGGCAGTCCCTCTGTGTTGTGATGGACGACGGTCAGAGTGTCAGACCTGCTTACGGTTTCTCAGAGGAAGAAGAGGCATCATGTCATCCACACTGGCTTGTCTCATGGTCTGGATGGCTGCAGTAACTTCAGGGTTGGCGTAGATTTTCTTCTTATCCAAGTCCAACAGATACAGTCCGCTGAGAGAAGTCACCCTGCTTAGAGCCACATAAGCCATGCCTGCTTCAAAGATGTTCTTCAAGGAAACTACAGCTGCATGTGTCGTTAAGCCTTGAGTTTTATGCACGGTACAAGAAAAGGCCAGCTTCACAGGGAACTGTCTACGTACCACTCCTTTCTGTTTCACAGTATCCTCTGCTCTCTCCACGTAAACCAGATCGTCAGATCCTGCAGGTCCACTACATCTTCCAGCTGTTTGACTGTCCATTCTCAGCCCAAGCTTTGTGATGCGTTGATCCGTCTCAGAAGTAATCACCTTCATCAGAGTACCAAAGGCACCATTCACCAATCCCTTCTGTATGTCAATGTTTCTGGTGAGCATGACACGAGCTGAAAAAAGCTGCAGTTCCCGTAAATGCAGTGAGAAAAACAGTAGGGCTCGATATGTCGGCTTCCTCTGCATGTCTCGGCAGTCTGCTCAGTATCTTTGATGCTTCTGAGTGAGTGCATTTAATCAGATGAGACTTTCCTGTTCCTGCACCACCGTTGACATAAAAGAAAAATGGCTCTTGATTGACAGAACAGACACGTTTGATGCACCAGTCTCTGATTGCATAGAACACACAGGCCTGCTTCTGGTTCAGGTTCTGAAACATTTGTCTGAGAACAGTTGTATCAATGGCAGGGGCTTCTCTGATTGCACTGAGTTCTGTTGCAGCATCAGACTGAGGACAAAGGTCAGGAACATTTTCCTGCTCATTTTCATTGATTAGCTCTCTTACCAGCAGGTCCTGTAGTGGAATTTATTTATCAAAGATCACACACTGAGTGAGAATCTAACAAAGTATTTAATTAAGAGCTGATCAGCAATGAGATCACACAGTCAAAGAAGCTTTGGCTGGACGAGTCTGGGGAGGTACATGTGTGCTTGGTTAATATAGCCAGAGCATGAGCTGATAACATCGAGGTCGAAGGTCATTGTAGTAAACCCCTCATGGCCTGGTACAAGGAAGAGAAGAAAAGGGGGAAGGGGAGCTCACTAAATCCTTATCTGGGTACACAGTCATTCTCCTCCCTCAGTGAACCACAAGCCAAGGGTTTTTAACAATACAAAGTGTAGAATACAAACTATAAGGTTATGTGTAAATTTTCCATTACAGTCCTCATCACAATCCAACCTCACAACTTCAGATTCTGGAGCAAGATTACACCATTCATCGATCACAACATTTCTGTTCTCCTCAAACTCCTCCAGTGCTTCTTCAATGGCTTCACTGTGTTTCTCGTACTTGTCTCTGTTGTGTTTGACAATGTTCTTCACATGGACAGAATGGTTTGATCCGGGTAGCACAACCCATCCAGAAGAGTAAAAAGACTGATATGTAGGAAAGTTTCTTTTTAATTCCTGCTCTGATCTGTGAGGAAGGTACAGTCTCAGTAATCTCTCATGAAATTCTTCAGGATGCTTTTCCTTTGAACAGTGGTAATATCTGATGATAGCAGGTTTATCATTTTTTCGCTGTTGAACATATCCTAGTCCATTGAGCAGTGGAAAGACATCGTCCTTTTTAGCATTTTCACTCTTGACAAATCTGCAGTTAGCAGCAAAATCAGCCAAGCACATCTCCTCATACTCTGGTCTCTCAGGTCTGGCTTTGTACTTGTCATTCAAACTTGTCATCCAGACGTCACAAGATTCTGGTGGCAGTTCATCCAAGAATGCTATTGAACGACTCATTTTACAGCAGTTTTCTTCCGTGGGAACAAAAATTGTGCTTCGTGAAGACTTTTTCATTTTTATTCCACATGCACGAGTCACACACTCCTGAGCACTGACTTCTCTTTTCTTTGAGTAAGCTTGCATGACGGCTCGCACCTCATCACACTCATTGACATGATCTCTGTCTGCGTTCTGTAACATATCTGTCAAGTAGTTTGAAAGATTTGTCTCCTGTTTTGTAAAATATTTACAGAGATACTCCACACAGGAATAAGCATTCACAATGTATGAAACATCAATGTTAGCATCCCAGGCTTTCAGCAGATGTGGGTTGTAGCCATTAATCCAGCAGTCTTTGGGATCACGTTTCAGGTGGATGGCAATCTTTTTGTTCATCAACTGAAGACATGCTTCATATTCTTGCAGCGTCAGGCTGCAACGAACCAGGATCTGTTGTAAAGTCAAGGAAGCAATTTCAGGTTCATTAAGCAGGTCCATGAGAGGTTTCAGTTTCTCTTTGGCACCGTTAATGTCACCTTCTTCATCAGGTCTCACAATCATGTTTTTTTTTGGAAAACCAAACCAACAACCAGAGTTCACACTCTTGAAACAGGTTCTTGTGTGGTTCCTACTGTGTTTCTGCAGCTCACTCACTTTCCTGTACAGTTCAGGTTGTGTGTCTGAGTTAGGCAGCTGGGCTGAGATGTATTTGTCAATGAAATCACAGATAGTCTGATCGCCATTCACATCAAGTTCTACAGCATTCTTTACCCAGACGAGACCATGTATGTGTGGACTTCCTCTGTGTTGAAACTCCAGTCTGTAGAAAAAATCAATTATTTCTCCCAGAGGTTGTGAAGGAGACAGAAGCTATGAGGCCAGATCAGTCTCAATAAGAATGAACTCACGCCAGGTGTTTCACAAATGCACACGCTCTGGTTTGTATTCGTATTTCAGAATCGGAAATGCACACGCTCTGGTTTGTATTCGTATTTCAGAATCGGAAATGCACACGCTCTGGTTTGTATTCGTATTTCAGAATCGGAAATGCACACGCTCTGGTTTGCATTCGTATTTCAGAATCGGAAATGCACACAATCTGTTTCACAAATGCACACGCTCTGGTTCACAAATATAATTTTGAGGCACACTTGTAAGATTATACGAATTGCTGAACGTGCATTTACGAACTGCTTCTCATTTGTGAACATCTCTGCATTCGTGAGAGAATTCTCTGCGGTGGATTTTGAGACTCCCCTGACGCCGCAGTGTAACGAATCTCACCATTGGTTGACTAATCTGTCAATCAAATTTCCGAGTGTGATTGACAGATTCATCAGTCAATCAGTTAATTCGATAACATTACATGATCTACAACGAGGGAATGTAAGATAAATGTGTTACTTACAGGTTGTGATTGTTGCGTCTCCTCCATGTCTGCCCGCTAGTTGGACTTTAACTACCATGCTCAAATAGCAGTATTAGCTCTGCGACAGGTCTAAAAGTGTGGAGAAAATGTAAGGAGCAGTATGATTGGCTGAATGCAAACACACCTGATTGACCGATGAATCTGTCAATCACACTCTGAAATTTGATTGACAGATTAGTCAACCAATGGTGACATTCGTTACACTGCGGCGTCAGGGGAGTCTCAAAATCCACCGCAGAGAATTCGTAAATGCACGTTCAGCAATTCGTATAATCTTACAAGTGTGCCTCAAAATTATATTTGTGAACCACAGCGTGTGCATTTGTGAAACAGATTGTGTGCATTTCCGATTCTGAAATACGAATGCAAACCAGATTGTGTGCATTTCCGATTCTGAAATACGAATGCAAACCAGATTGTGTGCATTTCCGATTCTGAAATACGAATGCAAACCAGAGCGTGTGCATTTCCGATTCTGAAATACGAATACAAACCAGAGCGTGTGCATTTCCGATTCTGAAATACGAATACAAACCAGAGCGTGTGCATTTGTGAAACACCTGGCGTGAGTTCATTCTTATTGAGACTGATCTGGCCTCATAGAAGCAGGTCTCTGAACAGTGCTTCAATGCGCTTATCAAACATACGCATGGATGTGACAGGGTTGGATCTGAGAATTTCACTTTTTTCTGACCAGTTTAGAGCTTCAAAATCTACGTGTTCACCTTGCTGTCTCTTTATAGCTGTTATCACTTCAGGCCATCTGAATTCAGCTGCTGAAAATGTCAGAAAGAACGTAGGAGTTCCCAACTGTCTGATCATAGCAAAGAGATCTTTGGAGGTTTTCTGCCAGTATGCAGGAGTTCCTCTTAGTGGGATCATGAATCTGACTGCATCTTTATTTCTCACCAGCTTCTGAACTTCCGTTCTGTTCTGTAACATGGCTGAGGTTATTTGTCTTTCATCTCTGGTTTTAGTCTTTCCTTTTCTCAACTGTACCATCATGCTGGAATTGGCCAAGTGAATTTCGGTGACAAACTGTGCAAAGAAAAGATAATTAGGATCTCTAGCAAACCGCTCATCAATGTGGAAAAGTCTGGACTTGAAATATCCTGTCATGGCCCACGCTCCCTCACATCTCATACTTCCGGATGACCTTATTTGGAACACCGTTTGACACCGCTATCAGGACAGCGCAGCTGGAGGACATCAGGCTCATCACTCATCCCACATATAAACCCCAGATGGACATCCAGTCTTCGCTGGATTATACTACTCTCTGTGGTAACCAGTCGAGCCCGAAGTCTAGTCTCTATCGTGGTGAAACCAAAAGCTTACCTGTGTTTGTTCTCTCTCCCTCAAGCTTCCGATCTGGATCTCGTCTGCCGTACCGAGAACCCTGTCTGCCCGCTCCAGCCCGTCCTCCAAGCAAACTCACCATAACCATCTGTATAGCTGACAATAAAGTGTTCTTTGACTTTTCAACGCGCTCCCTTCTCCTTGGATCCTCACACACCAGCCGTGACATATCCACTAGGTGTGACATGTGTTTCTCGAGCTTCATCTATGGTGTTCTGACCTGTAGGAAATTGGCAGGGAAACGCTATGGCTTCAAGTTTTGGTGTTTTAAAAAAGCTGACTGGATCATTTCTTTCTGCTGGAGCAACACAGTAGATGCTATCGGTGTAACAGAGAATCTCATCTGATATGTCAACAGGCTGAAGACATGATTCTATAGCAAAACCTCCATTTGGTAGATCATCTTGTTCTGGATCATCTCTTTGTTCCGGTTCAGTGTCACTCTGCATGTCCTGATCATGTTCAGGCTCATTTTCTGCATCACACAGTGCATCTTTCTCTATCATGTCAATCTCCATTAAATCAGCTACATCATAGTCATCCTCTCCCATGCTTACATCGTCATCGTCATCATCGTCTGCATCAGAAAGTGTTGGATCACACAGTTCAGCTTCATCTCGGATAGTAATATCCTGATACTGGAGATGGACCTGCTTCAGCTTGAGAACTGCTTGAACAAGTTTGGACCAGGTGACAGACTGAAACAGCAGGTGACCTTTATAAGACAGACGTCTTTTCAGCGTTACTGTAAAACTTGAGACTCAGACCGTAGTCTAGGTAACATGTTAATTGTCTCATTAACTTCTGATGGAACACACACAACATTTCCACGTATGAGTCTTTGTCTGCCTTTAGGAAGAGGAATGATGTTTGCAAACGGTATGCACTTTGCTATCAGATGTCTCTCCAAGATGTTTAGATCACACAGTTCAGGTGGAATCTTACGAAATTGAAGGTTATTTGCTGCAGAAAGTCTTGGCATGTTCCCTTTTTTAAGATGTTCATGGCATGTGTGACAAACCCACTCTTTCTTTCTCTCATCGGGCACAGAGCACTGCTCATTTATACAGGATTCATCACAAACATGTACGTACTTTCCTGTCAGGCACTGTTCAACTACATCTGGATTTTTCTTATAATTTGATCTTTTGCAAAGTTTGACTTGGTTGGGAAAAGATGCTTTTTCACATGAAGAACAAACAAAGGTGGGACCTGCTTTTATGTTTGATCTGAAGACAGATATTGCTTCATTGATCAAACTGTTTTCTGGTTGACTTTGGTTCTGCTCTACGATCTGATTTATTCTGGTCTCTGGTTCAGTCTCTAAATAATGAATGTGTTTGTTCATCCGTCTGCATTTTCTTTTAATGCTTGTTGCACATCTGATGTTATGCATCATTCTGAAAGAACAGTTGCTATAATATCTGTTCCTCATGAGTTGTTTCATTAGTTGTTTGTGTCTGACTCTGAATACTCTGTCATTTTCATAACGTTGGGTCATATAGGTTTTCTGACTGTCTCGAAACTTTGTCTGTAACGACTTCTGATATACGCTTTTTGTTTGTGTCGAAACACCTCATTTTGTCTGTAGTGTTTTGATATCGCTTGGTAGAATAATATTTTTTCTTTTCTCTATACAGTTCATTTGAAGAATATTGCTGCCTCTCTTTCTGTTTTTTATCAACTTTTTGTTGTCTCAGTTTTTCTTTCATTAATAGTCTCCTTTTCATTTTTCTCCTTTCCTGTTTAGAAAATTTTGACAATTTACAAGAAATTTGTAGCACTGCAGCATCAGAACAATCTTTACCAGGTCTGTTTATGGTTTTGGAAGAAACGTTTGTTTCACAATGACTGGTATCACTAGCTAAAAATGAAGTAATGTCACTCTGTTCTGGTTCAACACTGACAACAGGAGATTGTGTCACAGGTTCACTGGATCCATTTGCTACATCAGCAGAAATCTCAGTGATAGGGATCAATGCTTGAGCTGTCACGTTTGATTCTTTTGAAAGACAGTCTTGTGTTGGAAAAGATCCCACATCAGTGTCGGGTTGTTCAACAGCTTTAGTGTGAGTGTTTGTATAAATGTTCTCAGACTGATCAGTGGCTGTACATGTGTCTGAATCATCCACCAAAGTTGGTGTATCAACAGGTGTTGATCTGTTTTCTCTGCCTGGTTCAGCATTTTCCAGGCTGGATGAGTTTTCCATGTAAAATGACAGGGGCTTGAGCTCATATTCACGATGTAATGGCATGTGAAATCTATTATAGATTAGTTTGATCAGGTCAGTCATATGTGTAAATATCAGCATTATAGCACTCCCAATGTTGTAAATTCCTGGTGGTACTGGCAGTCCATGTTTGGTTCTTCGATGTGGGTCAAAAAAGCCAAAACGACCATCAGTAGTTCGAAAGACTGCAATCGATAACCCGCCCATGATGAACACTGCATATTGTATATCTGAAGACAAATGGTTCAGTCCTGTCTCAAGACTCTGAAGACCACATACACCTCCAAAGTTCCCATAATAAGATGGCTGAGTCAGGTCTACGTGGTATTTAGTTTTTCGTGCTTTTACTTGTTCTGGTAATTCATCAGTTGCCAAATAGGCATTACCAGGAAATCTCTGTATGATCTGTCGGTACAGTGCATCACCTTTATCCAAAACACGTTGAAGGTCTGCTCTGGTAATGTTTTCATCCTCATGGACAAACGACAGAAACATCAAACTGTTTGCCACACATTGTTTGTTTCTAGATTTAACTCCATATCTGACTGAATCCTGACTCCTTGGAGCACACACTCGTGTCACAGACGGTTTAGTTTCCACGTTTGTTCTGCGTTGATGAGAAGGTCCAGCTGTATCAAGTCCTCTTCAGCATCAGCATAAGATACCGGTGGTACACTCTGGTTTACCTGGCGTTTAGAAGCTTCATGCTGGGGAGTATTCATGACAGTTTTACCATCAGAAGCTGGTGCTGAAGTGGAGGAACTGGTCTGATGTCTGCTGTTTATCTGCTGAGCACTAGAAGACTCTACAACAGGCGTATTATTTCTGGGACTTCCTCTCTTTACCATGTCAGCATAAGAAATCTGTGGCTGTGTCTGATTCATCTGCTGTGTAGCTGAGACGTGTGATACACTGGGAGCATTGCTTTGTGATCCGTTCATACCTGTATTTCCATCAGAAACCACAACTGCAGGTGAAGATCTCTCAGTGGATGGCACAGACTCGTTTACCTGGTTGGTGCACTGAGATGCGAAATCTGCTTGTTCAACTTTTCCTTCTTTCTGCTCCTTCCATCTGCGTTTCAGAGCTTGAGACTTCTGGTTACGTCTTCCCATTGTTTATGTTCTTTAAATCCACAAATTTAAGACAAGTAAATATTCAGGTTTTATTTTCAAACTCTTGTGCTACTTGCAATATACTGAAAGGTTTCTCTCAGTACTTATTCAAAAATTATACCAATAAATATAATGTTCAGGCTACACAATCAGCTAGTATTTATCAGTTCACCCAAAACTATTAAAACAGTTGTGGTATAAAGTTTATGGGTGTGAATAATCAACTAGGTTTTCACTTGAAATTAATCTGATACCAACTCTTAAAGGGCTGCAGGTGGTCAGGCAAGAATGCCCCAAAAATATTTACTGTTCAAACTGTAAATTAACTAAGTTCTTTAAAATATGTCCTTAAATCTTCAAAAATTATTCTGAATGAGATGAATAAGCTAGAATCTGTTAAACTAAACCAGTAACTTTTACTAGCAGACAGAAAATATCAGATTTGGATTTTTAGTATTTCTCAGGAGCCAATTTATACTTATAACTAGGTTTTACAAAGATTCAATACCCAGAAATATATAGAGATCACTTACGTCAGATGTTACACCAGATTATTTGGTTTTATGCTACTCTTAGCTTTGCCAAGATAGAACTGTATGAATTTAATAATCTGTTATGACAATAAGCTCTCTTAGAATCTGTGACTGTTTTATATCGAGTTTTATGAGCAAATCTGGAACACAGCAGCAGCAGTGAAGGTGGTGGGATGAAGATGACTTCTGGTGTCTGGATTCCTCCTTTCAGTTCAGCTCAGGACAGACAGCAGACTGCTTCTCCAATGCTGGATGTGGTCTTTTATAGCAAGACTTTAATAAACAAACCTGCAGTGAGTCGAGTGGCAGCAGCACAGGAGCTGAAACAGCTGATTCACTGAAAATGAACACACTCCAGGAACTTGCAGGATAGGACAAAACAGCAGAGAGATAGAGTGCGAGGGCAGAGATGCTCTCAGATCAGAACAGGTAGACCTTAACAGGATCACACAAAACTGATGAGGGTTTATATCCAAATATCAGAAAATCCAAAAATGAGAATCCAATAAGACAGAAGATCAGAGAACCATAAACATTAGTCCAAAATATCCGGTTTCCATAAATCTTTGTCCAGAAAACTTTTTCAAAAATGTTGTACAAACTCTTATCGGAAGGTCCAACCCAAATATGGCGCACCACCTTGATGATAGATGAAAGATAGATGAGGATAGATTGATACAAGATAGAATGTCCAAAAATTAGATAGATATACACTAGAGTGACAGGAAAGACAGATGTCCAAAAATGATAGAGGTAGAGGGGGGGAGGGGTAAAGAGAGTGGAGGACACCAGGACACCTGGAAGACACAGAAAACATTGAATAGACATTGTTTAAACTCATCAACTCAATGAAACACAATCTAATCTGGAGACCCTTTAACTATCTTAAATATAAAACAAAGTCTCCTTATTAAAAAAAACTAATTTTCCCTTAAAACTGTTTGCAGTAAGATCAGGATGGGTAGTTTTTAAAGGCAGCTTTGGTTCACTAGCATCAGGATTCTAACAAACATCTTTATATAAATGTTCTGAAAGATGTTTTGCACTTTTTTCTATATATATTATCTGGCAAAAATCATATTTCTCATTCCTTGTTTCAGTTTGAGAAAGGCCACATGAAACTAACTCCATCTAGGTTTATTAAGCTGTGGGTTTAGTAACGGGTCTGTAATGACTGAAAGCTGCAGATGTTCAATCATCCACTTTACACATAAAAATCTAAAATTACATCCAAGATCTTCAAATGAAGAGAATGCTGAAAGAAAAACAAAGTTTAATAAATCTCTGTGCAGCACTATTTCCAGCAGTCTGTGTGAAAATAAGTGGCATCATGAAACGTAGAACCCACTCAGACCCTCTGACTTGTTCTACATCAGGGCTGCTGGTTCAGGCCTACGAGGGCTGCAGTCCTGCAGGTTTTCAGTGTTTCCTGCTCCAACACACCAGACTACTGACATGGATCCAACACAGCAACTCAGTCAGGTGTGTTGGAGCAGGGACACTTTAAAAACCTGCACGACTGCTGCCCTCATAGGACCAAACTGTGTAGTCCTGGTCTACATGAACCAGATCAGTCCAGAACCAAATACATGTGATCACTGCAGATTCTAGTCTAGGTAGATCTGGACTTTCTCTGATGTCATGCAGACCAGGAAACAAGTTCACCACAGAGCAGCTGCAGTTTCTAGACCAAAAGAATCCAGCTGTTCTGGTTCAGTTCCACCTCTGGCTGACAGGACTCACCTGCTCTCTCCTGATCCAACAGCTGATTAACTCAGATGGAGACTTCATGTTTACATGTTACTGATGACAGAGCTTAAACTGACCATCACACATCATAAATGAGCAGAGAGAAAACATCAGAGCTGCAGGTGTTCTGTAACATGATGATCCATGTTTCAGCTCCTGGATGTGGTCTGAGAGGACGAGTCAGCAGCTGCTTATTGGTCTGATTCATTTATTAAATGTAGGAACCAGGATGAAGCTTGAACACACGGATCATAATAAAGTGTCATAATTACATGAACACATGCTGGTTTCTGGCTGTGGTCGTTAAATCCATTAAACATGACCTAACAGGAAGTTCCAGCTGGAAACTGTAGGCTTTATACTGGTGGACTCAGCCCACTGCTGCTGGACCAGGTCTGATCCATTTACAGGTAGAACAGCAAGTCTCACATGTCTGACTTCAGCTTAATGTTTCTAGATGTGTTTTTATTAACACGTATGTAGGAACTCACCTGAGGGGTATTGCACGGAACCAGAATAAAGAAATCCAGGATAATTAAACAAGCCCAGCTTGACCTAGCTTGCGTGGCCTATCCTGGCTTAATTGGTTGCACGTTTGCTGAGCCAGGATGAGAAGGTGCGGCTAGGTTAAGCCAGGTGAAGATAGTTGGGATAAGTGCGTGTGCACGGCATACTGAAGCAGACCTCGCGATCGCTCACAGAATCACCGATGGGGAAATGGATAAAAGTCGCGCGTCCTACGTCACGGCCGCTGAACAACAGCTCCTGACGGAGTTCTCTGACGAAGTTAAGGATATTATAAGGAAAAAAGGCAATACCAATGCCATAAGTAAAGAACGCGAGAGAGCCTGGCAGACAATAGCCGACCGGCTCAATGCGTAAGTAGTCAAAAACTGTACAATTAATAAACAGTGCTCCACTGGAACTGTCATAATTAGGCTACAATTAAAGGAGTTACTTTTCAAATCCACTAACTGTTGTATACTTTAAAAGTGACAAGCAGGTGCATGTTACTCAGGAAATGTAGAGCAAACAATTATCCACAATGTGTCATTTAATCTATTTTCCTCATGTAACGTTTTTATATATTTTATCTTTCTGTCCTTCATAAAGGACAAACCTGTCTGGCCATAAAAGGACCTGGCAGCAAGAAAAAATTAAATATAAGAACATTTTGCAGGCTGGTAAGTGACTCTAAAGTAGATAACCGTGAACAAATGAGGTGAATAGATGAGGTGTCTGCTGACATGTTCAATGTCTGTATGATTGTAGCAGTTAAAAAAAGGCCTATAAACTGGCACAGGGGGCGGCCCACCAAGCCAGGATGGGACTCCAGCAGAGGAACTGGCCTCCATTTAAATAAAGGGAGGCCAGTGATGGAGGGGATCCAGGGAGGGACAATAACTGACTCTGTCCCAGCCACAGAAACTGTCCGCTTCATACAAGGTACACAAAGTACTGCAATTCTACTGCACATGGAACACAATCAAATATAATATAGTGTCTGACTTTGGATAACCTTGCAGTGTCTGGGAACACAATTACACGTTTGGAGCCACCAGAAGATGATCCGGTTAGTACAGTGTCTCGAAATCACAGGCTTGGTATGTTCTGTGAAATCTTAATCCAAGTCCTCTCGCTGCATGTATACGGCAGGGGGAAGGCACATCTGCAGCTGCAGAATGCACGTCTGCAGATGAGGAGACTGTGTCAGTGGAGTCCAGAAGGCTTGAGGCATGTCAGTTTTATGGGATTGGCCTGCTTATTTATTGCATGAAGGATATGAAGTCAGTGATGTTGTGCTAATAGAAAATGTGTAACAGGACCCGGATGCTGCACAGTCTCCTAAGCGGCCTGGTAACATTGTGAGTATTGGCTAAAGTACATCTACATTATGCACAAATCCTGCTGTGCTAATTGACATTTCCTTTACAGACCTCACAAACTGTCAGAACGCTTTATTCAGGGCACCTGGAGAGACAGATAGAGCTGGCAGATGTTAAAAGCTGACTCAAAAAGAGAAAGCTCCAAGAAATGGAGCTGGATCTTGAGATTAAACGCCGGACACTCAGAAAACTGCTGGAAATCCAGTAACCGAAAATCTGTATCTCTCAATGACATAGTCATCTCCAAAGGCCAGGGGATGTGAGCTGTCCCTGAAGACTCGTTCACGTCTGAATGCTCTTCTGAGGATTCGGGCTTCCTTGTCCAGCACATCCTCATCCAAAAAGGGCAAGCCATTATGAAGACGGAACAGGTGAAGGGGAGTTGGACCTGAATATTCTACATTGCCCTCGTCACGGATTTCTTTGAATACACCTTTGTAACCTCATCCGCTGTGTTTTGTAATCTCAATTAATGCAATAAAGGACATATTTATAAAACCTCTGACAGCAATTTGACGAGCAGTCTTCATTAGCAAAGCAATATAACACTTGGTCTGATGAAATCATGCACTTATGACCAAGTTGATGTTGTGTGATGAAATCGTTATCCTGTATTTAAATAAAATGACTAAAAAAAAAATTATATGCACTGCACTAGCACTACACGACAGCACCTGGGTCTAACTGGACTCAAAAGCGGTCTGACTAACACTTAATTATGACGTCCCATCTTGTTTGAATTCATGCTTGTGTTGTTCTTACTCTCAAATGTAAGTCGCTTTGGATAAAAGCGTCTGCTAAATGACTGTAGAATAGAATAGAATAATAAAACTACAACTGGAATCCATATAAAAAGGCTGTTGCGATTACGAACAGATTTCGATTAAATGTACAGTGACTGTATATGTAATATTTTAATACTGGATGATTAAAATGACGCGCCATACTTAGGAAGACCATGGACATGCTGTAAAACACATTAATTCCTCACAGAATTGACGTTGGACATGCAGGTGACTCGCTAGGATTAATCTTAGCCTGAGCAGTTAGCCTGGTCTGGAGCAGGCTAGCTGCAGCGGATAAATCACCACAGTAACTTGGCCGGGATTAGTTTGAGCTGCTTTCATGCAACCGACTTGGGGCTAAATTCAGCAAGGATAACCAACATATCCCGGCTTAATCCCTTATCTTGGTTTCGTGCAATACCCCTCTGGTCAGCAGCTCTCATCAATAACAACAATATTTACTGAATTTGAGCAGAATGAAAATGTTTAAATGTGAAAACCTCCTACAATCAGTCATGTGATGGACTCAACCTCCATCTACTATAAACACTCACCAGACAAGCAGGAATCCTGAAACCCGTTCTCTCTGGTTCTAATAGGAGAAACAGAGGAGTTAGTTCACTGCCAGAAACCATCAGATCATCTAATCGCACAGCTGACTGCTTCTGCTCTGGTCTCAACAGGATGAGCTTTGATCCAGACTTTTCTGGACTTTAACTTGCTGGTAGAAGATCAATTCAGAGGCTGGAAGCTTTCATGAGCAAAGATAAAAATATCATGTCCACTTTCTAAAAAGTTGACATCAGTCCTGCTGCTGACTGATACAGAAGTGATCAGAGGTCAGAAGGAAAGCAGAGCAGCAGCAGATCAGCTGTAAAACATCTTGTATGATGACGGATGTTCCAGTCCATGGATCCAGTCTGAGAGGACCAGGTCTGCTGGTCTGGATGTTAACCAGCTGCACACTGACAGGATGATTGACAGCAGTTAAACAGGAAGTAGCAGGAACAGGTCTGAGTACAATTTTACCACAATCCTGTCCCACTGGCTGAGTCTGGACACCTGACTGGTTTTACTGGAGGCTGGAGCTCTGATGATCATGTCAGAGGCTCCAAGTGTTTATGGTCCAGATGTAAAACAACAGCTGTAGATGTTCTACATCTTCTGAACTAAAACCTTTCCAGGAACATGTCAGGATCCTCAGAGAAACATCTGTTTACATGTGAAACATGAACATCTGTGGTGGAAGCTGCTTGGTTCTCTACAAGCTGCTGGACTAATTATTAATGTTTATAGCTCATTCCTGTAGTTTAAGAAGAAACATGAATGTGACTTTGAACTGCAGACATGAGCAGATGAACATGAGACTGTATGAGCTGATGTTGATGGTGTCCAACAAGCTCTGCTACAGATGTCAAATCATCCACTTTACAGGAACTCATCTACACTTTACTGACTCGGCTTCTGAGGCATCTCTGTTTTGTTCTGTAAGAATATGTCAAAGTGGGACCTTTTCTTTAGCTAATTATTGATCAGTTATGGGTTTTTGTTTTTGCATGAGTTTGGTTGTTGAAATGTGTGGGTTTTTTATGCTGTGTTTTGTATTTTACTTGCTGTTAAGAATTGCATGAGAGACACCTGGACATGATTGAGAACAGCTGATTTCAGTTAGGTCCCCACACCCCCTGGCTCTGGATTGGACAATGGGTAATGAGGAGCCTCTCTTAAGGACTGAAGGAGGATGAGCAGCAGAGGAGCAGATCAAGTGGTGCAGAAGAGAAGGAGGACTGAGCAGAGACAAGGTGGCAGTACAGGCGGAACTGAGGAAGTCAGAGGAGCTGCACGGATCGTGGGCGGAGGACCGGAGAGGCTGCAGGATTGGCTCCAGGCTTGGAGGAGACTACTGCAACGCCTGTTACTAGCTAAGTAAAGGAAAGTGGAAGACCTTGTGAATACCACAGGCGTGTAACCTTTCTTCCTCCCAGAAACCTGCACCAATTGAGTTACACTTTCTTCTCCCCTTCCTACAGCGGCGTGTCAAGGATATCCAGCCAACAGGGTGATGACCACCGGCCCAGGCCAGCCGGTTGAAGTGGATTTCCTCCACTAAGGAACATTAGGAGCACGCTGGAACATTTTCTGGATACTTGCTAGTCTCAGATCAAGGACAGAGGTGTTTTTTTTTTTTTTTTTTTTTTTTTAATATTTTAGTTCCCTGCCTCCACTTCTTGGGAGTTGGTTTTCTTTTTAAAAGAGAAGCAATTTTTATTAAAAATTGTAAACCCTGCTCTGTGTACTCCTTTTTCAACAGTGGAAATCCTCTTTGCTGGTTTTTAGAAGAACCCTCACACTATTGTGTGACAAATACAGGAACACTGCATGTTTCCTACACGATCATACGTACCGCAACAGCAGCACAGAACGCCGCCAACAATCGCTCAGCCTGAGAAAAGTCAACAGGTTAGTTACCAGATCCATCTCTTCTGGTCAAAGTCGGTAACCAGCTGTGGAGGTAAATCAGCTTTTCAGTTACTAAGATAACCTGTGTTTGCTGGACTGTAGCTGCTGGTGTGTCTGGGTTTAAAACTTTAATACTGTGTACTGTTAGAGAAACAGTGACTTAACTAAAAACCCATAACAATAATCATATTTTTCTACAAATGGCAGGAAAGTGAAGTTCCACTTAAATTAACCTGAATATTTTCTATATTTTCCATCTTGATGTCTCATTTCTTCCATCCCTGAGAACCATAACGTCCTGTTTGCTGGTAAATAAAACAGGATTCAGCATCTTTAAATGAGGCCAAAGTGTCTTTAGGAGTCACTGAAGCAGAATGCAGCAGCATTACAGAGACGTTACTTACTGGAGATGATCACAGTAGTGTCTGTAATCTTCTAGAAAAGACCTGAGATGCTTTCATTGCTGTCCAGTAAAGTCAGACACTTCTTCTGTGTGAAATCAGAAAACAAAGCAGAGAAATGTTCTATTCTAGAGCTCCATGCAGCTCCTTGATTCAGTGTTTATGGCTGAAAGAGTCTCAGAGGGAGACCTCATATCTGTTAAGTCCAGCCAGCAGCAGAGAACTGGACCAGTCTGATCAGGTCTGAGTTCAGGAAACACACAGTGTGTTAACATGTAGAA
Source organism: Melanotaenia boesemani (assembly GCF_017639745.1). Classification (NCBI taxonomy): domain Eukaryota; kingdom Metazoa; phylum Chordata; class Actinopteri; order Atheriniformes; family Melanotaeniidae; genus Melanotaenia; species Melanotaenia boesemani. The sequence goes on along the minus strand of NC_055690.1, from coordinate 4,796,758 downwards.
ACCTGAGAAGAAATGTTTAAATCTGCTGCTCTAAGATAACCTGGACGAAGGAGGAAGACGTCTGTATGACTGCTAGTTAAATGTCATGTCAGAAATCTAAAGCAGCTTTTAAAACAAACACATGTGATAAAGTAAAACTGAATCATTTATCTTCCTCTTCCACCTTCATCCAGGTGTATTCTGCTTCACGTCTGATCTGTTCCTGCTCAGACTGACTGAACAAACATCCTGCTCTCCTCCTAAAACTGAACCTTCTTCTGTGAAAATCTGTGATTCTCTCTGTTTTCAGCTTGCTGTGAAACAAATGTCAGTCAAAGCTCATCCAGGTGTCTCATTGTGGGTCTGTCTGTGTTACCTCACAGTTTCCTCCAGGTGAGGAGAGTCTGGCTTCAGCAGATCACCTGGACAAGCTCAGCTCAGAGAGTCAGAGGATAAATCATCATGTTTAAGTTCAGAAGTGAATCTACAGTTTAGGCCTGAGTCACTCTGGCTGATCACATGATGGTGGATTTACTGACTCATGTTTCACTTTGTCAAGTCAACATAAATTAGTTACTCTGATTACTGGGTCTGGTTACTCTGAGCTGGTTGTGATGTCACTATTACATCTGTTTCTACTGGCTCAGATTTTGGAAGGGTTGTTTCACAGCAAACCAAAGACAGTCAAAAAATCCAGGATCAGGAATTTCTCCCAGAAGAAAGCTGAATTCAGGAGAACTTACGTGAATAAAAACAGAGACTTTCAGTTTAAGGTCATCTTCTGCTCTCTGGAGACGGTTGGCTCTTTAAAATACCTTATCAGCTTCCCGACCACTACACACTCCGAGTTTTCCACATCTAGACTGGTTTGTAGGTTTACTCGTGATACCAAGATGTAAAAAATTATCTTAACACACAACATTAACAGGCTGATTGATCAGAACCTTTTTTAAGACATCACCCAGCTTTACTCCATTAAAACTGAACATTTCTTCCATCACATTTAACTCCATTCAGGCCATCAGGACCCACTGCATTTAACAGTCCTGGTAAAACCAAGTCCACTCTTTCATTTCTAAGGTTTAACATATCAGGACAAGATCGATGTGCACAACATGTGTAAGATGATGCAAAACGGGAGCTCAGGATCCCCGTTATCAACATCAACTCTGTGTGTCTATTTGTTACAAGTACAGTACCAGTCAAACATCTGGACACACCTCTCCATTAATTTGTAAAAATTAAATGTGTCCAACCGTCTGCTTTCTTTTCCTGTACTGTCCTTTGCATTCACGGTGCCAAAATTAAAATTCAAAGAGGGCAGAAATTTATAACATTGTCTGCTTGTTAACATGACACATGAATTGAAGCAGAAAACTTAAATTTATAGCACAGCAATTAAAAGGTTAAATTTCAGCTGAATCTGCATCTCCCATGAGCCTTTGCGGTCGGGATATGTTGAGTTTTGAAAATAGCCCCGCCCCCTCTGACAGAAACGTAACATGTTGAGTTTTCTTTGCTAATCATTATTACACTGCACAACGTAGAAAACTATCAGAAACAACTTATTTGTTTTGTTAATGAGACACTGTTATATAAAACATAAAATGATAATTAGTCACTACTAAAAAAGTTTATGTTCAAATAAAATGTGGGCTAAGAGTGAAGTCACTGTGTCAAGTAAAACAAGCGCACCCTGAAGAAGGTGAGGACGAGTTGCTCGAATTAGCTCGTATTCTATTGGCTGGAGGGGGTTTGACAGACAGCTCTTTCTGCAACCCAAGAGAGAGGAAAAAATATCCAAGAGCAGAAGTTTTGAGTGCGCAGAGAAAGTGTCTGAGTGTGAGGGAAAGAGATCAAGTCTGAGGGCAGAGTTCTGAAAGGAAGAAAAATATATTTGAAAGCAAGAGGGACTTTCTGAGTGTGAGAGCAGAGTTTTGAGAGCGAGCAGGATGATATTTGAGCGTGAAAACCAGAAATCTTGCTCTCAAAGCAAACAATTACGCTCTTGATTAAAGATAGAAAAATACCCCCATATTTTTACTGTTGATACTATTTAAACATGCATTCCTGGCACACACACACACACACACACACACACACACACACACACACACACACACACACACACAGTACTGGCAATGACTTTCACAGGTGAAGACTATAAGAAATAATGTGGGCCATACACTTGTGGTGTGTGGAGTTAAATATTACTCAAACCATGTTCATTCATTCCTGTAGGATCACAGTTATGCTCTGCCTGCTTCTCCCACTGCTCTTAAGAGAAGACTTGAGGAAACTCAAGCAAGGGTGGAAAGCCTGGTGAGAGACAAAAAGAACAGCGTGGCCAGAGAAAAGAGGGCAAATAGGGCAGTAGAGTCTCTTTTGGAGGATTTGAGGGAAAAGAACCTCATTAATGAAGAGCTCAAAGAGAGGCTTGAATTTTACTCAGGTAAAACACAATTAGCTCTTTAAAATTAAATTCATGCAGATGTTTTTTTTTTTTTTTTTTTTTTTTTTTTTTACCTTCTTCACAGTCTTAAACTCTTTAGTTATTATCTAAAGGGGATTTGCCAATTTTTGCTAATATAATTTCAGACCTTCAGCTCGACTTTATGGCAAAGCAGGGCCATGAGTGTCCAAAGGACTACAGGGAGTTTGCGCTCACGCTCCATTTACATGGTCCAAAGACTTACAACTACCTCAGAGAGACTCAGCATTTCCTCCCACATCCACATACATTACAGAGGTAGTTTAATGTTGCCCAATTGAATATTTGAATATTACTGATCCAAACATGTTAAAAAGCTAGTTCTCAATCTTTATTTTTCACAGGTGACTGTGTGCGGTGGATGATAAGCCTGGCCTAAACAAGATGATGCTGGATATGCTAGCAAGAAGATGCAAAACAGACCAGACTACATATGGATGTGTCACACTCATGCTGGATGCCATGGCCATCAGAAAACATGTGCAATATCACCAAAAAAGCCAATCAATGTCCGGATTTGTGGACATGGGTGATGGAAGCAGTGAGACTGATGTTGCTGAGGCCCTTGTGTTCATGGTGGTTGGCCTGCTCCTATTGCATATTATCTCACTCAGTCTCTGCCTCCAGACACACAAATGGTCCTCCTCAGTCATGCTTTGGAGGAGTTGCATGCACGGGGCATCCGGGTTGTTTGTGTCACTATGGATGGGCATGCCTCCAATGTGAGCATGTGCAACCAGCTTGGATGTGAGCTGAAAAAAGACAAACAAAAGCCGCTTCAAACCAGTTTCCCGCACCCAGTGACTGGCGAGAAAGTATTTGTGATGATGGATGCTTGCCACATGCTCAAGTTGGCACGTAACATGTTGCAGGTAAATGATAATTGTTGCATAAATTGTTGCAATTGTTGATAAATGAGGAGGAGCTAAGAGAGTCACCATGGCAACTGTGGTGACGTATAAACAAACCCCTCCTACGGCGAGCTGACTGAAAACACGGCAGCCATACTGTTTTCAGCGGTCCAATACGGTTGGGGTGTGAGTCTTTCACTGCGAATCTTATGACAATTTTAACCTCGAAAATAGAGTGATTGCCACAAGAGAACACAGTGTCTGAACGTTTGGAAGGGCAAACAAAGTCGTCCGTCGAGCAGCAAGACAGTTTTATTTTATTGTTTGTTTGTTTTGGTTTTTTTTTTACTACCAAAGGCTACTGCATTTTTACACCCGAGACGAGGCGGAGTGATTCAACTAACTTTTGAAGACATTGGAAAAGGCGCTGTTCGGCTCTGACGTCCTCCCCCCCCCCCCCCCTCTTTTTAATTTTTAAAAACATATATCATTTTTATATTGTGTGCCCGTTTTTGTCTTTTGGTCTGTGCCCTTATTTAGATGGCAAGCTTCCCAGACTGTGTAAATGAAAATGATTTAGGTAAGTAGTTCTTTCGTTTGACGTGTACAAAGCCGTTTCCGGACAGATATGTATTTAAGGCTTTGGATATTCGACACTGTAGTAGTACAAACCTAAATAGTTATGGAAAACCACTGTGTTTTACAGTAGTGTGTTTTCACCATGTCATGCTGCGATCAGGGTGCATTTTAAAAGATTATTGATTATTTATGCAGGTATTTCGTCTGTTTCGTCATTTTCTTTCAGAAACCAGGAAGTCGCTTCCTGTATGTATGTTTGTATGTGCTATATGTATGTATATATATATATATATATATATATATATATATATATATATATATATATCATAAATAAAAAATGTCCTGGTGGTTATTTTGGAACCTTCCCTTCCCCACATTAATGCGTCGTCGCTTGTCTCTACGTGCACGTTTGCACGCTCCAGAGCGCGTGTTTTAACTGTGATGTTAGGTTCTCATATTCAGTGCCGATGTTCTATCAGTTTGGCATAACTTTGTCAAAACACCGATTTTGATAGGTGGGTTACCCTAATAGAATAACTAACTAATTACTGAACAACAAAAAGACAAAATACAATTCGTTACAGATTGGTTTTTAACTGTTGTATTTGTTTGGGATATTGTTATGGTCATTCAAAGTTGGAGAGAAATATAACCAAATAACCTGTGATCTGAAGCTAGCCAGCTCTTTCATCATATGTGATTACTAAAACAGAGTACTGTTCTACTTCACCACACCTGAATAAAAAAAACTTTGTCATTGACAGAAAATCTTCTTGGGCATGGCTTACATGATACAGATGATAAATAAACTACAAGGGTGCACAAAACATCCACTATAGACACACAAGACATGCACTTAAGACAGGGTAAAAGTTGTGAGTGCAAAAAATAAATAAGGGTGTATCGTTAAGGAAATAGTTATTGACTATTTAATGTTCTGATAGTAGGAATAAGGTCTGCACGGTGGTGTGGTGGTTAGCACCGCAGCCTCACAGCAAGAAGGCTGCTGGTTCAAACCTGATCTCCGGCTTCCTCCTACCGTCCTAAGACATGCGTGTTAGATTAATTGGTCACTCTAACTTCTCCCTAGGAGTGAGTGTGTGTGTGAATGGTTGTTTGGCCCTATCTGTGTTGGCCCTTCGATGGACTGGTGACCTGTTCAGGGTGAACCCTACCTCTCACATGTTAAATGCTGGGATAGGCTCCAGCGACCTGTAATGGACAAAGCGGTAGGTAATGTATGAATAGTAGGAATAAATTACTTTCTTCCATCTACTATCAGAACATTAAATAGTCATACTTGATACTTCAGTTGTTTTTACAAGGGTAAAACACAGGACACAGCATCATTCAGCTTTTTGCATATTTTCAGTTACAAAATGTATGAGTGGCAAGTTTGTTAATATCATGGATGCATGTCAGTTTGTCAGTGAACAGGTTGTCTTTTTACCATCTTGGTGATGCTCTCATGTTGCAGGAAACACAGAGATCCTCCTCACCATCTGTAATAAAAGACAAAATTAGTACAATACATAGTTTTTTAATTGATTTAAATGCCTGGACTAACTGCCTATCAATTCATTGTGAATATACTCACACTTAACAGGACAAGATAGACACACAGACAGTTAGCAATAGGTATCCTTGCATTTCAGAAGAGGCGTGGGGTGGCGTGGATCAGTGGGTAGAGTGGGTGTCTTGTAGCCTGATGATTGCCGGTTCGATCCTTGGCCCGTCGAGCTCATGTTGAGGTGTCCTCGAGCAAGACACTGAACCCCAAATTGCTCCTGATGGGTTGTTGTTGAGCGCCTTGCATGGCAACTTCCGCCATCAGTGTGTGAATGTGTGTGTGAACAGATGAATGTGATGTATATTGTAAAGGATAAAAGCACTATATAAATATAAAACATTTACTATTTGGTTGCAATTTTAAGTCTTGCAGCTGAGACCTCCTCTGTGTTTGTTTTAACAAGGTTCATTTTCATGCCTTGGGGAAAGATTTCTGCAAACTACAAAGAAAAAAAGACAAATCAGTGTAAGTGTTAAGTTGCACAGATTTAGCTCAGTTACATAAATCAGCATTTTTCATACCATCGAAATTGCAACTCCACAACTACAGCTGCCCTGTTGCAGATTGGATTTTAGTGTCTTCCTAAAATGTGTAAGTAATTGCCAAAAAAATTAGTTCATAAACATTTTCAAATAATTAAAACTATAAAGAACACAGCAGTAAAGACACGGTTAATATCACCTCCAATTCTGAAGAATTTTTCTCTCAAATCCTTTCATTTCTGAGGGGCCCCATTAGAATAAGTGTTTTCTCGTTCATTATGACTGTATATTTAATTGTTCCAGCATCAGTAGATTCATCATAAAACAATCCTAATATATATATATATATATATATATATATATATATATATATATATATATATATATATACATACTTGCCAAAATCTCTCAATGTATTTTTAATAGTTAATAGTAAATTGATCATAAATTTAGAATTAAAAGAAGTAGCTACCACTAAAATCCAGTGACCTCAGACATTTACAGGAGAACTCGGGTAACTTCATCTTGAAATGGCAGAATTCACTTAAAATCCCAAACCCCAAAATCTATGTGTATATCATTACATAGTCTTGAATAAATTAAACTTACCTTTTGAACTACTTTGAGCCAGCCAAGATGAAAGACAGAAGATCCAATTACTGCATCCAACTTATGCACAGGTATCTCTCACAGTATGGTTGTATTTTAAAATATTTATAAAAACTTAGCAAAAACTATTACTGACAGGCAAATGATAACATTTTATTCAGAAACTGCAGATGTATTTATTTATGTTTAAATTCAGAATGCAATGTATGAATCAATGATGTGTGTAAAACAGAGAATAGGTGTTAAATTAATCAGATACGGCAGTGAGACAATAAACTTGCATGTAACAAAGACGTACTTTTACCTCATCTGAAAGCCAACCTTTTCCAGACAGTGCTCGAAAGGACCTGTCATACAGTTTGTATGGTCCCACGACTGCTTCCACTTGTCTTGTATCTTTAGAAGACCAGAGTTTGTGGACTGTAATATAAAACATTTCAAATTAGTCTTGTAAATACAGCAAAAACAAAATTTTTTTTCCCATAAAGAACACATCCAAACATGACAAGGAACAGGTCATGACACAAACATGCAAATAAATGACCAACAAGTCTAAACCCATGACTAACAGGCCAGAAACAGGACCCTTATATTTCAGTTTCTATTTAACCTTGTTCTTAGAAACTACTTGAGGCAGGTGTCTGAAGACTGGACTGCACTGAAACCCAAGGGCTGGACTGGGCAGTGACTTGGGGACTGAGGTGAACTGGAACATTAATGAACAGTTAAGGCGAATTTATGCTTGCGCAGCGTCTGTGTGCGGTCGGCTAAGGTGTCGCTGACGCTGGTGGGTTTGCTCTCACACTCGAGCGTAAGGGGTACGCATCCTTTTATTGTCGTGTTGCAGTTTCTCCTCCTAATCTGAAGGTGGCAGCAGGGTTAGTATCTACCAGTAAACTCACCAGGTCAGAGTTCTTTTGATAGTTCACACTAGGTTCAGTGTCTTTATTAGCTTGTGGAAGTAAACAAAGAAATAATTTGATCAGCTTCTCATCAACTTGATCCACTGGTTATTGTTTTTAAAAACGCTGGTTACCACGCAAATTTGCCCAGTAGATTCTATTATACAGTCATTTAGCAGACACTTTTATCCAAAGCATGCAGCATTTCCTGTCATCAGAGAACATACCTGTGGCCCACTCAGCAGCAGTCCCATGTCCTGCATACGTCTGTGCTGGTGGTTCCTGAAGCACTGACTCCAGCTGCAGTCCATTCTTTGTGAATCTCCCCCACAGTTTTGAATGGGTTTGGTTCGACAATCCTCTCCAGGGTGCGGTTTCAGATAAACCACTATGCACTAATTTATTTATTTACACAACCTCTCAAACATGCTGAAACAGCGCTCTATAGTCTGAACTTAAATAAGTCAAAATGTTGTGGGGGTTGATAGTTTTGCTGTCCAGAAAGGACCCATGATGTCCACCAGCCTGAAAAAACTTTGTCACTGCTTTGTATGGATGATTTTTGTCCTCCCATCCAACTATATGTGTAATTAAGTATAACATGTTGTTTTTCCAGGTAAGGCTAAGTTCATCGGTGAACTCCTTGTACCTGCTGCACCCTTCGACCAAAAGTCTGGCCGCGAGGCTTGGACAGTCGCCTTCTCTCCCAATGGTTCGTACCTTGCTTGGTCTCAGGGGCATCGCATTGTCCGGCTCATTCCATGGACAAAATGTCTGAAGAGTTTGTAAGTACCATTTCAGATGAACTTGCTGCTTGATGCTAAGCTAAAACAATATGAATATAAGACTTTGATAGATGTGAGTGAGTGAGTTAGCTATTTTTTTTGGCATTTGATTTAATGTTTACATTCATAAAGTCGTCAGATATCACCCGTGTAAGGCCATACATCGTTACTGCATGAGAGAGAGATAAAATCACACATTCCACACCCTCCAAAAGTCCATCACATATCCAGTGGCGAGCATTCCACCAGGACAAGCGGGCTCCCCTACGCCCGTTTTGCGGTTCAAATAAATTTGGTCAATTGCATTGAAAGACCAGCTGATCAGATCCATGGTTCTAGATTTAGAACAGAAATGCGGAGAGAAGCTCAGATATGACAGGACAAGTAGCAGGGCAGAGTGTGGGGAGGGAGAGAAAGAAAAAGCGTCCGCCTCCATCGAGTGCAGGAAGAGAGTGGTATCAGAGAAACAGCATCAGACTGTTTGCTGTTTGATAAAAGGACGAAGTGTAAACCTGTTCTAGAGGAAATGTGACTTTAAATGACCACATCGGATTTGTTTTGAACTACGTGGATGGTGACATCACTTCCTGTTGTTGAACATGACGGCACTTGTTAGCACTAGCTGCTAATATGAGTGCTACTGTCTTAGCGTTAGCTGCTAATGTGAGCAGTAATACGCTGCAAAGACTCTATAGATGGATGTACTCCACACTGGTGAAGGCGAACATCTGAACTTGACATTATCTTGGCAAGATTTTGATGTTGGACGAAGGCAACACAGGAAACCACCTTTTTCCCCCAAACGTTTATTAAAAAATTCAAATTACAACAATAGAAAATAGGAAACTGTAGCATAATACATTACTACAATAACAAAAGCAGTTAAGACAGAATTCAAAAGGAAACACGTAGAGAAAGAGAAGGGGGAGAAAAAAAATGAAGACAAGCAAACCAAGGGGTAATTATTAAACTAGGGCTGCAACTAAAGACTATTCTGATGGTCGATTAGTCACCGACTATTAAAACGACTAGTCAACCAATCGGATTATGTATCATAATTACTAAATGCCTCTTATTTCACTTTCAGCTTTTGAATCCCGCATAAGGTTGTTATGCAAGTCCGACGTTCCTCCTCTTTAAATGTTCGAGCATTGCAGACGTACTTCTGTGGTACGCAAGGTCCGCGTTTACAAATCTCACATGTGTTTAATTTATTTTGAAGGTTAACAGGAAGGTATTTCAGACTTTTGACGTCCTCTCCCACTGTTTTATTCCCTGGTAGGCCGCCATATTTTTCCACTGGTGGACTTTATTGTGCATGTGCAACTCTCAGCAGAGATAAGAAAAGAAGACGATGTCTCACTCTGTAGTTTTTTTGTTGTTGTTGTTGTTTTTTTTCCACCAACAATAGTCAGGTAAATTTGTTGTCGACTATTTTTATTGTTGACTGTTGTCAGTTGACTGTTGAGTTTTCAGGCTTGTGATTGGACAATTTGATTGGAAGCTTATTCATTTTGTAGTTGCACATTAGTAAGAAAGACATTCCTCCAATTTTGTCACAAACAAATTTAGGAATAAAATTCCACATGGAGGAGTTATGTTAAAAACTGCTTTAACCATTTTAAAAACATTATTTAAGCTAGAAAAATCCAAAAAGTCAAGGCCACCAATTTTACAGCTGTTGGCAACAACTGTTTTGTAATGCAAACGATTTTTCCATAGAAAATTATACAATAACCGATCAGTTTTTTGGGAGGTTGTGTTGTCTAGAGACAATGAGGATGCAGCAAATACAAGCCTGGAAATACCTTCAGCCTTGGACGAGAGAACGCGACCCTTTAAGGATAAGTTTCTTTGTAAACAAAGATTAAACTTGTTCTCAGCTTTTTTAATCAATGAAGAAAAATTAAGATTTGTTCTGTCCATTTGAACTTTAGAAGTAATTTGATCTTTGACCAGCATGTTGTTAACATGCCAACTGGCTCAATAATAAATTCCTCTCAGCAATATAAATCCCTCCAATATTACTCGACTTTAGGTAATGACAGAAAACTTGTCCCACAATGAGGAAAAGATAAACAGAGACGATCTCCAAGTTTTATGAATTGATGGATTTATTTAATTTAAATTGAATAAAATCGATCAATCAAAAAAAAAATTTTAACCCAGCCCTACTTATTATGTAGTCTTACATGTTGTATCTGGAAAAAAGAGAAGTAGGAACTGGAGTTTATCTTCCAGTGGACGGTCCCAGATAAGCAGCAAGAAGGAGGGTGGGTGGGTATTTTACTTTTGTCAATCATATGTAAATCATCAGAGCTCAAATGCTTGATATTTTTTTTTTCCAAGTCTGTTTTTACTTCAGAAAGTTTTCAGGAACACATTTTAATGTATAATGGAGCATTTAGTACTTTGTAGTTTGTCATTTTCAAAGTCCAAGAGTTTGGGTGGGGTAAGCACGTTGTCACGGCAGGTCAGCAACTGGCGTGGTGGTGCGCACAGATCCAGTCAAAGGATGTTTTTGTACATCCCAAAGTGTGCATGGATCATGGTGTACGGAACATCTTGATGCATATGCAGCATATATACATGAGGCCCCTGGGCCTTCGCTGCTGGATTTTTGCTTCCATGATGCTCCAAATGTTTTCTGTTGGTCAAAGGTCTGGACTGCAGTGAGGCCAGTTCAGCAAACTGACTATTGACTATCAACTAATCCACCATGGCATATTTATTTAAATTATATATGAAAAATAGCTTATTGATTTCATGTTTGTCAGACACCAGCCTAGATGCTGCCATCTATCATCATTCAGACTGCATACATTCAAATGACCAAGATACTATTAAACTGGTAAGAAATTATATTAATGACATTATATTAATACACTGTGCTCAATTCCCAATTAAATAATTGAGCACAGTAAGCGCAATTATTTAAAAACAATAGTCCTCAAAACAAAACTCAGATGAGTTCATTATAGTGAGTGTTAAAGCTGAGCTAACAGAAATCCTAAAAAACTACTTTTTTAAAACACTAAGTTTGGAGGAATTTGTTCAGATGGTGATGTGCTTTGAATAGTGTGACAGTTTTTACCATTAATGCTATCTTTCTAGCTTCCAGGAATCTCAAACAAGCACATGTTTTTATGCAAATAGTTTTTTCGTTGCACAAGTGGAGATTGTACATCCTGACCAGCAGTTAGAAGTTGTTGTGGTGAGCTTATCAGATTTGAAAAATCCCCTTCTCCAGAATCTGCGTGAAAAGCGACATCTTGTATCTACAGAGATAGCAGAGCCACAAGTTCAGAGCAATCAACATGAAGAAATGTCAAGACAAAAAATCCTTTTGCATGGAGCAGAGGCCCTCACTTAGTAGTTGCATTATGACCTTAGTCCCATATGTGATATTCCGCCTCCCCCTGTGGGACATTGAACTCACAAGATGGGAGGAAAAGACAGCTTGGTCAACAATGCTTATCATTCAGATTCCTCACAAACACAGTTAGTGTGTTTTCGATTTTGTTATTGCATCATCTGTTTGTTTCTGTAGATTAGAAAGTATAAGTCACAGGCTGAAAAAATAACAACCAAATTCTTGTTTAGCTTTGAACTCATTTACCACATCACCCCTGTGAAACTGATCAGCAGATAGCATGAACAGGATATGCACCTGTGTATATGTTGATACTGTGTACAAAGTTGATAAATGTCTCCACCTGTAAAAGTATGCCAAACACCTTTCAGACCTGTAAAAGAACACGCTCGGGTTGTCAGCCATGTTTTAGTCTGCCTCAGGAACTGGGTTGGGCCTCTGTAGTTTGGACCGTCTTGCACATCTTTCCACTCAAAACATGTTTTTTTAATTTTTTTTTTAAGTTCTTTTAGGTAATTTTGATTAATTTTGTCAGAGTTTCTAGCCTATCTGTACATGACCCAGGTGTCTTGTTTTACCATGACCTGTTATTGCTGGAACAAAACAAGTTTTGTTGCTCACATCTGTCTTCAAAGATGCTGATGCCAGGTGTCGCATATCTGTTAGCTCATCCAGGTTGTCAGCAGCAGTTCCCAAATCTCTAAAATCTATTTTCACTGCAAGTTAGTTCAGCAGTTTGAAGAGCTAATTCATGTTAGCCTGAATGACGATGAGACAAACTACCACAGGGAATAAAATGGTTTAGTTAACTAAAGAACTGTCAAATGATCAAAAGTTTAAAGTTTACAAAAAAAGTAATTAATAACCAATCACAATGATGCCTGAAATGCCTGTTTCTACTGTATTGTACAGAAAGAGCCAGTGCTCACAAATATTTAATGTTAACTGGTTTTACTTGGGTTTCCATCCATCTATCCATTTTCTGCCACTTATCCGGAGTCGGGTCGCGGGGGTAGCTCATCCGGAGGGATCCTGAGGCGTTCCCAGGCCAGCCAAGAGATGTAGTCCATCCAGCGTGTCCTGGATCTTCCTTGGGACCTCTTTCAGCTGGGACGTGCCTGGAACACCTCACCAGGGAGGCGTCCAGGAGGCATCCTGACCAGATGCCCGAGCCACCTCATCTGGCTCCTCTCGATGTGGAGGAGAAGCGGCTCTACTCTGAGCCCCTCCTGGATCACCGAGCTTCTCACCCTATCTCTAAGGGAGAGTCCGGCCACCCTGCGGAAAAAGCTAATTTCGGCCGCTTGTATTTGCGATCTTGTTCTTTCGGTCACTACCCACAGCTTGTGACCATAGGTGAGGGTGGGAACGTAGATCGACCAGTAAATCAAGCGCTTTGCCCTTTGGCTCAGCTCCCTCTTCACCACGACTTACTTGGGTTTATTCTTCACATTTTAACATTAGATGATCACTTTAGTTGCAATGATCGATTCAACATTTCATAAAATCTAGACATAAAAAATATCTAATTTGTGCCCCCTTTTCTAGGCCATTGCCCCTGCCTTGTATCTCAGAACCTGTTTATAGTTTCTCTCACCACGTTCATGGCCCCTAAATGATCAGCTGTGTCTCCAACATCAGCACAGCACCAATGATTTAGAGAAGACGCCTCCTTGCTTCCGTTTGCTAGATATCTCAACCTGATCTATCTTTATATATGTGTGCCTGTCTGTCTGATGACTAGTAGTAAAGTTGGATAGGTACAAAGCCATATTGTTGTTAAAGAGATGGCTCATTTACAGATTGTACCCGTCCGGAAATAACTTGAATCATAAAAAAAATGCACATAGTTTACAAAGTCAAATCTCTCCCTGAAAACCTCATTGAAACTTTTTGTGGAACGTTTTGTCTGAAAGCCTCAACCTTACCTTTGTTTGTCAGTAGTGTTCATATCGCTGTGACTCAGTTTCTCAAAGACTGAGAAAAACAAAGCTTTTTACTCAGTTTGTATATAATTCCTGTCTTAAATAGTTTTTCTCTTATTTTTCCACAGTTCAGTGGGCCATGGTGATGAGGACACTAATGCATTAAGCCCCCAGTATCTGTCCAGTCAGAACAGTGATGTAGGCCAGGTGATACCAGTGACGGGTGAACCCCGCGAACACACAATAGACTGTGGAGACATCGTCTGGAGCTTAGCCTTTGGCTCATCTGTACCAGAAAAACAGAGCCGCTGTGTCAACGTTGGATGGCACCGCTTTCGGTTCGGTCAGGACCAGCTCCTCCTGGCTACAGGCCTTAACAACAGTCGCATCAAGATCTGGGATGTTTACACTGGTGAGGATACGTGCTTCACATAGTTTCTGTTTCCAAACACAGGGTTTCTGTCTCTTACTTTATCAGCTGATTATCAGAACAGACATTTAAATAGATTAGGAAGATTAAGCCATCATATGTTCAGCAACAATTTTATTATATCTTCTCAAAGGACAGTCTTATAGAAATTAAACTTTAAATGTGATGCTGGTATAGCAGTGTACATTTACTGTCCTCTGAAAATCACTTGACACAGATATTTTTGTCTAAACAATACCCCCATTGATACAGCCACCTGTCTCATTCCTTTATATTAATATCAGCAGCATTTTGGCCATTTAGCATTTGACCATTTAGATTTTTATCTCCTTTGTCCTCTAGGAAAACTGTTGCTGAATTTGATGGATCATACTGATGTAGTGCGAGACTTGACTTTTGCTCCTGATGGCAGCCTAATGTTGGTTTCTGCATCAAGAGATAAGACCCTTCGTATATGGGACCTCAAAGATGATGGTAAGAGAGTTGCATACCTTTTAATTTTCACTGAGCTTACTTTGTTTTTCTTGTTGGAGATGAGAACTGCTGTCCCCCAGACCAGTATATACTATTCCTACTCCACGTGTACACTTTTGGACATGCTCTTTGAAATCGGCAGTATGGGTGTTACTTACATTTTATACGGTGGTGCCACCACCAAATGTTGTTTTGTTTTGTGTTGCACTTTTTTATACAACACAATATTGATGCTCCAACAAAAATTTGTTGTATGACAATAAATCTTAAAATCTGAAATGTGAGGTCTGGTACTGGCTGAAGGAGTTGGCTGTGTCTACGTTATCTTCCGGAGATGAACAGACCTTCTAGTTGTAGCCAGTGGTGGTCTCCATTCCTCTCCAAACATCCCTGATGTCTTTGTTCTCCAGCTGTTTTTCTACCTTTCTCTTGTGCTCCACCTTACTGTACCTCAGAGTCTTTTGCACACTCCTCTGCTTTTTTTCTTATCCCAGGAGGTTTGTATGTGGGCTGGAGATAGACCATGTAATCAGATCTGCCCAGTGGTGGGAGAGGTACAGCCCTGATTCATATAAACATAAAATATATTGTAAGACTTGCTGCCTTTTCATCCCCAATTAACAGGTTGTTCACCATTCTAACTGATCCATCTATGAATTGTAATAGAAGTTTTCCTCGAGAGTGAACCTTCTCTCATGTCTTCCAGGTAACATGGTGAAGGTTTTACGTGGACATCAGAACTGGGTGTATTGCAGTGCCTTCTCTCCTGATTCCTCCATCCTGTGCTCAGTTGGTGCAGGCAAAGCAGTATGTGTTCATCTTTCGTTTTGCTTGTGTGTTTTTTTATCCTTTCATGTGCAGTTTGGTAGTTAATCTTTGTGAAGTTGCTTGTGACCATTATGCTCAATCAGCCTTACTTCCTGCTTTTCCTGGCCTCCCATTTCTACCTTAAAACAAACTTTCAACAAACATGAGCTGAGTTACCTGCAGCTTCTTTTTGCATTTTTATTTCCGTTTACTGTCAGGAATTTGGTTTTGGAGATGTGAAGATTTCAAACAGATGACTAGCAGAGACGTCATGAAGTCCATGCAGCTAAAGTAGAGCCCCCCAAACATTTTATCCCCTGGGAAATCTTGGGGGAAAATAGTGGAGGGAAAAGAATCAAGAACAAATCAATTGAAATCATTTGTAGAAAGTTGTATTTTGAAGATTAACGTAAGTTGTGAAGTTTATTTTTAAAAACCATTGCGATATAAATGCAGTTCTAAAAGGAAATGTGTGTGTTGTCACAATTTGAGGAAATGATCTACTCTGTTGCACCGTAATTATTCTGAACATGGTGGTAATGGTGCTAGTTCTGTTAGGCTATATGTGTCCCTACAGTGTGTGTCTTGCTCTCCCTGTCACAGGTGGTGGCAGAGCTCAGTGTGTGATTGGTTTTCAAGGGAGCGCCGCGCTGACATTTTGAGCAGCCGGTAAAAACCTTGGACGCACAGTGCACAATGCCCAAAGGCGTGGCCAGGGGCAGCCTGGCACCTGACCCACAAGGTCAATCTGTACGTAGGTGCTGCTCCATGTTTGTCTACCTCTGCTGTTGCAGTCCTTCTATTTCATATTTATATTTTACTTTAAACATGTAAAATGGTGGTTAAACACACCCTTATTCCACCCCAAACACCCCCACCCCTCCTTCTCAACCTCTTCCCTTAGACAAGACCATCCAAACACACTAGGTTCTTTATTTTTGGTTGTTTTGATAAATGTTTTTGTTTGTTTTTGTTTTTTTTCCCTAGCATTTACTGCAGAGTTGTAATGGGGGCACTTGTGTGTGTGTGTGTGTGTGTGTGTGTGTGTTTATGTATGTATTGGGGATGCACGATAACCATTTTTTAAAACTGATACCAATAACCAATAACTTTCAGATACTAAAGGTCAATACCGATAACTAATAACCGATAAACACACACAAGTTTGTATGAAGAGACGTTGATCTTTTCCATTGAAAAGCTTTTATCATTCCTCTTAAACATTTTCTACAGATATCAAACAGAACTATTTGATAAAATGTGTGAATACATTTGGTAATAGCATCATACTTGGATGGAAGGCACACGTCAGCAAAGTAGCAGCGGCTCTAAAACGTGGCTCCAAGTGAGGAATCAGACGAGAAAAGCCTCTGCTCTCAACGAGGGTAAAGGGCTGGTCGCCAAGCGCCATCATTTTTTGGATGTCTCAAACACCTCAAGGATGTCAGTCAGTCCCGGTGGCTTTAGGTTTTTTGCGTCTTTAGCAACTCGGGCTTCCTCATACGCTTTCAAAACTCTGTCGAAACAATGATTATGTTTCAGGCGAGTGATCAGGGTTGTGGTGTTGAAGCTTGTGCTACTTTTCCCTCCTCGGGGAATTTGTTTGGAACAGTTATTACAAATAACCGGCAAACTGTCTTCTTCGGAAACTTTGAAGAATTCCCACACTATCGACGCCATGTTCTCTGTTGTCAAACGTAAGCACGCTGTGCTGCATGCCGATGGTGCTGCATTCACGGGGTGATGGAAATTCTCCATTCCCATGTTTGCTAGTAACATGTCGAAAAATACACTGGATGTCGGTTTAAGTCAGCAACTAGATAACAAAAAACTACCAAAACCATGACCGAGTTTTAATGAGTTGTTTTCCAACATGAGGGGTTATTCTTACATTTTTCCAGTCAGAAAGATTTTCTCTTTTTATGCCAACGTCACATGAACGCATCGTTTCCTGAAGACCATTCAGGTCTCAGAAAACTGCTGACAAATATATATGTTATCGGGCCAAGTTATTATCATATCGGACGTATCGGAATGACGTAATAATTTCCTTTGTAGTTATCTTGCATCCCTAGTATGTAAGTGTGTGTGTATGTGTGTGTATATATATATATATATATATATATATATATATATATATATATATATATACAGAGGTGAAACTCAAAAAAAAATAATATTGGTCAAAACTTTATTTCATTAATTCAACTTAAAGGGGAAACTAATAAATAGGCTCATTATATGCAAAGTGAGATATTTCAAGCGTTGCTCGGTCTCATGTGCGTCATCTTTCTCTTGACAATTCCCCATAGATTTTCTATGGGGGCCAGTATAGCTCAGTAATCCCTTGGCCATTGATCCAAGTCCTGCTGGAAAACAAAGTCAGCATCTCTTAAATGCTTTTCTGCTCAAGAAAGCATGATGTGCTCTAAAATCGCATAGTTTTGTTTTCCTGTATAGCCCCAATGTAGGAAAGTTAATGTAAGGTTGTGACAAACCAGTGAAGCCTTCTAACACAGCTGCAGGTTGGCTATGACCTGTCAGTCACCTCTGGATGGTGTCTGTTGCCAGAAAAGCCAGTGTTGTCAGCGCTTCCAGAGAGACTGGCACGGCATGGTTTTTTCCTGGCATCTCTGTTACTCCGGGCCCAAAGCTTCACGGAGGTCCAACAGCTCAGCACACGGCAGTTGGAACTGGCTCAGGAGCCATTCAGTAACTCTTGCTGCTCGCTCCGGAGTCTCATGCCATATTGCTCAGCAGATAAGCCGTTGTGTCTTTACGCACTGGGGTTCCTTTCTATAACAAACAACCAGTCAATTTTCTGAATAGCCACAGGTGGGGGAAATAACCTTATAGTAGTCTAACAGACGAGCGCGTTCGCATGGCCACCGTGTCATTTTAATCTTTTTCTTCCTCACTTTTCCCTTCAACTATTGTTGTGCTTTGTTTGATGCAGCACTTTGAGAGCATCCAACTTCTTTTGCAATTATCTTTTGAGGCTTTCTCTCCTTGTGGAAGATGTCAGTGTTGGTTTTCTGCTCAACAGCAACCTTCCGCATGATTGTGAATTCTATTGAAACAGACTGACACCATTTAAATCAGGGGTGTCAGACTCAAATAAACAGTGGGACAAAATGAAAAAAATTGGAACAAGTAGACGGTTGAAATTATGTTTATTAAAAACCTTTTTAAATGACCCTATTGCACATATTGAACATGGAACTAACAGTCTGTTAGTTCTTGCCCATAAAACAACATGAATCATTAAATAAATGAAAACGTCTGTTGCATTTATTTCTTGAGACTCTAAATGCGTCTTCAACTTTCGAGTAACTTCAAGTGAAAACATTTTTTCTGCAGGCAAATAGCCAAACTGTTGTTTGCCTTCACGTTTGCAAATCTATCTGTCTTCAAAGTTTCGTTTAGCCATTTTTTAGGGAAAGGGGTTGTCGACAACGGTGAGTAGCTGCCAGGCTGCTAGAGAACAAGTAAGGTATACGCTCGCTGGCCTGTGATTGACGCGGTGCATTGTGGGACTTGTAGTATTATGGTGGTGGGTGCACTCTTAACAGCGGGCCAGCTCTAATAGTGAGTAGATATGATTATGGCCAAAAATAATACACTCTCAGGCCAGATGTGGCCTCCGGGCCTTGAACTTGACATGTGATTTAAAAGCTTAGGAGTCCTGTGCAGTTGTTTTGGATTAATTAGGTGATTAGAGGGTGGCACTTGGAGGCTACAACACTGAACCTTTTCACACTACTCTAATTTTCAAAAATTTTGATTTCTGAGTTTTTATAAGCTGTAAGCCATAATCTTCAAAGTCATAACAAATAAATGCTAGAAATATCTCACTTGCATATAATGAGTCTATATAATTATCTTTTTAAGTTGAATTACTGAAATAAATTAACTTTTGTGTGAAATTCAAATTTTGAGTTTCATGTGTGTGTATGTATATGTGTATAGGTATATGTACAATATCTACATAAGTGAGTACACCCCTCACATTTTTACTAATGAAAAGATATACTAAAATATTTGCAAAAATGAGAGTGGTGTACTCACTTAAGTGAGATACTGTGTGTATGTCTGTGTGTGTGTGTGTGTGTGTGTGTATATATATATATATATATATACACATATATACAGTACCGTTCAAAAGTTTGGGGTCACTTCCCTATTGAATCCCATAGCAAAGTGACCCCAAACTTTTGAACTGTACTGTGTGTATGTGTATATATATATATATATATATATATATATATATATATAGTGTGTGTGTGTATGTATGTGTTTGTATTATTAAGATTATTAAGAAATCCATGAAGCTGTCTAAATTGTTGAAAATTAAGATTTATGTATTTATTTATTTAAGAGAGAAAAAACTGACGGGGTGGATACTTCTACAAATACACTTCTTGTATAACCTCCATTCCTGAATCTTTCTTCAACAAAAGTCTCAACAGAAACTATTTCACTTAATAGCTCAACTTTCTGGCTTTGGAAATTATGGAAATGTTTCTTTTTTCCAGATCAAGATAACTATAAAATATAGAGTCAGTCATGAGGAAAATATTCTAAAATACATCCCTGTAAACATAAGAGCTGAAAAACCAAACTGAAAACAGCCCACTGAAGCGCCGTCAGGAGCAACAACAGGCGCTTATTGAACTCAGGATTGTCCGGCTTGCCGTGGAGCACATGATGCTCATTCTTGATCAGCTCTGTTTAAAGTTTGAAGGGAATCATAAGGAAGACAACAGAGTGGGAAAGAAAAAGCAGTGTTCAGATTAGAAAAGCTACAATCTTAAAAGAAATAAACACTTGGGCAGAAAGGGGTGTTATTGTGAGCAAGTTATAAGACAGCAGTTAGAGGAAATGAGGTTTACCTGCAGAGAAGCTCAGCTTAACATTACCAGTATCTGAAGGGAAGAAAGTAAAGGTTACACTGGATTGATTTTAATGTAAAATGATGTTCAAAGATGAATCTGGATTTAGTGTTCGGTGCAGGTCCAAGAACATTTCCACTGCGTTCCGAATTACTCTGCTGTTTCTGTTAATTTCTCCTCAATAATCAGTTTAAATGATGGGGAATACAGTTTTTAACCTTCAAAAATGATATCAGGTTATATAATAATCTGAGTATTTTATTGAACAGAACTACCAATCCAGAGTTCCAACTTATCCTACAGCATCTTGTAAAGATCTGAAAATGGACGTCCATGGGTAGTTTCTGCCTGGAACTCAAATCCATCTTTTTCCCTGGACTGTGTGGAAACTAAAACGTGTCATCAACTGTTCGTAGGAATAAAACCTCATATGATCTGGAGGTGCATGGTTTCTACAGCCAGAACATCCAGCTGTTAAATTAAATGGTTTCATGTCTTCTTTTTCGGTTCTTACTAAATAAAAAAGGCTTCTCATGGTTCAGGATAACTTTTGATGTGCTGCTGTTAAAAAGCCATTTTGCTCCGAAGCTTTTCTTCTGTTGTCAGAAACCAGCCAGCTGTAGATCATTCTGGATTTGGGTCTTATGTGAATACTGTCAAATCCACATCTTAGACATTCAACAAAGACTGTTAAGAAGTTACTTAAATGGCTTTCATTACTTTTCTGTGTGTGTGCATGTATGGGGCTTAGACCGTAAAATGTTTTTCTTTTGCAGTATCTGTTTCTCATTGTAGGCCTCTGCTGGAGATGCCAACCTAAAGTAAACACAGAGAACTAAAACTCTGAAAAGGGAAACCAGTGGAGTAATTTCATATTACCTTAATTTACTTCTTGTTTTTTGTTGTTTTTTGCGTGTAGTACCTCTTGTTAATATAATTATAAAGTACATGTAAATGATGTAGAAATGTGGTTTAATTTTACATGCTTATGGTTACAAACACCTGGAGCATAAGTGATACTGTTTTCATTCTTATTTGCTTAAATTTTAGTTGCTTTCTGAACATATAGAAATTCAATGCATGATAGATTTTTTTTTTTTTTCCATAAATTGTAACAGTCCTTTATTGAATTTGCAGGTGTTCCTATGGAACATGGATAAGTACACATTGATAAGGAAGCTGGAAGGACACCACAATGATGTGGTTTCCTGTGAGTTCTCACCAGATGGGGCGCTCCTGGCCACCGCCTCCTACGACACCAGGGTCATCGTATGGGACCACCACAAGGGCACAATCCTCCTGGAACTGGGGTGAGCAAATAAGATGCATGACTCACAAGAAGTTGGGGATATTCAGCTTTTTCTTTGATATCAGAAAGATCCTAAAATGCACTTAAACTTTTACAGGTTAACTGTGTAAATATCTGAATGCACATGCACAACTGTTAAATGTTTAAGTAATTATTTTACAACATGCTGCTCTCGAAACAAGATGATAAGAAAATCAACAGCCTGTTTTAATTCATTTTTTACTCAATTCCATATCAGTTCATTTACAGCTAATCATGTAACACCACCTATTTTTCTTTTTTCTTGAATAATGAAGCCATTCTCCGATAACTATTTTAATAAAACAATGGCTCCATTTACGGGACAACCAAAGTCATCTGGAAGTAATCAGAAAATAACCTGATCTGACGCATCTACATGCATTTCTGAAATGCCGTAACAATACAGTGTTCCCTCCGATTCACAGCCAGAAATACTGATACTGAGAAAAGAAAAAGTCAAGACATAAAACTTGTTAAATGTCCTGTTTCATTCAGTATATTAAAGTTCGGATCTCAGATAATGTGTTTAATATTTGATTAATTTTAAGCTGTAATACGACTCAGATTCCTACACTGATGTAGATTGTTCAGCTGTGCATGTGTGATGCTGTCAGCGTAACAACGGAGCAGAAGAAATCCTCCATCTGCTCCTCACTGGAGTAAGATGTGCTCTAAAAATGCATTGTTTTACCTGCTGTTCAGCCCCAGTGTGGGAAAGTTAATGTAACAGCATGACAAAAGGCTTGGTGGAGGTCTGCGCTTCACCCAAAAATGTATTTAAGCACTGGGTTCAATGACAGCTTGTATCTCCTCTTCATCACACTGCTCACATTTAGACTTCATCAGAGCAAGACCGAAGCTAATGCATGACACGAATACTGAGGGGAAACACAGTGTTTTAATGGCATTTTGGGTTGAATATTCCTAACTTTCTGTGGGTAGTGTATGTTAAGCTAATGGGAAGAGGATGTGTCTACAACTGTTCTGTTTAGCTCAATTTGTTGTTGACGGAAATACAAATTTTATATTTTTTAATTACGTTTATGATCTGCCTGCCAGCTGTTTGTAGCTTCCACCAATATCTTCTGATTGGCCTGAACTTCCTGTTTGAAGCTCAGAAAATGAACCATGGACTTTGTTTAATGTTCAAATTGTTAAAATGGGATGGGTATTTTTAAAATAAGTGTGGTACATTTTAAACTAGTGCTGCCTAACTGTCCAAGTGCTTTTAATGTGTTAATTTCTCTGAAGGTTTGAGTCTAAAATAAAGAAAACAGTTTTACATGACAGAAAAATGTTTTAATAACCACTCCAACAAACACGAAGCATTAAATCAACAAGTAAATAAAGCTGTGTTAGAAACTGATAAGCAGTGCTGTATTTTGTCAGTCAGGTCAGATTAAATGAAACATTACCTAATCTAAACACGTAAACATAGTTAACTTTAACCAAAGCAAACATCTTGCAGATGTGGAAAGTTCAGGCTGTGGAATAAGTTACAGATGCTGTTAAACTGTCAGACCCTTTAAGATTTAGTAGAGACAGCAAGAGATTAATAAAGAATCACTGCAGCATCGAGCCAGTCGATCCAATCCACTGCTGCTCTGCCATAGTACCTTCACTCTTCAGGAAGTTAATCCGTTTCCTCTTTTCATTGTTCGTTTCCACTTTAAATGGTCTAAATTCAGCACCCACCACCGCTATGCTCCTCTGTGCCCAAACTGCTTTATCATATTACCTACAATGCCAGCCTCTGGTTTTGTTTTAATCTTTATTTAGAAAGTAATCCAGACAGAATGCAAACTCACATTAATTACATTATGACTAACTACAGGTGAAAATGTTCATCTGTAACAGCACTAGTTAAACGACGTTCAGAAGCAGCGACTTATCAGACCTAACACCACAGCCTGGAGTTAAAAACGTAAAGTACACTGGGTTGAAAATGAACATTTAAAGTTTGGACCGATGCTGATATTAAACTGCTGCTGTGTTTCCTCTCCAGCCATCTCTTCCCTCCTCCTTCACCCATCTTTGCTGGAGGTGCGAATGATCGGTGGGTTCGCTCTGTGAGCTTCTGCCCTGATGGCCGCCATATTGCCAGTGTTACTGATGACAGGTAAGAGGCTCGGTGATGTCAGAGGTTAGCCCACCTCTGTCCACCTGACAAACAGCTGGACAGTTGATGTTTCATGGCTCAGTTTGTTAGTTTTATATTGACAACTAAGGAAGCAGTTTGTGGGAATATTTGATGTTTTTAGTGTCAGTGCGACCGGGGACTTTGTTTCAACTGAATAAATAATGTTTGATCATACACAGCTTGGTGTATGATGAACAACAAGCCTCACACTGAACACACTCCTGTGTGTCTTCACTGTGTTGTGTAGATGCAGAGAATAATCCATTATTTTCAGCAGCTTTTGCAGCATTCTGCTCTGGACAGTCAGCTCCAGTGGCTGCAGAGTTATTCCCGGTACAGAACCAGCCTTCTTCATCACTTTGTTCAGTCTCTGGCTCTGATGCTGCAAAGCTAATTGCACTTTTCACAGCAGTTTTATAGAAGATATGCAGCATTTCAGTGTAGACATGGAATCATCTCAGCTTCTTTATGAAGAAGCGTCTGCTCCGTCCCTTTTTGTAGGTGCTTCTGTGTTGCATTTCCAGTCTACCGTATTTTCGGACTATAAGTCACTTTTTTCATATAGTCAGGTGCAACTTTTATACTAGTGCTGGGCAATTATTAAAATTTTAATCAGGATTAATTACATAAAATGTTGAGATTAATCGCAAAATGTTATTTCCCTTTAAAAGAAGACCTACTGCTATATGAAGAAATGCAGCAAATTTTGGTTTACAAACACTAAATCAGGGGCTCCAGAGTGACTCTCTGGACCTCCCACAATGCCTCTAAATACAAGGCTAAAATGCTAAGAACAAACAAATGTTTTTAAATATAAATAAATTAACAAATGCAGGTTTTTAAAACTGTTTTAGTTTTTTCCCATGAAAAAATTACATTCAATTTCCACAACATAAGGATACCAAAAGAGTAACACACTTCTTTGAAAATGAAGACAAATTTCTTATGGTAGATTTTTATAAAAATGATAAGTTGCCTTTTTGAAAAGGTCTCGTAACATCGTTTTATTTAGCTGGCTGAGAGGAAAATGGCTCTTTGGATTGGAAAGGCTCAAGGCCATAATAAACCAACACATTTAGCAGCAGTTTTCTCTTTAAACAGCAACAGTTAAAATATTTCGTCATATATATTTATAAAATCAAATATTTATAAGAAAGAAGGATGAAATGTTCAGGATTTACTGTACAATATATGCACAGTAACTTCCATTCATGCCCCTTTAGTGCTCTAAAAAAGTTTAAATTATTTAATAACCTTTTAATAATAAATCTGAATCTTATAATAATTATATAAAAAATTAAAGACCTTAAACTGTGTAAACATTCAATCTACAATTCAGCTCTTCTCTTCAAATTTCTGTTAAGATATAAGCAGGATGAGGAAATCACGTTTAGCCCGTACAAAGGTTCTGTCACGACTTTTTAAACTAAATATCACACATTTAGAAAGATTTCAGTGCACGCCTTTTACTGACAGACACCTGTTCAGGTGATGCTGGCGCACAAATACTCTCAATGAGAAACTAGATGGCGGCAATAGTTAAATTAAAGCTGCGTCAACATGCCCAGCCCTGGTTTAAATAGTCTACAGATGGTTACAGTAAAGCATTTTCTACTTTTAAAATGTTTTCGTCTGCAGTTGATTTCAATAGACTTTATCATTGACAGTGTGGATCAGCTGCTTTGTGTGTGCGCTTCATTTTCAGTCCGGGTCAGAGCTTTAAGTAGATGCATGCAAATACAGGACAAAAACATGGCTGATACTCACATGTAGATCTATCTATGGATCTATACTTTCATGTTCAGAAATTACAAAGAACAAACTAACAGAGTTCTAAATCACATCCACATTAGACAAATATCGTGTCATGGACACATTTTTATTAACTTCCAGCCTCATGACTTATTTAACAGCTTATTACTGTTGGGTTTTCTTCTGTAAAGAATTTTTTCTTAGCAATGAGCCTGATCCATGCCACTTTATTTTTATATTATCTTACCTTTTATGTGATAATATGTCAATATCTTCAAAAACTAAAAATACTGACCGGCCATAAACACCAAATTATCCATCAGGTAGCATAAAAGAAGGTAAAGGCTAAAAGATAAAATAAGCAGAGAAACATTAGCTATGAATGTGAGGGAAGTTGTAAGTGGTACTTTGAATTGTTAAAATTCATCAGCAAGATTTGAACAATTAGTATAATGTTAAAAATGTTAAATTTAAATCCTTACTCTTAAAACGGTAGCCTACAACAAAATAAGACAACGGTGCTGATCTACATTAGAATTAAGATCTCTGCGTACTTAAAAATGGCTCCAGCAGGTCTTCGGTTCATCTTTGCTTGATTGGTTTGGTGCTTCACAAGCCATCAACAGATCTTGTTACCTTTGCCAGCCATGACCTTACATACCTGTGTGGGTTGAACTGCTCTAATGGCCGTTGCATTATATAAAAATCAGTTTTAAAAGCCAGCTTACAGGAAGGGAGTTCCTCTAGGCAGGAAGAACGTCATTCATGCTGCTGAAGGCTTGCTCACATTCACAGTAGACGCAGCAGTAGTGTTGACAGCTTGAAGTAGAGGCTTCAGGTCTGCTGGTGTCCCCCCTTTGCTCCGTGCATTCCTGAAGTCCCTGGATACTTCCTCATCTCTACTTTCAGCCTGTCACACAAGCGGAGCACCTCTGCATCACCTTACTGTATATCCAGCTTTCTGTGAAGCCATTTGTTTGGCTGAAGAACCATCACATCAGCCATCAGCTGGTTTTCATCTCTATGAAAGGATCTTAAGGAAGTTGGTGGAGTCCTTCTAGATTTTAGGATTTCTGTCAGGCTGTGAAAGAACTGCCCTGCATTGGTCTTCAAAATTCTCTCATTTTCATGAAGAGTTACATTCTTGTAAGACTTTCTTTCTGAGCCTGAAGAAAAGCCTCCTTGTACGGGCCTGGTGATGATGCCATGGATTCAAACACTCAAACCTGTCTAGTCGGAGGCTTCTCCGCTTCAGAGCATCCTGTCATGGATGCTCCATGACAGATCACTGAGCTCTCTGAGGGCATCTTTGTTAGTAAAAGCAGTCCTAACACAGACTACCAGCACAGACCTGCCACTAATTAAAGTTCCAGGAATCTTTATTATCCTATGAGGGTAATTTGTTGTACAGCTAGTAAAAACAATCAGTCACAAACACACAAATGACAGTAAATATTTAAAAGGACCGGGATAAAAAATAAATAAATGAATATATTTGTGTCTGTTAGTCCTGCATCTTGGTAGGATGTACCTGCTACCGATGGAAGCAGCAAAAATTCACCAGCCAACGGGTGGCTTTGGTCCGCAAGGATTAAACGAGCCTTGTTTAGCACTCTGGTTTGATGCAGGGCTGAAAGGTCATTCAGGGAGATCCCTGCAATTTTCCCACATAGTCTAACAATCCCGGCAATCTCTTCTTGTTCTTGAGAGAAAGGAGCCGTACCAACAGATAAAGGAGATTCAATAAGACAAAAATAAAACATTTGAAAAAAGTCCTGTCAACATTAAACCTACGAAGCTTCTGATAAAAATACATGTGCTGGTGAGCCTTCCTGCACACAGCGCCCACATGAAGGTCAAAGGTCAGCCTGCCATCCAAGTGGGTGCCCAGATATTTGTGTTAACCAGCTCGACTGCCTGGTTCTCAATCCTGACAGGAGAGATGTTTGGAGGATTCTTCAGAAAGTCAGTTGTGGTGGACTCATCAATCAGCACAAGTTTTTTTTCTATTTTTGACAATGTAATAAACTATTTTCTTTTTCATGTCTGTTGATACATGGTCAGTGATTTCAGCACGTGTTGAGTGTGAAGCTCTGCCCATTCTCACACCATTTAACTCGTGCAGTCTTATATCAGTTAGCATATCAGTAAAAGGATGCCCATGCTTACCACTTTTATAAGCTGTCCTAAAATCTCTGCAGGTTGTGTCATATTCAGCTTTTTGCATGTCTTGAATTTTCTTTCATTTCACCGTCTTTTCAGTCGCCACGGCTTTTATTTAGGATCTTTAATGGTCTGTGGTGTTTGATTTTTGGGATGAAAAATAGCAAATTTTGTCGCTAGTCACTTAAAAATATGGTCGGAGGGGTCTGAATACTCGCTAACAACACTGCAAGCTACTGGCTTTTTTTATACTTGCAGGAGTGCACCTGCTGTTAAAAATTAGATGCACCGCTCCAACTTAACGTGCACAAACTTGCACGTATTTCGAGCTCTGAACAAGTTAACTTGCCTGCAGGTTGAAAATGGAGCATTTTCACCCTAAACATCAACCAAAGCTAAAAAAAAAGAATACTTTTTATTTTTGTTCTTGTATTTATATCCAGAAGAAAGTCAGCTTAGTCATCTTTGTCTTATTTTACCTTAGTCAGGGCGGCGTGGCTCAGTGGGTAAAGTGGTCGTCGTGTAGCCTGAGGTTTGCCGGTTCGAGCCTCGGCATGTGGAGCTCATGTCTCGGTGTCCCTGAGCAAGACACCGAACCCGAACAGATCATCCTTAAATTTGAGACGTTTGGTACAAGAATAATATTTTATCTACAATTCATATTCTCTGTGTAACTATGTGATCTGAAACATTTTTGTCAAATGTTTTGTGAACATCTTTTGGTGCTGCAGACTTGGATAAAAATGATATTCACCTAATTTTCACAAAATACTTACTGATATATCTGATAACTCGAAGATGTTATTTTGTCTTATCTTAATGATTTAAGGGTTTTTTCTTCTAATCAGACAATATTTGGATGTTGTCACATACCTGCCATGTCATGGCTGTCACCTGCAGCCTTCCTCAGAAACGTTTCCCTTCTGAATAGAAGAAAAACAAAACTTATGATGTGATCTTACTGAAACTACATGGCTTTAAAGAAGTAAAGGTTTAAAACTGGATTGAAGGAATTCTAGTTGTGATTTCCTTCTCGATTTTCTCAGGCTGGTTCGTTTCTGGAGCATCGAGGAAAGGGCTCCTCAGGCCATCGCCTCCCTGTCCAACGGCCTCTGCTGTGCCTTTTCTGCTGAAGGAAGTGTCCTTGCTGCCGGGTAAGACACAACAAACATGCTGATCTTGTTGTCACCACTGGCAGAATGTTTTCTGATGTTTTTTTTTTTAAACTTTAGGACTCGGGATGGTAGTGTCCACTTTTGGGAGTGTCCTCGAAGCATTGCCAGTCTGCAGCACATGTGTAGGATGGCTGTCCGTCGGCTGATAACCACCCAGCAGGTGGAGGCTCTGGCCATTCCTACACCGCTACGAGACTACCTGACCTACAGAGCTGTTTGAATCTATCTGCACCAGCTCACCCAACTGCACTTGTCCCAACAGCATGCTGCTGAAGAGCCAACCAATCCTGTATTTTGTTTTAGAAAAACAAAAGGAGATAAAAGGATTCTTGCAGTTTTGAACAAATTAAAGCAATCTGGATTTTAAAGAGGAAATTTAAACTGAAAGCTGAGTCATGCCTGTTTAAAATCCTCCATTCCTCATTTGTAAATATTTATTTTTATAAGTGTTTTTGTAAATGACTGCTGGTCCCAGAGCTCCATCCTTAACCTGTTAGGTCAAAGTTCATCCCGGGTCTTCCTGCCTACAGATCAGTTTGGTACTTTCTCCTGCTCCTTCAGCTGGACTCGTCTTTCTTCTGGCTTAGTAAAATCATTTATCTCCTCTTCTAACTAGTAATGGCTGCTGCATTTAATGGAGATGCTTACTGTGAATGTTGGGATTTCTTTTTGTCTGCGTCAGAAAAGGGCAGGGACGTGGAGATGCATCACACTATGGTTTCCCTTGCTGCATTATCAGTCTGCAAGGACTGACCCAAGTACACACATGATCATCTCATCGCACAACAGACTAAGAAGACAAGGATGAGATAAACAGC
This sequence comes from Melanotaenia boesemani, assembly GCF_017639745.1. Taxonomy (NCBI): domain Eukaryota; kingdom Metazoa; phylum Chordata; class Actinopteri; order Atheriniformes; family Melanotaeniidae; genus Melanotaenia; species Melanotaenia boesemani. The sequence goes on along the minus strand of NC_055690.1, from coordinate 4,767,231 downwards.
CAGGAAGCCAGTTGTAGCCCCTCTTTCCCAACCTCTTGCAGGCGGATTACAGTTCAGCTAATCCACATGGTGGTTATGTTGAGTCCCAGTCGGTCTGTGCACAAAAATATTGAACCCAGCGTATGAACTACTGATACTGAGGATGTGAACATATCGACACTGTTATGGTTTCGTAGAAAAACATAATCAGTCATTTTTCTGTCCCAGTGTTTCTCAGACACAATATTTACACCAACATTGCATCCTCAAAACTATTTTCATGTAGGTACGTGGTAGCTTTTTTCTTGCCTCACATAGGAACTTTGAAGCAAGTCATTAGCCATTTTATTAGCATGTTAAAGCTCCATCATGTGTGTCCAGCCATACTGGTCAGTGTTCAGTATTGTGGAAGTATTGACTAGAAAACATCATAGTTTCTGTAAATGACGGATTCGGCCTGCAGATGTTAGAATTGCTTCCAGCAAGGCCAAAAAAAAAAAAAAGAAAGAAATGGGAAAACACTGCGTCATGGATATTTCAACAGCTGTTAATTTTTTTTTTTTTTTGCTGTCCTTCTATGTCCAACAATGAAGTGTCTTACTACTAAACTCCAAACTTAAATGTGGACCCCTCACTTGTAAACTACTGCTCTAGACTATGCTTCAGGTGTTTATCTCTGTTGACCAATCTGCTGCCAAATCGGCTGAATTTTTGTTTGGGAAAGAGAAGTGGAAGTTCAGTGACACTTTTTTAAGGCAGTGTTTTAAAATCCTGCCTTTTTTCCTGTCCTATGTTTTTGTTGTTTCTTTTCTTTTGGGGGCGGGACTTTTCCCCCCTGCAGTTGATGAGCGAAGGGAAATGTGAGGAAGGAAAAGGAAACAAAGCCTGGGTCAAATAACGTTTCCCAGGTCCTTTGTGTTTCTGTGTAGGTGTAGAGTTTGCATTAAATCATCTTGGCAATAAGTTGTGACATAACTAAAGCCAAAGGTTTTCCTTTTCAAATGATTTTGTAAGTGGCTGGGTCATTCCAGTAAGTTATACTGAGATGAGAGAATGGGTATTAATTTGCTTTATAACAGTTCATTGTACAGAACCCGCGCAGTTTCTTTACATCTTTACCCGTCACGGCTGATAACGGTTATGCCTCAGAGAGATGCAGTATAATGCATTGAGTATATCAATTACACATGAATGTATTCTGTTCCTGCAATCTTCTTGTAATGTATTATGTTTCTGGTTTCAATAAAAACTTTTTGACAACATGAGATGGCTGGTGGGCGCTGAGGGAAATCCAGCTTATATTTATTTATTACTAGATATTGTTTGAAAAGGGTAAAGAAAAGGTTTTTGTTCGATGATTTATGGATTATATGGTGATGCCCAGACCCTGTCCCAGGTCTGAGCGGATCCAGATGGCAACATCCTGTTGCTGCAGACATAGTTGATGAATGGTTGTCATGCATTTCTTGAGGTTCATTGTACCCAAGCAAACCTCAAGAATGAGAAGCATTTTTACAGTCTTTATATTGATATCTGGAGAGAATCTGAACTACAGATTCAGTCAGTATCAAGTGGTCCTATGGCTGGATGTGATATGCTCAGGACATGAAATCCAAAACTGTCATATTTAGAGTATTCACCATGGAAATCACCATGCATGATATCTCTGGATTCTGTGGGTTTTCATACAGTGCAACTTTTACCACAACTTTTCAGCCTGTTAGTTGTGAACGTCTGCAGCTGGAACAGCTTCTTAATTACTGCATCCACACCAAACAGCAAACGGTCATCAGCGAGTGTGTGATTTTTCAGCTAGAAGAGCAACGTGCCGAAGATCCTGTACAGTCTCCTGTTGAAAGGCAGCCATTTTTGCCAGGGTTGTACCAGCATAAAATCTCATGGCCCCCCTGAAGCCACAAGCTGCAGAGCCAGACAGCCATGCAGGGAGAATCAGCTGCACAGCTGTCCCTGCAACAGCCTGTGACCTGCTCAATGTTGATTAACCCAAGTGAGGATCTGCCCCAAGACACACTTTGAAAGGCCTGCCCCCTTCATTTACATAATGAAACAAAAATTAATACAGAAATGTAAAAAGGAGACATAGAAATCAATATGCTTGGAAAAATAAATAGAGAAAGAAAATGCAAGACTGGAAATGATAAGGACAAAAACATGACTGAATAAAAAAAAAAACAGCATAAATAAATAGATTAAATGGTAAATTAAAATAAAATACAGATATAAATAATTTTGGGGCTAAGAAAATGTCAAAGGAAAATAACAAATAAAATACAGGCATAAAAAAATAAAGACAAACCCAAATAAATAAATTGAACTGAAAATGACATCCAAAAGTAAATAAATAGGAATATTCACACAAAGTTAAATTAAACCAGTTGAAAATGACAAAAGAAATATAAATTTGTGTCATGTTTTATAGGTTTCTTATACACACAGTATCGTGATTAAGGAGGCTGATGGTGAACCGGGTGTAATTCCCCGGTTTGCCCAGCAGGGGTCGCTGATTAACCTCCTCTGTGGTGATGGTTGGGAGGTGGGAGGCTGGAGGCTGGAAGCGTCTGCGGCTGGTGTTCCCTTTCAGAGGAGCTGCACCCTTTTAACGCGCCGCTAACGGAGCTCCGTTGTCTGTAGGAAACAGTGAGTATTTACCAGCAATACCGTGTAGTTTACATTGAGGAGACCCAGTTATCCTGAAAGGACCGCGCTGAGGCACACAAACGCACAGTGAGAATCGATTAGATCATTTACCCTGATCCCACTGGCTTCACAAAAAACGGTAAAAAGTAAAGCTGTGACTTGATCCAATTAAGCTAATTAGCTAGCTAGAGGTCTTACTTGAAACCAAAACAAAGACGTATCGGCTTAGTGAAAGCTCTGCTGTGATTACCGAGAGAGGAATAAACAGTCAGAGTTTGTTTTTATTGACATTTCCAGCAGTAAACCAAACAGTAGCCTAGCTAGCTAACCTAGAAGGTACAGCAGCTTTAGCCTTGTCATGGTTTTTGTTCCGACTTCACAATAAAACTGGAGCTTTGTATCCGGATTTTAACATGTGCTGCAGATTGTGGGCCAGACTTTACAGATCCTTCTCGTTTTAAAGATCTTTAACCAGTTCCTCTCTAATGTTCAGGTCCTGTCAGCCAAAGTTTATACCTGGAACAGGCTTGTGGGAAAACTTTGATATTCCCAATAACTGATGGTTAATTATTCCATGAATACGTTATTGTTCATGCTCCTCAGATATTTTAGTTGTGTTTCAGCTTCCAGATGACTGTTGGAGCTGATCTATGTTTGCATTCAGGTTTATGGGACATTTCAGTGTTTGGACATAATAAAATGAATCATGTTCCTGCCTTTCTGCAATACCATTCATGTATATTCGTAACATGGATCTGATCAGTCAGGTTTCAGAGCAGATTCTCAGGAGAAATCTGGATTTTATTTCACGGCTTGGTTTCCATCACTTTACCTTCATGTGTTTCACACTGAGTGGCCTGGTGTGTTGGAGCTGTCATGCCTCAGGCTGCACAGTGCTGCCCTTCATCCAGAGGTCACTGGTTCTGTCCCCAAAATGCCTACAACCTCCCACCAGTAGTACGGATGATATTTACCAACACCTAAACATACTGACAAAATGTTGATTCAGTTGTCTTTTTTCCCAAATAAGTAAACAAATATGTGCTTTATTACTTCTGGTAGGGTAGTTTCTTTGTTATCGCAGCCATCAGAGTTAAAGAACACAGCTAAATATGAGAGAAATGTAAACACGTGATAGCTCCTGATAAAAAAAATGCTTGAGAATCGCTGCATAGAAATGAGATCACGTGTATGTGTGAATCAAGATGGCGATTTTTTAAAAGGCATTATCACGCAGCCCTAACCTTCTTCCAGCTTTTCTGGTTTATTTTGCTCAGGCGTGAAAAACTCCTGAATTAGTGAAGATAATAGAAAGCAAATGAGCAAATTTAACCCTATTCCACATTTTACCATTGATTCTAGTTGTGGTCTTCGCCATAAGTGATGTGTACCATGCGCCGGTCTTACTTTCAAACCAACACACAACTCTGTACAGCTGTGGATCAGAACCAGTCACAGCTGGCTCTGATCCACCTATCACCCACCCCTTCTCCTGGCTTTATATTACGGCTTTATTCTTTCTGAGCTTGGGTAAGAAGGGAATGAAGACAGAATACGCAGACATTCACAGAGATGATAAAAGTCCTAAACCTGTGATGTGTTAGAAACACTCAGCAAATGTTAGGTCGGATGTGCAACCATGCTCTTAGAGCCCTGTGATGAGGTTCGATATGATGTATGGATGGTGTTTATTGACACCATAGGTGTTTATATACGTGCATATGAAATATTAAAAATGTACATATGTTGGTAGGTTCTTGAAAATATAAATATGTAGTAAATTATAATCAGGATATGTGGTGAAAAGAGACAGGCAGTAAAAGTGATCGTCAGATTGAAAGCTTTGTTCTGTCCGTCCTCCTTTTAGATCATATGAAATCATGACTGTAGTTTAGTTTTTCTTTTCTCTGTTTGATTCTTTTTTTGTGATAAAATACCGAAAACAGAACAAATAAACCAACAAAACAAAATGGGTTTTTATGAAATTTGTAAGGTTTTTGTTATAAAATAAAATATTTTGGTGTCATATTTTTTAAAAAATTGTTTTTATTAATGAAAAATCATCATGTAAATGTGGTGGATTATAATCCCTGTGAGGGGTTGTACTCATTTAGATTTTATGTGTTATGTGTCATACAGGTTCTTTTCTTTCTGTTTCAGGGCTTTTCGCTGTGACCTCTGACTTGTCTTGATCAGGGGAAAGTTGGTGGCCATGTTTAATCTGATAAAGAAGGACAAGGAGAGGGAGGGCAGCCGGAAGGAGAAGAAGGATAAGAAGGAGAGGATGTCTGCGGCCGAGCTGCGTAGTCTGGAGGAGATGAGCATGCGACGGGGTTTCTTCAACCTGAAGAGGGAGGCCAAGCGGGAGTCCAAGAACAAGCTGGAGATCTCTCACCCCATCCCCATCAAAGTCGCCAGCAGCAATGAGCTTTCCCTCACGGACATCGAGTCGGACGGGTTGAGCAACCGGAGCAGCGTGGTGCTGGATGAGCAGCTGAGTGCTGCCAGCTCCACCGACGACCTGAAAGGTGAAGGTGGAGGTGGCCAGGATGGACACCGCAGCTCGGTGCGGGATCGCGTGGCTCATTTTGGTTCTTTGGCCAAGCAGAACTCCTCTCAGATGATGAAACGTTTCTCCTTCTCCCAGAGGAGCAAAGAGGAGAGCCCCTCGGAGGGCTCCACGCCATCTGGTCAGAACTCTGCGGCGCCGTCCCCTCAGGTGGAAAGCAAAGTTTTCAGTCTGCATCAGAAGCACAGCTGCAGGCTACAGCCAGGAGCAGCAGAAACCAGGAATGTCTCCATCCCTGACGTGGTGGATAAGACTTTCCACGCCAAGCTGCCGCTGCCGGCTGTGGTCGCTCCAACTGCACCTGAAGCACGGGAACTGGAGCTCCAACGCCGCAACACCGGAGACTTTGGATTCTCTCTGCGTCGCACCACGATGCTGGATTGTAGCCCGGACGGAGGAGTTTACAGACGTGTGGTCCATTTCGCTGAACCTGGTGCCGGCACCAAAGACCTGGCTCTGGGGTTGGTGCCGGGCGATAGGCTGGTGGAGATAAATGGAAAAAATGTGGAAAACAAGAACCGAGACGAGATCGTGGAGATGATCCGTCAGTCTGGAGACACGGTGAAGCTGAAGGTGCAGCCCATCCTGGAGCTGAGCGAGCTGAGCCGGTGCTGGCTGAGGAACACGGAGGGTCTGCCTCATGACGCCAGATATGTAAGCAGCTCTTACCTACAAACTTCTCTCTGTTTCCTGAGTTTAAAGGCTTTAATCTAAAAAGGACCAAACCATCTAAAGTTGTTCTGAGTGGGAGTTCATCAGCATGTAAATGTAGTTAGCCTGTTTCTGGTACTGATCAGTATATTCCTGCTTTTAGTGTCTTATCATGACGTAGGAGCTGATGATGCTATTGGGCCCATTAAAATCTGTTTTCATCTGTTAAAGTCAGCAGACTTTAAAACAATATCGTTTCCGATCTTCCCTCTCTGCTGCTCGGATAACATTTTTATTCCAGATTACTTTAAATCCTGTGAGAAACTCTTAATCTTCTGGTCAACTTCATAAACACAAACTTCCGTCTCATTCTCTGTCAGGGTCATGTTCACCTGGTTTGACCAAGAATAGTGACATTTTTTTTCCTGTCTGCTGTCACTGCAACAGATTTAAGTGGAGTTTCTTAAAAACTGAGTTTCCTGCTAATATTTATTCCTTTGAAACATATTTTGCATGACCAGCATACTGATATTTATAGTTTAAATTTTAAAGGAGACATGAAAAAATAATCTTGCTTTTGCATGAGTTGATATATTTGGGTGTCTAAAGTCGGATGTCGTCCTAAAAGCTGCAACCGTGACGCTCTTTGGCGCTCCCTCAGTCTGAAGAGGAACCCTGTTTCACTGGGATGCCTTCATTGTACATAGTCATGTATAATAGATCCAGTTGTCTGCAGGGGTGACGGGAATCTGGCACTGTGCTGAAATTCCGGCATGTAGTAAATAGTGATGGGAGAAAAAATGTGGGATACATGTGTGCAAGGATAAAAAATGGCAGACTGTTGAACAGAGACCTCTTGCTCTCAACCAGAACCATAATTTAACCAGTTGTTGTTTCTCCAAGCACTTTGCCTCCGTTATTGTCATTGACACTTCTGTGCTTTTCTGCAATCAGTTTGCACTTTGCAGCAGCAAGTGATGAAACTGTAACGTCGGCTTGAAATTGGTGTGTTAGTGGTGTTTATGGCAAGCTTTACGGCAGCTGGTGCAGAAATGAAAAGAACCAGATACCTGTTTCTGCTCGTCATGCTTTTAAAGAATGATTTACGCCACAAGTGGAAAAAAGTTTTGTCTCGGGCCATAACGAAACTTTTTATGAACTCCCCACAGCGGCTATGCGAACTTTACATATGACTCGTTTGCAGGGCTACAGTCACCTCGGACATACCTTTGTCCATGGGTGTCGCACCCGTGGGGGATGTGGGTGTTTTTGACTCCCCCTACATCGCTCCCCCTCCCTCCTCTTGCTCCTTGGATTATGTCAGGACTGTCGGTGATCAGCTGTTCAGCTTTTCTGCCCCAGTTATGTCTTTGGGGAGGAGGAAACTAGCATGATGTTGACGCAAAACAGAGCCTGTTTTTATTAGATAGCCTTTGGTTTGTATATGTTTTGTATTATTTTCATTATTAGCTGAGGTTTGCTGGTGACACAGCTTTAAAATCTGGTGGTTGTAATACAACCAGATGGATCCGGTTCAGGGGCCTCATTTATAAAGCTGGTGTAGGTACAAAAACCATTGTATGCCAATTAGTCAAATTTTAGGATTAAAAAAAACCAAACTTGGCAGGAGAATGTCACTGTCTCCATGGCAACTCTGACCCTGGCGTTCGCACAAAGTCTGGAGACGGGAAACTGCGACACCAATGGATCAGAATAAAACCAAGGAAATGATGTGAAACATGAGACATTTGTGCAAAATCAGATGTTACTAGAGATGTAGGATAACTATTTCTAATAACCGATACCAATAACCGATAACTTTCAGCTACGAAAGGCTGATAACTAATAACCGATAAACACACACATCAATACTAACAAAACTTAAAAGACTTTTCACTGTTTTATGAAGAGACGTTGATCTTTTCCAGTGAAAAGCTTTTAGCATGCCTCTCAAACATTTTCTAAAGATTCCAAACAGAACTATCTGATAAAATGTGTGAATACATTTGGCGATAGCATCATACTTGGATGGAAGGCATCGGCATCGTAAACCGTGGCTCCAAGTGAGGAATCAGACGAGAAAAGCCTCTGTCCTCAACGAGGGTAAAGGGCTGGTCGTCAAGCGCCATCGTTTCCATGATTACATCTTCAGCAGCTTTAGCCCGTGGGTCCTGTCGTCAGATAATCACACTCATTAATAAATTCTCATCTACCTCTGACTACTTCATTAATTGGTCTAAAAAACAGTTTTACTCATGAACTGCACTTTCCAGAATAATCCTGATGCTGCACTACAATCAGGAAATATCAGATACGTAGGAATAAACTTATTCCCCTTGGTTGTCAGAACCAACAAAGCTAAATTATGTCCAGCTTTGTGGACGTTGCACAGGGTGTGGTGGAGGTGCCCTCGATGGCTGCTTCTCCTGCACCCTGGGACGGATTGCTCCATCATGCTTAGTCATGTTTACATAAAAACAATGACTCTACAAAAAACAAACACACAGACATACACACAGCAGACACACACCCACACATACTTGCTGTTTATGGATTTCACAGTTTTTCTTCTCACAGGTGACCCTATAGCTGGTCTGTTGTGTTCTCTCAGAAGCCTTTAGGATGTTTCCTGGTTCTTTCCAGGCGTAGCAGCTGTTCAGTTTCTCTTTAGCTTTGATTGCAGTTGTTGTGGTTTGTTTTCTACCTTTTTTGTTCTCCCTTTTAACACCGTTAACACTGTACACTAGTCTCTGGCTCACTTTGTTTATTAGTAATTAGTTTAATCAGCTTCACTCAGTAACGTCTCCACACTGTGATGTGTTCACTAGGCCGGAAACATTGGTGGACGGTTCATAAACAGCCCTAAATCCTAATGAATGAAAGACAACTGATAGCTAGCCTGTAGTCTCAGTATGGCTGGAGTCTGAAAGATAAGTTGATGGTTTACAACTTTAATTCTAAGAGAGACTCTTAAATATAAATAAAAACGTAAGATAAATATGTAAATCAGATGCTGAAAACTTTCATGGAAAATATGAGTTTTTTTTGGAATTTGATGGCAGGAAGACATCTGAGCTCAGCGGGACAGAAACAGCTTAAAACACGTGAGGGTCAACAGTCATTTCTACGACGGTTCTATTTAAAGTACCGGTGACAGTAGTGGGAAGTGTAATCTGTTAGGAAGGAAGTCTGCTTTGAGTATGCAGCTGTGAGCTAAGGAGCCAGTCTAACCGATTATCCTTTTTTTTTTTAAAGAGGGGCACTGTTTAAAATGAGGGTGTCGAACTAAACTGTGCAGAGGTAAGGTTTAGATAGCTGCTCTGTGCACATTGCACTAAAGAGGATAATACTAATGGAATTAATTATTTAAATGTGGTTACAGCATTCTCTGAAACACTACTGTATCATCTACTATGATTAAGTTTCTTTCCAGGTGCTGTAAAGTCAGTTAATTCACACTTCAGAGTTATTAGAAAATTGGATTATGAGGATACTTTCACTTCACTTTCTGAAAAATGATTAATTTCTTCACAATGTTCTGAGGAGAGCAGGGTTTCTGTGCTGCATTTGACAGGATAAAATGCTTTGTCTCATGAAAAGAGCTACTGTAAGGATTTCCATGGAGCAAACAGGAAGTGCATACCAAAGGGGACTTTACTTTAAGTGCATTTGTGGTCATGCACAGACATAAACACACACTCACTTCCCCTCCATAACCTCTGTGGCCAGCCTGTTCAGCTGGTTTATGTGTGTATTAAGCAGAAGGCCTGTATTTTATTCATTTTAACAAATCTTTGCTGCACTGACACTTTTAAAGCTGAAAAGAGAAGCTGAGGTGTTTTTGGTTGACTACCATAGTTCATGTCACTGATTTGAGCTGATTTACATCAGCTCTGATACATAAATAACATATTAGTACAGATATTATTTATTTCTCATTAAGTCAAATTTATTTGTGGTTTTTGCAGATAAAATCACAAAATGCTTTACAATAAAATCCATAAAAACATAAAACCATAAAAGCAGAGCATCCATGATAACAAATTAATATAAATAAAATGTCAATGAAAGGATGTACAACGAAAACAACAGTTTAACCACAGGCAGATTTAAACAAGTGTGTCTTAAGCTGATGCTTACAGCTGTCTACACTATCAGCAGATCTAATACTGGTCTAGAGACTGGTCTAGAGACTGGTCTAGAGACTGGTCCAGAGACTGGTCTAGAGACTGGTCCAGAGACTGGTCCAGAGACTGGTCTAGAGACTGGTCTAGAGACTGGTCTAGAGACTGGTCCAGAGACTGGTCCAGAGACTGGGGGCCGTCTGGTCAGTTTATTAGATCTGAGTGTGCGAGACATGGTGTGGACGTGAATTTTATTTATTTTTATTTAACCTTTATTTAACCAGGAAGTCCCAATGAGATTAAAAACCTATACAATTTTATACATATATATATATACATATATATATATATATATATATATATATATATATATATATATATGTATATATAGATATATATATATCTATATATATATATATATATATATATATATATAGTAACTGTATTGTAAGTGCTATATGTTTGTGCAGATACAGTCATTATACGGTCTCGAACAGTTTTCAAACACCATTTCAGGGCTCCAGACTAACTTTTTTTACAAGGAGCACAGTGGCCCCTAACTTACATTTTTAGGAGCGCAAGTAGAAAATTTAGGGGCACACAATGAAATATTCACATTTCCACTCATTTTCACTGTATTAGTGATAAATACTTGAACACTAAATTAAGAAATTACAATGTTTACAATTCACATTTTTTGCAGTTGACGTAAAGAAACATCTTACTGGTCGCACTAATACAAAACAAGTAGACACAGAAGCTGTCAAATCAAATCAGATGGAATTTGATGAATTGATCTTCACTTTATAGTCGAAGCAGAACGGCAACTTTGTCACCATCATCCCCCACAGGGCATGTATGACTGGTCCATGGAGTTCCTGGCAATAAACAGCTTCCACACTTCTGCACAGGCCCTCTACCACATATCCCCTGTCACACACACACACACACACACACACACACACACTGCTCTGTGCCACTGCCACGTTCCTATGGAAATACTAATTGAGATATTATTGAGTGTAAGAACATATTTATTTAAACAAACATGAACATTTCCAACATGGCAGCAAAAGCTGTAACAAACAGTCAGAACTCTCCTCATACACACTCCACAGTGCTGGTTCTTACCTGGTTTTCAGGGTGATAGTTCAGCTCATTCTCAACAGGTTGTTTCATTTTTGAGCATTAAAGCCTATTTTTCAATTCCACAAAGTGGTTGATCGCTTGACTGCGTCGTCTTTAAGAAAATCAGGAAGAGTTGTGTCTCATTTGGATGGTCATCCTCTTCAATTCAGCTCTGCTTTGAAGTGACTTGGTTTAGAAGCTATTTGATTTATTTTCTTTTTTCTCTCTTAAGAAATTATTAAAATCTCAAGTAAAATTTGAAACTATTCAAAAGATTTGGCACCCTGTATGAAAACAAAAAGATACTTTTTTCTTTTCTTTAGTATCAAAATATTGTTTTATGTCCTTTATGAGAATTTCTGTTTCACTGCATCGGGTGAAGAATTTCCTGATATCCATCTACAGAAGTCACATGATAATATGCTTCAGTTAGCATGAGGTCATTTGGTTTTATTCATAAAAATAATATAAAACTGACTTTTTGTGACACGTTGCGAGACCTGAAACTGCGCTGTGTGCTCACCGCTCACCTGACACACGGAAGAGCTGCGTGATGTGTGTGTTCACCTGCTGCTCGTGCACGGTGACGTGCAGAGACAGAATGAGTTTGAGACCATCTTCAACTAATATCATGACAAAGCCATAATAATGCAAATACACACTTTCAAAGATCAATAAACTTTTATTTCTAAAGAACATTTTACACTGGAACTGGAAGAAAATTTAAATAACAAAAACATAATAAATAGAACAGACTCTCAGTGTCATTAACGATGAATGAAAACCAAACACAACCAAAAACAATAAAAGTATGACACGAGAGAGATACTCTGCAAGAAACGCGAGTGTTCAGTCGAGATGCTCCATAGTGCAGCCTGTTGTTGTTAAACACAGTCTATGGTAAAATAAGAAGGAAAAACAAACAAACAAAATGATTGTGGCTGGCAAACTTCTTCGCTTATTTTTTCTTGCCGTGCAGTTAATTGACTTGTTGCTTATCGTGACAAGACAACCTGCGGCCGTTGAAAAGAGTAAACGAGACGTTTTAAAGACACTAAATTTTTCGATAGTCTCTTTTTAAAGAAAGAGTTGCTAGAGATGTCTAAAAACCCGCTAATTATTGCTAAAAGTTGTTAAGCTGGCGACAGTTGGTCCTCCAGGGAGATGTTTTTTCAACAGCTTCAGCTCTCAGCTGCCTGGTATCTCCACCACCTGACCCCCAACAGCTCTCCGCATAATCCTCCATGGACGGCCCCCACACCTTACCCCACTTGACAGTGACGAGAGGCCAGTTTCAGAGACAGATGGAGGAACTACACCAGAGGAAGGCTGCAGGTCCGGATGGGATCTGCCCCAAGGATCCTGAAGACCTGCACCACCCAGCTGTCTCTTATCTTGCAGCATTTATTCAGTCTGAGCTCGAGTCAGGGGAGAGTTCCAGTTGTCTGGAAATTAAGTTAAAGAAATACCATCAGAAATCACGAGGGCGGTGCTGAGCAGAACAGCTGACATGTGAACAGCAAAAGTAACAAACCAGAGAAATAAAGGATCAGGAAAGGAACAAAACAGCAGAAGAAAAACGAAGACAAACACTACAACTGTAGAAATTGTTCGAGCTTTTGAAGAAAGACTGTATGCGAATGTTGGGCTGTTGGAAACAACTTGCATTACCGCCTCAAACGTCGGCGACGTATGAAACAGACATCGCTATTTACTCACGTTACGGAGCATAAATGGGCCTTAAGCAGGGAAGTCCAGATGTCCCTCCACCCATCCACATTTACCAGCTCGTCCGGAGGGGTCCAGAGGCATTCCCAGGCCAGCCGGGAGATGTCATTTCTCCTGCATGTCCTCGGTCTTCCCCAGGGTCAAACTCATTTCCACTGATGGTATTCGCCATCTTGTTCTTCCCGCTCCACCCGGGACAAAAACCACGCTGTTCCTCCTCAATCCAAGACTGTCCGGGTGACTAGGGCTAGCTGATATGGCCTATAACTAATGTCCTGATATTTTTTTTACTTTGTCCTGATGCACGATATATATTAATGATTGACCAATATAGTTTTTTTTTTTTTAGGGCTAATGCTGATTTTTTTACAATAGCTTTGGCTGGTGGCCGATACGGGCTGCCGATTTTCTTGAGCCGATATTTGGAGCTGATACTGCTTTTGTTCCCTTAATAACAACATTACGAGTGTATGTCTTTATTTTTTTTTCTTCTTTAAGAAACACTTATTAAAAATGAAAGTTCTAAAAGTCCCAGTTTAGGAGCTGCTGGCTGTACTGGAGGAAAAAGAGACGTTTTCTCCCGTCAGCCTGTACTGGCTCCTGTAGGTAACGATCCAGTTGCGTGAACGCCTCAGAAGTTGGTCCGTGTGCCGAGGAATTCCTATTAAATAACACAAATAGTATGTATGAGGTGAAACGCTGCCTGAACGTTTAGAGAACCACAGATGAGGGAACAGCTGCTGTTCTTTCACCTGCACTGAAATGGTCGCTGCTGACTTTACCTACAGGTTAAAACTGTAGTGATGAAGGTATATTTGCTAAACCTTTGTTTTGTTTTTATACATTAGATGCATTTAACAAAACAACTGCCAAGACGTTTTGAAATGTGCAAATTCAATAACTGTCAAATAACATCATAAAACCTAAAACCAGGTGAACTTTCATTAAAACAAGTTTTAATATTTAGTTTGGGAAGAACAGAATAAATATGATTATATTCCGGCCACAGGTGGTTATTTTCACTGCACGGGATTTTGCTCTGTTCTATGTTTAGACTCCTGACGTTCCGGATCAGATCATGTGGAAGCATTCTGTAAAGAGCGGGATGCAGAGATGGATCCATGCTGAGCCGGGCGGGGGTTTAGTTAGCTGGCAGAAGAACGTCCAGCAGAGTTTATGAGCCAGAAATATTCTTTCCTTCTCTCCGCATCGCAGTCGTATCAACCACATGTACGCTGCCATCATACGGGAAGCTGCATGCGGAAAGAGGGCAAGAAAAATACGACCATGACAATCTACACTAAAACAACTGTTTAGAAGTCACAGCCAGCTGCAGCCACTTCATAGAATAAAACAAGACTTTTTAGAGCTCAGTGGAGTTTTTACTCTACTGAAACTCTTTTAATTGACTTTAGAGATCAGTGGAAGGTAACTGTTGTCTGTTTGTTAATTCAGCTGATCATCATTCTGCTGTCTGAGATCTGAAAAAGCAGATATTATTTCATAATTATAATTTTCCTCTTTCACTAAGTTTAAAACTTATTGTTTTGGAGCTGATGCAGCAGGATTTCCACCAGCTAGTGGGGGAGGAGTAATGCACGTCCTGCTTAAGACTGCAGCGTCTACAACAACACAGAGCTGCCTGTGGACGCCTGTCTGTAAATAATACCGATGCTAGTAAATAATACCGATGCTCGTAAAAAAGCAGATGTCGGCTTGATATATTGAAAGCCGATCTATCGGCCGAGCCTTACTGTCGATGGTGCGATCTTTAAAGCCTTCACAATGAAACATTTTCTGAAATTGTTCCACAATTCTTAGGTTTAGATCGGTAAACCTCTGTCCATCGTTTCACCTGAGAGACTCTGCCTCTCTGAAGTGCCCTTTCACACCCAGTCATGTTACTGACCTGTTGCCAAGTAACCTAATTAGTTCAGTATCAATGTCTTTTCCAGCCTTTTCTTACTCCTATTCCAGCGTTTTACATGTGTGTAACATCTTACTGCCATCAGATTCAAAACCAGCTCATATTTACACGGAAATGGTAAAATGTCTGTTTGAACGTCTGATATGTTGTTTGTGTTAAAATGGGAATAAAATATGTGATAATGACACATCATCCCAACGTTTTTAGGATTGAAGTTGTAAAACAAAGTCATTTTAACGAAGCGAGGGAGAGATGGAAAGAGAATTAAAGAAGAAATAAACCATCTTCATGTGTCCTAACAGGCTTCCTTGAAGCTCGCGGAGACCGGCTTCTCATTTAGTTTCTTTCTGGTATTTGTGGAATCTGCTCTGGAACAATTTGTTAACTTCCTGAAAGCAGCCCCCCCCCGACATTTTCTGGTGAAGGAAGTCAAATTAACTTCCAAGGATGAGGGGATTGAGGGGAAAAAATAAGCGTATGTGACGGCATTTTAGACACAAATGTCTTTTTACATTTTTCTAAATTAATTTGTTAAAAGATGTGTAAAAATGATGTGTCTACAGAAATAGCGTGAGAGTTTTTCCACATTTCATTCAGTCTGCAGCTCTTCTGATATTGTAATGGCCTCAGATTTATTAAGGTTTAATCCTTTTGACATCCTATATGAAAGGCAGATTTTCATTGGCTGGATTGAGCTGCATTTGTCAACTGATGGGCTGCAAATAATATCAAACCTACTCCATTGATTTCATACGTAAAACTAAGACAGTATGATGATATACAGCCTCGTCACTGACCCCTTTCAGGTATGTTGTTGTTCTCTTGTTCCAATGTCTTACAATTATGTGACCCCATTAATAACTTTTGCAAGAAATTACTGGTAACTATGATTAATTACTTTTCTAAACTAATGTGCCCAAGACTGATGCTGGAGCTAAAACCAGGACTGCACATAAACCTGTGACCTCCTCGTCCCGGCCACATTTCTGAAGGAGAAACTGTGTGAAGGGTGTTCAGTAACACAGTGTTGTTGCTTTGGTGTGTGTCGATGCCGACCGCTGCTGTGTGAAAACGTTGCTGTCAGCACTCTCCTTTCTCTCCGAGCTTCACACAGTGACACAGCGTTACGGTCCAACAGTGCTGCATCAGCACCGGTTTGTTCACTGTAAGACTCTTCACAGAGTCCAGAAAACTCAAATCAGTTGTAGGCAGATGCTTTTAAGAACATTTAAAAACGTTTCAGATTTATAAATCTACGCAGCCACAGCTGTGCAGTAAATGCAGCACTGCAACTTCGGAAAACCAGTTCCACACCTCCACATACTCCCCTTTTCCCTGTTTACTAACAATATTAACAAATTCAGTAACTTGTTCAGACAGACAGCAGAGTGGCTGTTGGATGGAAAGGAGTAAAAGTAGTCCTGTACTAAACTTCATAGAATTATACTGTCAATTATACTCTGAACTAAAAGTAGTTTCCCTTTATTTACTGTAGGCAGATGAGACATGACAGCTGCTTTATTTAAAGAATATAAATGAAAACAAAACTAAATAAACCAAAACATAGCTTCACATAACTTAAAATGAGAATTTGATTCCTAATTATTGAGGTCTTCATTCTTCTGCAGGACACGGGGGACGTGTTGACCTGCAGTTACATGGCGGCCATGTTAACACTCTTTCTGGTAGCTGTCTCAGATCTACTCTGGCTCTTCTGTGCAGTGTCACCAGAGTTAATCTGTCATTTTATTCATACCTCAGCCGGAGTTGGATCAGCAGCGATGAGGCTATAAACTGCCTCGTGATCCTCTTCCATGTAGCCTCTTTGTGCACCTTTGACTCCGGTTTTTAGGATGCCAAGCAGCACCTCGTTATTCTGCTCCACCTCAAAAGTGAGGCTTTCCATCTCGACTTTCGAAGTTTGTCTCCTCTCCACGGTTCGACCTCACTGGGCGAGGCCTCTAGACTACCAATTATTATGGCCGTAACATATAAATGACGACGGATTTCAGCTGCAGCATTTATCAAGGCCCGATCATTCGTACGCTGGGATCAGATACAAACATTTCATACATCATACGTAGACCCAGTCGTTCCTCTGCTCATTTTCACGTTTGTTTGACAAACAAGGGCCGCTGTGTGTTGAACGTGAAGGCAGTGAGGTCGACCGATCTGAGGTGTGGTGTCGGTTCCTGCTGCCCCATCATTCTCCTCAGCTAGCATGTAACACACAACTTCGTTTTCCTCCATGTTCCTGAATAATGACCGGAAATGAAGCAACACTGACTCACGCTTGAAGAATAAGATTAAGAGTTTATGAATTGTTTTTTTCCTGTTTGCTTATCTGACTTCTGACTAGATCCCTCCCCCTTCATAGTATCTTTAGTCCCTCCCCAGCACAGATTCACGTTACAGCATTCTTTATTATTTTTCTGCCCCACCCTCTGCTTTAGGCTGCAGTTTGACCCATGACAGAATCTGATGGCTGACTGTAATGTAATGGAGGACCCTCTGATTTACTGGCTCCATCTTGTGGTCAGAAACAGACGTACAGTTCACTGACAGGCTGACTAATCTATTTACATTTACTATTTACATACACTAAACAAACTTCTCTGATCAGCCAGTGTTTGTGGTAGATTCTGGCCAGTCATCATTTCCACCAGACACATTATTCTTTAGAGAAAAAAATCCAGATTATCAGTTTTTCTGAATATATTTCATCATACATGTTTCTTTAAATTGTTTGTATTGTTGGGTTATTCATTAAAATGCTGAACTACCTTCTCTCAACATTTTCTTTTCCAACTAGGAACAAAGTACCTTACTAAGCAGCATTGTTCTTTCCACTGTCATTTTCCTGTTTTTCCTTTGTGCACGTTGTTCAGGCCAGGGCCGTTTCCAGGAAACTTTAATGGGGGATCAAGATAAGAGACGTTAGTGTGGGGTAGCTGATCAATAAGCCCATCATCCACCAGCAACGTTATCTTTGGTTTTAATCCAGGATGTCTAGAAACTCTTAAATTTCACCTCCATATTTCCAGCAGATTCATAGATTTGATGATTTTTATTATCACATTATGAACGTTAGGGCTGCAGGTTGGTGTGGTGGTAAACACGGCAGCCTCGCAGAAAGAAGGTCACTGGTCCAAGCATTGGCTGTGGGGGGGGTCAAACATCGGTATTTCTTTGTGGAGTTTGCACGTTCTCATCGATTGTGTTTTCTCAAGGTTCTCTGGCTTGGTTCACCAAAAACATGCATGTTGGGTTATTTGGTATCTAAATTCTCCCCAGGAGTGGGTGTGAGGGGTTGGTTGTCTCTGTGTTGGTCCTGCGGTGGACTGGCAACCTGTCCTGGTGCACCTGCCTCTCGCTTGGTAATTCCTGGGTTAGGCTCCAGCGTCCCTGTGACCCAGAACTGGACTAAGCGGTACAGAAAATGATTGTTGAAAATTAAAAATACTGCTGTCATTCAAATTTAATTTCATTATCAAAGTTTTTTCAGGCATGAACTTTGACAAAGAGCTGATCCAAATACAAAGTTCTTCAAATATTTCAACATGACTTTTATCAGAGGGTAAACACACCAATAATCAATAATCACTCAATCGATGTTCAGCTGCTCTGGCAGCTGCTGGAAGTCTGGATCTGTTTTAAAAGCTAACAGAGGACAGACCTTCAGACCAGCTTCCTGTACTGGTTGATCTGGTCCGTCTAACATTTTAATTTGGATGTGCGCAGTTTTTCCAGCTTTGCTTTCAGTTCCTCGCTTTAATCCGTTTTAAGGATTTCCTTCTGATCATTACCCAGATGGTTATTTACGTTACTGTGAGCCAGAATGAGGTCGAGGAGAATCTTTATCTTTATTTAAAACACGAATGTTAAGTAGAAAAAAACTGAAAACTGAAACTTAGTTGTCCTTTTCATCCATTCCTGGTATGCTTCGTCCAGTTTAAGAGTCGTGGGGAAGCTGGAGCCTAACGCAGCAATTAACAGGCGAGGGGCTTGAACCTCCCCCCACCCGAGGCTCGAACCAGGCCTTGAGGTTGCTCCGGTTTTCTCCTCCTGGTTTATCAGCCACTCCACGTACATCTATTGTTCCACGTTGGATGTTTTCAACCTGGTTGTTTGTAGAATTTCCATCTACAGTGTTGATCAGTAACTTTCTGGTCATCATTACACGTGTGTTACCTGCTGGTAATAATAATAATACATTTAATTTATGATGCACTTTTTAGAACAAATCTCAAAACAGACTTTTTTGGTTTTACTTACAGCTCAGGATCGGAAACGCGGTCCTGGACTGTAGGAACAGACCCTCCGTTCAGCTAAAGCCTGGTCACAAATCCCTCGTTGTAAAAACAAACTCCATCCATTGCTGTCTGACCGTTGTTTCCTTTGGGAATTTGATAAATTAGCTTTCCCTCACGGCTGTTGACACTGAAAAGCTGTGTCCACCGCGGTGTCTTCCCTACACTGTGCCGTGAAGATGGTTGAGCTGAATGTGATCACTCATAATTAAACGAAAACTGTGTCTTTTTAGTATAATAATTAGCTTCACGTGGAATTCATATCCTGGTTGATAATGCCACTTTCATCATCTGGAGGTTTCATATCATCGGATGCACCACTCACCGCATCACGGATGTCACAGCAGGAGGTAGTAGACTATGTAATGAAAATGTGTCCTGTGGTGTACCTTTTCCTCCTTTAGCCATGACACTAAAGGATGTTTGTCCTAAAGTGTTCATGGGACCAGACTGCAGGCTGCTGTCCAAGATCAAGAGCAATTAATGACCCGTTTGCACAAAAAACTGCTTTTATATAACTGAAATCTCGAGGTGCAGTTATTTATAACTGGATGTGTTGCTTTAAAAGTTAGGTTGATCAGGTTCCAGTGCACATCTTCATCACCGTTTTTTGACTTCCATGCATCCTTTTGGCATTGTTAATTTTTCTTTGTCTCCCTCTGTCTGTGTCTGCTTGCACATGGTGTTTAATGGGCATTTTTTGGCATTTACCTATGCAGAGTAGGACCAACTGATTTGTGTTTTCAACTTACTAGAGATTAGCATTCACAGATCTAAGAGGAAAGATGCAAATTTATGTTTGTGAATTTTTAAGTACAACTTAAAGAAGATTCGTAAGAAGATATTGGTTAATGGGGCCCAATATTCCAAACTTTCTGTGAGTAGTATATCTGTTCATATACGTGCACAGAACACGTCACAAAATACGCCCCACATAACTCAGGACTTCATTAACAGCGTGCCCGACTATAGCCTACTAAAGTGAAACAAGCACACCTGAAGAAGGTGTGGACTATTTGCTTAGTCAGCATTTATCTAGTATTCTGTTGGCTGGAGGACATTTGATGTACAGCTTTTTCAGCAACCCAAGTGAGATGAAAAAATATCCAGGAGCAGAAGTTCTGTGTTTGAATGAAAGAGACGACGCTGGAGTGCAGAAGATTTGAACTTTCAACACTAAACTTGAGAAGAGGAGCTGAGGTTTGAAAGGAAGAACGATATGTTTGAAAGCAAGAAGGACTTTTTGAATGTGAGAGCAGAGTTTTGAGAGAGAGAAATATGATATCTGAGCGTGAAAACAAGAAATCGTGCTCTCAAATCAAACAATTACGCTTTTGATTAAAGATAAAAACTCCCATAAATGAGCAGCTAACAGCCTCCAGACACAGATACAGCAGGCATATTTTCAGTAAGACGCTATGTCACACATAATGGTTTGATCCTAGTCTGTCTTCACATGTGATCGATCACATGGTGGGCCAATCAAACTTAAGCCCCGCCCCCTGCCTCCAGGGGTTGGTATTATTCTAGATGCAGCAGTACTGACATGAACTCATGGCCTGACAGCTGAGATTACGGTAGCTGCCATGTTGCATTTGGGGGTGGGGTGCTGGTGAGACTCCTATTTATACCCTCACTTAACAAACTTAGATTACAGCAGCTGTTTCGTTTCAGTCATAAATAGCCATCCTATCACAGCCCTCCCCTTTCCCTCACCCCTACTGCTCACTCCATCTTTCACTCTGATCACTCCTTCTTCAGACAGTTTTCCAGGACTGTTATAACCAGGAAGTTGTGGAATTCCTTCACTTACAGGTAGACCAACGTGTTGTAACTTCTTTATACATGAAAAATGTGTAAATGGAAAAAAGGTGATGAGTTTGAGCCAGTACGCTCCACAGCTGACGGGACTATTTTTAGATGTTTGTTAGCTACTGAGGCAGCATGAGGGAGTTTTCCCTTGTCTTTTACAGCTTTACTTACTTGCCCCCTTCTCCACTGTTAAATGAAAGACCTTTAAAAGGTGTGGGAGAACTTTTTTCTTTTGGGTATTTGTATAGAAGTGTGTGCATGGAAGTGTTACCGTATAGTCCACAAGCAACCCGTCAGGTTTGGGTGAGGCAGCCACCTGTTGGATGCTTTTTCTTGGTTTGTGTTTGTTGTAGACTTTTTAGAAAACTCCTGTTGTCTTTGTTCCTCTCAGACAGTTATACACTCCTGAACAAAATCTTAAGTCCAGGTAAAAAAGTATTTACATTTTGCAATGGTGAATCGTAACCAGGTTGTAAGTAACAGGGGCAAGAGACACGATCTAAAGATTTAAACAGCGTGTCCATTAGCTGATCAAAAGCAAGGTTATCATAGTTTTGATGTTTTGTTTTCAAATTCATTTAGTTTTAATTAGTTTTTAGAGCAAGTTTTCTAGTTTTCATTAGTTTTCAGTTTTCAAAAATGTTATTTTTAGTTTAGTTTTAGTTTTTTTTTTTTTTGTAAATTAGTGTATTCATACTGTATCCGGAGGAAACATGAACAGCCATCGACAAATCAAAGACAACAGCCCAAAAGATAGAAGCCTTAAGAGAAAAACATGTGCAATGTAAAAATAAACATGACCAACGTACTAAATACACGCATCAACATAACAACATGAATCCATCCAAGAGACATTTCAGTCCTTGGCAGCCAGAAGTCTAAAAGAGCTCAATCTGACTAATCATAAACAACCCACCAAACTCTAGACCAAAGGTTTAATTCATTCATTGAAACAATTCATAATTAACTACATACAGAATTGCACTAGAGGTGCAGTTACAAATCAAATGTTAGTACAAATCACTGCAGCTGATTAACAGAACAGAACCTCACATGTTGTACTGGACATGATAAAGCAGTGAATATTTTACACACTGAAAGTGAACATGTCTGGTAGAACACAGAGCCAGCAGCTGGTTAAGATACTGATGTTTCTCAGCTGGATGCTGATGTGCTTTTCTTTGCTAAACATACATAACCTGCTTACTGTCCAACTCTGTAAACAAAATGAATTTAAGCCTCTCAAATTCAGCTTTTCAAGATTTTGTGTGTGTGTGTGTGTGTGTGTGTGTGTGTGTGTGTGTGTGTGTGTGTGTGTGTGTGTGTGTGTGTGTGTGTGTGTGTGTGTGTGTTTAACTGACAGTGTGTCTGTGACTAACATTCCTCCCCCATGCTGCTCGGCCTGGCTGAAGCTTCTCTTTCCAGGGAGGGGGGCAGAGAGGCTACCTGGTCCAGGTACTCCTGGTTATCCTTCTCGTGCAGCTTTTCAAATTAACTTTCAGATTCGTGTTGTTTCCTTCCACATATTGTACCACCTGCTTCTTCTACAAGGTTCTTTTATCTTTGACATGGTCATAACGAAAGAAATCCCAAAGAGGACTCTCCTCACTTTCTCCCAACTTTCTCCGTAGCATCACGCTAGCCGGCGCGGGCGGACACGCTGTTGACACGTGACGTCACGGCCGTACGACGCAGACACCTGGCGTAAATCCGGCAGAGCGGAGAAAATAGATTTCATATCAACCCCGAGGCCTTATGTATAAAATAAATTTACAAAAAACAAAGGACATTTTTGCTAAAATTTTAGTTCGTTTTAGTTTGTTTTGTAAACACACAATACAGTTTCAGTTAGTTTTCTTTTGTTTTAACTCTTGTTTTTATTTTTATTTCAGTTAACAAGAATGTTTTTTTAATTCTGGTTTTTGTTTTTTCGTTAGTTTTCTAACCTTATACTGAACCTTTCCACTATATTCTAATCTCCTGAGATACTCAGTTTGGGTTTTTCATAGGGATGGACCGATATGAAAATTTTGGCTGATACCGATATCCGATATTAATATTGTTGTTATGGCCGATAACCGATATTTACCGATGTCAATATATATATTTTGTTTTAAAAGGTTTAAGATTATGAAAATAAAGCAAACATTAGGGGTGTTAGCGTCCCACCATCGTTTGTGAAGTTCTGGATGGCAGTTTTTCGGATGACATATCAAATTTGTGGTGCTGAATGAGTCGACACGGCATCCTCCTCGCATTACTTTGACTTTGCAGATATTGCCTCCTGTTTTTCGAGTACCTTCTTTTTACACCGTGAAAAATTACCACACAGCTGAAATTGCTTCTTGCTTCAGTTATATCCCACAATGTAATGCTGCATCGTGTCCAAACATGGCTGCATGGCCAAACCACCCAACACACGTACACAAACAGCAATTATACGAAAATAAATATCGGCTGTTAATATCGGCCCAGTTTTGCTTATCGGACCGATACCGATATGTTAAAAAATGACTAACATCGGCCAATACTGATATTAATGCAGATATATCGTGCATCCCTAGTTTTTCATTAGTTGTCAGTTATAATCATCAAAATAAAAAGAAATAAACATTTGAAATATGTCAGTCTGTGAGGAGGAAATGTCTACATTATACAAGTTTCACTTTTTGAATGGAATTACTGAAATAAATCAACTTTTTCATGATATTCTTGTTTTATGACAAGCACCTGTAGTACAATTCAGGGTTGTGGGAGGCTGGACCGCAGCAGTTATCAGGCAAGATGCAGAGCAAACACAGGGAAACACACAGCCAATCACGCCCTCATTTACTCCGTGGGAGAATTTAGATTGACCTAACATGCATGTCTTTGGATGGTGGGTGGAAACCGGCCATGCATACAGAAGGAAAACATGCAAACTCCACACAGAATGACCTCTGTTGGAATCTGTCTAGCCTCAAACCAGCGACCTTCTTGTTGTTGTGCAGCACATCTTTGATGTTATTTATTCTTTGACTGTGTTTAGACTGAAAAAGTCCAGGTTCATCTGAAGATCATTGTTTGTTTGATCATTCTTCATCTCATTTATGTGCAGCTTCATCGTTTATCCTTTTTCAGCTTTGTATTCTCCTTCTGTTGTCGTCACAGCTCATGACAGAGAAGTCGCCAACATGGCGTTCTCCTCTCGGTTTTCCTTCTGGGAGCAAAAGGGAAGTTTCATCAATTAATTTCTCTTTCATTGCATGGTGTTACAGAGCATTTATTAACATTGAAGACTGTGTGTTTGTTGTTTGCTTCCCACTAAAACAGTTTTCATTCTGCACTGTGCTGCTCACCTGCTCTGACTTTTTACTACATTTACCACAGCTGATGTAGAACATCCATTTTTTCTTCCTGTTTTTTAATCCATCCATCCATTATCTGTACTACTTCGTCCATTAAGGGTGGAGCTTAACCCAGCATTTAGCATGTGAGAGGGAGGGTACACCTGGACAGGCCACCAGCCCGTTGCAGGGCCGACAGCGAGAAACAACCATTCACACTCACTCCTACAGAGAATTTAGTGGCCAGTTTCCCTAACATGCATGTCTTTGGATGGTGGGAGGAATCCAGAGTACCTGGAGAGAACCCCCACCTACCGGCCCCCAGCTGAGGCTCGAACCAGCGACCTTCTTGCTTTTTTAATCACTTGAATTTGCATTTTGAATCAAATCAAATCAAGTGAATTTAAGGTAGAGATTGCTTTAAAAAAACAGCTGACAGAAATCTGCATGGTGTGAGTTTGAAAAGATTGGCCCAGTGTGTGACCACCATAGTGTGGTAGTGTAGAGCTGATTTTCTCCTTTATATTATTTTTAATATATAGATTAAAGAAGAAAACAAGCCAGACAGCAAAAGTGTAAGTAAATATTAACTCTTCATTAAAGTTTTCATGAGGATTTTTTCTGGTTCTAGCTCTAAGAAACACAAAGGGGGTTATTTATTTAGATTTTCTTTGTTGAGATTAAAATCCATAACGGTTATTTAATTTTCAAATAATTTAGTCTCCCTTAACTATTCAAGTTAAATAGTTTAATAGATTAGTTTATCAGTCGTGTGCCAGATCTATCCATATGTCTCCTTTATACATGCACCCTGCACAAGACATCTTTCATCTTCATTCCTTCTTTCTTTTCTCTATGAGTAGCCAGAGAACGATGGGCTGGCAAGCCGGGCCAAGTCTGTACCAGCTCTAGATCCTGGCAGGGGATTGTTCCAGGCCAGAATCCCTCCACCAGGTTCCCCTGCAGAGCCAGTAGGCCGGGTCAGGAGTCCATCCCCACCAAAAGTCAGGATTCCTGTTAAGGTCCCGCTAAAAAGCCCTGAGCCACCAACAAAAATGGAAGTTCAGCCACCGCAGAGTCCAGTTTTTACCAGTGAACCGAACGGAATAGAAAGTAAAAACATGGTCAATGGTCACCTTAACACTCCAGGTTTCATCACCAACCCAACTGACTCTACTGATGACCAGAGTTTAACACGTGAGAAAGTTGTGAAGGTGGTTCGTCGTGTTGTCAGGAAGGTTTTACCTGCAGAAGAAAATGAAGTCAGTGTGCCAACACAGAAATCAACCAAAGTGGCAGAAACAGCCAAGCTTCCTCCTGAGCCGGGCAGAGCAGCTCCAGGTCCACCAACAGCATCTAAGGCTCAAACAATCTCCGGGTTTTCCTTTAAACATGATGTTATCAAGACTGAAGACAAAGACAAGATTTCAGGAGGACTGAAGAACCTGTTTAGAGGCAGGACGAGGGAACACCGTCCACAGATTTCTAGGAAGGACCGACCAGAGAAAGTTGAACTGGAGAAGCAAAATGAGAAAAAAGATGAGAAAGCAGAGCTGGAGCAGAATGAGGATCTGACGGAGGCAAAAGTGAAGAAAACCACTCATCAGTTATGGGATCATAATCCCAGAAGTTCTAATTCAGGTATAAGAGAGGTCTTGTCTCCTGGGCTCACTGATAACCATCCAGTTTCAGTGTCTGGAGGTTTACCTCAAACTTCTTCAAAACTAACTCATTCTGGACCTCTATCTCTCCCATCACTGTCGGGTTTTATTCCATCTCCCACATCCACACTGGTGACATCACCTTCAGTATCTTCACCCAAACCAGCTGCTACCATGAAATCCACCCCCAGAAATCCTCTTTTTACTGGCACACCAGCCCCAAAATCCTCCCTACCATCCCATCCAGACCCTAAACCTTCTGGACTTCCAGCTCCTCCATCCCATCCAGACCCTAAACCTTCTGGACTTCCAGCTCCTCTCCAGCCCAGTCTTGTTCCACTGTCTCTGTCATCAGGAGTCATTCCCATCCAACAACCTGCTGTTGGTCAGCAACAGGTACAGTTATCGAACTCTGCATGTCTGATCAGTTCGTGGACCACCGGTGTGTGAAGTGCACGACCATTTCCAAAGCATGCTGCAGTGATTATAAAAAATGACGTGTGCAGCACAATTTGAGTCACTTTCCTCTAACAACAACAATAATAATGGATTAGATTTATATAGAGCTTTTCAAGGCACCCAAAGCGCTTTACATAGTGTATCCATCATTCATCCACTCCTCACTCATACCTGGTGATGGTAAACTACGTGTGTAGCCACAGCTGATCAGGGGCAGACTGACGGAGACGTGGCTGCCAATCTGCGCCTACGGCCTCTCCGACCATCACCTAACATTCATCCACATTCATTCACCAGTGATGTCAACACTGGAGGCAAGGAGGGTTAAGTGTCTTACCCAAGGACACAACAACAGATGACTGCGGGAGTGGGAATCGAACCGCCAACCTTCCGGTCATTGGACGACCTGCTCTGCCGCCTGAGCCAGTGAGAAGATAAAATGAGTACAATTGGAAATCTCAGTGTTCCTTCACTCAGAAGAATCCTGTTTAGGGCTGCAGCTATAGATTATTTTAATAGATTAATCGATCGATTAATCAGAGAAGCTTTTACCTTTTCTTTGCAGATCTTGTGACTGAAATGCAACAGAGCAATTTTTGTTTAAAAGTCAGAATTTATATTGCATTCAACTCCATGAGCAGATACTGCTCTATATTCACCAGTAATGACATTACCCAATAATATGATTACAGGATAAAATTTAACAAGCTGATATTGATTAGTTAAAATAAGTATAGCCAGCAAATCAAATAAATACAAAAATAAATATATATATTTATTTTTTGTCCCAAATAAATGAAAACGATTGCAAATTTAAAACATTATTGGATATTTCAATAAATTGACTAGAGAACGTTTTTGTTCCATGTACCCAAAATATTTATATATTTTTATTATCTTTAAAGGGAGCCTCCGCATCCTGTATTTAACTTCAAATAGCCATGTTCCAAAAATCACAGGGTTGCGTGGTACAGTACAGTACAGCCTCTACACCTACGACTGCAGTCTGACCCAGTGAAACAACATCATAGTCGAATTTGCTGACGACACCGTAGTGGTCGGACTAATCTGAAAGGGAGGTGAGGCAGATCCAAAGGCTAATGAGCTGGTGCTCAGACAACAATCTGGCACTGAACACAACAAAAACAAAAGCGATCATTTTGGTCTTCGTTAGGTACAGAATCGACCCGCCCCTTCTCTACATTAACGGCGAGTGTGTGCAGAGAGTCCACACATTCAAGTTCCAGGGAGTCCAGATCTCTGATGACCTGTCCTGGACAGACAACATCTCAGCCATCATAAAGAAGGCTCAGCAGCTGCTACACTTCCTGAGAGTCCTCAGGAAGAACAACCAGGAAGCTGCTGACTTACTGCATCTCCACCTGGTACAAGAGCTGCACTGAGGCAGACAAAACGAGGCTCAGAGAACAGTCAAAACACACAAAGAATTGTTGGATGCCCTCTCCCCTCCCTGAAGGATACCACCCGGTGCCTCAGCAGAGCTCAGAACATCATTAGGGACAGTTCACACAGTCCTGAACTTTCATATGTAACAAACGCATCCAACAGTATAACATACATGTTCAATCCCAACATTACTGCCACTTCTGCTGCTGCCTGACTGGTTATTTTTATATTCTCTACAGCTGCAATACAGTTTTTACCTTTCTTATTGTTGCAATTTACATTGTGTACACTTTCTATGGCGCAATACATTTTTTAAAACTTAAAAAATTTACCAATTTTTGTAGATTTAACATTTTAAATCCACTTTTTAAATGTCCTTTCTTTTTAAAATGATTTGACTGCACTGAAAAAGGAGTTGCTTCCAAACCTCGTTGTACAGTATAATGACAATAAATGACATTATGATTCTGATAATGATTCCAGAAGTTTAAGCGATGTTGTACATACCGGCTTTTATGTAATATAAAACGAGTGGAACAATCGGTGTTAAGGTACATGTTGAAGCAAAGAATGTCTAATATGTCTCAAATGTCTGAGATTAAATTTTAATTCATTAACAAGTTTTTTATATGACTTTTAAAACCAAGGCTTGAGTCTAGCATAAATATAAATATTAAATATAGCCATATATATAAATTTATTAAATACTTTAATTCAGTGACATTTTTAGTGTTAAGCCGGTTTAAAAAAAACGTGAGGAAAATGGTTTTGCACAACTCATTAGTTTGCGTCAGGTGTGTTGCAGCAGGGAAACATGGAAAACCTGCAGGACTGAATAGCCCTGCTCTAATCCAACCTCAGCATCCTTCTGCAGATACATGCACCACCTCTTCTCTGTCCTGCAGCATGAGACCATTACAGCTACTAATGTCAGTGCTAACTTGCTTGTAAGTAACTCCATTAGCTCTGGGCTTCATGGCTGCTGGCTGATGTTTGGTCCAGCTTCTCGATGCTACGATAACAGATCACATGATGAGTTTTCAGTTGAAAGTTTCAGTTGAAGTTGAACAGAAGTCCAAAATGGTCGATTTAAGAGACTAGTTAGGAAAACGTGGGCGATCTTTACCCATTCCTGATGAATTGGGCTGCTATCCTCTGGTTTTCACTGGAACTAATGTGGTTTTCAGGAGGAGATAACATTTACATTTTCTACTGTGTTGCTGGTGAATTTATTCAGACACAGTAACACATCTGGATTCTGACATTTGTGTAGTAATCTCACATGTCAGCTTTCTCTTGAAACTGCCCTTGTTGTGTAGTTGTGAAGATATACTTTATATTATTTATTTTACTTTATATTTATTTCAGACAGGAGGCAGAAAAAAGAGGTCCTGATGAAGAGGTTAAGGCAAAGGTTCATATGGGATTTTTTCTTTTATGTCTCTATTTTCCTGTATTAATTTCCAAAAACAGCTTTTATTGCTCCCAAAGGTTCTGTATGTTTAGCATTAATTAGCAAATAATCTGTAATTAGATTAATGAACCAGTTTCGGGGCCTTTCATCGGCATCTTCTGAATGAACCTTTTTTCTTCTCGACAGATGAGAATTAAATGCTCTTTACTGACATGCAGTCTGACACTGTGTTGAGTTATTTCATTTTATCTGTGAGTCTGTCTGACATGCTGATCATAACTGTCACTTTGACTCTTTCACGCTGCCAACATTTCCAGGGATCAGTGGAAGAGGATTCGTTTTCCCTCCTCCAGGCAACTCATGTTGCAGCTATGCAGTCCCAGGTGTGACCTGCCTGAGTGTAATCAACCAATCATCTGCATCCCTTAATCACCTTTCCTTGTGCCGTGCCTTCTTTCATTCACTGGCAATAACTGTTGTTATTGTAAATAGTGTATTTGTTCCATTTGATCTCATTTCACTTTTTATTTAGTCATTTCCTGTCTTTTTTTTTACACTGAGGTTGCCGCCCCTCCTTGTTACACACCAGCTGTACAACTTTTGTTAAAGTGTGTTTGGTCTTGAGTTTTTCACCTCAAACCTTCCCTGCAGCAGAGCTCAGTGAACCACTTTGTTTTATAACATCTCAGCATGTGTGCTGTGATGAAGCTGCTGATCTCAGAACAGTTCAGAATAACCACGTAGTGGTTAAAAGATGGATTTCTTTGTTCTGGCTCTGTATTTATTTTATCTTTGTTATTTTAGGTGAAGACAGAGGAGCAGATTACAGAAGAGCAGGCCTGGTATGGATCAGAGAAAGTCTGGCTCGTTCACAAAGACGGCTTCTCTCTGGGTGAGATTGATGGTTTTTGTTTTTTTTTGTTGTTTTTTGTTTTTTAAACCCTTTGCAGTTTGACTTGATTGAAAACTTCATCACAAATCTACTATAAATGATAACGTTCTTCTGAAAACCTTCAGTCGACATCATCTTAGTGAAAGATGAAGAGTTGGAATAAAAAGGATGATACTTCAAGATTTGACATGTTTATTTGTCACATACTCTGTTATACACGTCCAATGTGCAGTAAAATGTAAAGTGAATGGCTCCCCAGACTGCAAATTTAACAATAAGCTAAGTAACAATAAGTAAAAATAATTAGAATAAGGTTAAATGGAAGTAAAATAAGAATACTATAGTACTGTTTTTTTCAGACTATAAGTCATGCTGGAATATTAGTTGCATCAGTCATAAAATGTGTCATGAAAAAACAAAACTATATATGTATGTATATATATATATATATATATATATATATATATATATACACACACATATATATATATATATATATATATATATATATATATATATATATATATATATATATATATATATATATATATATATATATATATATATATATATATACATATATTAGTGCAGGGCAACGATTAAAATTTTTAATCGTGATTAATCGCACCGTTACGTGCAAAATGTCTCTTTCCCTTTAAAAGAAGGCCTACAGCTATAAAAAGAAAATGCAGTAAGTTTTGGTTTACTAACACGACATCAGGGGTCTCCAACCTGCAACTCTGGAGCTGCACGTGTCTCTCTGGACCTTCCACAATGTCTCTAAATACGTGGCTAAAATATTTTTTTTAAATCTATCTTTCTTATCATCAGGTTGGAAACCATGGACTTTTTTTTTCTTTTACATCATTTTCCACAAATATCTACATTCCTTAGCAGAAAGTCTGTCTATCCTCTTTTTATAAAGGTTTTATGTGTTTCCTTTATTTTAAAACCTTAAAAATTGAAATGAAAAATGTGGTTCTTCAAAAATAACAAATATCCTATGGTGGCTCTTTATTAAAAATATATATTAAGCTGACTTTTTGAAAAGTCTCGTAACATTTGCAGCTCTAAAGGAGTTTTATTTAGCTGGCTGAGGGAAAAATGGCTCTTTGGATTGGAAAGGCTGCAGACCCCTGCACTAAACACATAAACAGGTTTAGCAGCAATTTTCTGATAAAATATTTCTTCATATTTATTTATAAAACCAAATATTTATGAGAAAGAAGGATGAAATGTTCAGGATTTACTAACTAAAAGGTAAAACGTCAGCAGGATGAGTTTAAAGCTGTGAAGCTGCTTCCTTCTAAACACAGAAGGAACAATATGTGATGAATATCAGCATCAGGTGAACAGACAGAAAGCAGGATTAGAATCTCACAGCTTCTAGATGGTGAGGAGAGAGAAATATTCACAATATGCACAATAACTTCCATCCATGCACCTTCACTGCTTCATTATCCAGATTTCTGGCATATAAATTCTCTAAACTTACATTTTTTGTTTGACTGCACTTGCAGTCTCCGCTACCAGGAGTTAAGGGGTTAACATCTCGTTTCCAGGTGTAAGGTCAGGCCTGTAGATGTTCTATTGTATTCTATTCTATTCTATTCTACAGTTATTTAGCAGACGCTTTTATCCAAAGCAACTTACATTTGAGAGGAAGAACAACACAAGCATGAATTCAAACAAGATGGGACGTCATAATCAAGTGGTAGTCAGACTGCTTTGAGTCCAGTTGGACCAGGTACTATCATGTAGTGCTAGAGGCTGTGCATATCATTTTTTTTTTAAGTCATTTGTAACTATGTAACGATGTAACTATAAACATGTGTGGTATCCACAGAAAGTCCAGAATCTCAGCTACCAGCTCAGTAAAACCATTTCTATCACCACCAAACACAGTTAAGACAACAATTTAAAGAGCAGCTACACAAAGTCCGAAAAATATGTAAACACAAATGATGTCTCCCCGTGTCCATGAACACGAACAAATGACTCCTCTACTGAAAGCTCACATCTCACAGATTCCACAGCTGGAAGTTTCATCTCGCTATGACCAAGAATCACCGAACCAGAGGCAGAAGAAGACCTGATTTATGCTGCACGCTTGTATTAGTCAGAAAGCATGTCTTACCTTTGCTGTCTTGCATAAATTAAAACCGTATTTATTAAAAAAATAATAATACATAAAAAGTTTCCCCTTCCAAAAATCACGATGTTCTGTCCATCTGCATGTATTTTGACAAAGAGAAACGTCGGTTCTTCTTCTTTCTTAAGTTCCAGACAGAAAATGTGTCTTCATTTTATTAAACCCGCTCTCTCCTGATTACATCAGACACACCGCTGCAGCAGGGAAGAGAGACATGGATGCCATGTTTCTGTCATCAAAGCCAGCGGCCAAAAAAAAAAAAAAAATTAACGCGGGATTAAAAAAATTAGCGGCGTTAATTATGCGTTGCGTTAACGCGCAATTAACGCGTTACCGTGCCCAGCACTAATATAAATAATATAAATATAAAGAAAACAATATATATATATATATATATATATATATATATTGTTTTCTTTTTCAATCTCTACGTTTAACCTGAATAAAGTTTATTATTATATTGACTAAAATTTCAAAATCAGGAGCTTGATTTTGTAAAATGCTTCCTAAACTTTTTATTAACATGTTTTATAAACTGAGAGTATGAATTAATAAGAAGTCTTGTTTTTTTTGTCTTAGCTGGCGCCAGATGAGCTCTTTAGGTTCATGGGGCAGTTATTATCATGGACAGAGGTGATGCTAATTGTACTCGGTGCTCCTTAAACCCAGAAGCTCTTCATATAATCTGAATCGGTGAAGAGGATTACTCTCATGCTAAGGAATGGTTTCTGTTGGTTTCTGCTTACGCTGACCCAAACTGTTATTTCTCAGACTTCTTGTGTCATGCTTAGATTTTAAAATTCTGCTGTGGATTGAAGTATCTTTACATTCCTCAGAAAATCTCTTTTTGTCTCTCTGGAGAAAAACAGGAACCGGAAAGAAAATGGTTCCTCCATTTGTGTTAAATTATGATGATACTGTCAGCAGACATCTTCATCCATGATTCAGCAGGTCATGATATGTTTCATAAGTAATGTATTCACCCTGTTTGACCTTCTGTCATGTCACACAAGGCAGTCGAATATCTGGTCTACAGTTAGAAATTATTTAATATGCACTCAGAGCGAGAAAATACCTGCTTCCTCTGATCTTTATTGTTGGGATGAACTTCCTCTCATTATGTCCTGTTAAAGGTGTTAACACACCACCTTGTCCTGATCCTCATAGTCCACTGAAAGAGAAATACGTTGGATATGGTTGTTATGACTGTTATCTCCGTATGCTGTGGTCTGATTATCTCAGCGTTAATATAAGTATTCTAGAACCTTATTTACCATAAAGATAAACATGTTAACAGGCATGTGAGCGACTGAAAATGTTATCAGAGTAATCTATGTTTCTTCTTCCAGCCACTGTGGTGAAGACAGACTTTGCCTCGCTGCCAGAGGGTAAGGTGAAGATCAAACTGGAGCATGATGGGACAATACTGGATGTAGATGAAGATGACATAGAAAAGGTAAGAAGAGCTGGTGATAAGCTAAGTAAACAAGCTAAGTAAACAGTTAGAAATGAGATTAACCATCAGTTGAGCGGCCAGAGGCATGAGGTCAGAGGACCAGGGGCCAGAGGAATGAAGTGAGTCACAATCAGTGGAGATGTTGCCTTCCCTCGATGCACACAAAGCATTCAACTGGATTGAGTATGAATTTCTATTTGCAACTTTGGATAGGCTTGAGTTTGGACCACTCTCTTGTTCTGTGATGAAGGTCCTGTATGCTACACCGCTGGCCTTGCTCTGTACTAATAACATCATTTCCAATTATTTTACGATATGTAGGGGGACCAGACAAGGCCCTTCTGAGTGAGCTGCGTGTGGAGCTCAGTGGTATTGATGGGGGACCAAGCTCATAAGCTGTCTCTATATGCAGACAACCAGATACTCTATCTGTCCAACCCTTCCGTCTCTATTCATAAGGCATTAGAAATTATCTCTAGCTTTGGGGAGATTTCAGGCTACAAAATCAACCTTACTGAGAGCTCGCTCTTCCATGTCAATGACCAAGCTCAATAGATGTCTGTCTGTATACCCATTATTAGAAACTCATGACACTTGTACATGGCAAATCAGTAACCCGTTAATACAGTGATTTATTAAAAACAATGTTTAAGCCAGCCCTAGAGAGGGCCAAACAGGACCTTGTCCGTTGGTCAGCACTGCTATGTTACTTGCCGGCAGGGTGAGTTCTGTCAAGATAAAAATTATGCCTGGGTTCTTATCCTTGTTTCATACAGTGCCTATTTTTATCCCAAGGTCCTTTTTTAAAGAGTTAAATAAATCTATATCCGTCTTTATATGGAATAAGACCATCCCACGGATAAGGGCGCATCTTGAAAAGCCGAAAGAGACTGGAGGTTTAGCACTACCAAATTTTTCTGTAATATTATTGGGTGACTAATATTAATAAACAGTCAAACTGGGTCCCTGTATTTAGTGAAGGGGATGAACCTGTATGAGTTGAAATGGAACAACATTCCACCCATCCTGTGTCCTTTCCTTGTTTATTATGTGTTGCTTGCTGTTCATTTTTATTATTGTCCATACATAATCTTCCAGTATAGCTGGACCTTAGAGGTGGTTTTCCTATGTTAATGGTTTAGTGACTAGCTAGCTATCAGTAAATCCATGAAAAACTCACTGAACCCAAGGTAATGTTCAATGAATTAGAATAAAGTTGTAGTTATAGTTATGATGTGAATGTTTTTGTCTCTGTGCAGGCGAATCCTCCGTCCTTTGACCGATCAGAGGACCTGGCCTCGCTGCCTTATCTGAATGAATCCAGTGTGATGAACTCCCTGAGGCAGCGCTACGGAAGCAACCTCATACATTCCTACGCTGGGCCCCACATGGTGGTCATCAACCCTCTCAGCACACCCTCCATGTACTCTGAGAAGGTGGGTGGAAGACTGAGAAGTCAAGCCAGGATATAGCTATGGTAGAAACTGACAAAATTAAAAATAAATACAGAAATATAAAACAGTGCCAATAAATTATACAAAGAAATTTAAAGAATAGTTTTTCCATTAGGAAAATTATAAAACAATACATTAATTCATATTTCTTTTGTCATTTTCAACTGTTTTATTTTAACTTTGTGTCAATATTCCTATTTATTTTCTTTTCAATGTTATTTTCAGTTCAGTTTATTTATTTGGTGATTTTTTTATTTTTACTTTTTATGGTTACGGTGGTGTTGCAACATGGAAAAATTTGCATGTCAGCTGATAACTTAGACCAGGGGTAGCCAACGTTGGTCCTCGAGGGCCCCAATCCGGCAGGTTTTCCAGATTTCCGTGCTCCAGCGCACAGGAACATTTTTCTCACTCAGGGTAGTTGTTCTGAGCAGGTTTTCAGAACCCTGGAGCTCACACCAGCCTAAACCTGGAGCCTTGTTCTGGTTCAGTTTCTCCAGTTGTTTCTTCACCTGACTGCAGGAGACAGACAGGCTGGAGGTGGAGGCAGAGTGGGTCTCGACATGTTCTGACGTGGAGGGAGATCAGGCTGTATTGAGAAATATGGTCAACATTCATGATTTTCACACCCACTGATTCAATTGTCTTTGTTGTAACCCTTTAAGTTTCCTGATCTACTGTTTGGTAGAACTATTTATTTTAGTGGCTATAATGAGTTTTATGAAAAATGTGTGGAAACTAACCTACCAGAGTCATTTCTACCTCTTGGTTTGTTATCATTTTTCTTTTGCTTTTTACTAGTGCGAACTTTAAAGAGTTAAATATTTCCTATTGCCTTGCTCATGTGCTGTATTTGTCTCTACAACCCTCTTCTTTCACCAACAGGTGATGCACATGTTCAAAGGTTGTCGGCGGGAGGACTCTGCTCCTCACATCTACGCTGTGGCTCAGTCAGCGTACCGTTACCTGCTGACCACCAGACAGGATCAATCCATCGTGCTGCTGGGGAAGTCTGGCAGCGGAAAAACTACCAACTGCCAGCATCTAGTTCAGTATCTGGTCTCTATAGCCGGCAGCACTGGCAAAATCTTTTCTGGTAAGAATTCAGAATGAATGATGTGTTGCTTCACCCCACAAATGACTCATGGCTAGCCAACAAGCAGTTCTACTGCCACTTAGGAGCACAAGGTTCTGGACCCAAGACCCCCCAACAGCCCCATCAAACCCGCCACTAAT
The DNA here is from genome assembly GCF_017639745.1 of Melanotaenia boesemani. Lineage (NCBI taxonomy): Eukaryota > Metazoa > Chordata > Actinopteri > Atheriniformes > Melanotaeniidae > Melanotaenia > Melanotaenia boesemani. Next base: position 4,730,888 of record NC_055690.1, on the reverse strand, counting down.
GGTGTGTTCAATTTGTCTCGTAATTCCGAGCGGTCGAGAGTAGGTGACATCATTATCAGGTAGTTGATGTTACACCTGCACCAACTCAGAAAAAATAAACTCCTCCAAAGTAGCCAAATTGTGAGCATCTACAAATGCCATTAAAAACTAGAAAATTACAAATCCATTTGTAAAAAAATGCACACCATGAGAACATGAGCCAATTTTGGTAATAATGATTAGTTAACCACACAAAACTGATGCACTTTTTCAACGACAAGCCTGCCGTAACAAGGTAATTTTCAATAACAACAACTCGCTGCTGTTTACACTAGAAACTTAATGGACACAAAATATAAAGAATTTTAATTAAGACACCGATGGACTACTGGTGGTACTGGGCTCCTCTGAAACTTACAAGTTTCCTGGTTGGAAAGATAAGATCACTTGGTCATTTCTGGCAAAAATTCCTTGGAATTCTGGAATCCAAGGACAACTGGAACACACGACCACCCCAGCAGCACTACAGGAGATGAGGCTTCTTTTAAGCTGCTCCCTTCGGAGGGTCCCCCTACCCCCACCACCCAAACATCGCTCTGTCCTGAAGAGAGAGCTAAACAAACTCTTCAAAAGATAAAACCCTCTCAAGGCTGCTGGTCCTGACTCAGTCTCCTCCTCTGTCCTGAAGCACTTCACTGATCGGCTGTCTCCGGTGTTCACGGAAATCCTCAACACCTCACTGGAGACTGACTATGTACCGGCCTGCTTCAAGGCCCCAAAAAGACAAAGATCACAATGACTCCGTGACTACAGATCTGTCACCTTGGTCTCTGTTGTCACGAAGTCCTTTGAGTGCTATGTGCTGTCCCACCTTAAAGCCATAACTGACCCACTCCTGTACCCTTTACAGTTTGCCTACAAAGCCAACAGGTCTGTTGACGACATTGTCAGCATGGCCCTCAGTGGTTTCCCCAGCTTCACAGTTATGAGGGTGGGTTGGTTGGGCAGGGTATGACTCTTTAGTTTCATACAGTACATGTAACTTAAATATGTGTAACTTAGATACAGGCTCAATAAACAGGGTGCGACTCTCAACCTTGAAATCAGCTCTGCTGAATCATGTATTCATAAACTTTGCAGGTGTAACAGGTAACCTATCTGTTACAGTGGTAATATGATATGTGATAATAACAAAATTGCCTTATTTAAACACCATGTGACAACTAGACTCAGCTGTGAAGTCATGTCACATTTCCAAACTTCATTATGGACCAAGTTTCCATAAATGACTAAAAGGCAGTAAAATTATAAATAATAAAAAAAATACAAAGAATATTGGATCCATTTTAAGCCATAATATGACTCAGAAATGACTACAATGACATTAGTTTCAGCTGGTTCAGCTGGGATGGACATGACGTTCTCAATGTAACATCAGAGAAGGAGAAATACTCACTTTTGTTTGTTCCTCACTGCAGCGCGACCATTTCCACCTTCACCTGCCAGGGACAGTTTAAAAAGCACATACACAAAAAAAAACAAAAAACGCTGAAGTTATGTCTGATTTTTCGCTGGTTGACGTGTTTTCAGACGCATGCTCACTGTCCGCTGGCGAAAGTGTGATCAACTGTGTATGCACGCAGATGTCAGACTAACATTCCCTGTCCATCCAGTCATAGAGTTACTGGTCAGACTAACATTCCCTGTCCATCCAGCCATTAGAGTTACTGGTCAGACTAACATTCCCTGTCCATCCAGCCATTAGAGTTACTGGTCAGACTAACATTCCCTGTCCATCCAGCCATTAGAGTTACTGGTCAGACTAACATTCCCTGTCCATCCAGTCATAGAGTTACTGGTCAGACTAATATTCCCTCTCCATCCAGTCATTAGTCTTACTATTAGGCAGCTGCATGTCGATAAGCTGCTCAACGTACCAATGTTTGGACACCTTCTCCTTTGTATGAGGGTTGAACCCAGCTCTGGAATTTATTGTATATGAGTCATAATTCATGTTTTTTTTCCTGTTGATGCAGCAGAGAAGTGGCAGGCTGTTTACACCATCCTGGAGGCTTTTGGAAACAGCTCCACTGCTATGAACACAAATGCCAGCCGTTTTTCGCATGTAGTGTCACTTGACTTTGATCAAGCTGGCCAGGTGGCTTCAGCCTCCATCCAGGTAACACACCTGCACACACCACTGGCAGATCTATATTTGTCCCAAACATTTTATACATAGTCTGTCACATAGTTATACCAATGAATGCATTATTAATGGATGAAATTATTTATTAATAAATTAAATTATAGTAGTAGAAATGCCTAAGGGAACTTTTGGTGTCTTTTCCGGCATAGACAATGCTCCTGGAGAAACTGAGGGTGAGCAGACGACCTGATGGAGAGTCAACCTTTAACGTGTTTTATTACCTGATGGCCGGAGCCGACAGCAGTCAGAGGTGACTCTCATGGTGTTTCTGTTCTGATCCAGTCACAGTCCGCTGTCAATTTGTTTGAAATATTGAAGCAGTGTGTAATGGTCATCCTGATTGATCATACTGGAAACAGGAGTCCTGCCCATCTGGGAAAACATTTCTTGAGCACTTTTCCAGCAATTAAAAATCACTGAAATATAAGAGAAATGATAAAGTGACAAAACAGTCCACCCACACCTCTACAGACTATTGTTTTGAGTTTTGGACAGTTGTGAATATTTGATTCACCGGGAGATTGGGGAGGATTGGACTGAGGGCAGCCTACCAATACTAACCCTACGGTGTTTCTGATCTGAACTGCTGCTTTATTTATATTTCTTGCTGAGTGATCAGAGTGACTCTGAAGCACTGCCTTCAGGCAAGTCTGCTGTGCCATTTTTCCTGTGCAGGTTGACGGACATGCAGTCCTACAAGACCATAAACAGTAGGAAATGCAAGACATAGAATAAGATAAAACAAAAAGAAAAAAATAAGATATTAATCATAAAAATCTAAAATAAAATAGAAATAAATAATTATGACTTTAATTATGATTATACCTGTACACAGTACAGATAGAGGCTGTCCCTGAAAATACACATAAGAATATGTAATATCACAAGTAAAAAAAAAAAAGTGAAAACAGCATAAGAGGGAAATGAATTGTGAGATGGAATGGAGTGTATTTTGCAGGGGTCCAGTCCAAGTTTTTTATTTATTTATTTATTTTTCTTTTATTGGTTAAAAGTTTAAACCAGCTGGTGTCAAGAAGAACTGTTGGTAAAACTTCTACTTTTCAGTTCAGTCACATTGCAGCGGTCTTTTATTTATTCTTTAATGATACGTCTTTTGTATCCAGAGCTTTAGGGGCCATCACAGGACCATCACAAGGCCGTCATAGGGCCAACACAGGGTCATCACATGTCCAACACTTGGCCATCACATGTCTCACACAGGGCCAATACAGGTCTCACACAGGGCCATGACAGGTCCAACACTGGTCTAACACAAATGTTATCACATGTCCAACACATGGCCATCACATGTCTAACACAGGGCCAACACTGGACTAACACAGGGCCAACACATGTCTCACACAGGGCCATCACAGGGCCAACACAGGTCTCACACAGGGCCAACACAGGTCTAACACATGGTGATCACGTCTAACACAGGGCCATCACAGGGCCAACACAGGTCTAACACAGGGCCCACACAGGTCTAACACATGGTGATCACGTCTAACACAGGGCCATCACAGGGCCAACACAGGTCTAACACAGGTCTCAGACAGGGCCAACACAGGTCTAACACATGGTGATCACGTCTAACACAGGGCCATCACAGGGCCAACACAGGTCTAACACAGGGCCCACACAGGTCTAACACATGGTGATCACGTCTAACACAGGGCCATCACAGGGCCAACACAGGTCTAACACAGGGCCCACACAGGTCTAACACATGGTGATCACGTCTAACACAGGGCCATCACAGGGCCAACACAGGTCTAACACAGGGCCCACACAGGTCTAACACATGGTGATCACGTCTAACACAGGGCCCACACAGGTCCAACACATGGTGATCACATGTCTAACACAGGGCCAACACAGGTCTAACACATGGTGATCACGTCTAACACAGGGCCAACACAGGTCTAACACATGGTGATCACGTCTAACACAGGGCCATCACAGGGCCAACACAGGTCTAACACAAATGTCATCACATGTCTAACACAGGGCAAACACAGGTCTAACACAAATGTCATCACATGTCTAACACAGGGCCAACACAGGTCTAACACAGGGCCATCACAGGGCCAACACAGGTCTAACACAAATGTCATCACATGTCTAACACAGGGCCAACACAGGTCTAACACATGGTGATCACGTCTAACACAGGGCCAACACAGGTCTAACACATGGTGATCACGTCTAACACAGGGCCATCACAGGGCCAACACAGGTCTAACACAGGGCCATCACAGGGCAAACACAGGTCTAACACAAATGTCATCACATGTCTAACACAGGGCCAACACAGGTCTAACACATGGTGATCACGTCTAACACAGGGCCAACACAGGTCTAACACATGGTGATCACGTCTAACACAGGGCCATCACAGGGCCAACACAGGTCTAACACAAATGTCATCACATGTCTAACACAGGGCCAACACAGGTCTAACACATGGTGATCACGTCTAACACAGGGCCAACACAGGTCTAACACATGGTGATCACGTCTAACACAGGGCCATCACAGGGCCAACACAGGTCTAACACAAATGTCATCACATGTCTAACACAGGGCAAACACAGGTCTAACACAAATGTCATCACATGTCTAACACAGGGCCAACACAGGTCTAACACAGGGCCATCACAGGGCCAACACAGGTCTAACACATGGTGATCACGTCTAACACAGGGCCAACACAGGTCTAACACAGGGCCATCACAGGGCCAACACAGGTCTCAGACAGGGCCAACACAGGTCTAACACATGGTGATCACGTCTAACACAGGGCCAACACTGGACTAACACAGGGCCAACACATGTCTCACACAGGGCCAACACAGGTCTAACACATGGTGATCACGTCTAACACAGGGCCAACACAGGTCTAACACAAATGTCATCACATGTCTAACACAGGGCCAACACAGGTCTAACACAGGGCCCACACAGGTCCGACACATGGTGATCACATGTCTAACACAGGGCCATCACAGGGCCAACAAGAGTCTAACATGTCTGACAAAGAGATGAACAAGACAACAACTCCTGATAACAGCTGTGGTCTTTTACAGTTCACAAATACCATCTTCAGGCACTGTAATAAACATATTCACTGTTATGCCACTTTAGTTATCATTGTTTTTTTTTTTATCTACCTTCTGTCAACTAATAAAGACACAGCTGATATTTATTTGATGTTTCAGTGTCTTGTATGAAACAGAAAGCAGGAACTAACCCTTCAGTGGCATAAAAGATCTGACTGATTATATTTCCTCCTCCAGAACGGAGCTGCACCTTGGCCAACTTGCTGAAAACAGTGCTTTTTGCATCCTACCAAACTCAAAGGTAATCTGAGTAAATTGGTTAAAACTTCTTTCTTTGTCTTTACGGTGTTTGTTTTCAGATCTACTGTTAACGTTGTTCATTCTCAGAAATGAGTTAAGTTTGATCTGATTTCCAGCCTGAAGACAAGCAGCGGGCCTCTCAACAGTTCACCAAGCTCCAGGCAGCCATGAAGGTGCTGGGTATCTCTAGCGAAGAGCAAAAGGCCCTCTGGCTTATTTTGGGGGCCATTTATCACTTGGGGGCTGCAGGAGCCACTAAAGGTAGGAACTCCCAGTTGTCTAACTTCAAACCAAACTGTTCCTGGGAAACTTGGCTGTTCCTGGGTCCTGTGGTCAGATTAAGTGGTCCGTCAGATTTCTGAGTCAGATGATTTATGTGTTTTCACTGCTGATGTTTATTTTCCTGAGTCGGTGAATTGATGAATCATTTAACTGCTGTCTTTCTAACCCTCTCTGTTTACTTGCATGTTTGCATGTGGCACCCAGACGGAGATGAAGGTAATAAAAACTCCTTGTCTGTTTTTCTGTTAGAAAACCTTTTTAGAATGTGTTGTATTGTCTGTCATCATACCTTCTCTATTGTGTTTTCTTTATCATCACTGATTCTCCTCTTCTTCCTTTATAATTGACTGTCCATTGGTTTTCATATTGGTTCATTTTAACTCAAAGGTTTAAACTCCATAGATATAGAGAGTCTACATATTCATCCCAGTGATGTCTGAATCCGTTTTCTCTCCGTCAAATATCTTAGAAAACACTCCATTAGATTTATAAAGGTTTGAGATTTCTGATGATTCCGGTGGTAAACATACCAGTGAATATCAAAATAAAAAATGTGATTTCATCCCTTTAATGTTGGACAACACCCCATCAAAAAGATCTGGTGACTCTGTGATGGAGTATTGATGTTTGAGTCAATTGATATGAAATGTCAGGCGAAGAACAGATGTTGCGGTGACAGTTTAGACAAAGTCCTCCATCTGATGATGCAACTTTCAATCACCTGTAAAAGTGTTTCCTTCTGCTGCTGAGTGAGATTTATCAAAAGCAATCATGAGAAATCACCAGAAAAACAAAGTTTTCTGTTTTTCCTCTCGTGTTTTTATATTTTTATTGACATTTATAAGCAGCACGGTGTTGCTGAACCGAGACTGTATACAGTTATTTACAGAACAACCTATCAGAGCCAGAATATACACTGCTCAAGAAAAAGGGAGCACTTGAACAACATGTTTTAGATCTTGATTGATGAAAAACTGTATTTCAGTTGAAAATCCTATCACATAGTGGGATGTAATGAGAAAAAACTAACATACGAATTATCAGTGAAAATCATTATCCCATGGAGCCCTGCGTTTAGAATCATACTCAAAGTTAAAGTTCTGATTGCAGCCTGATCCAACTTCTGAGGAAATTCCCCAATACAATTAAAAATTAGGTTCAGTTGTGTGTGTGGCCTCCACATTCCTGCATGCACTCCCTACAACGTCTGGGCATGCTCCTGGTGAGACCATGAATGTTCTCCTGAGGGGTCTCCTCGTAGACCTGGATCAGGGTACCAGGCGGTGGATGGAACTAAACATGATGACAAAGAGGAACTGGATTGGATTCAGGTCTGGGGAACGGGCGGGCCAGTCCATAGCATCGATGTCTTCTTCATGCAGGAACTGCTGATACACTCCAGCCGCATGAGGTCGAGCATTGTTCTGCATCAGAAGGAACCAGATCTCACTGCAGCAGCATATGGTCTGACAATGGGTTTGTGGATCTCGTCCCAGTACCTAATGGCAGTTAGAGTACTTCTGGCTAGCACGTGGAAGTCTGTGCGACCAACCTACTGCCAAACGTTCTCCACAACATCTCCAGACTCTCATGTCTGTCCCATGTGCTCAGTGTGAACCCACTCTCGTCCATGAAGAGCATAAGGAGCCAATGATGAATCAGCTGATCCTAGTGTTCTCTGGCAAATGCACGGTGGTAGGCTGTGAGCAAAGGCCTCCTTGTGGATAATGTCCCTCATACCACCCTCATGGAGTTCACATTAGTGGCTTTATAGGGCTCTGGCGGTCCTGCTGCTCGGTTGTCGTCCTCCTCCGCCCCACTTCACGTCTTCTGGTATACTGAGCTGTCTCCTGGTATCTTCTCCATTCTCTCAGCACTGTGCTGGGAGACACAGCAAACCTTTTTTGCACTGATTTGACATCCTGGATGAGCCTCACTACCTGAGCAATGTCTCTGTGTTGCAGACACCGCCTCATGTTAGCTCTGGTGGTGAGGGCAAAATCCTAAGGTGACCAAAAATGAAGTCAGGGAAAAGGTCTACGACCACCACCTGCAGGAGCATCCTTTATAGGGGCTGTCTTGCTAATTTCCTCTCATTTCCACCATGTTCCACAATCAGTGTTACTTCCTAACTGGACAGAGTGATATTCCAGAAGTGGGACTGACTTTGAGTTACGTGCTAATGATTATGTCTTTTCTTTAATTTTTTGAGCAGTGTACATCCTGGCATTGCAGCTGCCAGTTTTCCTGTATGCAGATAAAATGTTTGGTCGTCTACAGCATCAAACTGAAACTACTGTTTATTCTCTGTTTATTCTTTTACTATTTTTAAAATTCATGCCATATATTCTGTAACATGAAATAAACCCATTTATAAAGTTTGTTAGTCAGCTTGAAGCATCTTCCTCATCTTCATCATTACCTGTCGCATTAGTCTTCATCCTCCAGAAATATGCAAAGAAGGAGTAATATTTTCTGTGCTGAGAGCATACACTACTCACAAAACGTGTGAGTTATTTAACTCTAGGGTGAAATTTACAGAAAATGTGAAAATCCTACACTGATATGGTAAAAGTAGGACATTTAAGTAGAGTCATGTGATCATTATTAGTAATTAGTAATTCCTTAATCTCAAATGATTTATCCAAACCAAATCTACCAACAGTGGTGGGTTTAACAGAAGATAAATTGTGTCAATAGCTCATCATGTGTTAGGTGTCGTCTTGGTTTGACAGCGTAGAAATGGAAACAGAACAGTTGAACGAATGCATTCAGAAAATCAAACTGCAGAAATAGACTTAATGAGAAAATGGGTCCAAACTTTTGACTGGTAGTGTAGGTTCACTTGTAAAGGTTAGAGGATGTTTTAGGTACATTCTGACATCAAAAAGCAGAATATCCTAAATTGTATGTGAGTTGTGTATGTTTGTGTGTCTACCAGATCAAAACCTTCTTTAGTTGAAGGATCTCCCGGCTTCCTTTGCGATGCTGTTAGAGATGTAAGGGCTGCCTGCTTCTCAAGTTTAATCTCAAAAAGTCGTGGTAATTCTAAAGTGTTATTAAAGACCATTAGTAAAAGAATTGCTCCTACTGCTCCTGCTGTCCCATTGCTTCAAATGAGGATTGTGAAAAATTCCTGGCCTTTTTTTCTGAAAAAGTCGAAACAGTGAGAAGCTCTATGTCTCCATCAGCTGTGTTACTGTCTGTTCCCAGTCCAGCTCGGCCTGTGATTATAGATCATTTTTCACCTTTTTCTTCGATGACATAGTGACATTAGTTGGCTCAGTGACGGCATCTTCTTGTTCTCTTGATGTTCTACCTACATCCCTATTTAAAGATGTCTTCCAGGCTTTTGGTCCCTGTGTGCTCACAATCAAACTCTGCTGCTTGTTCAAGTCCCTGATTATTTCAACAATGCTGTCATTCATCCACTCTTAAAAAACCCAAGCTCGATTCTTCTCTTTTTAGCAGCTGCAGAGCTATCTCACATTTGCCATTTATATTTAAAATTTTAGAAAAATTTGTTGCTAAGCAGCTTACAGCTGCTTTAGAGACACATCATATCCTGGATCATTTCCAGTCGCAGGGCTCACTCCACTGAAACAGCCCTGCTCAGAGTGTCCAATGACCTCCTGATGCAGAGCGATGCAGGTCATTGTTCTGTTAGTGTTACTGAACTTGACCTCAGCTTTTGACGCTGTAGATCATCGTGTCCTGCTGGACAGGCTGAAACACTGGGTTGGGGTTTCAGGATCTGCTCTTAAATGGTTCTCTTATCTCTCTGGGAGATTAGTCTCCGTGGTGACTGCAGAGTTCAAATCCTCTTCTTCATCTCTTGATTTTGGTGTTGATCTGTTCTGGGTCCTTTATTGTTTATTTTATATTTGCTGCCTCTGCAACACATTATAGGTTATTTTAAAGATATTTTATTTTATTTCTTTTAAACCTCAGGATGTTTTTTAAATTCAGAGCTTGCTTGGGTGTTTGGATGCTGTCAGGAGCTGGAAGAAGGATAACTTTCAAAAACTGAGGTCCTTGTTTGTGCCCCTGATAGATTTTTCCTTAAGGTAGACTCTCCCTGAGAGTCTTGGTCCACTTGCCTCATCTTCAGATCAGGGGTGTCAAACTCCGGTCCTCCAGTGCCGGTATCCTGCAGGTTTTCATTGTTTCCCTGATCTAACACACCTGACTGAAGTAAATTGGTTATTGTGAAGAAGTTGACTAGAAGCTGTTGGATCTATTTGATTTTATTCAGGTGTGTTGGAGCAAAGAAATAACTAAAACCTACAGGATAGTGGCCCTTGAGGACGGGAGTTTGACACCCCTGCTTCAGATGCTCATATAAAATAAATTGTTCGCTCTTGTTTTTATCATCTCAAAAATGTTGCCAAGCTAAATCCAGTTGTTTCACCATCTGACATCGAGATGATCGTCCATGCCTTCATCTCATCTAGACTTGATTACTGTAATTCCATCTTCACATGGGTAAGCAAAAAATGTCTTGAGCGTCTCCAAGTCGTTCAAAACGCTGCTGCAAGGCTGATAACAAAATCCTCCAAATTTACTCATGCCACTGCGTTACTAATCCAGCTGCACTGTTCATCACTGAGTGCATTTTAAAATCCTGGTTTTAACTTACCGAGCCCTACATGACCAAGCACCTGAATATATCAGAGACCTTCTGCAGCCCTACATGTCCAGCAAGTCCCTGAGATCAAGTGATGAAGGTCTGCTGGTTGTTAAGCCAACACGGCTGAAAACTAAAGGTGACAGAGCCTTCGCATCAGTGGCTCCTTCCCTCTGGAACTCCTTCCTCTCAGCCTGAGATCTGCCGACTCGACCTCTTTTAAAAAGCACCTAAAGACGCATCTTTTAAAACTTGCTTTTACTTAGTTTTGTTTGTTTTTATGTTCTCTGTGTTGTCGTGTTATGTTGTGTTCTGTGTTTCATTAAGCACTGAAAGGTGCTATATAAATAAACATTTACTTACTTACTTATTTACTTACTTTTGTTTTCAATGTAAAAATGTGTTGTTTAGTGAACCAGTCAGATTTAATCACTATATAGAGCTTTCCAGAAGCTTCAGATGATGCTGTATTCACTGTACCTTGGGAATAGGAAATTTGAACTTTTAATTTCTGACCATAAAGTATTGTTTGTTCACAAATAAACAGTTTACTTACCCGACAAGAAAATCTGACCTCTTTTTTTTTTTTTACTAGTTATAAATTGGAAACTCTTAATTTCTAGTTTTTCTAATTTCCATCAGTACATCACCAGTAACATAGAACAAACATGGGGAGACTTGGCCTCATCAGCAACAGTTTTTAATATTAGCTGCAAGAGAGTCTGAGGAAGAGATGGTGGTGTTTGGAGTTCAACATCCTGATCCAGGTGGAGATGCAGGATCTCTGTCTTATTTCAACTTAAGTTGGTCACTGTGTTGTTGTGTCAGCCTGTTGATGTATAATTGAACTTTTTTCAGTGGGACGCAGGCAGTTTGCACGCCATGAATGGGCCCAGAAGGCAGCCTACCTGCTGGGCTGCACCCTCGAAGAGCTGTCCTCGCTGATTTTCAAACACCAGGCCAGAGGACTGCAGCACTCCACCTCATTCAGAGGAGGACCGGACAACGCTGGCCAAGGTGACAACTCAGGTACAAACAGCAGAATCTTTGTACTTAACTGGTTCCCAGTCGGATATAAAAAGAAGTTTTAAGAGTTTGTGTTTGTCTACTGGTTTGGACACAGATCATAGCAGGTTTGTAGATGATCCAGCAGCCTTCAGTTTCAGTATTAATGGTTAATAAAACCAAAACCTAAGGCAGATGTAGTTTATCTTTAGGGTGGTTATAACCATCCTGAGTTCTCAGGAGTCTGAGAGTATTCTGAGTCATGAACGATGGAATGGTGCTTTATATCCCAGCCAGAACCAGGTCTTATCTGTTGAGTTAGACGCTTTAATGGCAACATTATCTCTTTTTTCCCAATTGTAAAGAATCCTTAAAAAAAATTCCTGGATCCAGAAAGTGATCCGGATCACCCCCAAAATGCAATTGGTTGTTTCTTATTCTTTCCATCAGGGTCAAGGGTCACTGCTCTGGAGTGTTTGGAGGCCATGGCATCAGGACTGTACTCAGAGCTCTTCACTGTGGTCATCTCCCTCATCAACAGGTAAAGCTCCTACATTTACCATAAATCCATTTTCTCTACCTGTCTAATCCAGGTCAGGATTCCAGCTGGCTCCATCAGAAGAGAGACAAGTAATCTGTAATCAGCTTATTTCCACCACTGATCCACCCTGTCTGAGGTCAGTGGACTGAAGACGAGGTGGAGGAACGCAGCAAGAGAACGTTTGTCATCCAGTAACCCAGTAGAAGCTGCTGTCAGGATTCATAATAGATGAGATGGATGGATGGATCAGTGGGTGTATGAGTAGGTAGATATTTTAATACACGTGTCACACGACCGAAGGAGCTGAACATCAGTGGCTAATCTACATCACATGAGACTGTAAGATCAGACTTTTAAATCTGGCACCACCCGGATCGACTGTAAGAAAACCTAAGATTCAATGGACGCATGGCTGCTTGAATGATTGGAGCTCTACAACATGAACAGGACACTGAGAGTCCTTATCAGTGAGACTGAAGAAGATGATTCTGGGAGTAATCAGATTACCGTAATAATCTGATTTTATGCATCTACATGCATTTCTGAAATACCAGAACAAAACAGTGTTTCCCCAAATTCACAGCCAGAAACGCTGTGATAAAAAATAATTCCCAGGGTGTGCGGCCGAAACTTCCTGGGCGTGGTGCGGGCCCTCTGCCTTGGAGAGTGGGGGTGCCTGTCTGCCTCTGGGCTCTCGGGGCCTTGGGCCCTTCGCTCTGGCCGCCCTGGATGGCTGGTGCCTGGCGGGGTCAGTGGCTGCCGATCTTGGCCAGCCAGGGCCTGTGCCCCGTGACCACGGGGGGCTCTGGATGGGGCTTTCCTCTGCCACCCTCTGGGTGGGTCCGGGGTTGTCTTCGTGACGGGTTTGCTTGGGTTCGTGCTCCGGGATTGCTGCTGATGGCCCAGGTCTCTGGGCTTCTCTAGTCTGCCTCTAGCCTCCGTAGAGGCGTGGTCACATTTACACGATCTCACTCCTCGTTCCTCGTACTCTGCATGCTGACACAGTCACTGAGTTGTCCAGTGGGTTTATACGCTCTAAGAGATACTTTGGGGTTTTTTCTGTGAGTGAGTATCTGGTACTGTGATACGTTTGTGATATGGTTCTTGATTTAGTTATTATTTAGGAGCTCTTGATTACTGTCAGCTGTGTTTTTCTTGTAAAGGTTGTAGGAAATTTTCTGGTGTGTTTCTGTAAAGGTGTAGCAGTTGGTTGTCTGGTGATAGTTTGGATTGAAGGGTTGTTGCTTTCTATCTGTTGTTTTTTTCTCCTCTTTCTTCTGTTTGCTTTCCTTTTTGATTCTTTTTGCTGTTTTCCTCCTTTTTCTGTCCCCTCCTGTCAGGTCCAGCAAGATTACGTAGCTTCCATGATTCAAAGTAAATAAATAATCAGATTATTAAGGGGAGCCTTATATCTATAAACCTCCCCTTGGCAAAGCAAATTTGTTCGGCACAAGAAGGCAGCCAGACCATCATTCGGCTTGCTATGATGCTGAACAGGACAGGTTAAAAAAAAAAACAAAGAAAAAAGTTAAACATTTTAAATGTCCAAATGAAACCGTTTCATTGAGTGGAGTCGCTCTCAGTATTCTCAAAGTTCAGATCTCAGATAACGTGTTGATGTTAATAAAACCTACAAAGATTATTGGATCCATTTAAACTCAGATATTCCTACACTGATGTAGATTCAGCTCGTTCAGCTGTGCGCGTTTCCATGACAACCGTGACGCTATCAGCATAACTCCGGAGCAGGTGAAGTCCTCCATCTGCTCCTCACAGGAGCAAGATGCTTCCATCTTCACCGGCCTGAGAGAATCTAGAAAACCTACACTTTTGTATGATTTTCAGCTGGTTGACATGTTTTCTGACACGTGAACTCTGTCCTCTGACGGTGGGATCACCTGTTTGCGTGCACATGTGTGTATGTGTGCTCACTGCCGTGGACACAGAGAGCAGCTATGACATGCCGTCATGTAAACCAGATAAACAGCATCAGACTGTTTGCTGTTTGATAAACGGACGAAGTGGAAACCTGTGTTACACACTTAAACAAAATGTTCCTCCCAAGCGTGTGTGAGTATGAAAAACATCATTTCTCTTTTATTTTTGCAACACAGAAACACAAGCACATGAACATGCGGCTGCACCTACAGACTACTGGGGCTTACTGTTTTTCAGCCTCAAGGACCCTTAAGCTGCCCAAGGTGCCTGTGTGAATTTACTCGCTCTTTTAATTAACCTCCCAGAAAACTACTGCTATTACTTTGAGTGTACATGTTTTCTACTAGATCTAAATAAACATAATAAAATTTAACGTACTTTGAAGAAGAACAGTTTTACAAAAACACATTTTTAGAAAGGGGGGAGTGAATGCCAGATGTTCACAGTCCACAGTCCACCACTCATTTTAATATGCCCAACATGCCTGTGGGTCCCCCACACCTGTTCTAGAGGAAATGAGGCTTTAAATGACCATATCAGATTTATTTAAAAGTATTACCATGTGTGGTGACATCACTTCCCATGCCCATGTGGCGACGCCCTCCGTCTTAACGTTAGCTGCTAATGTGAGCAGTAATACGCTGCAAAATACTTTACAGGTGAATGTAATCCACACTGGTGAATGAAAATATCGGAATGTGACATTATCTCAGCAGGAGAAGCTGACTTTGGACGGAGGTCGTACAGGAAAAGTTTTATATTTGATTTATTAAATTTGAATCGATTTGAATCGATAAATCGATCTTTTTAAACCCAGCCCTAGTTGCTACAGGGACTGCTGTCCTGCTCGGTCTCGTTGCTGGAATGATCCAATCTGCTGGAAGTGGATGATTCTGACACGTTCCTGTCTTCATGTATTTGTTGAACCACTTTCTGATGTCTGTTATCCAAAGGCATCATGTTTGTAATAATCTTTGATTGAGGCTAGTTGATGACTGAACACCCATTATGCCCATTATATGCACACACAGATGGCGCGATATGAATAAATTCAGGAGGAGATGGAAATCTTTTTTCAAACAAGAATAAACAAAAATATCATCCAATAAAATTCTGATGCCTTGATCTGGACGATAATCATATATTTCCTCAGAAATTAGGGAAATGTGTGATCAGTGCAGCTTCTAGTGTCAAAGCTTCATCATTGAACCAGGATATTTGTCTTCCTCAGGGCTCTGAAGTCCAGTCAGCATTCCCTGTGCTCCATTCTGATTGTGGACACTCCCGGTTTCCAGAACCCCCGCCTGGCCCAACAGCACCGTGGGGCCACATTTGAGGAGCTTTGCCAGAACTACACCCAGGAGAAGCTGCAGGCACTTTTCCATCAACGTACTTTTGTCCAGGAGCTGGACAGATACAAAGAGGTGCAGATGGACAGTCACACAGTCTAGAGCAGGGGTGGCCAACGTCGGTCCTCGAGAGCCAGGTGTGTTGGAGCAGGGAAATTTGGAAAACTTGCAGGATTGTGGCTCTCGAGGACCGATGTTGGCCACCCCGGTCTAGAGTCTGATAACGATCTTCATGAACCTGCGTAGCTTCACACAGGATTCCTGATCTGTTGGTGATGTCCTGCCGCTGACTAGCTAATGTTTGCTTTCTGTCTAGGAGAATATACAGTTTGCTTTAGACGACATGGAGTCCAGTCCCTCTCGGTCTGTAGCAGTTATTGATCAGGCCTCAACCCAAGCATTGGTAAGCAGACTTCCTTTCTACGTCTGACATTAGAGCTTCTTTAACTTGTGTCCATGTCTTTAAGTCATTGTTCAGAGACAGTCATGTGCAGAGGAGTGGTGTTCTAGAGGTTAGAGAAGTGGACCTGGACTTAGTTAAAGTAGAAACTTGAGATCTCTCAGACCTACACGAGGTTTTACTCTACCCTTACTGTCTGTTAATGAGGCTGCAGAAACACTCTACTCTCTTGCCTCCTGTCTGGACAAATTCTGTCCTCTGGTTTTTTTTATCCAAATCTGGGACAGAGTTTTTCACTCAAGATCAAATAACATGACCCGTTACGTCCATCTCAGGTTCGTACTCTGGCCCGGACAGAAGAAGCTCGAGGTCTGTTGTGGCTGATGGAAGAGGAGGCTGTTCAGCATGGAGGGTCAGAGGAAACCATGCTAGATAGACTTTTCAGCTACTACGGCTCTGCTCAAGGAGAAAACAAAGGTAAAGGCTCACACTTACAACCTACAGTAGAAAGAAATGAGCAGCACTGACCGTCCTCCTCGCGTCGTACCCATTCTGTGTTGCAGGGGCCAGTCTGCTGTTACGCGGTGAGAAGCCCTTCGTCTTCTTACTGGGCCACTGCCACGGGACAGACTGGGTGGAGTACAACACTCAGGGCTGGCTGAACCACGCTAAGAACAATCCTGCTGCCCAGAACTCTCTGACTCTGCTGCAGGACTCTCAGAAGTATGACCACTAACAAATCAATGTCACACGGGTTATTAGAACACAGTCTGTGGGGGTTAACTTAGTCTGATTAGTAACTCCAGATCAGGTGCGTTGCTAGACAAAGGGCTCTACTGGGGGCCAGGTCCCCATTACTCACATCATATTTATTATCATAAAGACCTGCTGCTTTATAAAAACAAAGAAACTTAAAATTATCACATTTTTGGCGTTTCTTCTTTCCAAAGTAAAAAACAAGTATAATCTGATTCAGCCTTTTAAAATAAACTTTCACACATTTAGTTTACAGATATAAACCATAATAGAAATTAATTACACATTAATGTGTAAATTATTTGTGCATGATATCATTTAAACTCTATTTTACCTTCAATAGCATCAACACACTGAAACAGTGAAGTCTCGACATGTCATAAAACCTTTAGTTTGCTAATGGTAGCTTATTTCTTATACATAAGAAATAAAAGGACTATAAGGTAGAGAGGTTAAAATGAAGAGCCGTGTGGTCTCCACAGGAAGAACATCAGTGGGCTCTTTCTGGGCCGGTCCAGTGGGGCCACGGTGTTGTCGGGCTCTATCGCTGGTCTTGAAGGCAGTTCCCAACTTGCCTTGCGAAGAGCCACCAGCATGAGGAAGACCTTCACCACTGGCGTGGCAGCTGTCAAGAAGAAGAGTCTCTGCATCCAGGTCAAACTCCAAGTGGTGAGTAAAGGAACAGAAGCAGTTCAGTGAAATCAGCCAATCAGAAAACTGTTGTGTGATGTTGATGTTGTGGGGTCAGGTATTTTTGATGGAGTACGAACCAGAAGTGGCGGATCCATGTCAGAAATGAAGAAAAGTGAAGGCTCATTTTGATCTGGATGATATTTGATCCAGGTCCATGAGTCTGTTTCCTGAAGACTGAATCTTTCTGTTATGTCAGTGAGGAGCTTGTGGAAGCTTCTTCCTGTATATTGTGGGTTAATTTTTCTTCTGCAATTCAATAAAATAGAGCAGTTCCTAAACTGTTTGATAATCTGTAAAATGTGTAGATCAGGGATGTCAAACACATATTTTTCCAGGTTCCACATTTAGTACAATCTGATCTTGAATGGGTCAGACCAGTAAAACAGCAATAATCTATAAATAACAAAGACATTTTTCCCTTTGCTTTAGTTTAAAAATATAAAGATGCTTCAGTTTAAAAGCTATTAAAACTATATTTTTCTTCAGTTTATCATTGATATATAGATTGTATATTGTATTTAATGTATATATATATGTATATGTGTGTATGTATATATATATATATATACTTTTGCCACAAATGTTGTAAACTTTGTTATTGGTAACAAAAACAAAAAAAAAAACTTACTGTTGTACAGACATCCTGCCATGTGGCCATGTGCATGCGCAGCACAACACAAAGACTAACTTCCACTGTTAAGAAACATATTTCCTGTCCAGGGCGCATGCAGATCGGTCTGCAGCCAGGTCCTTCTTGCTACCATAGACATAATACATAATAATAATAATAATATAACATAATAATCTTTATTATGTCTATGCTCGCTACAGCTCAGCAGAGCCAAGGCCAAATCTATTTTTAAACCTTCACTTAGGAAAATTGTAGAACTAAACAAACATACAGAAAATGCAATAGTATCTCACTGGAAATACATTCATTGTTTCAGGGAAATTGTGTAAGATTACACATCATCGATGTTAGCTTAAAGCTAATGTATATGGAAAATGCCATTGGCAAGCTAGTGGTTAGCATGTGCGAACTAACTAAAGGGATTTAAACAACTTTGTCCATCAACAAATGTTTACCTCAATATTTTCTGTGTTCCAGTAAAAATTGACTAGAATACTTACAGGCAAATGTTTTCAGGCCATTAATAACAATGCCACGTTACAGTAAAACTTCTTGATTTTTCTGACAATAGAAAAATAAAAGTTTAATAATGAAAATAAAAATAAAATAATTTACATGTTTATGTTTGTCAATATCAGGACGTTCAGATTGATTTCTGAAATAATTATAAATAGAATTTATAATTCTCTAACTGCTTGTATTCATTGATGAAGAAAACAACAATGTGCATCAATAAAGAAAACTGAGGATGCAACACACAGTGATGCATTGCTGAATCAAACTGAATCGTTAACAAGATAATCAAATCAAACTGTGAGACCAGTGAAGATGCACAGCCCTACAAAATAACCAGATCAAACCAACTACTGCAGCTTGACTCAACCTTGTACGAAACCAGGAAGAGCAACTGAAAACTGTGGGTTTATTGGAGCCACAGCTGCTTGAATAACTGGGAAACTATTGCAATGTGGTCAGATTACTATGTTGTACTACAGGAAGGAACGTGGAGTTGTGGTGTTGACTGTTAGTGATTTTGGGACTATCCTCTGTGTTTTAGGATGCGTTGATTGACATGGTGCGGCGTTCCAAGATCCACTTTGTCCACTGTCTGCTGCCTAAAGCGGAGGCAGTGGGAGGAAATGACTTCCGTTCAACACATGGAGAAAGCACTGACTCCGGTCTCATGACTCTGGATGTGAGTCTCCTGAGAGCTCAGCTCCGAGGATCGAAGCTGCTGGATGCTCTACGTATCTACAGACAAGGTGAGGAAAGAAAATCTGTTATTAATGGAGAACCCTTCAGTGTAGATGTTCAGGATCTATATCATATCATTAGAACTGTCTCTTTGGTTACTTCACAAAAAAAAAAAAAAAAAAAAAAATCGAGATATATATCGAATATAGTGATTCAGGTAAAAATATCGAGATAAAAGATTTGGTTCATATCGTCCAGACCTAATATATATATATGAAGGGTTGCATCTAAAAGTTGCAGGATGGTAGATCTCGAGGACCGGACTTGGGCACCTCTGATATAAATGATCAGTATGATGGTGTAGTTGCCGCCCACAGTTTGCAGACTGGAGGTTTTAATCCACTCGTTTGTTAAATGACTGGATGAACGTTTAATGATTGGTAGTTTTTAACTCACTTCTCACTTCCGAGACCGAAACCGGTTGTAATGTATCTAAAATTGAACTTCATTCATTGTTCAGCAGATCGTAACGATCTAGGTTATTAATTCATGTTTCTGCATCATAATGACTCTTCACTTCTCTTGTGAGTTTATTGCGGTGATAATTCTTGTCAGTGTGTTTTAAACCTGTTTTTAACGCAGTTTTCTAGTGAGAAACCTGAAAGTGTCGATGTAAACAGTTCCCCCTAAATGGTGGAGATAAACACGGTGACGTCACGTGTGCATTCTCTATAATGGTGATAACATGGTAATAATTAATAATAATAATAAATAATGTGATAGAAAAAGCTCACCTGACATTTCAGCTGTCATCACATTTGTGTAGCTGTCAGATGAAATCAGACGCCTCCTTTTTCTTCTAAACCTCTTTTTTTCATAAATTTTGATATGAAAGAAACTAGAAAATGTTTTTCAAGCAAGATTAGCTTCACCAAACGCTGCTTGCACTTGATAGATAGCTTGTCACATTTCCTTCTGTAGTGTTCTGTTTTTCTCTGTGGTGCAGATAAAAACAGAAAACTACAGATTAGAACAACGCTGGATTTTGTGCAGTCAGTGTGACAGACTTGGCCATTCCAGTGTTAAAGAGGAAACCTCTCGAACACTTGGCAGAATTCCCTTTCATTATCTCTGGATTTTAAGGCAAGACCAAACACAGTGGGTATAATTTCCTGTTAACTCCTCACAGTTAGCCTCAGAGGTGACTGCTGAGGATTCAGGTGGTCTTCTGTCTGGGTAGATCTAATGGTGGGGAATTAAAAATCTGATGCAGGTCTAGACTTTTTCTGTTTCATATACACTTCCATTTATTCTCATCTATACTTACACCTGGTTCTGTCATACTGCGAGAATAAGGACGGACCCAAGGAGCAGACATAAACCACAATTACTGCTCTAAATAGAAATTTATTTACCCCAGCTGACAGACATGGCGGAGAAGAGTGGAGGTGCTCATTGCATAGTTCAATTTTACCAAGAGGCCACAACAGTCAGAAAGTTGGAATAACAGACCAGTTCTACTTCGGTCTCAGAGGATCCAGGGCAAAGGGCTAAGCAGCCAACCTGCAAGTGAAAGAAACAGACGATATCCGTCCAGGAGATGGAGGCAGGAGAGGGCAGACAAAAGCATGCGGAGGCAGGTATAGACTGGTGTAGGCAGGTGATGGCAGGAATGCAGGTCGCTCCATGGCAACAAAGTCCGGCAGGCAGCATTTTCCTGGGAGCTGTTCCCAGACGACCTGGAACAGCTGCAGCCTGCAGCTAGATACACCCAGCCTTCTGATTGCCAGATGCAGGGCAGCTGTAAGCGGCAAGACCCAAGCAGGTTGAGGCGCCTCCCACACTCCACCTGCAGCTGAAAGCAAGCCATTTTAAGAGTCCCAGCTAAGCCAACCACTTCTTCCTGCACATCCAACACATCAGTTTGACTTGAAATGCTTTAGAAGTCATTGATTTTGGTTTAATGGTTCATCATCAATGTTCCCTCAGTGAGCCGCAGAAAGAGACCCCAGGTTTTTTTCTGAAACATAACCAATCAATGCCCACAATAAAATAATAAAACCAGTGTAACAGATCATATAACAGGAAGAAGGGATGTAAAGGATTACACAGAGGATGGGAAAAACAGAAGATTACAGAAGAACAAAGAACTAAACATGCGTTGCTTAAACTAGCTGTTTGCTGCCTCCCCCACCTCCAGGTTACCCAGACCACATGGTGTTCTCTGAGTTCCGCCGCCGCTTCGACGTCCTGGCCCCCCATCTGACGAAGAAACATGGCCGCAACTACATCGTCTCAGATGAGAAGAGGGTGAGTGGCCAGGTGGCAGTGCTGTGTAGAAGAAACTGTTTTCACTACAGGTTCATCCAGAGGAATCACTAAGAATCTCGGACAATCCCTGGAAATTACAAAGAATCCTTGAAGATTGTTAGGAATCCCTAGGGATGCATGGATGATTAGTTTTCTCCCCTTCATTGAAATCTCCTTCTGTGAGTAGAATCTCTCCATGGTGCCTCTCCTCCCGCTGGCTTAGTTCTGCTGCTCTGCGGTGTAACTGATAAAGGTGGTGGAGGCTGACAGCCTCAGGCAGCGGTAGCTTTGATTAAAGGTTGGAGGTGAAAAACATGCAGAATGTTTTCTGTGATGTTTATTAGATTTGTTGCTGACAGGAGGCCCAGAGCAACCTGCTGTTGGTTCTGCTTGTTTCCAGGCGGTGGAGGAGTTACTGGAGTCTTTGGAGCTGGAGAAGAGCAGCTACCACATGGGTCTAAGCAGGGTGAGTCTGCACGTGCACACTTGTTAAATATGAATAACTGTTACTATAAATGTGTCTTTTCAATTTACCACCAAGGACTGTTGTAAAAAAAAATATATTTTATCTAAAATGAGCCAATAAATTAAAGGGGAAAACAAAAGCTAGTAGAAGATGGACTGGAAGGATAAGACACATTCAGGTGATCAGAGCTGATCAATCTGCTCAGTCAGCCCAGATTTGTATGGCCGGCTACATCAGTTCAATCAGAAATACATTTTTTCTACAAAAATCCTGATTTTCATCCTGTTTAAATTCTTGTTGACTCAGTTATTTAACACATCACAAAACTCAAAGCTGCTAGCCTTCTAAACATGAACAAAGACGTGGAGGACAGTTATAGACCGCATGGACAGGGTCAGTGGGGGAAACTATCTGACCACGCCTTACAGATTGTTTGGAAGTGTGGTTTAAACATTCCTGGTTGTTAATAGATTCTAACGGAAGCGTTAACCTCTCATTCTGAAGGTGTTCTTCAGAGCAGGAACTCTGTCCAAGCTGGAGGAGCAGCGGGATGTCCAGACCAGGAGGAACATCTCTCTGTTCCAGGCTGCCTGCAGAGGATATCTGGCCAGACAGGCCTTCAAGAAGCGGAAGGTAAAGGTGGTACAGGGTCATCGTTACCATGGAAATGTTCTTCACATTCTTCATTAAGAACCATCAGCTGTTTGTGAATGCAGCACAAAATGTAACCATATGAAGAAGAAATTAAATTTAATTCCAGGGTTTTATGTAACGACAAGTAATGAAACTACATCTGGTCCCTAATTGAGTTCAATTCCAAATGTATTTATAAAGCACATTAAAAACAACTTCAGTTGACTAAAGTGCTTCACAATAACATCTGCAGTCAACAGATGCACGAGGACCTGACCTTAGCATCAAGTCTTCATCCAGAAGAGAGAGCTAGTATTCAAAGATGCAAAGGATTTAAGAGATAAAGAAAGTTACCACACACACACACACACACACAGTGGCCTGGTTCAGATTGGAAAAAGTCGAATTTGTTCTGTTCAGACTGTAATGAAAGAAAAAATGGACATATATGGTCTGATATGGACAAAAAGCTTTATGAATACATCATGGCCGTGCTAGTCTAGTGGGTACAGAGCTGGTTCAGGTCTGAAGGTAAAAAGTCACCATTAAACTAGAAAGAATAATTATACCAACTGTTATCTGAATCAAGGTTGTTTTTTACCCTCTCATTCACGGAAAGCAAGAAATAATCTCCAGATGCTCCCTCTGAATCTCATCTCATTTTCCTGTAAACTTCTCCAAACGGTAGATTTCTGACAGCGCAGTCAGTCAGTCTGGGCTTTCTGCTCCACCTTTTTGTTCTGTGTTTATGTGAGACAGATACAGGATCTAGCCATCCGCTGCATCCAGAAGAACATCAAGAAGAGCCGTGGTGTCAAAGACTGGCCGTGGTGGAAGCTGTTCACTGTGGTCAGACCTCTGATAGAGGTTCAGCTTACTGAGGAGCAGATCCGTGGAAAAGATGTGAGTTTTCACATGATCAACACACCGTGCAAGTACATGGTTTCACTTCTTCATTCACATAAACAGCTGCTACAGAAGATATGACCTGTTTACAGCCTGGTACACAGCAGTCAGAGACTCGTTCTTCAACTCCATCTTTATTTCTTCTCAGGAGGAGATCCAGCACCTGAGACAGAAGCTGGAGAAGGTGGAGAAGGAAAGAAATGAGCTGAGGCTGAACAGCGACCGCCTGGAGAGCAGGGTAAACTCACAGAGGGCAAAAATAAAATGATCATTAGATGAAGAACATTTCAGCCTGTCAGTGTGGGAGCAGACATTTAACCTTCAGAGCTCCACTAGATCAGAGTGTGTAACTCTGTGCTGGATAAGAAGTTTCCTAGGCATTTATATAGGTTTACAATCCAGCCACAAACTGTAGTGTTTATTCAGACTATATATAGTAAATTCATTATAAATGATCCATGATAACACCAGCCCGGTTGTTTAAACATAATCTGCTCAGATTTCGGTTATTGGATAGGATACAATCTTGAAAATCAGTTGTTCAAAAGGGAAATCCGGATTCCAAAATCGGCTTGGATCATGTAATCCAATCCTGGTTGTTATCACTAAAGGCTTTATACGTGACTTTACATACATCACACCTGAAAAAGACAGGAAACCATAAGATAAATGTATTGGAAGAGAAATGTATGCACCTAGAAACAGCTCTCAAGAATAGATATTCCGACTCAATTAAAGAGGAGCTGCAGGTCACCAAACAGGAGCTAAATTACTTACTACGGAGAATTTATTGTGCGTAGAACTAAACTACTACAGTAATGGCAGCAAACCCAGCAGGCTCCCAGCTTTAAAACTAAGCCAGGGCCACCATAGATTCTGTGCACTCTCCCACAAAAGGCTTGATCTCAGATACAAAGGAAATAAGTAGCACTTTCCAAAAGTATTATGAAGATTTGTACACATCACCTAGTAGCTTTAACTCTGAGAGATGCAGCAATTTTCTACAAGGTTTAGACCTACCCACTTTACAAGAACATGAAGCAGCTGATTTAGGTTGATCGTGTCTTTACAAGAGTTAAAAATTCCTCTGAAGAGTATGTTAAGTGGTAAATCTCCGATGGGATCCCACCTGAGGTGCTATTGCAGTTTTGGGACCTTCTCTGGCCAATACCTCTCAACACAACTCAAATGGCTATAGAGAAAGGTACCCTCCATGACCATAATATAGCACAAGAGTGCGCTAACTATAGAACCATATCCCTGCAGACATGAAGTTATACTCCAATATGCTAGCAATTCATTCGGAGATTTATATGGGTAAACTCTGACCAGACGGGCTTTATGAGAGGTCACCGGGCAGCAGATAACCTGCGCCGCTTAATGCATGTAATAGAGGGTTCCAAGCAAAACATAAACCATGTGCTATTCTGTCTCTCGATGCAGAAAAAGCTTTTGACAGACTTGAATGGCAATATTTATGGTCTGTACTGAAGAGACTTCAGCTGGACGAGGGGTTTATTAGACTGATCCAACTGTTATACGTTAACCCTTCCGCTATGATCAGCACTAACGGTTTAAACTCTGTCCTTTTCAAAATCTTTTGAGGCACAAGACAAGGTTTTGGTTGTCCCCGAGTTTGTTTATTCTTTCTCTTGAGCCACTGGCCCAATATTTGAGACAGAACCTGGTAATTTCTCCCATTTGCATTGGACAAAGCTAACATATCAGCTTTTGTGGATGATATTCTTATATACCTGACAGACGTTGATAAATCCATTACCTTTCTTGACTGTGATTGAAGACTTTAATCAGCAGTCAGGATACAAAGTAAACTGGACAAAATCTGCTCTGATGCCGTTAAATGAGGCTGCTAGAAATATTACAGTACCTAGCCCAATTTCCATATCACAAAATATCACATTTTAAGGAATACGCATTTCTGCATCCCTAAAGAGCATAGTGAAAGATAATTATGAGAAACTTTTAAAGAAATTGAAAAAGATCTCAACACTTTGTCAAGACTGCCTGCTTCTTTACAAACTCAAATATTTGTAATAAAAATTAATGTACTCCCACGCATTGATTTTTTAGTATGGGGATCCCGCTGTCTCCCTCTGTGGACTTCTGGCACAAGATTGACAAGTTAATACGCCTGTATATGGGGTGGTAGCTGGCCCAGGCTCAAACTGTCTGTGTTGCAAAGGTCTAAAGATCAAGGGGGCTTTCTCTCCCTAATTTTAAAGTCTACCATATGGCTGTTCAAATATATCCTCTCAGGGCCTGGCTTAATAAAAGCCCTCCAAGTTCATGGTTGAATATAAAGAAGCATATCCCAGAAGGCTTTGACTCATTATTTCCAACACAATTAATAACTTCTTGTTGGTAGAAAAAAATTGAAAGGGGGTTTAAAGTGACACTGCGACTCCCCCTTGTGGCACAACCTAAAAATCTTAGTTGCAAACAAGCCCCTGGATTTAAACCTTGGGCTTCTAAATGTATTGTTAAGATTGGGGATTTGTATAATGATGAAGGAATGCTGAGCTTACAGCAATTACACCACCTCTTAAATCTGTACAGTACATAATTTTTTTTCTATTTGCAAGTGAGGTCAGCCCTTAAAGCATACAATGTACCATTAAGGACTAAACCTCCCCTCCACCCTTTCATGGACTGAATGGACTCTCACCCCACTAGGAGATTTGTATCTGCAATATATTCTAAACTGATGTCAGGACGACAGAGAAATTTGCCAGCGCTCAGTGCATGGAGGAGAGACTTTGATCTAAGAGATGATGACATACTCTGGAAGAAGATGTGGGACAATGTCAGTTATTCTTCCAAAAATCCAAACCATCCTCTCATACACTTTAAGACCTGTCACATACTTTATTACACCCCTTCTACAATGTTCTGTATAAGACAAACTCAGAGCCCAAACTGTAATCTCTGCTCACTTGATTCTTTTGGAAGTTATAAACATATGATGTGGGAGTGTCGCCCTGTTTATGAGTTCTGGATTGGAGTGTCCAAAGTGTTATCTGAACTGATGGGTAAAGTCATTCCATGTAATCCAGTCCTGCTGCTTCTCAATGATGACTAGTGAGCAACAGCCAAGCTGCTGCTGGCAGGCCTTATCAAAGATGGCGACCGCCTCATGGTCTCAGCACTAGGAAATGGCTAGCATATCTACATGATATGCTAGCCATTTAATGGATTCCATATTAATGGAATTGTCTACTGTCAGGATCAACAGGGCCAAGTCGCTAACATTGAATATGTGGTCACAGGCAGCTGTTTAAATTAAGTACAGGATCTTTGGCTTGTGAATGGGGGGACTTTTTTTTTTTTTTTTTTAACTTCTGATTTTTGTTCTTGTTTAAAACATGAATTGAAAAATTGTTCACGAAAAAAAAAAAAAAAAATAATAATGTCTAACGATTGCATCCCTCACTACACGTCCCATCAGTCCCTCATTCTTACAGAAAGCCAGAGGTTGGGCCACTTCCTGCACACGGGGCTCATGTGCGTCATTACCATCGTCACAGAGAGGGACGTTCCACTTTTATTATTTAAGACGTTCCTGAAATATCCACAATGTAGTTGTTAACGGATTAGTTTCGTATTTGTTGTGGCCTTTCAAACCAGTAAAATATGGATGAATGTTTGATATTTAACGTGACAGACTGTGTGTTTTCCATCAGATCACAGAACTGTCATCAGAGCTGGCCGATGAGAGAAACACCGCTGAGTCAGCATCCCAGCTGCTGGAGGCAGAAAGCTCCGAGAGACTCCGTCTGGAAAAGGACATGAAAGACCTGCAGGTAGAACACCTGACATCAACAACACCTGTTTGGTAGATAGATGGATGCTTTTTTAGTTACCTGATCATAAATAACTAAAAGATTAAGTGTTAGTGTTTTTATTCTTCTGTCAGATTGTTTCTCGCAGCAGAATAAACAACTGAAACAAGTTTCCCAAGAGTTTGGTTAGAAAAATAAAGACACCATGAGTTAGTGTAGGAATCTGGACCTGCTTTCTAAGAAAACATGATTAGAGAAGTGGAGGTGGAACAGAACTTAAGAAAAGATGAGATATTAAAAGAACACAGACATGAAACATGGTGGTCTGCAGAAAGACCCTCAGACTGCTGTCAGCTGTTAGTATTCATTCGTTATTTGTAGTTATTTAAATAAAAATGATCATTTGAGATATTTTCTGTACCACTGTTGATATTAATGATTAACAGGTTCCACTTTCTGCCTTCATTACTCTGACGTCTCCCTGAAGCCCTTCATTAAACCAGCACCCTAATTTTTACAAAAAGGTTGTCTGTCATCTTCATCCTCAGAATCACCGTCTCGTTTACTCGCCTTTCTCACAAGCTTTATCATTACATAAATAAACTGGTAAATGGTTTAGAACCACACCTTTATTTAATGAGACGAATGTTCCTCATTTAACCACAAACCAGCAACCATTGCCTCTGACTTCTTACCTCTGGCCTCTGACTTCTGACCTCAGACTTCTGACCATCAGCAGTATTATGATTCAGTGTCTATATGACAGTCTGTTCATAG